>NC_064647.1:85926272-86529553 GCF_023864345.2 Schistocerca serialis cubense | reverse complement strand
CCAGGAGGACCTGCAGAGGATTAATGCATGGTGCGACAGCTGGCAGCTTTCCCTAAACGTAGATAAATGTAATATAATGCGCATACATAGGGGCAGAAATCCATTCCAGTACGATTATGCCATAGGTGGTAAATCATTGGAAGCGGTAACGACCGTAAAATACTTAGGAGTTACTATCCGGAGCGATCTGAAGTGGAATGATCACATAAAACAAATAGTGGGAAAAGCAGGCGCCAGGTTGAGATTCATAGGAAGAATTCTAAGAAAATGTGACTCATCGACGAAAGAAGTAGCTTACAAAACGCTTGTTCGTCCGATTCTTGAGTATTGCTCATCAGTATGGGACCCTTACCAGGTTGGATTAATAGAAGAGATAGACATGATCCAGCGAAAAGCAGCGCGATTCGTCATGGGGACATTTAGTCAGCGCGAGAGCGTTACGGAGATGCTGAACAAGCTCCAGTGGCGGACACTTCAAGAAAGGCGTTACGCAATACGGAGAGGTTTATTATCGAAATTACGAGAGAGCACATTCCGGGAAGAGATGGGCAACATATTACTACCGCCCACATATATCTCGCGTAATGATCACAACGAAAAGATCCGAGAAATTAGAGCAAATACGGAAACTTACAAGCAGTCGTTCTTCCCACGCACAATTCGTGAATGGAACAGGGAAGGGGGGATCAGATAGTGGTACAATAAGTACCCTCCGCCACACACCGTAAGGTGGCTCGCGGAGTATAGATGTAGATGTAGATGTAGATGTACCACGTATTTACCTCCTGCTTTTGCGTACGGAGCGCGAAAAGGATGACAACTGTCACCTGCTTTCGGTGTAGTCAGTCGGAAACTTGCCTTCGCAGTCCGTGGAGGAAGGATTTGTTTGGCGTTGTATTACACTCTTACGGCGTATTCCTCGCTTGGTATTGGTTCAAATGGCTCTGAGCCCTATGGGACTTAACATCTGAGGTCATCAGTCCGCTAGAACTTAGAACTACTTAAACCTAACTAACCTAAGGACATCACACACATCCATGCCCGAGGCAGGATTCGAACCTGCGACCGCAGCGGTCGCTCGGCTCCAGACTGTAGCGCCTAGAACCGCTCGGCCACTCTGGCCGGCAGTATTGGTTCTTGCAACATTTTGAGTCCGCTTCCGCGGCATAGTTTGTCTCTTCTCTTACACGGTACATAAATATACAGAAACATAACTAAATAGTATTACGCACATATATTAATCTAATAAATAAAAAGTTCATGCCGCCATAAAGGCGGAGGCAGGACACAGCACCCCTACATTAACATCCGCTAACAGCTGATCAGACACTTTTTAAGCAGACAGTGTAATTACTAGAAATATCTACAAACAGGGATACGTTGTGCCATATCTGCATAAATCAACCCACAGAATTTTAGAATTGGAGTAAGAATTAAAATCCATGGAGAAGAAATAAAAACTTAGAGGTTTGCGGACGACATTGAAATTCTGTCAGAGACAACAAAGGACCCGGAAGAGCAGCTGAACGGAATGGACAGTGTCTTGAAATGAGAATACAAGATGAACATCCACAAAAGCAGACGAGGATAATGCAATGTAGTCGACTTAACTCGGGTGATGCTGAGCGAATAAGATTAGGAAATGAGACACTTAAAGTAGTAGATGAGTTTTACTCTTTGGGGAGCAAAATAACTGATGATGATCAGAGACGATATAAAATGTAGACTGGCAATGGCAAGGAAAGAGTTTCTGAAGAAGAGAAATTTAGTAACATCGAGTATAGGTTTAGGTGTCATGAAGTCTTTTCTGAAAGTATTTGTATGGAATGTAGCCATGTATGGAAGTGAAACATGAACGATAAGTAGTTTGGACAAGAAGAGAATAGAAGATTTCGAAATGCAGAGCTACAGAAGAATGCTGAAGATTAGATGGGTAGAACACATAACTAATGAGGAGGTACTAAATAGAATTGGGGAGAAGAAGAATTTGTGGCACGACTTGACTAGAAGAAGGGATCGGTTGGTAGGACACATTCTGAGGCATCAAGAGATCATCAGTTTAGTATTGGAGCGAAGCGCGGAGGGTAAAAATCGTAGAGGGAGACCAAGGTATGAATACACTAAACAGATTCAGAGGGATGTGGATTGCAGTAGTTACTCAGAGATGAAGAAGGTAGCACAGGATAGACTAGCATGGAAAGCTACATCAAACCAGTCTCTGGACTGAAGGTCGCAACAACAACAGAATTTCAGACCCTCATTCCTTGCAGTTCGTGTGAAACAGGTACCTAAGTGCTGAAAAACTGTCATTTACAAGATGGCACTGAAAGATTTCTTTGTACTTTGCTCGCATGTGTGCTGCCCTGTCTCCTACTAACCACAACATCCGCAGGCCAGATCCTCTCCATAATCTTCTTCCACTCTTGTTTTTCTTCTCTTCAACCTGTCTGACAGTTTTCTTCAGCTAAGGAAGCATCTGATTTCTCAGTCCTGCGCGAGCCAATTTGTTAAATGGTATGAATTGCAAAAAACTGCGATAAGCGGTCGAGCCTTCTTAAGTACTACGTCTGTTGTCTCCATTATACAACGTAGTTACGTTGATGTCCTTTATATCACAGGATGATGTTGTTGGGCACCTAAGCCAGACCAGCTTATTGAATCTTTGATTACTGTGTCGCGAATCGTAAATAGTAGGCATAAAATCGTACTGAATGCTTTCAACGAAAATTATTTTGAACTATTGCACTCGGAATGTAAATGGTTGCGAAAACATACTTCACCTCTCAGCGACAAACAATCTTGTGCAAATAGGGATCACCATGACTGATGCAGGGATCAGTGACCACACGATCGTTGTAGCAAGACTGAATACAGTAACATCCAAATCCACCGAAAACAAAGCCAATGATATATATATATATTTGAAAAAGCGGACAAAAATTCTCTCGATACCTTCCTAAGAGACAGTCTGCACTCCTTCCAGTCTATGTAAGTGTACACCAGATATCGCTTAGAATTCAGAGAAATAGTATCGACGGCAATCGAGCGATATATACCAAAGACATTAATAAAAGATGGTACTGATGCCCCATGACACACAAAACAGGTCAGAACACTGTTGCAGAAGCAACGAAAAATACATGCCAATTGAATAGAACGCAAAATCTCTCAGACTGACGATGTTTTATGCTGAAGCTCGAACCTTAGTGCGGTCTTCAATACGAGATGCACTTAAAAGTTTCCGCAAAGAAATTCTGTCTCGAAATCTGAAAAAGATTCTGGTCGTACGTAAAGCGCACCAGCGGCAAGACACAATCAATACCTTCGCTGCGCTATAAGAATAGTGATGCTACGGATGACAGTACCCCTAAAACAGTTTTTCTAAACACGCATTGCCGACATTTCTTCGCCGAAGAAGGTGAAATAAATATTACAAAATTCCATTGAAGAACAACTGCCAACATGAGTAACTTCGCGCAAGATATCCTTGATGTAGGATATCACTTAACAAAGGCAAGGTCTTCGCGTCGATTTCCATTAGAGTTCTGGAACGTACAATGTCTTCGGACACTACGAATTACTCAAAGATAACGGTCTATCGACACATAGTGAGCTCGGATTCTGAAAACATTCTTGTCAAACACAAATAGCTCTTTATTTTCACGAAGTAATGAACGACCGCGACGGTCGCAGGTTCGAATCCTGCTTCGGGCATGGATGTGTGTGATGTCCTTAGGTTAGTTAGGTTTAAGTAGTTCTAAGTTCTAGGGGACTTATGACCACAGCAGTTGAGTCCCATAGTGCTCGGAGCCATTTGAACCACGAAGTAATGAGTGCTATCGGTAGGGGATCTCAAATTGCTTCCATATTTTTACATATCGAGAAGGCTTCCCCCCTCACAAACGACTTGTAATCAAATTTGTGCCTATACAGCATCGTCTCAGTTGTGGCAATGGAACTTCCGTTTCGTGTCACAAAGGTTACAGTCCGTAATAGTTTACAGAAAGTCACCGAGGAAAACGAAACTAATATCTGGTGTCCCGGCGAAGTGTTACAGCAGAGCCCTCTGCTGTTCCTTATCGATACAAACAATTTAGGAGACAGTCTGAGAAGCCGCCTTAGGTTATTTGCTGATGATGTTGTCGTTTATTGTACAATCAAGTCATCAGAAGATCAAGACCAATTGCAAAACGATTTAGATAAGATATTTGCGTGGTGCGGAAATTGGCAACTCACCGTAATTAATAAACAGTGTGATGTCATCCACATGAGAGCTACTACAAGGAATCCGCTAAGTTTCGGTTACACGATAAATCTCACTAATCTACAGAATGTGAATTTTTGCTAAACGATTTAAAGTAAATGACTCAGAATGGAACTATGGCATACATAATGTTGTGGAGTAAGAGAAGCGTTGTGGCAGAACACTTAGAAGATGGGGAGAGACTGACTATGCTACGCTTGTCCGTACTATCTGGAGTATTGCTGTGAGGGTCTGGCATCATTACCAGATAGAACTGACGTAGGGCATAAAAAAAGTCCAAACAAGGAAGCACGTTTTGTTTTACCACGAAACACCTTTCTTGTATTTGTAAATAATACATTTCAGCTATCATTCATCCTTAGGAATTTTTATTGGCAGATCTATATTTAAGCTAGAAACTAGCCATTATCAATGCACTATCATTTTTGATCAATGCATGTAATGCCTGTAGGACGGACTTCATCCACTGTTCATTGAATACTTTCTTGTATTTCCGTCGTTGCTTCTTCGATGTGTAGCCTGAACAGTAGGAGGCTAGGAATACATCCCACTCTTACACCGTTTTCAACCCGAGCATTTTGTTTTTGATCGTCCACTCCTATTTTTCCTACTTGGTTCCTGTGCATACTTTATATTACCCGTCTTTCTCTATAGCGTACACATATTTTCCTAGGATTTAAGAACATCTTCTACAAATTTAACACGATGAATGCTTTTTTTAGGTAGGTAAATACTATGAAGATTCCCTATTTTTTCCTCACTTTTGTTTCCATCGGCGAGCCCAACGTTACAACTGCTTCTGCGGTGCCTTCGTCTTTCCTAAAACCAAACTGATAGTCACCTAACAAACCATCATCATTCTTTTCCGTTCTGATATGTATTATTCTTGTGAGCAACTAGGATGCATAATCTGTTCAGCTGACTATACCATAGTTCTCACATCTATCTGCTCTTGCTGTCTTCGGGATTGTGTGGATGTCATTTCTCGGAAAGTCTGGTGATGTGTCTGAAAACTTACAGGTTCTTTTTACGGATGAGTATTATGTAAGAGTTTCCGTAGTAACATTAAATAAATTTGTTCGTTTCTACAGTAATCATGTAAATAGTTGTCGGTAGTTCCAAAATGCGAAAAGTATTAGACAGAAAATCCAGCGCTTGCGGGTCGCATACGATTCGTGTAGAATTTTTTCTCCTTTTCCCTGGCGTTTGTTGCACATTTCTCTGGTGTTCTCGCACTCGCAATATAAAATCGTGACGAATAGCGCAGGCCTTATTTGTAAATTCTGTATCTCTCCCACTAATCAACTTGCGAGAGCATTCTGACTGGTTGAAAACACTCAAGAAACAGTCGAAGGAGAAGTTTCTGAGCGACTCGCTTTCTGGCTGAATTACGAGTACTCTCTGGCAATATTGAGGACACTCTTGGATGCGTAACAAGACGCCTGTCGTGTGAAATAATTCTCGATCACCATGTAATCATTTAAAAGCTGTAGCTTTTGCAGTATCAAATATCTACATCTACATCTACGTGATTACTCTGCTATTCACAATTAAGTGCCTGGCAGAGGGTTCAGTGAACCACCTTCAAACTGTCTCTCTACAGTTCCCCTCTCGAACGGCGCGTGGGGAGAACGAGCACTTACATTTTTCGGTGCGAGCCCTGATTTCTCTTATTTTATCTTGCTTATGTAGGTGGGTGATAACAGAATGTTTTCCCAATCGCAGGAGGAAACTGGTTATTGAAATTTCATGAGAAGGTCCCGTCGCAACGAATGATTGCCACTCCAATTCACGTATCATGTCTGTGGCACTATCTCCCCTATTTCGCGATAATAGGAAACGAGTTGCCCTTCTTTCAACTTTTTCGATGTCATCCGTTAGTCCCACCTGATGCGGATCCCACACCGCACAGCAATACTCCAAAGGCGGACGAGTGTGGTGTAAGCAGTCTCTTTAGTAGACCTTCACGCTTTTACAAGTTGTCCTACAAAGCTATTTTCATCCCAATTCCGTACAGTACTCCTCTTCAGTTATTCGATCTACCCATCTAATCCTCAGCAATCTTCTGTAGCACCACATTTTAAAAGTTTTTAATCTACATTTGCCTCAACCGTTTTTCGTCAAGTTTCTCTTCCGTTCATGGCTACACTCCAGATAAATTCCTCCAGAAGTGTCTTCCTAATACTAACATTTATGTTCAATATTAGTTAATTTATCTTCTTTAGACACGGTTATCTTACTATTACTGGGTTGCAATTTGTATCCTCTGAACTTCGGCCACTGCCAGTTTTTTCCTGCTGGGATATGCAAACTTGTCCGCTACTTGTAGTGTCTTATTTCCTAATCTGATTCCGTCGGCGTCGCGTGATTTATTTCGATTACTCTCATTACCCTCGTATGTGTTGATATTGATCTGGTGGACTCGTTTTAATACACCATTCGTTCCAAGTTCTTTGCTGTCTTTAACAGAAATACAAAATCTCAAACTTTTTATTTCTTCTCTTTGAACTTTTGCTCCCGTTTGCAAATTTCGCCTTATAATGGAGAGATCGAATAACATCTGTGATTGGTGAAACCCCTGTCTCATCTTCGTCGACTACCGCTTCCCTTTCACATTTTCAACTCTCGTGACCGCAATTTGGTTTCTGCACAAGCTAAAAACACCTTAGTTCCCTGTGTTTTTCCCCGTCACCTTCGGAATTTTAATGGGCATAATTCGTAGTCATACTTCAATCAGTATTGTCAAACAGACTTTTTCTAAAACTACAAATGCTATAGATGATTCTTCGTCGTCTGAGATAAATAGTAGAGTCGGTATTACCTCTCATGATCCATCATTTTTCTAGAAACCAGACTGGTTTTCACCGAAATCGTCTGTTACCAGTTCTTCCAGTCGTCTGTAAATAATTTAGGTCAGTATTTTGCAGTTATGACATATTAAACTGAAGATTTGTCACTCGACGTCTTTGAAATTGAATTTATTACATTCTTCTTCAACTGTGAGGACATTTTTGTGAATTTAAGAGTTCAGAGGAACTACATAGCTTTGTAATTTCGACACCATTTTTCGCAACATTTGATATTTAGCGATATTTATTAAACACCACATGCATTGTATTCTAAACGATCCCAGCATACTGTCTCTTTGGTTTTCTCTGTGTGACTGATTCCCTGTTTCATGGGTGTTTTACCGAATTGTTGTTTCCATTTTCTGAACAATATTTCGACGAACGACGCATCCACTTTCTGCAGGTTCTGTGAGTTTTGCTGTACGTATCCTCACTGCCTGGATCGCAGTCAAACTTCCAACTATTATCGCTTTCGCTCCACTGTTTATAGCACAGTTCGACTTCCGAAGCCCACTACGCCCTAGAAGCCTTTCTTTTTCTTTTTTGTCAGATCACGCGCTGATAATCCGTGAAATACACAGTCTCTCAACGTCTCACAACTATTGTGAATGGGATGGTCGGCGAGATTCTAATAAATTGAATGCCGAATCCACTACTGTGATGGAAACCACGGTCTTGGACAGCGTCGTTAAGAATTCTATCGACATAAAATTTTTTCTCATTTTAAGAGTGGTGAAGGGCAACCCCATTTTAATTGTTAAAAACCATTCAAAAGCCAAGATCGCATAAAATATTTCTTTATCGAAGACAATTGGTTTCAACAGTTTTTACTGTCATCTTCAGCTCTTAAACATCTTTTGGTGGTAAAATATGACCATTTTACCCGTAACCTCACACACAAGACTTCAAGTGGATAAAAGTCATAAACGTTCGCTAAAATATTTAAAAACAAAAGCACCTTGTCCAAAAGACCGTGTCCATATACATATTGCTCACAGATGCTTATTACATCACACAAACACGGTACACAATAGCACATCTGCTTACATATGCTGGACACATGCTAAACAGTGCGAATTCGCAAGATGACGGGTAGTTGCCTGATTTTTAATCGGCCCATCTTAAGTGCTTATTGTTTGAGAATGGTATTCTGTCTTCGCAGACCTGGCTGTACGATATGCCTTAGACGTGGTAGTCAGTGAAGAGGAACAGATGTGGTGCAGTCTGTCGTTACCCTCACTGCTGTGTTTGTCTGAACTTGGATTCTACTCATACGTGAGTTATGCACACTATTCGGCAGCAGAGTAGACAAGGTCTGAAGAAGAACATCTAAGCGTTGTGGCTTTGCGCCACATAAAGAACCTGTCGGCTTCTGTGTGATGTTACTGCTCGATCTCAGTTTTGCTGCGGTGTTTAGTATGTTTCTTGTACGACAAGCTCCTGTCTTGGGAAGTCTTGGCGGTGGAGGACGTGACCATTAAAGGTTCCATTTAGCTTTGCATTCGCCATTCTGTTGTTAAGGTAAAAGCTGCTAACTTCAGTCTTCACTGGACTCGTTGTTAATCTCCACTTTTTGAAATATTCATGCAGTGGACCACTAAGATGTAACTCTCACATAATATGTTCCTTATGAGCCTAATTATATTATGGCAGTATGTAAAACTTAAGAGTTTTCTCGTTTCCATACTACATCATAAGCGGCTGTAACATGAATGAAAGCGTCGTTTAGTAGTTGTTGGAGCCCAGCTTTCATGTGTGAGTTTAAGGTAAGTACTTGACATGTACAGCTTCTGAATACTGCTTATTGCATGGGAGTATCTTCACGGGCCTTTGGACCGATTCTGTTAAGGGTGCTTCTTTCCAAAATCTTGTATCAGCATCTCAGGAATACGTTTGGACTACAACTGACAGCTTTATTTATTCACTGATTTGCCAGGCTTCAGTATAGCAATGACTCGTTCTTTTGAAGGCTTCCTGAAAGTTACCCAACCGCATAATACTAATGAAGAAGATCGCAAGTCATTTACGAGTCTCATTCCCACAATTGATGAGGAACTCTGCGTGTATCCCATCGAATTCTGGAGCTTTGCGTTTTCTCGTTTCTTCGAATGCTGCACTGCGTCATCTAAGGTGAAGTCCCTGGAATACTTTGATTTGTTGGATGCCTTGTGCTACAGATTGCTAAGCTTTTTCTTAACAACTCTTGTATGTGGTTTATATGAGGGGCTATGGAGGGAGATCTATTTGCAATCTGGTCTGGCGTTACTCCGGGGTCTTTGCAGGTAGGAGATCGACTTCCTGCTACTTTTTAAGAGACTCCATGGATCTCTGCTTGACCTCGTAAAATACAGACTCTCGGTTTTTTGTTCCCTCATTCTTTACGAGCTTCATCATGGTGCTTTAGTAATTCCTATCCTGTTTCTCACACATTGGTGGTTAAATAGGACATATAGTTCTTCACAGTCATTAGTCTAGTGTAGAATGTATTCCTTCCAGAATCTTCTAGGCGCACGCTGTTTGCTATTGGTAAAACTGCTCCAGCGGATGCCTCATAATTTTCTCTTAATGGGACTGTCCATCTGATCAATTTATCACGTTTTTTGTAAAATTCAGTCCAGTTAGATTTTCTAAAGTTCCATGTTGATCTAGAGATTGATCTAATTAGAGGTATTTGCATTCCTACATCAGGAACTACTTGATCTAATTAGAGGTATTTGAATTCCTGCATCAAGAATTACTGGCCAGTCTTTGCTGTTTGGGAATCCTCCAATGATCTTTCTTTATTGAGAAGTGGTCCCTGATAATCCTGGGTTACAAAACATAAATTGGTTTTGGAACACCCCTTCGAAGTTATATTTACTTTCAATAAAAAACTAGGCTTATTTTGTTATGTTCAGCCCTACTTATACCATTAACACGACTACAGCCAACTAAGCTACTCACTGCAGGTTTGTTCTCAGGCGACCTCGCTAGCTGTTGAGCCATGGCATGGTGGGCGTGGCTGTTGATCCAGTCGGTGGTGTGGTGCTGCGCCGGCGTGTTGGCGGTGCTGTGGTGGCTGTGGGTCACCAAACCCCACGTCGACATCCCAGGGCCACCCACACTGCCCATCATCGGGAACGCTCTGGACTTCCTGGAGCATCCAGTGACTCTCCACAAGATTCGAGACTTCCACCGCCAGTACGGAGACTTGATGAGGTGAGCTCAAGGCGTCTGCTGGGAGAGTGATTAAATCCAACATAGCACACAGGCAGAAAATCCCACTGTCTAAGAGGCTGGCCCAAACTGGGCATTGCGAGCTGTCTAATCTTTGTATAGCAACAACGTAATAGTGGGCCAAGCGAAACTTCTGCAGACGTAGGAGCATTAGAGAATTGGGGCAAAAGTTGATCAGTGGCACATAACACAGGAAACTAAAGGTTGCACTCCTTCAAGTTACAAAAACCAGGAACACATCTGAGTGAGCCTGCGGTGCTGTTAAATGAGGTACCCAAAATCCAAGCTGGGCACGGGAAACAACAGGCCAAAACAGACAGGTCAGAAGTCATCAGACTCTGCAAACTTGGACACTGATGTCTTCCTGATGGCACTGGCATGGGTTCAGGATACACGTGGAGAAAGTGCATCTAACAGCGTAGTCCAGGCCAATGCATCAGAAGCCTCGTCTTATGTTATCTGTTGCCCATTAGCAACGTGGCTACATTCTCTACAAAAAGGACAAAGCGAGAGTGAGCGAAAGGAGAAGTGACTAACTTCTACCACTCCTCGCTTCTCTCCATCGCAGCTAGCCTACAAGCAGTCGCTGTATCGGTACGTGTTGGCCATCGGTTTGTAGCAGAACTGAAATGATGTTAGGGTGCCAGTAAATTGGAGCCCACGTGTCGGAAACGGGAGCGCGGGCGTGAGACTGCCAGGGAGCACACCATGATGCCATCTATTGGGAATTAGCGTGAGCTGACAGTAGCGGGAACTGGCGGAAAGGCACCACCACGCTATCTATCAGACAGTGCACTAAGCTCTCGGACTCAAATGTATTCTTTTTCTTGTTAATTATAAGTTATTAATGTATAATTTTAATGTTGTTAAGCGCTAGTAGTATATCATTTTGACTGGTATGAACTCCAGGGTAATAAATATAAAATGTCTTAAACACTAAACGATTTCGATAAAAATGTGGCAGGGTAAGGGCCCCACTCTTGGTGATACGAGCGTCGCTAGTGGTAGCTGGAGACAAAGGGACAGAACAATATAATGGCCTGGGGAGTATTGACGTGATCGGACGTGTGTAACTGTGCTCACGCAAAAGTGATTGTGCAACGGTGAAGAGGCGAATATAGTCGCCGTTTGTGGAGTAAAACGCGACGAATGGTTATCGAAGCAGCCTCTATGCCACTGGGGCCGATTGTAAGAGTTCCTGCATCCAGATATTATGGCGAACGTGCAGTAGCTTGTACGAGTGCTACGGCTCGTTGTTCCAGCCGCCATTAACGGCATGAGGCGCGAAGAGTTGCGTTATCCACATACATCTCACCACCAGCACCGGCACGTCCATCCAAGGCAAGACTGCTCGTAATTGTTAATTCGATCTTTATAAAAATGTAAAAGGAGAAAACCAGTTTTTCTTTTTATGCAATTACAGAAGACAGAATACAGTTATGAGTAAAATTACGATGCATGTTGTTCATTGTAAAGTGTAGTAACCTCAAACATAGTATAGTGAAATCAGACTGAGGCCACCATCGCCTCTTTCATTTACAATTATTTTTGTTGTACAATACTTTAGCGTACAAGAAGGTTGAAAATAGCAATGGTCACATCAGGATGAGTCGCCATTTTATAGTTAACTTAAATTTTTCTGAGTAACTTTTTAAATAACGTCACTTAAGCAATTCTATATCAATTGTTCAAAGAGTAATATCCAAAATCATTACCTAAAGTCTAAGGATAGAAATTTGTTAACCCAAGTTGTATAAATAGTCTTGGTAGTAATTACCAAGGCAACACACAGAAATTGAAAGAGTATTTGCTTTGTTGAATCACCTTGAATGCTCAGTAATAGTAATATTCAAAATTAAGTTTAAATTCAATTCAAGCCATTTTACTTTGAAACGAGCCAAAAATTGTTATAGTCTTTTGCTCCTTCAGAGCTGGGGACCGTAGTTATAAGTATTTTCAGGAGGATTCGACAGTAAGTCTGCTGCTCTCGTCGTGCTGATAGGATTATCCACTGCTGCTAGTAGTGATGATTGGATACATAAGCTCACTACCAAGTTAAGTGGGTCAGGTAGGCAGTGCTACCTTGTGAACTGTAGGGCACTGTAGGCCATGGATCGAACCCTTTCAATCATCACAGGCCTTTTGGGAAATAGTCCGGTTAGGAGTGTGCTTTAATCATTAGGTAAATACTGGCTAGTAACGGTCAAAATGTACATGCAAGTGAATTTAATAGATTAGCAATGTCCAAGTAGCACATAGTTAATGTTGTGCATTGGCGAGGGTAGGAGTGGAGTAAAAGTGAACTGAGCATGTGGCACCTGTGCTGTATTCAAATATTAACAACTTGAATTTACTACTATCTCTTACCATTAGGACTGAGCTGTTTACCGTTAAAATATGTAGCAGTAACCGCAAAGGCGTGACAGCTACAAGTCTGTATTGGTGATATACGTACGGAATTAGGAAGCGGGTCATTCCGTCAGGGGAGGGGGTTAAAACAACTGAGTCAGTTGAGAACATACCCCATTTACTGATGGAAGGATTCGGCAGTTCAGTCGCATGTGGCGACTGTGACAGGACTTACCAAGCTTCTAGAATAATGGCTGCAATAAAAGTGTTTTATATAAACTTGTAGTTTCAGGAAAAATTTTAAAATTAAAATTCTGTTGTAGACAAATACATCACAATTGGTAAGTTCAAGACGACAACCTGTAAAGCAGCAAAAGGAAGTCCAATAGTAGTAGTTAAACAAGTAATACTTAATTTAATAGAAATTTATATTAGTGAACCAAATGTATCTGTGGATGCAAGTCAAAAGGGAGAGGATATGGAATTAACAAGTTTGTTAAATAGGATGATGGTACAAATTCGAGAAGGGAATGCTAGTTCGAAAGCAGAAATGGATGAAATCCTATCTGGAAAAATAAAAGCCAATTTAGATATTTTGAATTCGCAAAGCCAACGTATCACAGAGGTAAACAAATCAGTAAATAGCATTAGGGCTGAAATAACAAATGTTCAGAGAAAAGTCACAGAAATAGAGAAATGATTTGATACCAAAATCCAGAAAAATTGAGAAATCAGTGGAACCTTTGGTTAGTAAAAAATTAGAACCGATAATTGAAAGTAAATTACAGGTAATAGTACCAGTTGTAAAGACAGAGATTCTAAAGAAATGGCAGCTGATATTGAAACACTGCACAATACCATGTTGAGATTTGTTGCAGGTGTGCAGAAGCAGGAAACTACACTGCGTAGTGAGATAAAATTGTTAAGTCAGCAAGTTCAGAATCAGACGTTTCTTAACTGAAGTGGTATCCCATTGATAATGAATAAATCAGAAATACTGAGTAGGGAGGAAAAAAACACAATCCTCAAAAGAAACAAGGTGGATGGCATCCAATGGATTTTATAAAAAATTGCGAATGTGTCTTACCAACAGACATGTTGTATAAAGAAAAAATTAATTTAGTAATAGACGCTTTAGCAAGTCATGCTAAACTTTGGGGATTGAATTTGGATATGGACAATTTGAAGTTTACAGACTTCAAAGAAAAGTTCCTAGAGGAATTCTGGGGCACACAACAGAGAGATAGGTTGTGGAGAGAATTCGTTGTATCCAGTATGCCAGAACTTGGGCGTGGGCTCATGAAAGAATACTGTGAAGAATGGTTCAAGCATTTGGAGTATCTTAAAGGTCATAGACCTGAATCGGAGATAGTGTGGGAGTTGTGGAAAAAGCTACGTGACGATTCAAAGCGTTATGTAGGAGGCACTTATCGAACATTCGATGAATTTTTAGAAAAAATTGAGAATGAAGATAGGTGGCGTGAAACTAGAGAGTTTCGAGGTTTCAGAAATCAGAATGCAATAGTGAAAGGTGGTAGGAATGAACAGCAAATTAACATGATGAGAGGAAGAGGTCAAGGAGGTAACAATCAGCGAGGGAGAGGAAACTATCAGGCAAACAGGGTGCAATATCAAAATCAGGAAAACTAAATGCCGCGCAGGTCAAGGGCCTAACGCGAGCGGAAAGAAAGAAATGGCCCAAATATAGGGAAGATCGGAGTATTCATTACTATAGTAGGATAGTGCGTCGTTCGCCTGAAGAGCAGTTTCATAAACGAAACTTTGCGAAGTATAATGCAGGGATGCAAACAGAGGAGAGAGAGCAGGGAGGAATTATTAAGGGAAATGAAGTATGAAAAGAATATCGGTCGGATTTGAAGGATCAGGTGAATGGAATAAGTACAATTCGACGTCAGAGTGACGAATTAATGAGGGAAGAGTCAGAGAAGGGGTTGTTTGTCGGTAGGGATGGCAACTGTGCAGAGAGTCAGGGGCAAGGGTGGAGTGATGTTACTTATGGTAAAAGATTTGTACAAATAGCCAACGAATCACATCGAGAAGTAGTTCAAGAGGAAAGGGTGGATAAGAAAAAGGGCCATAGTGAAGAGACGCATGCCGATTCAGAAATTATCTTGTATGCTGAATACGTACATAAGCTCAAAAGCCAGCCTGCACAATTAGAAAGATCTTCCACTCAAGTGATTAATTCGGACGCGAATATGACAGTGTTAGAGAGCCATGCCGATTGTAATGTGTATCTAGTGACAGCAAGAGTACACGACTGTGTTGAAGATTCTTTTAAAGAAATTAGCGAAAGTGTATCTAACCAAGAGAAACAGTGTTGTGATCCCTGTAGCACTGAAGCAAATGAGTTGAGTGAGAGTGGAATTCCATTAGTAGGGGAAAATATCGATAGTAAGAGTGGCGGATGTACTTTCCAACAAACGGAAAGAATAGAAATGGATTATAATTTGCGAGAATTATTTGAATCAGAAGAAGGTCATATTTCTAAGGAGGAGGAATTATCGTCAAAGTCATCAGAAAGCATCCAGGGAGAAAAACAAGTAGAGGAAGTTTCCGATTCTGCAATCGAGAGTTCAGGCATGACAGATTCGAATGAGGAAGAGACACCATTAAAGAGCCTAGATGAAGAATTATTGGAAAAAGTGGTGGAAGAATCTAGGATGAAAAGGAGAAAGAAAACTCCGTATAAAATGGTCAGTATAAAAACCGGAAAAAGAATATGGCAAGACTTAGCAGTGGAGAAGGGTTTGTTATGGGAAGATAAAGATAGCATGAAGGAGGACAATAGGATGCAAACAATCATACCCATTAATGTATGTGGGTACGATTTATATGTATTGTTGGATACGGGTGCTGAAATAAGTGCTATTTTGCACTCATTTTTTGAGATGATCAAAGAGCAAGTGATAGGGGTGACAGGGAAGTGTAGTAAGCCCGTTAAGCATCAAGTGATGATGGAATTTAAGATAAAAAACAAGCTATTTTCGAATGCATTTTTAGTAGTTCCAGAGCTCAGTTCCGATATCATTTTAGGCATTGACTGGTTAATAAAACAGGACGTAATTATAGATTGTGAGAAAGGGATAATAGTTTGATAGTTGATAGTGCAGTATTCGAAATACCATTTGAATCATCTAGAGTAATGGAAGAGAACCAGCTGAGATGGGCAGAATTTAGAGATGATTATGATTCAGGAATAGGTCAAAAATTCGATTCGTTTCCGGTGAGGCAGATAGTTGAAGATGGAGATAAAGAGACAATCCTTCGAAAGGTAGTGGATAAAACGGAAGGGAGGATCTATGGCAAATTCTGAAAGAAAATCAGGAGGTATTTTCGGACAAACCGGGTCGAGTGATAATTTATGAGTATTGCATGGAGGGCGAGGAACATCAACCTTTCTTTAAACCACCATATAATGTACCCTTGTCTAAGAAAGAAGCAGTTCAAAAGGAAATAGATAAAATGGTTTCATGTGGGGTCATTGAACGGAGTTCTAGCCCATATAATAACCTACTGGTGATAGTAGGAAAGAAAGATGGAAGTGTACGAATAGTGATAGATGCTCATACACTGAATAAAGTAGAGAAGAGGGAGTTGGATCGTCCTGAGAACATAGATAATTTATTGCAGAAGTTTAATGGTGTAAAGTACATGACTAGTGTAGACCTAACAGCAGAATACTGGCAAATCCCATTAACTGAGGAGTCTAGGAAGTACAGGGCATTTTTGTTCAATGGCAAATGCTACCAATACAAGGACATGGGAAGAGCACGTGGATTTATGTGACAGGTTGTTCAAAGCTTTAATTAAAGGAGGAATGACCCTGAACCTGAAAAAATGCGAGTTTGTGAAGAAACAAATAAAGTTTTCAGGTCACATAGTAACACCAGAGGGAATTGGAAAGGATCCTGATAAAGTCAAAGCAATAAGAAATTGTTCGGCTTCCAAGAATAAAAAACAACTAAAGTCGTTTATAGGACTTTGTTCCTTTTATCATAAGTATGTGGATGATCAGGTGTTCAATAGCCAACATCTGAACAACCTACTTAAGAAGAGCAGTGTGTATATATGGACTGAGGGATGTGAAACAGCATTCAACTGGCTAAAAGACAATTTGGCTAAAAACGTAATGTTATGGCAACCTGATCTGTGTGAACCATTCCACATGGAAGCAGATAGTTCAGATTATGGATTGGGAGTATCCATATTTCAGGAGGTAATGATAGATGGGGAAAAAACTCATGGACAGATAGCATTTGCGAGTAGAACCATGTCTAAGTACGAAAGAAAGTACACGGTTTCAGAGAAGGAGGCCTTAGCTATAGTATGGGGTTTTAGGAAATTTCAACTTTTCTTATGGGGACATAAGACTGTGGTCCATACAGACCACAAAGCTTTAATATTTTTGAAGGACTGCAGATTGTCACTGTGGTGTCACCGCCAGCCACCACACTTGCTAGGTGGTAGTTTTAAATCGGCCGCGGTCCATTAGTACATGTCGGACCCGCGTGTCGCCACTGTCAGTGATCGCAGACCGAGCGCCACCACAAGGCAGGTATCGAGATACGGACTAGCACTCGCCCCAGTTGTACGGACGACTTTGCTAGCGACTACACGGACGAAGACTCGCTCATTTGCAGAGCAGCTAGTTAGAATAGCCTTCAGCTAAGTCCATGGCTACGACCTAGCAAGGCGCCATTAGCATTACATTGCATTTATCTAGAGAGAGTCTCACTTGTATCATCAAGAACGCTGTATACAAATGATGGATTAAAGTTAAGTATTCCAGCAGCTACGTACTTTTCTTTATAGCATTCATTACGTATCCTGTTTCAGACCTCACGCCACCCTGCGTGAGTTAGTGCGTGCATCTTGTCCGCCTCTTTCTATTAGTGTACGTAGTGTTGGCAAGTCTGCCGACACTACAGTTACATAACAGGTTGACCAGATGGGCGCTGTTTTTACAACAATTTGACATAGAGATCAAGTATGTTAAAGGGAAAGAACATGCAGTACCGGATTCTTTGTAGAGATTACCGGAAGGATGTGAGACACTAGAAAGTGTAAAGAACAGGGAAGATGTTTTTGAGGTGAATTACTTCAAAAAAGTGGAAGGAAGAAAAAAAATTAGGGAAATATGTCGGAATATGCGAAGGTATCAAAGTGATGATGATGCACTCAAGTCAGTAAAGATGGAGTTTGACAATCCGGATGCAACTAACATAAGGGCTTCATATAAAATACATAAAGGTGTACTGTATCTTCAAAGATTAAGTAATCCAGGGAAGTGGAGAGTATGTTGGCCAGAATAACACACTGAAGTGCTGATAGATTATGTTCACTTGGCATATGGTCACTGTGGTGCACGGAAGTGTACCGATAAGTTAGATGAATGCATTACCTTTAACAACATGGCATGAAGGGTAGCACAGAGGATAAGATCTTGCGATCTATGCCAAAAGGCGAAAGTAACAAATGCCACTAATCAAGGGCCCATGCAATCAATAAGACCTGATGAAGTATTAAAAATAGTAGCAGTAGATATCTTTTGACCATTACTGAAAACCATGGGGGGTTTTGTGTACATATTTGTAGCAGCTGAACCTTTCTCAATGTATATAAAGCTACTGCCAGAGCTGTGTAAGATAAAATGGTGTGCGATTATTTTGTGTAAGTAGGGAAGCCAAAGAGAATACTATCGGATAATGGTGTTCAGTTTTGCTCAAAAATGTGGAAGGCTGGAATGACTGAGAAACAGGTAGAAGTGGTACATATCTAAGCTTATCGCCCATCAAGCAATCCGGCAGGAAGATATATGCGCGAGATAGGTCGGTTATTTAGGACGTACTGCCATAGAAACCACAAGAAGTGGGGCATGTACGTGAGTGAATTCGAAGAAATCATGAATTCATTAACAAACGAGAACACTGGATTTACTCCAGAAAAAATCCTGAAAAAGACAAGAAGTAAAAGTCTAGTAGAAGACCTACTACAATTTCCAGATAGAGTTGAATTACATTGTGATAGTAAAAAGAACTCAGTAAATGACAAGATGAGAAAACAAGCAGATGCGAGAATTCGTTGTCACGACGAAAAAGTAAGGAATCCTAAATTCAAAATAGGTGATCTCGTTCTTGTAAAAACACATGAAAAGTCAAGTGAAATTAATAACGTGATCATCAAATTTAAATATATATATAATGGACCATTTAAAATAGTGTCCAGACCCAATGTGAATGCTTATTATCTAGAGTACGTATTAACATGCAAACGCCTGGGAGTAAGAAACGTAGTGGATCTCAAAAGGTATGAACCACGGATTCTACCAGATTGAAAATAAATAAATAAATATATATATATAAATAAATATTAAAGTAAAGTAATATGAAAACAGTTTTGTTTCTTTTGTTCTATGCGAAAGGTAAATGTTCACTAAAATATGCTGCAGTATTCTAAGGAAACTTCTAGTTTAAGTAGAGACTAAACAGATAGGGAAAGACTGAGCTTCTAAGAAAGCCTTAACAGATGTGTAAATAAGTGTTGTGGAAGAAGTAGAAAAATGAGGAGGTAAAGTGAAAAGGACGGGCTATAAAGTAATAGGTGCATTACATGTGTTTTACTTGCCTGAGATAAAAGAAGTGTATTTAAAGTTTTTGTAAAAAAATGTTTAAAGTGTACTGTGTTTAGAAGTAAGAAAATTGGAATGAGTATATTTAAATCATTTCTGTAATGTTTAGTTGTAAAGAGAGAAAGAATTGGTGTTAAATTTTAAATATGTAATATAAGTGTGGAGGAGTACCAGTAAGAAAGGGCAAAAACCTTTGTAAAAAGATTATTGATCGTTTTCAGATTCATTATAGGAGAGACTTCTTATTGAATTATCACTGTTAGATACTTCAATAAGATGTGGGGCATGTGTAACGGAACTGAAATGATGTTAGGGTGCCAGTAATTTGGAGCCCGCGCGTCGGAAACGGGCGTGCTGGCGTGAGACTGCCAGGGAGCACACCCTGATGCCATCTATTGGGAATTAGCGTGAGCTGACAGTAGCGGGAACTAGCGGAAACACACCACCACACTATCTATCAGACAATGCACTAAGCTCTCGGACTCAAATGTATTCTTTTTCTTGTTAATTATAAGTTATTTAATGTTGTTCAGCGATAGTACTAAATCATTATGACTGGCATGAATTCCACGGTAATAAATATAAAATATCTTAAACATTAAATGATTTCGTGAAAATGTGGTAGGGTAAGGGCCCCACTCGTGGTCGCTAGTCGCTAGTGGTAGCTGGAGACAGAGGGACTTAACAACAGAATGGCCTGGGGAGTGTTGACGTGATCGGACGTGTGTAACTGTGCTCGCACAAAAGTGATTGTGCAACGGTGAAGAGGCGAATATCGTCGCCGTTTGTGGAGTAAAACGCGACGAATGGTTATCGAAGCCGCCTCTATGCCACTGAGGCCGATTGTAAGAGTTCCTGCACCCAGATTTTATGGCGAACGTGCAGTAGCTTGTACGAGTGCTATGGCTCGTTGTTCCAGCCGCCATTAACGGCATGAGGCGCGAAGAGTTGCGTTATCCACATACATCTCACCACCAGCACCGGCACGTCCATCCAAGGCAAGACTGCTCGTAATTGTTAATTCGATCTTTATAAAAATGTAAAAGGAGAAAACCAGTTTTTCTTTTTATGCAATTACAGAAGACAGAATACAGTTATGAGTAAAATTACGATGCATGTTGTTCATTGTAAAGTGTAGTAACCTCAAACATAGTATAGTGAAATCAGACTGAGGCCACCATCGCCTCTTTCATTTACAATTATTTTTGTTGTACAATACTTTAGCGTACAAGAAGGTTGAAAATAGCAATGGTCACATCAGGATGAGTCGCCATTTTATAGTTAACTTAAATTTTTCTGAGTAACTTTTTAAATAACGTCACTTAAGCAATTCTATAGCAATTGTTCAAAGAGTAATATCCAAAATCATTACCTAAAGTCTAAGGATAGAAATTTGTTAACCTAAGTTGTATAAATAGTCTTGGTAGTAATTACCAAGGCAACACACAGAAATTGAAAGAGTATTTGCTTTGTTGAATCACCTTGAATGCTCAGTAATAGTAATATTCAAAATTAAGTTTAAATTCAATTCAAGCCATTTTACTTTGAAACGAGCCAAAAATTGTTATAGTCTTTTGCTCCTTCAGAGCTGGGGACCATAGTTATAAGTATTTTCAGGAGGATTCGACAGTAAGTCTGCTGCTCTCGTCGTGCTGATAGGATTATCCACTGCTGCTAGTAGTGATGATTGGATACATAAGCTCACTACCAAGTTAAGTGGGTCAGGTAGGCAGTGCTACCTTGTGAACTGTAGGGCACTGTAGGCCATGGGTCGAACCCTTTCAATCATCACAGGCCTTTTGGGAAATAGTCCGGTTAGGAGTGTGCTTTAATCATTAGGTAAATACTGGCTAGTAACGGTCAAAATGTACATGCAAGTGAATTTAATAGATTAGCAACGTCCAAGTAGCACATAGTTAATGTTGTGCATTGGCGAGGGTAGGAGTGGAGTAAAAGTGAACTGAGCATGTGGCACCTGTGCTGTATTCAAATATTAACAACTTGAATTCACTACTATCTCTTACCATTAGGACTGAGCTATTTACCGTTAAAATATGTAGCAGTAAGCGCAAAGGCGTGACAGCTACAAGTCTGTATTGGTGATATACGTACGGAATTAGGAAGCGGGTCATTCCGTCAGGGGAGGGGGTTAAAACAACTGAGTCAGTTGAGAACATACCCCATTTACTGATGGAAGGATTCGGCAGTTCAGTCGCATGTGGCGACTGTGACAGGACTTACCAAGCTTCTAGAATAATGGCTGCAATAAAAGTGTTTTATATAAACTTGTAGTTTCAAGAAAAATTTTAAAATTAAAATTCTGTTGTAGACAAATACATCACAATTGGTAAGTTCAAGACGACAACCTGTAAAGCAGCAAAAGGAAGTCCAATAGTAGTAGTTAAACAAGTAATACTTGATTTAATAGAAATTTATATTAGTGAACCAAATGTATCTGTGGATGCAAGTCAAAAGGGAGAGGATATGGAATTAACAAGTTTGTTAAATAGGATGATGGTACAAATTCGAGAAGGGAATGCTAGTTCGAAAGCAGAAATGGATGAAATCCTATCTGGAAAAATAAAAGCCAATTTAGATATTTTGAATTCGCAAAGCCAACGTATCACAGAGGTAAACAAATCAGTAAATAGCATTAGGGCTGAAATAACAAATGTTCAGAGAAAAGTCACAGAAATAGAGAAATGATTTGATACCAAAATCCAGAAAAATTGAGAAATCAGTGGAACCTTTGGTTAGTAAAAAATTAGAACCGATAATTGAAAGTAAATTACAGGTAATAGTACCAGTTGTAAAGACAGAGATTCTAAAGAAACGGCAGCTGATATTGAAACACTGCACAATACCATGTTGAGTTTTGTTGCAGGTGTGCAGAAGCAGGAAACTACACTGCGTAGTGAGATAAAATTGTTAAGTCAGCAAGTTCAGAATCAGACGTTTCTTAACTGAAGTGGTATCCCATTGGTAATGAATAAATCAGAAATATTGAGTAGGGAGGAAAAACACAATCCTCAAAAGAAACAAGGTGGATGGCATCCAATGGATTTTATAAAAAATTGCGAATGTGTCTTACCAACAGACATGTTGTATAAAGAAAAAATTAATTTAGTAATAGACGCTTTAGCAAGTCATGCTAAACTTTGGGGATTGAATTTGGATATGGACAATTTGAAGTTTACAGACTTCAAAGAAAAGTTCCTAGAGGAATTCTGGGGCACACAACAGAGAGATAGGTTGTGGAGAGAATTCGTTGTATCCAGTATGCCAGAACTTGGGCGTGGGCTCATGAAAGAATACTGTGAAGAATGGTTCAAGCATTTGGAGTATCTTAAAGGTCATAGACCTGAATCGGAGATAGTGTGGGAGTTGTGGAAAAAGCTACGTGACGATTCAAAGCGTTATGTAGGAGGCACTTATCGAACATTCGATGAATTTTTAGAAAAAATTGAGAATGAAGATAGGTGGCGTGAAACTAGAGAGTTTCGAGGTTTCAGAAATCAGAATGCAATAGTGAAAGGTGGTAGGAATGAACAGCAAATTAACATGATGAGAGGAAGAGGTCAAGGAGGTAACAATCAGCGAGGGAGAGGAAACTATCAGGCAAACAGGGTGCAATATCAAAATCAGGAAAACTAAATGCCGCGCAGGTCAAGGGCCTAACGCGAGCGGAAAGAAAGAAATGGCCCAAATATAGGGAAGATCGGAGTATTCATTACTATAGTAGGATAGTGCGTCGTTCGCCTGAAGAGCAGTTTCATAAACGAAACTTTGCGAAGTATAATGCAGGGATGCAAACAGAGGAGAGAGAGCAGGGAGGAATTATTAAGGGAAATGAAGTATGAAAAGAATATCGGTCGGATTTGAAGGATCAGGTGAATGGAATAAGTACAATTAGACATCAGAGTGACGAATTAATGAGGGAAGAGTCAGAGAAGGGGTTGATTGTCGGTGGGGATGGCAACTGTGCAGAGAGTCAGGGGCAAGGGTGGAGTGATGTTACTTATGGTAAAAGATTTGTACAAATAGCCAACGAATCACATCGAGAAGTAGTTCAAGAGGAAAGGGTGGATAAGAAAAAGGGCCATAGTGAAGAGACGCATGCCGATTCAGAAATTATCTTGTATGCTGAATACGTACATAAGCTCAAAAGCCAGCCTGCACAATTAGAAAGATCTTCCACTCAAGTGATTAATTCGGACGCGAATATGACAGTGTTAGAGAGCCATGCCGATTATAATGTGTATCTAGTGACAGCAAGAGTACACGACTGTGTTGAAGATTCTTTTAAAGAAATTAGCGAAAGTGTATCTAACCAAGAGAAACAGTGTTGTGATCCCTGTAGCACTGAAGCAAATGAGTTGAGTGAGAGTGGAATTCCATTAGTAGGGGAAAATATCGATAGTAAGAGTGGCGGATGTACTTTCCAACAAACGGAAAGAATAGAAATGGATTATAATTTGCGAGAATTATTTGAATCAGAAGAAGGTCATATTTCTAAGGAGGAGGAATTATCGTCAAAGTCATCAGAAAGCATCCAGGGAGAAAAACAAGTAGAGGAAGTTTCCGATTCTGCAATCGAGAGTTCAGGCATGACAGATTCGAATGAGGAAGAGACACCATTAAAGAGCCTAGATGAAGAATTATTGGAAAAAGTGGTGGAAGAATCTAGGATGAAAAGGAGAAAGAAAACTCCGTATAAAATGGTCAGTATAAAAACCGGAAAAAGAATATGGCAAGACTTAGCAGTGGAGAAGGGTTTGTTATGGGAAGATAAAGATAGCATGAAGGAGGACAATAGGATGCAAACAATCATACCCATTAATGTATGTGGGTACGATTTATATGTATTGTTGGATACGGGTGCTGAAATAAGTGCTATTTTGCACTCATTTTTTGAGATGATCAAAGAGCAAGTGATAGGGGTGACAGGGAAGTGTAGTAAGCCCGTTAAGCATCAAGTGATGATGGAATTTAAGATAAAAAACAAGCTATTTTCGAATGCATTTTTAGTAGTTCCAGAGCTCAGTTCCGATATCATTTTAGGCATTGACTGGTTAATAAAACAGGACGTAATTATAGATTGTGAGAAAGGGATAATAGTTTGATAGTTGATAGTGCAGTATTCGAAATACCATTTGAATCATCTAGAGTAATGGAAGAGAACCAGCTGAGATGGGCAGAATTTAGAGATGATTATGATTCAGGAATAGGTCAAAAATTCGATTCGTTTCCGGTGAGGCAGATAGTTGAAGATGGAGATAAAGAGACAATCCTTCGAAAGGTAGTGGATAAAACGGAAGGGAGGATCTATGGCAAATTCTGAAAGAAAATCAGGAGGTATTTTCGGACAAACCGGGTCGAGTGATAATTTATGAGTATTGCATGGAGGGCGAGGAACATCAACCTTTCTTTAAACCACCATATAATGTACCCTTGTCTAAGAAAGAAGCAGTTCAAAAGGAAATAGATAAAATGGTTTCATGTGGGGTCATTGAACGGAGTTCTAGCCCATATAATAACCTACTGGTGATAGTAGGAAAGAAAGATGGAAGTGTACGAATAGTGATAGATGCTCATACACTGAATAAAGTAGAGAAGAGGGAGTTGGATCGTCCTGAGAACATAGATAATTTATTGCAGAAGTTTAATGGTGTAAAGTACATGACTAGTGTAGACCTAACAGCAGAATACTGGCAAATCCCATTAACTGAGGAGTCTAGGAAATACAGGGCATTTTTGTTCAATGGCAAATGCTACCAATACAAGGACATGGGAAGAGCACGTGGATTTATGTGACAGGTTGTTCAAAGCTTTAATTAAAGGAGGAATGACCCTGAACCTGAAAAAATGCGAGTTTGTGAAGAAACAAATAAAGTTTTCAGGTCACATAGTAACACCAGAGGGAATTGGAAAGGATCCTGATAAAGTCAAAGCAATAAGAAATTGTTCGGCTTCCAAGAATAAAAAACAACTAAAGTCGTTTATAGGACTTTGTTCCTTTTATCATAAGTATGTGGATGATCAGGTGTTCAATAGCCAACATCTGAACAACCTACTTAAGAAGAGCAGTGTGTATATATGGACTGAGGGATGTGAAACAGCATTCAACTGGCTAAAAGACAATTTGGCTAAAAACGTAATGTTATGGCAACCTGATCTGTGTGAACCATTCCACATGGAAGCAGATAGTTCAGATTATGGATTGGGAGTATCCATATTTCAGGAGGTAATGATAGATGGGGAAAAAACTCATGGACAGATAGCATTTGCGAGTAGAACCATGTCTAAGTACGAAAGAAAGTACACGGTTTCAGAGAAGGAGGCCTTAGCCATAGTATGGGGTTTTAGGAAATTTCAACTTTTCTTATGGGGACATAAGACTGTGGTCCATACAGACCACAAAGCTTTAATATTTTTGAAGGACTGCAGATTGTCACTGTGGTGTCACCGCCAGACACCACACTTGCTAGGTAGTAGTTTTAAATCGGCCGCGGTCCATTGGTACATGTTGGACCCGCGTGTCGCCACTGTCAGTGATCGCAGACCGAGCGCCACCACAAGGCAGGTATCGAGATACGGACTAGCACTCGCCCCAGTTGTACGGACGACTTTGCTAGCGACTACACGGACGAAGACTCGCTCATTTGCAGAGCAGCTAGTTAGAATAGCCTTCAGCTAAATCCATGGCTACGACCTAGCAAGGCGCCATTATCATTACATTGCACTTATCTAGAGAGAGTCTCACTTGTATCATCAAGAACGCTGTATACAAATGATGGATTAAAGTTAAGTATTCCAGCAGCCACGTACTTTTCTTTATAGCATTCATTACGTATCCTGTTTCAGACCTCACGCCACCCTGCGTGAGTTAGTGTGTGCATCTTGTCCGCCTCTTTCTATTAGTGTACGTAGTGTTGGCAAGTCTGCCGACACTACAGTTACATAACAGGTTGACCAGATGGGCGCTGTTTTTACAACAATTTGACATAGAGATCAAGTATGTTAAAGGGAAAGAACATGCAGTACCGGATTCTTTGTACAGATTACCGGAAGGATGTGAGACACTAGAAAGTGTAAAGAACAGGGAAGATGTTTTTGAGGTGAATTACTTCAAAAAAGTGGAAGGAAGAAAAAAAATTAGGGAAATATGTCGGAATATGCGAAGGTATCAAAGTGATGATGATGCACTCAAGTCAGTAAAGATGGAGTTTGACAATCCGGATGCAACTAACATAAGGGCTTCATATAAAATACATAAAGGTGTACTGTATCTTCAAAGATTAAGTAATCCAGGGAAGTGGAGAGTATGTTGGCCAGAATAACACACTGAAGTGCTGATAGATTATGTTCACTTGGCATATGGTCACTGTGGTGCACGGAAGTGTACCGATAAGTTAGATGAATGCATTACCTTTAACAACATGGCATGAAGGGTAGCACAGAGGATAAGATCTTGCGATCTATGCCAAAAGGCGAAAGTAACGAATGCCACTAATCAAGGGCCCATGCAATCAATAAGACCTGATGAAGTATTAAAAATAGTAGCAGTAGATATCTTTTGACCATTACTGAAAACCATGGGGGGTTTTGTGTACATATTTGTAGCAGCTGAACCTTTCTCAATGTATATAAAGCTACTGCCAGAGCTGTGTAAGATAATATGGTGTGCGATTATTTTGTGTAAGTAGGGAAGCCAAAGAGAATACTATCGGATAATGGTGTTCAGTTTTGCTCAAAAATGTGGAAGGCTGGAATGACTGAGAAACAGGTAGAAGTGGTACATATCTAAGCTTATCGCCCATCAAGCAATCCGGCAGGAAGATATATGTGCGAGATAGGTCGGTTATTTAGGACGTACTGCCATAGAAACCACAAGAAGTGGGGCATGTACGTGAGTGAATTCGAAGAAATCATGAATTCATTAACAAACGAGAGCACTGGATTTACTCCAGAAAAAATCCTGAAAAAGACAAGAAGTAAAAGTCTAGTAGAAGACCTACTACAATTTCCAGATAGAGTTGAATTACATTGTGATAGTAAAAAGAACTCAGTAAATGACAAGATGAGAAAACAAGCAGATGCGAGAATTCGTTGTCACGACGAAAAAGTAAGGAATCCTAAATTCAAAATAGGTGATCTCGTTCTTGTAAAAACACATGAAAAGTCAAGTGAAATTAATAACGCGATCATCAAATTTAAATATATATATAATGGACCATTTAAAATAGTGTCCAGACCCAATGTGAATGCTTATTATTTAGAGTACGTATTAACATGCAAACGCCTGGGAGTAAGAAACGTAGTGGATCTCAAAAGGTATGAACCACGGATTCTACCAGATTGAAAATAAATAAATAAATATATATATATAAATAAATATTAAAGTACAGTAATATGAAAACAGTTTTGTTTCTTTTGTTCTATGCGAAAGGTAAATGTTCACTAAAATATGCTGCAGTATTCTAAGGAAACTTCTAGTTTAAGTAGAGACTAAACAGATAGGGAAAGACTGAGCTTCTAAGAAAGCCTTAACAGATGTGTAAATAAGTGTTGTGGAAGAAGTAGAAAAATGAGGAGGTAAAGTGAAAAGGACGGGCTATAAAGTAATAGGTGCATTACATGTGTTTTACTTGCCTGAGATAAAAGAAGTGTATTTAAAGTTTTTGTAAAAAAATGTTTAAAGTGTACTGTGTTTAGAAGTAAGAAAACTGGAATGAGTATATTTAAATCATTTCTGTAATGTTTAGTTGTAAAGAGAGAAAGAATTGGTGTTAAATTTTAAATATGTAATATAAGTGTGGAGGAGTACCAGTAAGAAAGGGCAAAAACCTTTGTAAAAAGATTATTGATCGTTTTCAGATTCATTATAGGAGAGACTTCTTATTGAATTATCACTGTTAGATACTTCAATAAGATGTGGGGCATGTGTAACGGAACTGAAATGATGTTAGGGTGCCAGTAATTTGGAGCCCGCGCGTCGGAAACGGGCGCGCTGGCGTGAGACTGCCAGGGAGCACACCCTGATGCCATCTATTGGGAATTAGCGTGAGCTGACAGTAGCGGGAACTAGCGGAAACACACCACCACACTATCTATCAGACAATGCACTAAGCTCTCGGACTCAAATGTATTCTTTTTCTTGTTAATTATAAGTTATTTAATGTTGTTCAGCGATAGTACTAAATCATTATGACTGGCATGAATTCCACGGTAATAAATATAAAATATCTTAAACATTAAATGATTTCGTGAAAATGTGGTAGGGTAAGGGCCCCACTCGTGGTCGCTAGTCGCTAGTGGTAGCTGGAGACAGAGGGACTTAACAATAGAATGGCCTGGGGAGTGATGACGTGATCGGACGTGTGTAACTGAGCTCGCACAAAAGTGATTGTGCAACGGTGAAGAGGCGAATATCGTCGCCGTTTGTGGAGTAAAACGCGACGAATGGTTATCGAAGCCGCCTCTATGCCACTGAGGCCGATTGTAAGAGTTCCTGCACCCAGATTTTATGGCGAACGTGCAGTAGCTTGTACGAGTGCTATGGCTCGTTGTTCCAGCCGCCATTAACGGCATGAGGCGCGAAGAGTTGCGTTATCCACATACATCTCACCACCAGCACCGGCACGTCCATCCAAGGCAAGACTGCTCGTAATTGTTAATTCGATCTTTATAAAAATGTAAAAGGAGAAAACCAGTTTTTCTTTTTATGCAATTACAGAAGACAGAATACAGTTATGAGTAAAATTACGACGCATGTTGTTCATTGTAAAGTGTAGTAACCTCAAACATAGTATAGTGAAATCAGACTGAGGCCACCATCGCCTCTTTCATTTACAATTATTTTTGTTGTACAATACTTTAGCGTACAAGAAGGTTGAAAATAGCAATGGTCACATCAGGATGAGTCGCCATTTTATAGTTAACTTAAATTTTTCTGAGTAACTTTTTAAATAACGTCACTTAAGCAATTCTATATCAATTGTTCAAAGAGTAATATCCAAAATCATTACCTAAAGTCTAAGGATAGAAATTTGTTAACCCAAGTTGTATAAATAGTCTTGGTAGTAATTACCAAGGCAACACACAGAAATTGAAAGAGTATTTGCTTTGTTGAATCACCTTGAATGCTCAGTAATAGTAATATTCAAAATTAAGTTTAAAATCAATTCAAGCCATTTAACTTTGAAACGAGCCAAAAATTGTTATAGTCTTTTGCTCCTTCAGAGCTGGGGACCGTAGTTATAAGTATTTTCAGGAGGATTCGACAGTAAGTCTGCTGCTCTCGTCGTGCTGATAGGATTATCCACTGCTGCTAGTAGTGATGATTGGATACATAAGCTCACTACCAAGTTAAGTGGGTCAGGTAGGCAGTGCTACCTTGTGAACTGTAGGGCACTGTAGGCCATGGATCGAACCCTTTCAATCATCACAGGCCTTTTGGGAAATAGTCCGGTTAGGAGTGTGCTTTAATCATTAGGTAAATACTGGCTAGTAACGGTCAAAATGTACATGCAAGTGAATTTAATAGATTAGCAACGTCCAAGTAGCACATAGTTAATGTTGTGCATTGGCGAGGGTAGGAGTGGAGTAAAAGTGAACTGAGCATGTGGCACCTGTGCTGTATTCAAATATTAACAACTTGAATTCACTACTATCTCTTACCATTAGGACTGAGCTATTTACCGTTAAAATATGTAGCAGTAAGCGCAAAGGCGTGACAGCTACAAGTCTGTATTGGTGATATACGTACAGAATTAGGAAGCGGGTCATTCCGTCAGGGGAGGGGGTTAAAACAACTGAGTCAGTTGAGAACATACCCCATTTACTGATGGAAGGATTCGGAAGTTCAGTCGCATGTGGCGACTGTGACAGGACTTACCAAGCTTCTAGAATAATGGCTGCAATAAAAGTGTTTTATATAAACTTGTAGTTTCAAGAAAAATTTTAAAATTAAAATTCTGTTGTAGACAAATACATCACAATTGGTAAGTTCAAGACGACAACCTGTAAAGCAGCAAAAGGAAGTCCAATAGTAGTAGTTAAACAAGTAATACTTGATTTAATAGAAATTTATATTAGTGAACCAAATGTATCTGTGGATGCAAGTCAAAAGGGAGAGGATATGGAATTAACAAGTTTGTTAAATAGGATGATGGTACAAATTCGAGAAGGGAATGCTAGTTCGAAAGCAGAAATGGATGAAATCCTATCTGGAAAAATAAAAGCCAGTTTAGATATTTTGAATTCGCAAAGCCAACGTATCACAGAGGTAAACAAATCAGTAAATAGCGTTAGGGCTGAAGTAACAAATGTTCAGAGAAAAGTCACAGAAATAGAGAAATGATTTGATACCAAAATCCAGAAAAATTGAGAAATCAGTGGAACCTTTGGTTAGTAAAAAATTAGAACCGATAATTGAAAGTAAATTACAGGTAATAGTACCAGTTGTAAAGACAGAGATTCTAAAGAAACGGCAGCTGATATTGAAACACTGCACAATACCATGTTGAGTTTTGATGCAGTTGTGCAGAAGCAGGAAACTACACTGCGTAGTGAGATAAAATTGTTAAGTCAGCAAGTTCAGAATCAGACGTTTCTTAACTGAAGTGGTATCCCATTGGTAATGAATAAATCAGAAATACTGAGTAGGGAGGAAAAACACAATCCTCAAAAGAAACAAGGTGGATGGCATCCAATGGATTTTATAAAAAATTGCGAATGTGTCTTACCAACAGACATGTTGGATAAAGAAAAAATTAATTTAGTAATAGACGCTTTAGCAGGTCATGCTAAACTTTGGGGATTGAATTTGGATATGGACAATTTGAAGTTAACAGACTTCAAAGAAAAGTTCCTAGAGGAATTCTGGGGCACACAACAGAGAGATAGGTTGTGGAGAGAATTCGTTGTATCCAGAATGCCAGAACTTGGGCGTGGGCTCATGAAAGAATACTGTGAAGAATGGTTCAAGCATTTGGAGTATCTTAAAGGTCATAGACCTGAATCGGAGATAGTGTGGGAGTTGTGGAAAAAGCTACGTGACGATTCAAAGCGTTATGTAGGAGGCACTCATCGAACATTCGATGAATTTTTAGAAAAAATCGAGAATGAAGATAGGTGGCGTGAGACTAGAGAGTTTCGAGGTTTCAGAAATCAGAATGCAATAGTAAAAGGTGGTAGGAATGAACAGCAAATTAACATGATGAGAGGAAGAGGTCAAGGAGGTAACAATCAGCGAGGGAGAGGAAACTATCAGGCAAACAGGGTGCAATATCAAAATCAGGAAAACTAAATGCCGCGCAGGTCAAGGGCCTAACGCGAGCGGAAAGAAAGAAATGGCCCAAATATAGGGAAGATCGGAGTATTCATTACTATAGTAGGATAGTGCGTCGTTCGCCTGAAGAGCAGTTTCATAAACGAAACTTTGCGAAGTATAATGCAGGGATGCAAGCAGAGGAGAGAGAGCAGGGCGGAATTATTAAAGGAAATGAAGTATGAAAAGAATATCGGTCGGATTTGAAGGATCAGGTGAATGGAATAAGTACAATTCGACGTCAGAGTGACGAATTAATGAGGGAAGAGTCAGAGAAGGGGTTGTTTGTCGGTAGGGATGGCAACTGTGCAGAGAGTCAGGGGCAAGGGTGTAGTGATGTTGCTTATGGTAAAAGATTTGTACAAATAGCCAACGAATCACATCGAGAAGTAGTTCAAGAGGAAAGGGTGGATATGAAAAAGGGCCATAGTGAAGAGACGCATGCCGATTCAGAAATTATCTTGTATGCAGAATACGTACATAAGCTCAAAAGCCAGCCTGCACAATTAGAAAGATCTTCCACTCAAGTGATAAATTCGGACGCGAATATGACAGTGTTAGAGAGCCATGCCGATTGTAATGTGTATCTAGTGACAGCAAGAGTACACGACTGTGTTGAATATTCTTTTAAAGAAATTAGCGAAAGTGTATCTAACCAAGAGAAACAGTGTTGTGATCCCTGTAGCACTGAAGCAAATGAGTTGAGTGAGAGTGGAATTCCATTAGTAGGGGAAAATATCGATAGTAAGAGTGGCGGATGTACTTTCCAACAAACGGAAAGAATAGAAATGGATTATAATTTGCGAGAATTATTTGAATCAGAAGAAGGTCATATTTCTAAGGAGGAGGAATTATCGTCAAAGTCATCAGAAAGCATCCAGGGAGAAAAAGAAGTAGAGGAAGTTTCCGATTCTGCAATCGAGAGTTCAGGCATGACAGATTCGAATGAGGAAGAGACACCATTAAAGAGCCTAGATGAAGAATTATTGGAAAAAGTGGTGGAAGAATCTAGGATGAAAAGGAGAAAGAAAACTACGTATAAAATGGTCAGTATAAAAACCGGAAAAAGAATATGGCAAGACTTAGCAGTGGAGAAGGGTTTGTTATGGGAAGATAAAGATAGCATGAAGGAGGACAATAGGATGCAAACAATCATACCCATTAATGTATGTGGGTACGATTTATATGTATTGTTGGATACGGGTGCTGAAATAAGTGCTATTTTGCACTCATTTTTTGAGATGATCAAAGAGCAAGTGATAGGGGTGACAGGGAAGTGTAGTAAGCCCGTTAAGCATCAAGTGATGATGGAATTTAAGATAAAAAACAAGCTATTTTCGAATGCATTTTTAGTAGTTCCAGAGCTCAGTTCCGATATCATTTTAGGCATTGACTGGTTAATAAAACAGGACGTAATTATAGATTGTGAGAAAGGGATAATAGTTTGATAGTTGATAGTGCAGTATTCGAAATACCATTTGAATCATCTAGAGTAATGGAAGACACCAGCTGAGATGGGCAGAATTTAGAGATGATTATGATTCAGGAATAGGTCAAAAATTCGATTCGTTTCCGGTGAGGCAGATAGTTGAAGATGGAGATAAAGAGACAATCCTTCGAAAGGTAGTGGATAAAACGGAAGGGAGGATCTATGGCAAATTCTGAAAGAAAATCAGGAGGTATTTTCGGACAAACCGGGTCGAGTGATAATTTATGAGTATTGCATGGAGGGCGAGGAACATCAACCTTTCTTTAAACCACCATATAATGTACCCTTGTCTAAGAAAGAAGCAGTTCAAAAGGAAATAGATAAAATGATTTCATGTGGGGTCATTGAACGGAGTTCTAGCCCATATAATAACCTACTGGTGATAGTAGGAAAGAAAGATGGAAGTGTACGAATAGTGATAGATGCTCATACACTGAATAAAGTAGAGAAGAGGGAGTTGGATCGTCCTGAGAACATAGATAATTTATTGCAGAAGTTTAATGGTGTAAAGTACATGACTAGTGTAGACCTAACAGCAGAATACTGGCAAATCCCATTAACTGAGGAGTCTAGGAAGTACAGGGCATTTTTGTTCAATGGCAAATGCTACCAATACAAGGACATGGGAAGAGCACGTGGATTTATGTGACAGGTTGTTCAAAGCTTTAATTAAAGGAGGAATGACCCTGAACCTGAAAAAATGCGAGTTTGTGAAGAAACAAATAAAGTTTTCAGGTCACATAGTAACACCAGAGGGAATTGAAAAGGATCCTGATAAAGTCAAAGCAATAAGAAATTGTTCGGCTTCCAAGAATAAAAAACAACTAAAGTCGTTTATAGGACTTTGTTCCTTTTATCATAAGTATGTGGATGATCAGGTGTTCAATAGCCAACATCTGAACAACCTACTTAAGAAGAGCAGTGTGTATATATGGACTGAGGGATGTGAAACAGCATTCAACTGGCTAAAAGACAATTTGGCTAAAAACATAATGTTATGGCAACCTGATCTGTGTGAACCATTCCACATGGAAGCAGATAGTTCAGATTATGGATTGGGAGTATCCATATTTCAGGAGGTAATGATAGATGGGGGAAAAACTCATGGACAGATAGCATTTGCGAGTAGAACCATGTCTAAGTACGAAAGAAAGTACACGGTTTCAGAGAAGGAGGCCTTAGCTATAGTATGGGGTTTTAGGAAATTTCAACTTTTCTTATGGGGACATAAGACTGTGGTCCATACAGACCACAAAGCTTTAATATTTTTGAAGGACTGCAGATTGTCACTGTGGTGTCACCGCCAGACACCACACTTGCTAGGTGGTAGTTTTAAATTGGCCGCGGTCCATTAGTACATGTCGGACCCGCGTGTCGCCACTGTCAGTGATCGCAGACCGAGCGCCACCACAAGGCAGGTATCGAGATACGGACTAGCACTCGCCCCAGTTGTACGGACGACTTTGCTAGCGACTACACGGACGAAGACTCGCTCATTTGCAGAGCAGCTAGTTAGAATAGCCTTCAGCTAAGTCCATGGCTACGACCTAGCAAGGCGCCATTAGCATTACGTTGCACTTATCTAGAGAGAGTCTCACTTGTATCATCAAGAACGCTGTATACAAATGATGGATTAAAGTTAAGTATTCCAGCAGCTACGTACTTTTCTTTATAGCATTCATTACGTATCCTGTTTCAGACCTCACGCCACCCTGCGTGAGTTAGTGCATGCATCTTGTCCGCCTCTTTCTATTAGTGTATGTAGTGTTGGCAAGTCTGCCGACACTACAGTTACATAACAGGTTGACCAGATGGGCGCTGTTTTTACAACAATTTGACATAGAGATCAAGTATGTTAAAGGGAAAGAACATGCAGTACCGGATGCTTTGTAGAGATTACCGGAAGGATGTGAGACACTAGAAAGTGTAAAGAACAGGGAAGATGTTTTTGAGGTGAATTACTTCAAAAAAGTGGAAGGAAGAAAAAAAATTAGGGAAATATGTCGGAATATGCGAAGGTATCAAAGTGATGATGATGCACTCAAGTCAGTAAAGATGGAGTTTGACAATCTGGATGCAACTAACATAAGGGCTTCATATAAAATACATAAAGATGTACTGTATCTTCAAAGATTAAGTAATCCTGGGAAGTGGAGAGTATGTTGGCCAGAATAACACACTGAAGTGCTGATAGATTATGTTCACTTGGCATATGGTCACTGTGGTGCACGGAAGTGTACCGATAAGTTAGATGAATGCATTACCTTTAACAACATGGCATGAAGGGTAGCACAGAGGATAAGATCTTGCGATCTATGCCAAAAGGCGAAAGTAACGAATGCCACTAATCAAGGGCCCATGCAATCAATAAGACCTGATGAAGTATTAAAAATAGTAGCAGTAGATATCTTTTGACCATTACTGAAAACCATGGGGGGTTTTGTGTACATATTTGTAGCAGCTGAACTTTTCTCAAAGTATATAAAGCTACTGCCAGAGCTGTGTAAGATAAAGTGGTGTGCGATTATTTTGTGTAAGTAGGGAAGCCAAAGAGAATACTATCGGATAATGGTGTTCAGTTTTGCTCAAAAATGTGGAAGGCTGGAATGACTGAGAAACAGGTAGAAGTGGTACATATCTAAGCTTATCGCCCATCAAGCAATCCGGCAGGAAGATATATGCGCGAGATAGGTCGGTTATTTAGGACGTACTGCCATAGAAACCACAAGAAGTGGGGCATGTACATGAGTGAATTCGAAGAAATCATGAATTCATTAACAAACGAGAGCACTGGATTTACTCCAGAAAAAATCCTGAAAAAGACAAGAAGTAAAAGTCTAGTAGAAGACCTACTACAATTTCCAGATAGAGTTGAATTACATTGTGATAGTAAAAAGAACTCAGTAAATGACAAGATGAGAAAACAAGCAGATGCGAGAATTCGTTGTCACGACGAAAAAGTAAGGAATCCTAAATTCAAAATAGGTGATCTCATTCTTGTAAAAACACATGAAAAGTCAAGTGAAATTAATAACGTGATCATCAAATTTAAATATATATATAATGGACCATTTAAAATAGTGTCCAGACCCAATGTGAATGCTTATTATTTAGAGTACGTATTAACATGCAAACGCCTGGGAGTAAGAAACGTAGTGGATCTCAAAAGGTATGAACCACGGATTCTACCAGATTGAAAATAAATAAATAAATATATATATATAAATAAATATTAAAGTAAAGTAATATGAAAACAGTTTTGTTTCTTTTGTTCTATGCGAAAGGTAAATGTTCATTAAAATATGCTGCAGTATTCTAATGAAACTTCTAGTTTAAGTAGAGACTAAACAGATAGGGAAAGACTGAGCTTCTAAGAAAGCCTTAACAGATGTGTAAATAAGTGTTGTGGAAGAAGTAGAAAAATGAGGAGGTAAAGTGAAAAGGACGGGCTATAAAGTAATAGGTGCATTACATGTGTTTTACTTGCCTGAGATAAAAGAAGTGTATTTAAAGTTTTTGTGAAAAAATGTTTAAAGTGTACTGTGTTTAGAAGTAAGAAAATTGAAATGAGTATATTTAAATCATTTCTGTAATGTTTAGTTGTAAAGAGAGAAAGAATTGGTGTTAAATTTTAAATATGTAATATAAGTGTGGAGGAGTACCAGTAAGAAAGGGCAAAAACCTTTGTAATAAGCTTAATGATCGTTTTCAGATTCATTATAGGAGAGACTTCTTATTGAATTATCACTGTTAGATACTTCAATAAGATGTGGGGCATGTGTAACGGAACTGAAATGATGTTAGGGTGCCAGTAATTTGGAGCCCGCGCGTCGGAAACGGGCGCGCTGGCGTGAGACTGCCAGGGAGCACACCCTGATGCCATCTATTGGGAATTAGCGTGAGCTGACAGTAGCGGGAACTAGCGGAAACACACCACCACACTATCTATCAGACAATGCACTAAGCTCTCGGACTCAAATGTATTCTTTTTCTTGTTAATTATAAGTTATTTAATGTTGTTCAGCGATAGTACTAAATCATTATGACTGGCATGAACTCCACGGTAATAAATATAAAATTTCTTAAACATTAAATGATTTCGTGAAAATGTGGTAGGGTAAGAGCCCCACTCGTGGTCGCTAGTCGCTAGTGGTAGCTGGAGACAGAGGGACTTAACAACAGAATGGCCTGGGGAGTGTTGACGTGATCGGACGTGTGTAACTGTGCTCGCACAAAAGTGATTGTGCAACGGTGAAGAGGCGAATATCGTCGCCGTTTGTGGAGTAAAACGCGACGAATGGTTATCGAAGCCGCCTCTATGCCACTGAGGCCGATTGTAAGAGTTCCTGCACCCAGATTTTATGGCGAACGTGCAGTAGCTTGTACGAGTGCTACGGCTCGTTGTTCCAGCCGCCATTAACGGCATGAGGCGCGAAGAGTTGCGTTATCCACATACATCTCACCACCAGCACCGGCACGTCCATCCAAGGCAAGACTGATCGTAATTGTTAATTCGATCTTTATAAAAATGTAAAAGGAGAAAACCAGTTTTTCTTTTTATGCAATTACAGAAGACAGAATACAGTTATGAGTAAAATTACGACGCATGTTGTTCATTGTAAAGTGTAGTAACCTCAAACATAATATAGTGAAATCAGACTGAGGCCACCATCGCCTCTTTCATTTACAATTATTTTTGTTGTACAATACTTTAGCGTACAAAAAGGTTGAAAAGAGCAATGGTCACATCAGAATGAGTCGCCATTCTATAGTTAACTTAAATTTTTCTGAGTAACTTTTTAAGTAACGTCACTTAAGCAATTCTATATCAATTGTTCAAAGAGTAATATCCAAAATCATTACCTATGTCCAAGGATAGAAATTTGTTAACCCAAGTTGCATAAATAGTCTTGGTAGTAATTACCAAGGCAACACACAGAAATTGAAAGAGTATTTGCTTTGTTGAATCACCTTGAATGCTCAGTAATAGTAATATTCAAAATTAAGTTTAAATTCAATTCAAGCCATTTTACTTTGAAACGAGCCAAAAATTGTTATAGTCTTTTGCTCCTTCAGAGCTGGGGACCGTAGTTATAAGTATTTTCAGGAGGATTCGACAGTAAGTCTGCTGCTCTCGTCGTGCTGATAGGATTATCCACTGCTGCTAGCAGTGATGATTGGATACATAAGCTCACTACCAAGTTAAGTGGGTCAGGTAGGCAGTATTACCATGTGAACTGTAGGGCACTGTAGGCTGTGGATCGAACCCGTTCAATCATCAAAGTTCTTTGGGAAATAGTCCGTTAGGAGTGTGCTTTAATCATTAGGTAAATACTGGCTAGTAACGGTCAAAATGAACACGCAAGTGAATTTAATAGGTTAGCAAGGTCCAAGAACACATAGTTAATGTTGTGCAGTGGCGAGGGTAGGAGCGGAGTAAAAGTGAACTGAGCGTGTGGCAGCTGTGCTGTATTCAAATATTAACAACTTGAATTCACTACTACCTCTTACCATTAGAACTGAGCTTTTTACTGTTAAAATACATAGCAGTAAGCGCAAAGGCGTGACAGCTACAAGTCCGTATTGGTGATATACATTCGGAATTAGGAAGTGGGTCATTCCGTCCGGGTAGGGGGTTAAAACAACTGAGTCAGTTGAGAACATACCCCATTTACTGACGAAAGGATTCGGCGGTTCGGTCGCAGGTTGATGGCATCTTCAGCTTACCTGCCAGTCAAAGACGCTCTCAGTGAATCCATTACTCAGCTCCCCCACCCTTTACACCCTGGTGGGTATCTTAATGCACACGAAGACCTTTGGGGCTCTGCAACCACCTGCCCCAGGGGCTAGTGCAATTGTGAGCTTCTCATGTTGTCACTTGCATGTTTCTTGAAAGTGGTGGGAGCACTGTAGTAGGGTCGTTCGTTTAGTATGCTCTTTGGTCCTTGCATGCTCCACTTAGTGGAAAGTGCTCAATCACCCAAGTGGTGAATTCCCGATCTGGATTTACCTGACAGACATGCTGGTGACTGACAGAAAGCCCCACAATGGGCACTTTATGGCTTTCTGTCTTTGAACCCCGTGCAGTGTCCAGAAATGGGTGGATCATATTAGCAAAGGATCTATCCCGCCACCAGGTATCCATTCTATAGTCTTCAGGAGAGCTAGAAAGGCAGCCAATTCTATGGTGGAGCGACGAACACCACCTGTCGCCGGCCGAGTGGTTCTAGGCGCTTCAGTCGGTCGCAGGTTCGAATCCTGCTTAGGGCATAGATCTGTGTGATGTCCTTAGGTTAGTTAGGTTTAAGTAGTTCTAAGTTAGATCTAAGAAGTTAAGTCGCATAGTGCTCAGAGCCATTTGAACCATTTAACCCAAATACCGAGAGGCAGGTTCCCTGTCGCTCCTCCATGACGACATCCCAGCCCACAAAACGAAGACCGTGAGCGAGTTTATGGCCAGCATATGGATCGTAGTCCTGTATCACACGCCGTAATCGCTGCATTTGGCCCCAGACGACTTCTGGTTGTTTCACAAATTCAAGTTGGCAACGAAAGTACACTGCTATGACGCAGTTAAGTTCATTCAAGAAAATTGTACTGCAGTACCAAACGCAAATCCAAAAAAGGACTACAGCGACGGTTTCAAAATACTTTTAAAACTATTTCGGCTGTGGTTTGGTGCAGTTCTAGAGGACTGATGACCTCAGATGTTAAGTCCCATAGTGCTCGGAGCCCTTTTTGAACCACCTGGCAATCAGGCCAGGCAGGTGGCTATGCGCAGGCTCAAGTGCCAGCCAGCTGTAGAGAACCTCGGAGACATCTCAGTAGTGAGGGTGAGATGTCGCCGACTATTAGAGACAGCAAAAAGATATCTCGGGGACAGCTTCTAAACGGTATAAACCGTGCCACTAAGAATGGAAGACAAGCAGGAAGAGTTCTGAGAGAGGAAGGAGGGTCCCAGTGGCTGACGTGAGGGGAATGTAGGTCTCAGACAAACCTGCGAGACACTGCCCAGACTATGGCCGAGTATTTTTCCACCGTTATCCTCAACGCCAGTTGAGATCTAGATTTCTGGCGCAACACCTAGATTCTGCATTATGTGCAACTGGCGACAAATCGTCTGGTTACTGTTGGCTCCAGTGAAGCATGCTGTGGCACCTAATAGGGCGAAGCGAAATAATCATCCTCAACCTCTTTAACTTGATTTGAGCGTCACAGCCCCTTCCCACCCTGTGTAAGGACACAATTTGAATTTTAACACCTGCGAAGGGAAGTGAAGTGCACATAAACTAACGTGGCCGGTAGATGCACAGTTGGCAGGGTATATGTGGAGAGAGCGGTAGTGCGGGAGGCTGGGGGGCAGGCTGTGTAAGGGAAATACCAAGCGCTGGAGGGGAGGCGTCGTTCTCATCTGAAGCCCGCGCTGACATTTTTTGTAAATATTAAGTGGAGCCCCTGCACTCCTACCCCTGCATGGTGGCCACTGGAAACGATCTGCTTTTGTTATTACCCAAAAAGAATGCCGCTGAAAATGCAACAAAAGCAGAGGATTATGTTCGCCTGTCTTGATAACCATTTGCAATTTGCAGAGAAGCACCATGAGTGTCGAATTTCGAGTAAAACTTACATTTCACTTGTTGCCATGTTAAAATATGTATCTTTTGCCAAAGCACAGCAGCGTTTGCACAATGTCACCTCACATACATATTGTGCAGACGCAATGGCTAGAGAATTCTGAAACACTGGTTTATTAATGCTATTAAGTGAGGAATTAAGTTCAATAGCTTAGGAAAAACTACGTCCTTGGTACAAAAATAAACGTGTAATATCTTCCGTTGTGTTGATCCAAAACACACAGCATTTCTGGCTTCACCTACCCATCATCCTTAAAAATTAGTCTTTCTTTAGTGGAACGTGACAAGGTAAATAGGGAAGTTTTGCATAATAAGGCAAAGTACACTCCTCTTTGAGTGCTATCATGTGTGCCGGCGACGGTTGGGCGAGTCATGGATATCCAAGCCTCACTACTGCTCCAACCCGACCGACTTCCACCGCGTCCCAACTCTACGACTGCCAGGTCCAAACTGCACTGCAGGCGTGTTCCAACTCGCTGCATGACAAACGTCAACCGGGAAGTCATAGCAGTCAGCAAAGATAATACAGCAGGGCTATATCGATGCTCCCACTCATGGGCAGACAAAGCAGCAATTCAGTGACAACAGAAACTGAAACTAACATACCAAGGTGGCAGTATGGTAAAAAAAGAAAAAAATCAGGATATAAATTAACAGAAGCCGTGAACACCAGCCACGCACGGCTCAGGAATGCTAAAATCTGAGGATATTTTCTTGTGTTTTATAATGCATATTTGTAACTGGGCTCTACGTTAACTCTTCGAGGATCCTGAAAGTCTGCCACTCCTTTTGAAACAGAACCTAAGTGATCATATAGAATTTTGAATCTGTCTTCCGCTAGGAAATACGGAGGCCACCAGAAAAGTGTATACACTCTTTGTCGGGCTTTATCGAGACATCGATATTGTCGTTCGGTTTGAGTTACGAATGTGTTGCAGTATGGTCTTTGGCACAACAGATGTTTATCTCGGTATTGGGAAACTAAGATGGCTGAAGCACGCTTGATATTGAAGCAACGAAAATGTATTGTGAAGTGGTTTTTAAAGTTTGGTAATCCTGTTGAAATGCAACCTCAGTGGAGGCGGGAGTTTAAAACGGAACCGCCAACCTGCCTAACAATTAAATGCATCATTGACAAGTGTGAATCGCCTGGAACGATTTGTGATATTCACAAAGTAAGATCAGGAAGACAGTGTACAGCTACTAGTCCTGCTTCATTGGCTCTCGTGTTGGAAACGTTAATTCTCCACAGATGTCTGTGACGCAATGTGGACCAGAAGTGCGTTTAGCAGTACAGGTGTACGAAGAATTCTGAAAGTGGAAAGTTTACATTCCACGATTATTTACATTCCACAATTATTGCACGCGATTAATGATGACAATGCTGCTCGCCGAACGCAATTTTGCGAATGGTATCAGCAAATGGTAACTGATGATGGACAATTTCTGAAGAAGATAGTGTAGAGTGACGAGGTACCATTAAAACTTAATGGAACCGCGAATCGGCGTAACAGTGTGTACTGAAAATCCTCATGTTTATGTGGATAAAGAGGTCGATCTACCAGGGGTTCATGTGTGGTGTGGACTATCATATAGGGGATTAGTAGGACCCTTTTTCTTTGATGCTACTGTCATTAGAGAAGTCCACCTGGAAATGTTACGCACATAAGTTTTACCAGGTATACGTGCTTTCTATGGAGCTGATGAAGAGGTCTTCTACCAATAGGACGGGGCGCCACCGCACTACCACCTAGCCATAGGAGCTTTCCTGGTTGACAGTTTTCCGGGGCATTGGTTTGAACGAAGAGGGTCCATTGAGTTCCCTCCATGGTCGCCAGGTCTTACACCCGTGGACTTTTACTTGTGGGGAACTGTGAAGCATAATGTCTATCAACGTAAGCCACACACGCTGGAGGAACTTCGCCAGGAGATTACAGTGAAATGCGGAGCGATCTCCACAGTAACATTGAATGACGTAGTTATGGCGACCGCTCGTAATTCTGTTATGTGTACAGCCGCCAACGCTGAAGATTTTGAGCATTTAAAGTAACCATGTGCTATACTGTTTGTTGTACAACATGTGTGATCAATTATTAAATGTAAAATAAACACATCAGTTATACTTTTAGTGTGTATACATTATTCTAATGGACTGTGTATACTACCAGTCACAGAAAACGGTTTATTAATATCGCTATCTGACCACTATCATGAAGTTTTGGATACGGTAAAACTTTCTCAAAGCGCGACGAAAAAAGAGAAAATGGGTAGTGGGAGTGTGAGAGGGTTTTCTCGGGACAAAATATGTGTCTGCCACTTGTGACCTACATTGCCTAATAACCTAAAAAACTATGAGCATGTGTGGTGGGAGAAACAAATTTCGATGACATTCTGTACCGCCATGCGCATCCAAGTTCTGCCCTGACGCCACCGTAACTGAAATGCCGTAAAGTTCTCATGGATGATAACTGAGGCACTGAGGTGAAAAAGGTTCTTGCCATCTGTTATTCAGTGATTTTTTCCCCGTCCAAACCAGTGCTGAAATTTCATTTCGTGTAGAAATTGAACTTGTCATAGAGACAAGTCCCTATATTTCGTGAAACAGATTGAGGCGTGATGGCAGCACCGTAGCGGGATGCAGTTAACAAAGTGTTTGAGTGCACTGTTCAGGCAAAACACCATCTCGGTGTCACCCACGAGCATTGGAATGGTGGAATATGAATTTCCTCTGGTTAAGGCCGATATAGTCCCTCATTTTCATAATCTGCCCAGAGTGTAAAAGGATGTTACTCCTCTGTAACCTGAAAGACTAGAGGATGATGGATGTTATCCCTTTTCAGTTTCGTGAGTAATTTGATGGTATTCTAAGCAAGTGACTGTGGAGCAGACGACAATGAATCTGGAAGTGTGGTTTGGAGCAGCGATCAAGTGTGACAAGTTGATGAACATGTGTGTCTGTCGAAATAAATAGAGTTCTTTAATAAGTAAAAGATGTGGGTGCTACAACCCAAGGCACCAAAAAGGATATTGTGTTCCATTACATTGTGTATTTTGATATGTATTGTTTAATTACGAATGTTTATAGACAAGAGACGTTCAATAAGCAATGCCCCATTTTTTTTTCTCAGAACATATTTGTAGTTAAGAATGAGAATTTAGTGACAATACACATCAACATGTCTTGTCTGTGTACTATTTTTCTACGTAGTCTCCATCAGCTTCTATGGCCATGTGCCAGCATCATGGAAGAGCATGTACTCCCTGCTAGTAAAAGTTCTTGTCCTGTAGGCGTAGCCATGTTTTCACTGCATGACTGACACTCTCGTCATCTTCAAGGTGTGTTCCCCGTAGGGAATCTTTAAGCAGCCCAAAGAGATGGAAGTTCGAGGGTGCCAGGTCTGGAGTGTAGGGTGGATGAGGCAATGATGTTCTATCCAATTTGGCGATGTGTTCCTGGGTTCTCAGACTTTTGTGTGGGGGTGCATTATGGTGTTGGAGCAAGATTTGTGCTGGATTCTTGTCGATCGAACACGTCGCAAACGGTGCTTGGGTTTATTCAGTGTCTTCACGTATGCCTCTGAATTGACAATTGATCCTCTTTGCATCACATCTACGAGAATGACCCCATTAAGATCCCAGAAGACTGTCATCGTGACTTTTCCAGCAGAGACGGTTGTCTCGAATTTCTTCTTTTGTGGTGAATGAGGATGATGTCACTCCATGGAGTGCCTTTTTGTTTCCGTCGCAAAGTGGTGCACCCAGCTTTTGTCTCCCGTAACGAACCGTCACAGTAAAACCTCTCCGTTGGTCTCAAAACGCTCAAACGAATCAGATGAAATGACCTATCTTTGAATTTGTGGTCCGCTGTGAGCATTTGTGGAACCCATCGTGAACACTTCTTTGTATATCTGAGGGTCTTGATGATTTCAGACGCACTTCCAATGCTGACTGACACCTGTAGATCCAATTGTCGAGTTGTGAATCGCCAGTCGGCATGAATAATGGCATCCGCACGATTCAGCATGTCTGGAGCGGTGGCTGTGACAGGACGTCCCCAGCATGGCTGATCTGTTTCTGCATTTCCTGAGGCTATAACTTTCTTTACCTATCGTCCAACTGCACTCCTACCAACTGCTGCATCGTCATACACTGCACACAAATGTTTACGGATGTTCACCACCATTTCTTTTTCTGCACACAATGATTCAATAACAGCACGCTGCTTGTAACGTGAGTCGTGTGTAGACGCCATTTTGACGCTGGAGAACGGCCCTGTCATATGTCAGGACGGTTCGAAACTTCACCGGCGCAGAGAACAAACATGAAATGTGAAGCACCAACAAGGACGTTTGTCTATGTATAGTCATGGCTTTTTAAAAAAATGTCGGACATTATTTATTGAATGAGCTTCGTAAATAACAGGAATTTTTATGAACATGCTGAAGTCAAATATCTTGCTTTAAAATATACTGTCTTTAGTCGCACAATATTTATGTTAATGTATGTGTTATTTGAATAAAAAGGTGATATGTCGGTCATTTTCTATTATCATTTTCTATTATTTGCCTTTATTCTATGATTCCAGGTTTGGGTATAAGAGTGTATTCTTCCTGATGAGCGTGTGGGAGTAACTATAGGGTTTGTGACTAAAACTGCTCAAGATTACGAGGTTGCTCAGTACATCTCAAAAGCGCCATGAAGTGATATGCTCCTGATTTGACCGCAACACCTCAACTGCAAGCGCTGCTCATTCAGATTAAGTGGAAAAAACGTGATAGGGGCATAGTCGTGAATAGCATACTGAAATTCCTGACTGGTGAGGCATGCAGGTCGCGGTGGAGGGTGGGAGACCATGTAAAGGTCACTTTATTTATATTTTTGCCTACGGCCTTGCCGCAGTGGTAACACCGGTTCCCGTCAGATCACCGAAGTGAAGCACTGTCGGGCTGGACTAGTACTTGGATGGGTGACCATCCGGTCTGCCGAGCACTGTTGGCAAGTGGGGTGCACTCAGCCCTTGTGAGGCAAGCTGAGGAGCTACTTTATTGAGAAGTAGCAGCTCCGGTTTCGTAAACTGACATACGGCCGGGAGAGCAGTGTGCTGACCACATGCCCCTCCATATCTGCATCCAGTGACGCCTCTATGTTGAGGATGAGACGGCGGCCTTCCAAGGCCTGTTCGGATGGAGTTTAGTTTTTTAGTTTTATTTACATTTTACTCGAATATCTCAAAATCCGTGACTTCTAGGGAAAATGCTTCTCAGTACAAAATTAGACTACAATAAATATCTCACAAATATGGTCCAATTAATTTCTCATCTTCGAGTAATACTTTCCGCTTTGCATGCAAAAATCGCATATTACTGAAAATAGTGTTTTAATGGCATAAAATTAATATCTACTGTTATCTTAAGTGCGTTAAGAAGAAATTTTAAATGGTGTGTGCCACCTATGAGTCCAACAGAGCCGTATTCGTGGATGCATGGTGTTCTCGATTTGTAAAAGAGTGAAGGCGGAGAGGAAGGTTGGGCGTCGGATTCTGGCCCTGCGCTCCCCGCCTTCATAGCATAGGTCACGAAACGGAAGAGCGAGCAGGTGGTCCGCCGCTCTCGTACCCCACTGTAGCACAAAGAGCGACTGCGCGGAGTTTCACGAAGCTACACCGACCTCCGCAGGGCGCCTTATCAATCATTGCCGACCGAGTGACCAGTCATGCCCGGGGAGTGATTTTTTTTTCCCCACAAAGTGGATCAACACTGCATGGAATACGAACATGAGCTGCCACTGATACTAACTCAGGTGGTTGGAACCCACGTAAACGTCTGCAGACTGTTCTGTGTTGCTAGAGGCGAAACTACTTCTTTGACTTCTGGTACGGCAGCCGCAACGTTCTTCAGGGAAAAATAACTTCCCCCACTACCACAATGCTACTCGGCTTACGTTCTGTAGACACACTATACCTGTACAGCATTTCCTGTCCAGTTCTCTTACGTCAGTGGGGAAAATAACGTCACTGAACTCGTGTTTACACAGTGGAGTTACCAGAATAACCAAATTAAGTTTCTGGATAGAACGATCAATAAAACAAAACCATAAACATATGTTTGAAATTTACTGTAAACCCATAGGAACGGACATTAGTATTCCCAATCTTCGAACCACCCACACTTACAAAAGCAAGCAGCATTTCGACCCATGCCCCATAGACTCAACACAGTGCCACTCACCAAGTAAAATTACCCAAAAGAACTGGACATAATAATGCAGACAACAAAACAACGATTACAATAGTAACAAAGTCACAAAGCTAAACAACAAAATTAAAAGTAAAACAAAAGCAGAAAGCACCAAACCACAGACAAAAACGCAACAGAACCTAACAATACACTCAGTACCATAACAACAACACAGAATAATCAGAAAAATATGATAGAAAACACAAGATGTTGAACAAAACGTACAAACAGATACTTGCACATAAAATCACCAACATTTTTAAATGACAGGAAATAATCATAGCATACACAACAGACAGTTCTATACAAAAATACACCCCCAAATCAACAAAAACAGAGATATTTACCAGAAATCAGGTATATATCAACTACAGTCTAACACTTGTAATGGCAGATACATAGAAAAACAGGTAGAACATTTGATGCCAGATACAAAGAACACATGGGAGCCTGGAACTATGGGACAAACAGCTGCACATTTGCAGAAGACCAGAGAGAATATAACAGCAAACAAGCTGCTAGAGAAGAAGCCATGAAAAAAATTAGAATCAACAATAAAAAACACCTCCTAACCTACAAGAAATTTACCACATACAGAAAACTAAAGCAGAAATGATCAAGTACACATGTCAAACAATTCACTCCAAATGAGGATTAATGTCATAATAATAATAATAATAATAATAATAATAATACCACCCAACACTTCTTCACTCACTTGTCCATGAACTCCTCCACAGAACATTTAAACCAAAACTCAAGTTAGCCAATCTCCAAAGCTTTCAGCCAATCTCTACTAGCTATTACATTCACTTTCAACATTCTACAACCCAAACTATCAATTCCCCGTCCTCCCCATACACCACCTCCCCACACACATAGACATAAAGGTAGTTTTCAACATATACTTTGCTGGAATGAGCGTTTGGCGTCATTGGCCGGGAGGCCCATTACGGGGCAGGTCCGGCCGCCTTGGTGCAGGTCTTATTACATTTTGCGCCACATTGGGCGACCTGCGCGCCCGATGGGGATGAAATGATGATGAAGACAACACAACACCAAGTCCCTGAGCATAGAAAATCCCCGACCGAGGCGGGAATCGAATCCGTGCCCCATAGGCCAAGACAACACAAGACCCTGAGCGGAGAAAATCCCCGACCCAGTGTGAAATCGAACCCGAGCACCTTAGGACGAGAGCCCGTCACGCTGACCATTCAGCTATCGGGGGGACATATACTTTGTCGGATTGGTAATATGTAGGTAAACAAACCAAACTGGAGGAAACACATAAATAAGTCACAATGTTTACTATCTTCAAAAGCTCAGTGTTCGAACTAATAGCTATACCTAGAGGCAAAAGAGTAATAGTGCAGCACAAAGAAGAAGGAGAAACATGGTGAACAGTGGGAAGGAAAAGTTCGGATTACTAATTTGTGCTTACATTTCGCAAATGAAGTGGCAGACCAGCTGAGAGGAGACGAAGGTGCGAACAAACTACTTATTTACATAAAAAACGCGACGTGAACTGTTTGATGATCTAAAAATAACAAACCTAAATCACTCTAAATCCCACTGAAGATACCTTAGAGTAATAAAAAGGTAAAACGCGCCTTGGGAAAACAAATTAAGTTGTAGCATGAAAAGGAGGTTTCATTCACAAAACAAGTATTATTAAATGAGTGCTTATTTATTGTGACTGACCAGAAAGATATTGTCCTCTCACCATTAATTGTGTTACTGGTAGACTGCATAAATCTCTTCCTTTCAGAAACTGCTGGCACTTGTTGTGTGGGCTGCACTGGGTGGAGTCGCTTGTGACTCGTGTACAAAGAGCTTTTACGCAAAACCGTTCAACAGCTAGAGCTGTTAATTGTCTAACGCACTGAAGAGCCTCGCAAGATTGACACGCAGTCAGTAAGTATTCGACAATGTCTATTTCACTGTCTGCACTACCATTGCCTGGAATATTTTTCACGGAATGATGGCTATCAGATGCATCACCCCAGCCCAGCTCTCCAAACGTCTGAAGAGGCGCAGAGGCTTGAACCGTGTCCCTCTGCAGCAGAAGCAGGTCACCCGCATGTTGCTGAACTTTGCACATAAGTTAAGGAATGCATTACAGCAGATGAATTTTCTGGGCTTCAACACAATCAGTCCCATTCTATCAGACCTAATCGCACACACCCCGGAAGATAGTGGATATGTGGCAAGAGGCTCCACGCAGCGCAGCCAGCGGTTCCTGTGTCAGCGGTGAGGAGAGGTGGGCTGCAGAGTGGTGTAGCAAATGCCGTCGTACGAAATCTGAACGGGAGCGGAAATGATTAGCGAATGGGGTAAACCATTAAACAGCGATAGAAATATCAATGTCAACAAGAGTCAGGCTCCCTGTGCTAAGCACAAACGGTGGTGTCACAGCGCAGTGGCTCTGAGAGCGAGTGGCCGCCAGCCGTGCTACAGAGCCGCTGGGGGCGTGGCTCCATGGGCACACACCATTGGCTCCGCCACATCCCGTGCGTCCCCTGTCAGTGTCTAATTGGAACTTGCAGTTCTGTTGCCAACTTGGCGACGCTCGTGGGGTGGTATCGATATCTGATACCTCATCCCTCCCCGCAAAACCTCCTCTTCATCACTGGGCAGTGTAGATGACCGAGCGACGACAGGGAGGGAGGAGTGGGGGAGGGTTCCAGGTGGCAATGAGGAGATGGGAGCCGAAACTGAGACTGGCGCCGAGCTCTTTGCCGTCTACGAAAAAGTCAGAAATCAGCTGTAGCAGAGCATGCTCTTCAGTCAGGAGACCACGAAGTGAAGTTTCCTGAAACAGAAGTTTTATCTACAACATCAAATTATTACCCAAGACTATGTAGGGAAGCCACTGAAATTCATAAGCACCAGGATAATTTTATTAGGAAAGAGGAAATGAAACTTAGCGACATATGGACAGTAGCTCTGCAGAATCACTATACAATTTCATCGTTGACAAGATGACAATCGATAGTTAAGTATTATCTTTGACAAGGACTATCTCTGCTCATGACGTGTTATTTCGACTATGTCCCCCTTTCCTACAGTATATATGTCGCTCGGACCGGTCAGTCGGTAAGACTCAGCCGAGGGGCGTCTCTGAGGATGTCCAAGCAGTCCTGGACGAAACGTCAGGAACAGAAGAGTTTCTTGGACCACGACCTCGCATCCGGAAAGGTTTACGAGCAGCTACGTCATCCGGTCGTGAAAGCCTTAATTCTTTAATTACCATGTACAAGTTTATGCTTGCTTTTCATTAAACACGTTATTCATTGGTTAGCTATACCATCAAATTCATAAACCCTTAGTTTATCTATGAGTATTAGATGTATCTGCCAACGGCCTTGCCACAGCGCTAACACTGATTCCTGTCAGATCAGCGAAGTTAAGCGCCGTGCTTGGCCAGCACTTAGGTAGGTTATGGTACGGGTCTGGTGACCCCTCTTGGCAAGCAGGGTGGTCGGTCGGTACACCCGGGCCTTTCGAGGCCTGTTTGGACGGAGTAGTGGACGTCTCTAGAGCAGTACAGTAAAGCTTCTTCTTGTGTGCTTCAGCTTTTCTGTGACGTTTTGTTCCAGTGAGTGTCGCAGTTTCTGCAGTCTTCAGTGTACATACAGCTGTTTTCCCGCCATGCCAGCAAATAAAATGTCTGGGTGCTGTGGTCTTGGTCGCAGGTTCTACGCGGGCCCGAAGCTGGTGATAATGGTCGCTCACCCAGACGACGTGCAACACATCCTGGTGACGTCCAAGTTGGTAGAACGAGATCCCATGAGCACGAGCGCCATGCGGACCTTCATCGGCGACGGATTACTCACCCTCAATGGTAGCCGGTGGAAGACACATCGCAAACTCATCAACCCCACGTTTCACTCTGAGGTGAGTCAAAACCAACATGTCAAGACTTACAAACCTTAGCTAAAATACAATAGTGGAAAATGATAAAGCAGCATCATCATGCTACGGTCGCACATAAAGGGGCTTTCACTGTCATCCCGCGCAAACTGTAGGCTTTTTGTGATATTTATCTCGGAGACAGAGGCGGTTCGTGGTTTCAGTACTAGGGAAAGCTGCAAAACTGTCGTGAATGTGTGACGGAATGACCTTTGATTTTTTCCCTCCTTTTCATTTATGCAATCTGTGCTACGTAACGTTTGTAAACTAATATATAAAATACTGTACCTCTATAGTTTCTTTTGCATGAGTACAATACCCGGAGATGTAGCTACAAGGTGAAATCAGAGGAAGACAAAGACAGTTGAAAGACTACTGAATGGAAAAGGACAAGTAATGGCATTCGTTGAACTAGTTGGGCGAGAAACGCAAAATGTTACGTTACAATACACTAAGAATTAATTATTGGAGTGAAAAGTGATGTACAGTGAGAGGAAATTGTCGGAGGTCGAGTTGTAATTTTTAAAAGTAACTGCTACACAGCGATTTTTACGTTGCGCTACACTTACTTAGAGAAAAGAAAGATACGGTTTGGTAAGTCCTCGATATAAATGTTGTCAATAATAAACTTTTTCTCGTTTGCTTGAATATAAACAGAGTGCGATCTCATACGAATGAACACAGAGGATATGAGCTTTTAATCTCCGACCCACTCGCACATCTTCCAATTCACTGTTCAACATACATTGAATTTCAAGAAATTACTGTATTAGAGCGGACCATAAGTCATATCGTTCCATCAATAACATCAAGGGGCGAATAACATAATATTCAAGAAAGAGTAGTTGCCACACTGAATACAGCTCCAGAGGTTGCAACGTCACTCGTCATTTCATACCTCGCGAAGTGGGGCGCAACTTAATTACGTACATCTTCGGATATCGAAACCATTGACAGCAAAAATAAACAATAAAAAACGGTGTACATAGCTAGAAACAACATACTGCTTGATATTATATTTATTTGGTTGTCCTGACGCCCATGTGTTTAAAAAGTAACGGTGCAAGATACCTTGCAGGAAGCAATATGTTAACAGACAAAATATTTTGGAACCAGTAACAAACTGATTAACAACGTGCAATTGCTGTATTACAATTTTAGTTAATAGCTATGTCTGAAGCCAAAGGCGACAGCATGTGTTTTGTTTATTTTATTGATTTCACAGTTTAGCTGCTGGGCTTAACTACGTGTAAACAGTTGTTTGATGTAATGCTAAAGTTAAAATTACAGAAAAGACCACACAGGGTGTCAGCAGCAGTACATGAAAAAAATAGTTTTCCTGTTTTCCTCCTGTAAACAATGAAAGCTCATTAAACTGTAAAAAATACTGTATGTAAATGAAGCAAAGCTACATCAACCACTGAAGTTGAGGTTCTTCTTTTCCTTTAAGATATTAAAAAAGACATGCTTCGCATTTGCGCGCTTTCTTCACTAATGTATACAATATCTCTCATTCGAGTCTGAGGAAACTAACTGGCACACATAATGGTTCCTTTCATATCTTACAGTTTCCTATCACGGCTCGATGATGAGAAATGTTTTTACGATATTGGTCATTCTTACTGTGATACTTCTTAGAACCCTGCAGGCCGGCCGGAGTGGCCGTGCGGTTTTAGGCGCTACAGTCTGGAACCGCGAGACCGCTACGATCGCAGGTTCGAATCCTGCCTCGGGCATGGATGTGTGTGACGTCCTTGGGTTAGTTAGGTTTAAGTAGTTCTAAGTTCTAGGGGACTGATGACCTCAGAAGTTGAGTCCCATAGTGCTCAGAGCCATTTGAACCAAGAGCTCTGCACAATAACATTTGAAGGGTTTCAGCGAGAAATGTGGCCATTGGATTCTTTACGTTTGGCTCATTTTAACTGATACGTTGCTGTGTACTAACCGTAGCTTAAGTATTGGGACTGGTTTTATAGTTGGTAGTGAAGCCACACGTGACTAGAGTATGGAGGAACAAGAAGTTAAAGTGTTTTATCTGAGCACAATTCCCGACTGCGCCACGTGCAACCAGCGTGTACCTCTGTCGTGAACAGTTCGCGCGAGTTAACGCATGTCTCCCAAGTTAGTGACCACGATCTATTGTTGTTGTTGCTGTTGGAAGAGAATAAAGAACTAGTAGACATTCCACACCATAGTTACGTAATCTAAATGCCGAAACACGTCTCGTATTTAGGACGCAGCTTGACAAAAGTTTCTTTGCGACATGTCTCAATCGGCATTTATTTAACGAATATTACTCATATTACGTAATATGTTAGAGTGAACTTAAACGTCTACTGTCTTCATTTAAAGTACTACCTAGGTAATTTCAAATAAATTCGCAGACTGCCTATATCTTGACATCAGCTGTGTTAGGTGCAGATATATTACCTAGTATAATCTGTTCATCATAAGAGTAAACCTGTTGTAAACATTGCTCTATGTATTCTCCGCGTTTGCTGGAACGTCTTTGGATTTCCGTTTCACGTGGGACTGCAGCCAAGCTGTCTCGGGTACTGTCCAGTGGAGAATTTTAGAAATTTTATGCGGTGGGTGGGGGGGGGGGGTGATTGCTTTATTTTGGCGATACAGACGTCTGGCCTTCAAAGTCGTTTCATAGTTACTTACATTTACATAATTGTTAACAGGAAAGTATCATGTTACATAAGCGTTTTGTAAACTGAAATACTTTATTTTAAAACACTATTAGTAAAGTCATAAATAAATCCATAGTTCTTTTTACGTTTTCAATTTTTAAACAGTTTAGAATGATACCAGTTCTGAAAAAAAAATTCTATGAGCAATTGTCATTACAAACTTATATAAGAGATATAAAACAATAATTTTGTATATAATATGATATATTTCTGTGTAGTGAGTGATTTAAATTTTAGTAGAAGTTACGTTAACACTTTTTGTATTGGCTCTCTATTTGTAAAGTACATATTTGATCCGTTTTATGCACATTAGCAGGTGGTCTGTTGTCTTTACAGTTCTTATAAAAGCGCAAAAACTAATATATTTTCGTAATTATTAATTACTCTATCTTTTCCCATCAGCTGGATTAACAACATCTAGACCTCGGAAAGCATACATCTTCTCCTCATTTCACCCTTTGCAATAAATTTAACTAATATTTTTTGTTAATAACAATGTCCCTACGTACTTACGATAAAGCATGCCCAGTTAAATGGTTTTACCCACAAAGATTTCATAACCAAGTCTTAATCAATTTCATTGTAGAGAAAGATCTTTCGGCTGTTGCAGTTGAGACAGGAAGACAAGAAAGGATCGACATTAAAGATTCCATTTTGTCACCCACAACTTGACTTCTGCCCCCAAATTGGAGATGCAGTCACTTTCATCCATTCAAAACAGTTTATAATACTTTCTAGCCACTGAAACTTCCTGCCAGATTAAAATTGTGTGCGCTACCGAGACTCGAGCTCGGGACCTTTGCCTTCCACGGGCAAGTGCTCTACCATCTGAGATACCCAAGCACGGCTCATGCCCCATCCTCACAGCTTCACTTGTGCCAGTACCTCGTCTCCTGCCTTCCAAACTTTACAGAAGTTCTCCTGCGAACCTGGCAGAACTAGCACTCCTGAAAGAAAGGATACTGCGGAGACATGGCTTAGCCATAGCCTGGGGGATATTTCCAGAATGAGATTTTCACTCTGCAGGGGAGTGTGCGCTGATATACTTCCTGCCAGATTAAAACTTTGTGCCATACCGAGACTCGAACAGTTTTAATCTGCCAGGAAGTTTCATATCAGCGCACACTCCTCTTCAGACTTAAAATCTCATTCCTTCTAACCACTGTTTCGGTATCACTAATCACTGACTCCACGGATCTTGTCGACGAAGAACAGACTTTTGGTAGAAGAGTGTTCAGGTTGAAGAGAATTAGGAAGATTTTAGAGAATCTGCTTCCAAGATCGTTGCTAATTGTGTCGAGAATGGGAATGAAGACATTAACCCTAAAATAACTTTGTGGATTCGATGGAGCAGCATTAGATCTGTTAATTTGGTGAGATGTAATTCTGGGTGTTCAGATGGTGCTTCCAACAACATCTGCGGTTCTCTTCGCTTCATCATAAAGGAAACTGAACTCTGCAACTGCGTTATCTCGCTTTGTTTTTAAGACTGATAAAGTGTCGTTTACGGTATTAGTTGCTTCTGTAACGTCAATAGTTTCTTTTTGGAAAAAAATCTACTGAGAGGCAATTTTTGACGGAGCACATCAGCAAGACACACTAGAGTTAAGATAAATTCTTCATTACTGATAGCATATAAAAGCGTCGTAGCTGTTACACTAGAGGTGTCACTTGAAAAATGTGACCATTGTGAAATTTCCTCAAGGCACAACACGAATTTTTCAATTTTTTAAGAAACGGCTCTACAGGTAACTTCCTTTCTACCCATCTTGTTTCACACATGGAGACAAGCTGACTGCCTGTATGCTTAACGTGTACAGTATTTCTTTTTGGAGGGGCTGTAAAAAATGAAACAACCTCCTTAACGATATCAATTGAGTTTCTCACTTGTTGCACACTTAGAAATAGATAAATGCGAAGAATGGTTGAAACATTGGGCTCTGTCAGCATTAATACATTCTTTCTTTATTGTGGCAACTGCTCCAACATCTCGGAACTCATGACAGAGCAGCCATCGGTTGCAATACCAATACATTTACTAAGGTCGAGATTAAGATGTCTCATAGTGTTTATCACAGTTGTACCTAACTGTATTCCAGTCATTTTGGGATCTTATGCCTCTTCATCTGCTCTACCTTTATTACATTTATTAGAATCACAGCCATCTTCAAAAGGCTCAAGTTGATCATTTTCATCGTCAGATGTTGAAAAGAAATCTTCGTTTTTCTTTAGTTTGGATCCAGCGTTGAAGTTTTGTTTCCACAGGTTTGTCTGCGGCTCACGTGGATTGATGAAACACATGAAATCTTCTCTGATCACATCTTTATAAACATATCTTTAAAAAAATTGACACCTGAGTTTTGTGGCTGATTTCAGTTGTCTCATCACACCCAATACTGTAGAATTTGTGATCTTCGATTCTGTTTACTATCTGAGAAATAATTTCTTTGCCACAGCTTTCAATCAACTCATTTTGAACAGTTATACTTAAAAATGTGCGTCTTTCATTACCAGAGTTATACTGTGCTTCTAATTCAATTCCCTCGCATTCTTCAGCGCGAAATTTCATCAACTCTTTAAAGTTGCCTTTATTTGATAGTTCAGGATCATTAGAAGAAACAGTCCTCATCTCAATGTCCTCTAAAAGGTGTATTCTGCCATCCAAGAAATATTACGTTTTGAAAAGGAAAACAGTTTTCTTTTTTTTTTTCATTCTCTTTAGTCGGTAGCTGTCAACTTGATTTTCCACCGATTTATTTGGTTTTTGGTGAGAAACCAAAAAGTCTTTGGCACGTCCTAAAGCTTGCTGATGACATAATGCTCTACTGTGATTTTCCAGGTCACCATCTTTACCTAATAACTTAGCAGATTTTATCTGAGGTCTAGTCACTATTGTGTTTAACTTCATTTCCACATGATACTCACCCTTAAAAGTAGGCGCAAAGAAAGGACACACTTTGCAAAATAGACCTTCTTTGGATGGAGACAAAACTAACCATGGCTTATATTTATCTAAGGGCTCTTTTTTCAGAAACCTTCTTTCAGTCTTCCCACCGTTATTATGAGTAGAATGTGGGTAGCTGTATTCAACAGGAGGATCCCAGAGCTTTTGTGGTACGGTGGCAAGCACACTGTCAGATGGTTTAGTCCCAATATGCAGACCGATGTCGTTTTCGGAATGTACCCCCTGGAACGTAAGTGTTATCTGCAGGTAACGAAGCTGAAGCGCAGCTCATCTGATCACCTGGACCATTCGAAGTGGCAGGCATTGGCGGTGCTGAGTCCTCAATCTCATTATGCTCATCTGATGTGGAACCTGAAATGAATACATTGCACCAAAGACATAAATGATGTGTGTTTAACCCTCCTGCCTCACAAACTTACATGGCCTGCCACAGGTTAGTATGCACAAGCACCGGTTGGTATAAATGAATGTTTGGCTGCTCACTCTGCTACTAGTCTTTTGGCCTAAATGCACATCAAAGGTTTAATACTATGTACATCTACATCCGTACTCTGCGAGTCACCGTGCTGTGTTTGGCAGAGGGTACTTTAGGGTACCATACGTTAAGGTTTCTTCCTATTCCAGAATGACTGCCTCTGTGCGAGTTCTTAGTCTCTTACTTACCTAATTTTGTCTTCGCGAGATATATACATAGGGTGGAGAAGGAAAAGAAGAATATGCATCGCTTCTGCCACGATTTTGCCTCTGGAATTTTTCAAGGTGGTTCTGGCGTGATATACGTCTTTCTTCGGGTGTTTGCCAATTCTGACTTCTCAACATGTCACTGACGCTCTCTCGCCAGTTAAACAAGCCTGTTACGATTCGTGCTGGCCTTCTTTGTGTTTGCTATATGACTCCCGTTAGTCCAGCCTGATAGCGACCCCGCACATTTGCTCCATATTACTGGGCGAAATGTCTGTGGGTCGGTTCTGCTTCCCTTTTTGAATGTCCTTGTGACTTGTGCCCTTTTCCATTCACTCCTTGTTCGAGAGACACGCGGTAAATTACGGTCAAGAATGGAGCTTATTCGGAAGCAAATTACGTGACAGAAACTCCGTCGGGCCGTGGAGCTTTGTTGCGTTTTAGAGATTCAAGCTGTTTTTCGACATTTTTTAATCTAGATCTTGCTGAAATCTTTAATTCTGTACTGCGCAATTTTATATACAACCTAAGGTTTACGCAGCGTACCACAAAAGAGTACACTGGCTGACTGGCGTCAAATTTTCGGCCGGCTCGATTGACTATAATCGACATTGCTTCTTCCGTTTGTTACCTAAAATAGCAAAATAAATACTAGAACACAACCAGAGTATTTATCTATTAATTAAAAATATTCCCATCAGTCGCATAAGTGGTTCCAAATTTGTGATAATTCTTTTATAGATTATAGTGATGGAATAAAGATTCGTGTCAGACATGTGTGACAGCTTTACGCCATAATTTAGTAGATCTGGAAGTCCTCAAAGACCATTCTGTTTGTGAATTTGTGGTTAGTTGACTGAAATAAGGGGGATTATTTCGAAAACTGCGTGTTATTTTGCTTAGTTGTAGGGGTGTAAATATCTTTTTCCAGGTAATACAGTTTTATTACAAAACAAAAATCACATATAACCACAGGAAATGTGTTCTGTACGAAGACGGTACAATACAAATAAAAATCAAATATGCACAAAGGCGGGGGCGGCCGCTATGGCCGAGTGGTTCTAGGCGCTTCAGTCTGGAACCGCGAGACCGCTACAGTCACAGGTTCGAATCTTGCCTCGCACATGGATGTGTCTGATGTCCTTAGATTAGTTAGGTTTAAGTAGTTCTAAGTTATAGGGGACTGATGACCTCAGATGTTAAGTCCGATAGTGCTCAGAGCCATTTGAACCATTTGAGCAATGGCGGAAACGCAGAAAAAAGAAAGTAAGCGATGTGTGTCTTCTCGAAATTCAACAGGAAACCTCATCTCCCAGCATTATAACAAGTCAACTATGATACATGGTCATTTAATATTTATGTCTAATATAATCTAACTTAAGGTCTGGAGGTTGCGGATGTGAAGATAACGACGATGATCATGTACCGTAGCAGGCAGACTAGTCGGGAGAATTCAGTGGTCGGTTTATCTTGATTTCGTTAATCTAGGCTACATTGTTACACCCCTAGTAGTTATTGCTAAACACATAAGGAACTGGTTGAGCAACCTCGTCAATTTGTAAACAGGACTCCCTCCCGCATTAATGACTAATCTAATTGGGTGATTCTCTTTGTGAACTTTTAATTTTGATGTTAATTTAGGTGTAGTGGGGTTCATATTATAACACTTCCTCGAATACACGAACGCTTGAGGACGTTGTTCAGTGATTGTCTTTTTTTAATTTTTTAATGTCCATTTCGAATTCCAAGTGCAAAAGTTCGTTAGATATAGTTAAAAGCGGTGGCTCGTGTTCTTTTTTCTGGTTACTATCCCTTGCTTTAGGGGCTGTAATTTTTATATTTTTTTCCAAACCAGCACGGCAAGGCAAAGCAAGGCCACTACTTCCACCACATCAAGTGGATTTAGTGCTCACGTACTCACACTGAGCCGTGAACACTTCCCAGTTTATCAACGGGGATGACTGAAAATTATTATTACTATTATCGGTGCCATGCGTACAACGGTCGTGCCAGGCGCGCGATATTGAATCTCTATCCTATCATTATAGGCGGGAGACCTGAACGACCTTATAGCAACCGTTATAGTTCTGCATTATTCTACTGCGATACTAAAGGTTATTTCACGTACTGAAAGGGAGAATGTAAAGATTAAAGGACTCATTTATTTAACACTTGAATATTGAACAATTGTACAATCAAATGGGGGTGGGGGAAGAAAGAATTGAGTTCAGCAGCCTGCCCCAACGTACGTTCATAATAAGCCACGATAGCAGGAGAAAAGGAATTTTAGGAACGGTCGCCGTATTATCAAATGGTGTTCAATTTACTAAAGGAAGGGGTTGCAGGCATGCAACTACCACCGCCATGAACCAGCCAAAGACTGTACTAAAGGAATAAAACCAGCTAGACGCGAAACGATTCATACAGGCGATACTAAATAACTTAGGCTCGCGGTCCGACTACGTTAACGAAACATGAAGGGGCGCAAGACACTCACCACGTGGCGTAAGACAAATGGTTCAAATGGCTCTGAGCACTACGGGACTTAACTTCTGAGGTCATCAGTCCCCTAGAACTTAGAACTACTTAAACCTAACTAACCTAAGGACATCACACACATGCATGCCCGAGGCAGGATTCGAACCTGCGACCGTAGCGGTCGCTCGGCTCCAGACTGTAGCGCCTAGAACCGCACGGCCACTCCGGCCGGTGGCGTAGGACAAAGGGCACAGGTTTCCAAGATAGGATGACCTAAATTCTAAATTTTGCACTAGAGAACTGAAAGAGCTACTGCCAGTCGAAGTGGAAAAGTGAGCATGAAAGCATACAGTTTAGTACCGAACTGCAAGCTACTGTGACTAACCACCACATCGCGCATATTATGCCTAACCGTACAAGGAAAACCTACAGTCTTAATAACCGGAAAAATTGCGTAAACCGTAATTTAAGGGATGCACATCAGTAAAATGACCTATATAGCCGGCCGTGGTGGTCTAGCGGTTCTAGGCGCTCAGTCAGGAACCGCGCGACTGCTACGGTCGCAGGTTCGAATCCTGCCTCTGGCATGGATGTGTGTGCTGTCCTTAGGTTAGTTACGTTTAATTAGTTCTAAGTTCTAGGGGACTTATGACCACAGATGTTGAGTCCCATAGTGCTCAGAGCCATTTGAACCATTTGAACCTACACTCCTGGAAATTGAAATAAGAACACCGTGAATTCATTGTCCCAGGAAGGGGAAACTTTATTGACACATTCCTGGGGTCAGATACATCACATGATCACACTGACAGAACCACAGGCACATAGACACAGACAACAGAGCATGCACAATGTCGGCACTAGTACAGTGTATATCCACATTTCGCAGCAATGCAGGCTGCTATTCTCCCATGGAGACGATCGTAGAGATGCTGGATGTAGTCCTGTGGAACGGCTTGCCATGCCATTTCCACCTGGCGCCTCAGTTGGACCAGCGTTCGTGCTGGACGTGCAGACCGCGTGAGACGACGCTTCATCCAGTCCCAAACATGCTCAATGGGGGACGGATCCGGAGATCTTGCTGGCCAGGGTAGTTGACGTACACCTTCTAGAGCACGTTGGGTGGCACGGGATACATGCGGACGTGCATTGTCCTGTTGGAACAGCAAGTTCCCTTGCCGGTCTAGGAATGGTAGAACGATGGGTTCGATGACGGTTTGGATGTACCGTGCACTATTCAGTGTCCCCTCGACGATCACCAGTGGTGTACGGCCAGTGTAGGAGATCGCTCCCCACACCATGATGCCGGGTGTTGGCCCTGTGTACCTCGGTCGTATGCAGTCCTGATTGTGGCGCTCACCTGCACGGCGCCAAACACGCATACGACCATCATTGGCATCAAGGCAGAAGCGACTCTCATCGCTGAAGACGACACGTCTCCATTCGTCCCTCCATTCACGCCTGTCGCGACACCACTGGAGGCGGGCTGCACGATGTTGGGGAGTGAGCGGAAGACGGCCTAACGGTGTGCGGGACCGTAGCCCAGCTTCATGGAGACGGTTGCGAATGGTCCTCGCCGATACCCCAGGAGCAACAGTGTCCCTAATTTGCTGGGAAGTGACGGTGCGGTCCCCTAAGGCACTGCGTAGGATCCTACGGTCTTGGCGTGCATCCGTGCGTCGCTGCGGTCCGGTCCCAGGTCGACGGGCACGTGCACCTTCCGCCGACCACTGGCGACAACATCGATGTACTGTGGAGACCTCACGCCCCACGTGTTGAGCAATTCGGCGGTACGTCCACCCGGCCTCCCGCATGCCCACTATACGCCCTCGCTCAAAGTCCGTCAGCTGCACATACGGTTCACGTCCACGCTGTCGCAGCATGCTACCAGTGTTAAAGACTGCGATGGAGCTCCGTATGCCACGGCAAACTGGCTGACACTGACTGCGGCGGTGCACAAATGCTGCGCAGCTAGCGCCATTCGACGGCCAACACCGCGGTTCCTGGTGTGTCCGCTGTGCCGTGCGTGTGATCATTGCTTGTACAGCCCTCTCGCAGTGTCCGGAGCAAGTATGGTGGGTCTGACACACCGGTGTCAATGTGTTCTTTTTTCCATTTCCAGGAGTGTATATGGTTTCCTCTGGCCTCTGGCGTTTGGCGCCCACCCGCGATAATCGAGCGCGCATCTGAACTGGCCAATCAGAGGGCCGGAATCTCACAGGGAGGCGACCTCGCGACGTTAGCAGATAGAAGGTTGGCTAGCCAGGTTGGGGAACTGAGAACAGGAGAAACTTTGGCGACTACTGTAAGTTCAAACGATACCACCTGCTACCTTGGCGAACAGAAAAAGGATGGGAAACGGGGAGCCATCATGGCTGCTAGGAAGACTGCTGCCCTCGCCCATAAATAAAGAATATTCCTAGCACCGAGCTCCTCTCACAGATCAGTGTGAGACAAACTGATAACATCGTCCAATAAATTAGGCAACCCATAGAAATTATTAACAGGACCAGAATTATTATATTACCGAATACCAGAATGCTGGGATTATAAATATGAAATACTAGCACTGAATGGTGAATGAAGTGCACGTCTTCCATAGTTTTAGGCATTAATTCAGGAGCGGGAAAAATGAACTGGAATAAAGAGTGTTGTATGAAATGAAAAACAGCGTGAATCAAGCGACGTGAGGAACGTAGGACAGACAGGGTGATAATTTCCAACAATGTGCTAAGAGCACAGTGACGCTTCAAGACTGGACAGTTACGGTATGTCTGCGGTAGACAAACACACACAAACAAAGCACTGAAGAAGATTTAAAGGTCGCGCGCGTAGCGAAGAAAGGAAGAAAGGTTGATGTACTTGCAGAACTAGAAATATCAGCTCACTGAGGTAGATTTGATATTGTGCTTAATGTACAAACGAGGGAGAGAGGTAGCACGTTCTTTAAGGCATAATAGATTTTTTTTAAATTTAGCGGTAACATACGTACGAGAAATTTGTATGGATAGCTATGGGGAATTTTGTGTCCATTTGAAATACCGTGGGGTGTATTCAACGATTACTGGCTGTAACTCCTAAATTTGTTTGAACATTCAGTTCACCGGGAAAATTTTAAAATCGCTTCCCTGAACCCTGCAACATCTCTGGAATGCATTTGAACCGTTGTTGTCTCACTGCAGTCAACTGGAGCCATACAGCTGCCTACGCAACCTGACAGTTTACGGCAGGGCAGTGTTACCAGCACTACACACAGGAGGCGGCTGCACGGGTAGCGGGGGCGATCTTTCAGGTTAGAAGGCTTCAGGGAACCACAGGAAGGGCGTCCGTCTAAAAGGGGGCAGGTAAAACACAGTAAGGTAGTTGTAGAAACGACGGGTATTGTAGTTGTAAATTGTCGTAGGTGTGTTCAGAAAGAACCAGGGCTCCTAGCCCTAATAGAAAGCACTTAAGCTCAAATAGTTATAGTTACAGAAAGGTGGCTAAAGACGGAAATAAGTTCAGCAGAATTTTTTTCTAACGATCTAACAGTGTTCAGAAGAGATAGATTAAATAAATTGGTGGTGGAGTATTGATTGCTGTCAGAAGTAGTTTGGCTTGTAGTGAAATTTAAGTGTATAGTTCCTGCGAAATAGTATTGGTAGACCAAGAACGACGTGGTCGGATTACAAAGCGTATAAGACAGGGACGCAATCTTTCGCCCCAATTTTTAAGTCTATGCGTCGAAGAAACAACGTTGGAAATGAATGAAAAGCTCAAGAGTAGAATTAAATTCGAGGTGAAAGGATATCATAGTTAATATTCGTAGATGACATTGCAATCCTGTATGAAAGCCATGAAAAATTATAGCATGTGTTCAATGAAATGAACGGTCTAATGAGTACAGAACATGGACTGAGAGTAAATCGAAGAAAGACGAAAGGAATGACAAGTAGCAGGAATGATAACAACGAGAAAATTACTATTAGGACTTATGATGACGAAGTAGATGAAGTTATGGAATTCTGCTGCCTAGGCAGCAAGGTAACCCTTGACCGACGGAACAAGGAGGACATAAAAAGCAGACTAGTACTGACGAAAGGCCTTAACCTGAGGAAGAAATTTCTGAGAATGTACGTTTGGAGCACAACATTGTATGGCAGTGAAACATGGACGGTGAGAAAACCGCGAAGAAAGAGAATCGAAGCATTTTATATGTGGTGCGCCAGCTGTTACCTCACTTATCAATAAAGGGACCTTGCCCCTAAAGGTGTTTGCATTTCCGCGCAGGAGTGAACTTGCCCTGTGTGAGTGTGCTGTCGACGAGAGCTCTGTAGCCGGCTGTGAGGCGTGGCTCAGTCCCACGCACGGCATGTAGCGATCCTGCCCACTGCTAGGGCAGGCAGCAGTTGCTGTCTGCATAAAAACGCTGTGACACGAAGCGGCCACTTTGATGCACTTTTACAACTTTTTTATGTCTTGACCACACTTTTACTATTTCGAAAAACACCTTACGCGTTTCGACATTCCGTCATTTTGAAATGCTATAAAACACAACGAAATCTGGCATCAGAAGAAATGAAAGTATGTTAAATTTCACCATTGCTAAGAGACATAGTAGAACGACTAGACTATGGCTTTCTAGTTACCAGTTTGTGTTAATCACATAAAACTGTTCTTTTGCTACCTTGTGTCACGTCAAAATTCTCAGTCACAAAACAAGTGCAAACTGCTAACACGGGAAAACTTTGGTAACCAAGTGGACTAAACCGTTACACGTCGCTGGATGCGTGGTAGCCGCTGCATTGCCACGCGGGGTAGCCGCGCGCTCACAGGAGTCTTGCCACAGTTCAAAAATGTTCAAATGTGTGTGAAATCTTATGGGATTTAATTGCTAAGGTCATCAGTCCCTATGCCACAGTTTGCGCGACTACTCCCGTCGGAGGGTCCTCCCTCGGGCAAGGATGCCTGTGTTGTCCTTAGCGGAAGTTAGTTTAAGTTGGATTAAGTATTGTGTCAGCCTAGGGACCGACGACCTTAGCAGTTTTGTTCCATAGGAACTTAGCACAAATTTCGAATTTCACGCTGCATTTTGTTTTGTTTACAACTACAGTTTTCATCTTTACATCATTCAAAACATTTTCATCAGTAAACATGGAAATCATTTTACAATGTTTTACAAAGAAGTATTTCCTTATAAAAGACGTGCAACAGAGTATGGAGTGGTCGAAATTAATACGTAGGAAAAACGCGCTGATTGGCGCTGGGGTGTAAAGTCTGGAAATACCAGCTGAGTCATGTAGCATTTACGTTTGAGGAACTCGTGGCGCCTGCGTGTTGCTCTTTCCGCCAATGCAATCAAATGCACATCTGTACAGGAAATTCAAAGAATTTTAGAGGCGCGATCTTGGAACCCCGTACATTAATTTCATCAATAACATATGGCAACCATGCCAGATTGCCTACGTAATTGAAACACATTAACCCTTAGCATCAATTTAAAGCACCATCTAAAAAACGATCATGTGAAAACCAGTGTAGTATTAAGGCTAATGATTCACTGGTAATTGTGCTACATCACGTGACTCGTTCCACTTTTACTTATGTTACATCTTCCACAAGAGTCTCCGGACGTCACTGTTCGTGTATCCATACAAAATGTCGGTCGTGCTAAGACTGAGACACACCTTTCGTCCGGCGCCTGTCAACTTTTGCTACCTGTTTCTGCCCATCCTCCGGTCTCGTAAACCGATATACGGCCGGGAGAGCGGTGTGCTGACCACATACCCCTCCATGTCCTCATCAAGTGGTGAGGGGATTCTTGGCACAACGTTGTTCACGGATGAGGCATGGTTTCACCTCTCGGGTTACGTGAATGGACCACGGAGAATCTGCACAAATTTAAGGTGTCCCCCCTGCATGATCAAAAGATTGGTGTTTGGTGCGCCGTGACGCAAACGCATCACTGGGCGGATTTTCTTTCAGGACACGATAAGTACAGGACGGTACAGCCCTTCGTAGGTGAACTGAATGAGGACGAAATTGAGAATACGTGGTTCCACCAGGATGGGGCGACTGCACACACCGCCCAGAAGGCGGTGAACTTTTTAAAGGACGTCTTCGGTGACCGAATCGTCTCTTGAGGATTCTGGCCTCCGCGTTCACCCGACTCGGCTCCACCGAATTACTTTCTATGATATATGTTGAGGGGAAAGGCCTATGAGGCCATCCGCACACCATACAATAACTCCAAGCTGCGCTGCCACGTCACATTCGGAACACCACTCCCGATGTTCTGCACAACGTCTTCACGAACATGCAGAAACGTGTGCAACTGTGTCTTCAAGTTCAAAGGGATCACTTCCAGCATCTCTTCCATGACTTTATTACGGCCAGTTATAAACTGAATGGTTACTTATTGAACACACTGTACAATTATATCACGACCATAAGCTGCGATTGTACGTAAGGGTATTGAAAAACTGAAAAATTAAAGAGTTTACTGTAGCGTGGGAAAGGATTTGGTTAGAATTGGCACACTTGAAATAACGTACAAGACGTATCCTGTGATTGTATGACCATAAAACCCTTTTTTGTAAAGCGTCATGACCCAATTAAAGAAAGGGGGAGGGGGATAAAGGGTACACAAGGTTAATCTTGACATATTAAAAAATCTTGTAAAACTATTTGTAATAATGTGAACACAAAAGCTTGTTAATAAAATTACGCGAAAGCGTTATGGAATAGCTACAGTAGCGCTGTTGACAAGAGTTTTCAATTTGTGCCATGCAGAGTGAAGCGCTGAGCAACCACTTGTGAAAACTCTACCGCCCTTTGACCAACAGTAGCGAATGACCCTAAATGTGTAGTGAATTATTATACTTTTATTCATCTTGTCCACAAAACAGAACACAGGACGAAGTCACGCAAAGTTGTACAGTCTTGGGGGTAATACATTACATTACATTTACCGTTTTCCACGGATCCCTTGAGTTCCTGGGATGTGGAAAGAGTCAAAGCTTTTTTTCTTCTTTTTTTTCTTTCCTTTTCTTTTTTTTACTCAGATACATAGATATTGTACAATTTCAATGCAGACAGAGTTATGAGCTTGTGAAGACATTCATCGATGGAGTAGAAGGAGTTGGCCAACAGGAAGTTACGTAATTCACTCTCAAACCGATCTTTATCACTTACAAGACCTATGATGTGCTCTGGTAAGTTACTGAATACTTGAGTACCCATGTATTTGACTCCTTTTTGTACTAATGTTAAGATTTTATAGTACTTATTCAGATTGTTTTTGGTTCTGGAATTATAATCATGTTTTGCACTATTTTGTGTAAAAAGAGACATGTTGGAAATGACAAAGGACATCAGTGAGTCTATGTAGTGAGAAGTAGTAGTTAGAATACCAAGTTTCTTAAAGACGTCTCTACATGATGATCTAGGACTGACACCAGATGTATTCTAATGGCTCGTTTCTGAATTTTGTGAGAGGAGTTTCGCCAAAAGATGATTCCATAACTCATTAGTGAATGGAATTTGGCCGAATAAACTAACTTCTTCATTTTTAATTCACCTATTTCTGCTATCATGCGTACTGCAAACGTAGCTGAACTAAGGCGTTTCATTGAGTCTAGAGTGTGAGTTTCCCAGTGTACAGAATGGCACACCATTTATCGGAAAAGATTAATCTTCTGTACCCTTTATCCCATTGCCTCATTCTTTAATTGGGTCATGCAGTTGGACAGTGCTTGTTGTTCACAGAAAAAGGTTTTATGGTCATATAATCACAGAATATCTCTTGTACGTTATTTCAAGTGTGCCGATTATAACCAATTTCCTTCCCACCACATAGTAACCTCTATAATTATTAATTTTTCAGTTGCTCAATTACCTTACGTACGATCGCCGCTTATTGTTGTGATATAATTATACCTATTTCTGTAAGAGTTTTCTTTGACACTTGGAGAAAAAAATAGGCCAAAAAGAAAACTGCGACATGTAATATAAGTAAGAAGGGAGCGAGTTACGTGAGGTAGCACAATTATCAGTAAACCATTAACCTTAATACCGCTCTAGTTTTCACATGATTGTGTTTTGGATAGCCGCGCGGAATTAGCCGAGCGGTCTCAGGCGCTGCAGTCATGGACCGTGCGGCTGGTCCCGGCGTAGGTTCGAGTCCTCTCTCGGACATGTGTGTGTGTGTGTGTGTGTGTGTGTGTGTGTGTGTGTGTGTGTGTGTGTGTGTGGTGTGTGTGTGTGTGTGTGTGTATGTGTGTGTGTGTTTGTCCTTAGGATAATTTAGGTTAAGTAGTGTGCAAGCTTAGGGACTGATGACCTTACCAGTTAAGTCCCATAAGATTTCACACACATTTGAACATTTGTTTTTTGAATGGTGCTTTAAATTGATGCTGAGGGGTAATGCGTTTCAATTACGTAGGCAATCTGGAATGGTTGTCGTATGTTATTGATGGAATTTATGTATGAGGTTCCAAGTTTGCGCCTCTAAAATGATTTGAATTTCCTGTGCAGACGTACATTTGCTTCCATTGTCAGAAAGAGCAACACGTGGGCACCTCAGGTTCGTCATACACAAATGCTACATGCCTCAGCTGGTATTTCCAGACTTTGTAAATTACTATAAAATGATATTTATGAAGTTCTACTGATACTAGTAATTTATGTGCTTTAAGTTGTCAAAACTCAAAACATCTCTTACACACTTTTTTGTAAAGATTAATTTTTTGTAAAACATTGTAAAGTGATTTCCGCATATACTGATGAAACTGTTTTCAACGATGTAAAGATGAAAACTGTAGTTGTAAACAAATCAAAATGCAGCGTGTACCACGTATCCAGCGCCTCCGAGTGGTTTAGCCCAATTGGATTCCAAAATTTTCCTTCGATAGCAGTTTGCCCTTGGCTCGGTACTGAGAATGTTGACGTGGTACAATGTACCTAACGAACAGTTTTATGTGACTGACGTAACACTGGTAACTTGAAAGTCATATTGTAGTCGTTGTACTATGCCAATTACCAATGATGAAATGTAACATAGGAGGTGTGCTCAAAAAGTAAGGTTACTTTATATTTTTATGAAAAAATATTTATTTATATTTCAATGTAAGCCCCCTCAGATACAATACACCTGCGTCAACGCTTCTTCCAATCCTCGAAGCACTTCTCATTAGCACTTTTTGGTACCGCCTTGAGTGCTTCCAGCGATGCAGTTTTTATTTTCTCAATCGTTGAAAATGTTCGTCCTTTCATAGGTCTCTTCAGTTTTGTGAACAGAAAGAAGTCACAGGGGCCAAATTCGGTAAATATCGTGGCTGAGGCATGATTGTCGAGTTGTTGTTGGCCAAAAGATCTCTCACAAGTAACGATGAATGAGCTGGTGCACTGAAGCCCATGAATTGTTTTTCCACAATTCCGGAAATTTTTTGTGTATTGCTTCTCGCGGACGGCGATAACGTTAAGGGACGTACGACCTTGAGGCAAAAATTCATAATGCACTACGCCACGGTAATTGAAAAACAAAAACAGCGAGCAAAGCTTTGACGTTTGATGGAGTGCTTTTTTCGGTCTTGGGTCTCTGGGATGCTTCCATTGGGACAAGTGGGCATTGGTTTCATCACCAGTTATGACCCTTTTGAGCAAATCAAAATCATTATTGAAGACATTCAAGAGCTCCTGTGACGGTTCTTCTGATCAAAATTGACAAGTTGGGGCAAACTTGGCTGACACGCGTCTCATAGCCAAGATATCCGAAAAAATTACATGAAACGAGCCGACCGGTATGCCAACATCCTCAGCAACCTCTCTTACGGTAATTCAGAGCTTGGACGTTATCATCTGTTGTTGGTGTCCTGGGGCGACCAGAGCGAGATTCATCATTGACATTTTCTCGGCCATCTTGGAAGTGCCTGTACCACTTGAATTTTTTTTTTTTTTTTTTTACTTAGCAGACTCACCGTATGCCACTGTCAACATTCCATTTAGAGCACTTGATTCCATTTTCCGCATAAAATTTGATGCAAATTCTGTGCTCCATTTCGTATAATAATCAAAAATCGCCGAGCACACTAAAACACGTCTAACCCTTGTATCTGTCAAAAACAAAAGACATACACTTGAAATTGTGAACACATGTTCGGGACATGCGAATAACAGAAAAAAAGATCGATTATCGAATGTACGTCGCCCGCGCAATTCGAAAAGCCCCTGGGGACCTAGAAACGACGAGAGGTTCGTCCCGCTATAGCTCTCAGCGGTTCACAACGCCACAACAGGCCACAGCAGTTCACCCACTCCACCGCCGCCCCACACCGAACCCGGGGTTATTGTGCAGTTCGGCCCCCAGTGAACGACCCCCCCACACCGCAACCCCCACCCCACCCACACACACACACACACACACACACACACACACACACACACACACACCGGGAACACCTCTTACCAGACGAATGTAACCCCAAATGTTTGCGTGGTACAGTAATTATGGTGTATATGTACGTAGAGACAGTGTATGTGCAGCTATCACCGACATGGTGTAACTGAGGCGAAATAAAGGAAACCAGCCCGCATTCGAAGAGGCAGATGGAAAACCGCCTTAAAAACAATTCACAGACTGGCCGGCACACCGGAACTTGACACTAATCCGCCGGGCGGATTCGTGCCGGGGACCGGCACGCCTTCCCGCTCGGGAAATAGCGCGTTAGACCGCGCTGCTAGCCGGGCGGGGCCGAAAAGTCACCTTATTTTTTGGAACAGCCCTCCTACTTTCATATCTTCTGATGCCAGTTATTTTGTTGTACTTTATAGCATTTGAAAATGACGGAATGGCGAAACACTTAAGGTGTTTTTGGAAATAATGAAAATGTTGTCAGTACATAAGAGAAGTTATTAAAGAAGAGCGTAGTTTTACAAACTGGCAGGTCGGCGCAGCATCAGCTTTGTACCTCCGAGCTCTGCGGGTGGGCTCAGTACAGTGAGCGCGGGCTCGCCGTGTTGCAGCTGCTGGGGAACTTCCTGGAGGCGTTCCACGAGGGCGGCCTCTACTTCAGCGAGCGGCTGGCCAGCGACAGCGCGGGCGGCGCCGCCCCCGCAGACGTGCACACCGCGGCCTTCTTCGGCGCGATGCGGAGCTTCTGCAGCGCCGCCGTCGGCGCCGACCCCGACCGGCTCATACCGGACATACCGGAGCACGAGGTCTCTACGTCGTTAAGACACGTCTTGGCCGTCGTACAGGTAAGCCCGATTAAGGCACTGAAATCACCCACTAGCTTTGCGACAGTGGCTCTGTCTGCTACTGCATCTGATTCTTCACCTTCTAGGCTACAACTTGTATCGTATGCCGAAATCTTAAGAGGATGGAAATATAATGGAAGTTAAAGATCTTAAGATTAAATTTTCCCCGGACTGGAACCCAGGCATTCTTGCTTCCTAGGCACAAATGCTGACCATTACACCACCGCAGCCACACGCGGGATGTTGCTACACGAATTACCCCAGTCGACTACCTCCCCAACACAAACTTCAATTCACATTCTCAGCCTATTTTCCCCCTACATTTTCACTATTGCCAGGCCTCTCCGGCATTGGAATAGCACCCCAGCGTTGCAGGAAACACAGTATCGTAACTGGCGGCCGATACCGCGAAGGTATCACAGAGACGGAAAAAAGTAGTACGTAACAGCCTCAGAAAAGGTTTTGAAACAATACGGGGGATGGTATATATCGGGTGGTTATAATGAAACTTTCCCTATTTAACACGTTATAACACGGAAACTAATTACCATACGAGCACCAGATTTGGTAGCATAAATGTCAAGGATATGGGGAAGTGAAATAATGCAGAGTCAATCCAACTGAAACACTTCCAATGTGCTGCTAAGGTGCTACACACCGTTACATACCGGTCTCATTACTTCTACAAAACGGGCTCAATAGGGGGCCCTTCAGTGCCCAGAAGAGACCAAAAGCGCAGGATTGCATTCGGCACAGCAGAACCAAACATGTCTGTAAGTATGCTGGCGACCTCTTTTGATATGCTGCGCATCAGATCAGTACAGGCGTGAATGTCCCCCTGGCGAAACGCGTCCTTCAGGTGGCCCAACAACCAGAAATCACAGGGAGTGACATCAGGTGATCGTGCCGGCCCAGCATTTCGAAACGATCGGCTGATAATTCGATCGTTTCCAAGTTCGAAACTTCCTGGCAGATTAAAACTGTGTGCCGGACCGAGACTCGGACTCGGGCTGTGAGGACGAGTCGTGAGTCGTGCTTGGGCAGCTCAGTTAGTAGAGCACCTGCCCGCAAAAGGCACAGGTTCCGAGTTCGAGTCTCAGTCTGGCAGACGGGAAGTTTTATATCAGCACACACTCCGCTGCAGATTGAAAATTTCATTCCGATTTCCAAATGTGTCTCGGAGGATGTGAACTTCACGAGCAATGAGCGGTGGGTCCCATCCTGCATGCAAACTGTTGAGTTCAATGCGTCTGTGTCCTGTACGACGGGTCCGACATGCTGGCGAAGCGTATTGCAGTAATGCTGGCCAGTCACACTGGACGTCTTTGGTTCTTGAACGCCAACCTGTTCAAAGAAGAATGTGTCAATGATGAACGTAGCCTTGAAGCTACACCACATGGTGACATGTTCACCTTATTGAGGTACGTCGTGCACAGTGACTGGAGGTGAAGATCCACCCACTCGGCAATTTTGTGTATTGACCTCGCCTGTCAGAGAAAAATGAGCTTCGTCTGTCTATAGATGAAGAGACAAACCAATCAATCATAGGAACACACAGAGACAGTTGAAACATTCTCCGCCACTTCCTCTTGTATTGTACGTGTAGAGCCAGCCCTCATCAACTTCAGTCCTCGTGAGAAAGTGGAGAGCGAAGTTCAAAATGTGTGTGAAATCTTATGGGACTTAACTGCTAAGGTCATCAGTCCCTAAGCTTACACACTATTTAACCAAAGTTATCCTAAGGACAAACACACACACACACTCATGCCCGGGGGAGGACTGGAACCTCCGCCGGGACCAGCAGCACAGTCGGATAGCGAAGTCAACACGCCATTGCGCATCCTGTGGTGCGAGCTGCTGAACCATATGGATCTTGTACGGATACCGTTTGAGAATAGTTCGAAACACCTTCCGCACGGTGGAGCACGGCATGTTCAACTGTGGTGACACAGCACGCGCACTGCCTGACGATCGGGAATTGCGCTCAGCGTTGTCTGCCATGGCAACGGCGTTTTCATCAACCACCTGTGGAGCAACCGGTCGTCGGCCTCTTGCCATCTGATTCTAACTTCTTCATAGTGCTGCACACAGCAGATGGAGGAAGAGGACCCTTCCGTAATCCTTTCAGCTGGCAATATTCTCGAAGTGCAGCTGCAGCATTACTGTTGTCTTGATAATAGTGCTTCAACAGGAATGCCCCGCTCATCTTGCCCAAGCTCATGTTGACACGTCAAGTACACTGCAACTGGTCAGATGTGTGAGACTATGAATCACGATGACTGATCCCGGCACCTGGTGGCCATAGTTGGAACTGATGGTGGCGTTGTGACGCATCGAAATCGTGCATCCCATAATCTGGACATTAGTGTTACCAAAATTTGTACTCGTATGGTAATTGGTTTCTGTGTTATAACGTGATAAATAGCCGAAGTTTAATTGTAACTACTCTGGAGTTGAAGAGACCAATCAATCAATCACAAAAACACACAGAAACGCTTGAACCATTCGCCGCTACTTCCTCTTGTACTGTACATTAATTTGTTTTGTGGCTGTTTAGTACCAATCGAAACAAAACACATCGGTTGAACGTGAGAGAAAATAATGTGTGTCCAAACCGTAACGGACAACGCACCGTAAACAAATCGACTGTACAGGGGGGCGGAAGCGGAAGCGAAACCGGCGTGTGCGACCCTGTTGACCGGCAGCCGTGCCCGCCGGTCCGCCAGCGCCGGGGCAGCATTCATTCCACGCTAGGTGGGGAGAGCCCTACGTCAACGTGACGTAGGTACGCGTCATCATGAGTTTCACGAGTTGTCCTATCGACTGTTGTGTCCATTCTGTATACATCGACTGTTGTGTGCGTCTCGAATCTGCACTGTTCATTGTTCTTAGTTGATTTACAACATGAAGGCAAAATTAAATGGAACTAGGTGGTTTAATATTTCCAGCAACATTCGGAATTACTTCGAAGTTCAGTTTCTCGTTTAGCGTTTCTGCCCACATGAATTATGTACAATTCATTGGCTGTTATAAAAATACGAAACACTAATTTCTCCCTATTTCACATTTTTATCCACGTGACTTACGCACCATTAATCGGACTAAAAAATGCCTAGACACTTTCGTTATGGTTTGATTCCTTCACTCAGAAGGACATTCCATATTCTTTGGATTCCAGCTTAATAATTAATTATTTCATGTTTCGATCCACAGGATTTAGACACGATTCATCGGATTTTTTAAAAAAATAGGGTAGCGTTCATTTCAGGCTAGAAAAATAACAAGACACTTGCGTCACGGTTATGATTCGTTCATTCAGATATTCGTTATGTTCATGAAACACACAATAACATCCCATATTCTTTGGATTGCAGCTTAATATTTATTTCACGCTTCTATCCACACGATTTATGCACGATTCATCGGATTATTTTTTTTTTTTTAGTTGACTAAAAGCTTTTTTTTTTTTTTTTACTTTCGTTATTCTTCCTTCGTTCAGACATTAATTATGTTCCTGAAACACATAATACCATCCCAAATTGTTTCGATTACAGCTTAATTATTAATTCAACTGGGATGAGCGTAACAGATAACTCCTGTCACTTCGTTTGTACACATATATTTACATTTAGCTTTGACGTTATCGGTACAACCACAAAGATCGATATACGCACTCATGTAGTCGATTTAGGTTATTTACGTCACGATGACGTAATGTTACATCACTATGACGTAGGGTTTTCCTCACCTAAAGTGAGATGAATGCTACCCCCTGCACCGCCTCTCCGACGTCCAGCCCCACCTCCGCCTCCACCCGTGCGCCTCGCCTGATCCCATCTCTACGCCCGTACTGCAGCTGCTGGCACGAGGCCTCGCTTCACCGTATGCGGCATACGATAAGAGGCCTCTTCTAATAAGAGGAGCGCGCCGACTCCGTTTCCCAGATTTTGTCCAAATTTATATTAATGCAGGGGTTGGTCAGAAATGCAAGTGAATAGACGTGGGAGCTTGATGGCCCTGCGTTTAGGGGGAAAAAAAGAAAAATAATGAACCAAGCACACATTGACAGTTATTGAACTATGTAGAACAAAATCGTCATAAATTCTGAACGGTTTGTGTTAGGACGTTCAAACTGCACAATTGGTCGCGGGATACGACGGGAATTAGTATGCGCTGTACACTTTGGTTTAGTGACGAAGCCCACTTTCATTTGTATGAGTTCGTCAATAATCAATCATTTGGGGGACTGAGAATCGGCATTTCGCGATCGAGTAGTCTCTTCACCCTCAATTGGGGACTTTATGGTGCGCAATGTCCAATGTCCAGCTGATGAGAGATTAAATTGGAAGAAACACATTGATGATCTGCTAAAACATTTGAGTTCAGCTACTTATGCAATAAGGGTCATTGCAAATTTTGGTGATAAACATCTTAGTAAATTAGCTTACTACGCCTATTTTCACTCATTGCTTGCATATGTCATCATATTTTGGGGTAATTCATCACTGAGGAATAAGATATTCATTGCACAAAAGCGAGTAATCAGAATAATAGCTGGAGTCCACCCAAGATCATCCTGCAGACATTTGTTTAAGGATTTAGAGATACTCGCAGTAGCTTCTCAGTATATATACTCTCTTATGAAATCTGTTATTAACAACCAAACCCAATTCAAAAGTAATAGCAGTGTGCATAATTACAACACTGGCAGAAAGGATGATCTTCACTATTCAAGATTAAATCTAACTTTGGCACAGAAAGGGATGAATTATACTGCCACTTTGACCAAATAGTATCAAAAGTCTGACAGATAACCAAGTATTTAAGAAGAAATTAAAAGAATTTCTGAATGACAACTCCTTCTACTCCACCGAGGCATTTTTAGATATAAATTCAGAAAAAAAGATTATTAAAAAAAATTTAAAAAAACCAAAAAAGTAAAAAGTTGTTATATTAACTTAATTATGTTGTTAAATTAACTTAATTATGTCATGTATTGGAAAATTTGACTCGTTCCACATCATTACGAAATATCGTATTCATGATCCATGGAACTAGTATTAATCTAATCTAATCTAATCTAATCTAATCTCACGCAATAATCGTTGGGATATTCCCCGATAGCAAGATGACTCCGGGGTACCCAGAAGCCACTGGTATGGGCCTCGATTGGTCGTAACGCATGGCACTCCTTTTTGTGGTACTCTTTTTTTTTTTATCAGCCAGCCAAATAAAGCCCTGCAGAGCAGCCCTTTTGAAATTACGTCCGGTGCTGATAATGTTGTCTCACGTTGCAGCGGCATCTCCACGTCCCACGTCCTTCAGTGATCACTCAGCATTTAATGCTGTTCGTATGCCTTGTCAGAGCTACCAGGTCTTTTTTTCTCTCTCTTTTTAGGCGTCAGTCTTCTGACTGGTTTCATGCGGCCTGCCAACCTCTTTATCTCAGAGTAGCACTTGCAACCTATGTCCTCAGTTTTTTGCTGGGTATATTCCAGTCTCTGTCTTCCTCTACTGTTTTTGCCCTCTACAGTTTCCTCTAGTACCATGGAGGTCATTCCCTCATATCTTAACAAATCTCTTATCATCCTGTCCCTTCCCCTTATCAGTATTTTCCTCATATTCCTTTCCTCTCCGATTCTGCGCAAAACCTCCTGACTCCTTACCTTATCAGTCCACCTAATTCTCAAAATTCGTCTGTAGCAACACTTCTCAAATGCATCGATTCTCTTCTGTTCCGGTTTTCCCACAGTCCATGTTTCACTACCATACGATCCTGTACTCCAGACGTACTTTCTCAGAAATTTCTTCCTCAAATGAAGGCCTATGTTTGATATTAGTAGACTTCCCTTGCGCATGAATGCCCTTTTTGCCATTGTTAGTCTGCTTTTGATGTCCTCCTTGCTCCGTCTGTCCTTGGTTGTTTTACTGCCTAGATAGCTGAATTCCTTGACTTCATCGATTCCGTGACCATCAATCCTGATGTTAAGTTTCTCGCTGTCCTCATTTCTACTACTTCTCATTACTGTCGTCTTTCTTCGATTTACTCTCAATCCATATTCTGTACGAATTAGATTGTTCATTCCATTAAGCAGATGATGTAATTCTTCTTCACTTTCACACAGGATAGCAATGGGGCTATATTAAAGACCAAGCTTACAGCAAAACCATTGCTGAGCTGAAAACAGACCATTCAGGAGGTCATCGTGAGCATCGATATTCTGGCACTTCAGCGGGTCATGCAGAATTTCACTATTCGTCTGCGCCACATCATCGCCAATGGATATTTTGTGGTAATTTCTATGGGACCAAACTGCTCAGGTCATCGATCCCTAGGCTTACGCACTACTTAATGTAATTTAAACTAACTTACACTAAGGACAACACACACACCCACGCCCAAGGGAAGACTCGAACCTCCTATGAGGGGGAGCCGCGCAAACCGTTGCAAGGCGCCAAGACCGCACGGCTACCCCGCGCGGCCATCGCCAATGATGGAAGGGGTATCGAACATGTCATAACCTAAATCCGAATGTCTGTTATTTCCCGTATTCAATAATGTGTGTGCATACCGTATGTTGTAACTAACTCAGGTCTTTTTTCGTATAGTTCAGTAATTGTCACTTTGTATGTTAGCGTGAAGTTCTGGCAATGCTTGGAGCAGCAGAAGGGGCGCAGAACTGTAATCCGAAGGTTTTGTGACAAAGTACAAATTAGGAAACATACTATTATTTCCAGATTTAAGGTTTTTACACAGCAAATAAACCGTGATTATGCTCAACATATTATACCTGATGTGAACAAACCCAATGTGCAGGAGAAAAAAATTCTTCTGTTAACTGACTCGTGGTGAGGATTAACAAATCCACAGTCATAAAACGCGATTTTTCAAGATGAATAATGATTGCCATTGGGCAGTGTTGAAAGTATTAAATTGGCCGTACCCTCCCCAAATGCACTCCGCCAGGGCAATCCTGCGACGTCCAATTGTATAGTAAGCTAAACGTTAAGAAGCTTCCAAACTTCCCTATCTCGTCGAGAGAGAAAAACAAATCACATCCCAAAAAGTCTGGATCGAAATACACTCCACGAACTATCCCTGCCAATATTTGGCGAAATGATGCGTTACGTGTGGTTTGCTACCAAACTATTCCATGTGTGAGTACATTTTATTAATGTAAACGAAGTTTGTACTGGGCATCGATTCGTGTTGTTTGCCCTGTAAAAATTGATAAAAAAAAGGGAAGTTTCAGCCTAGGAATTCAATCCCACGACTCTCGGGTTACTATTTTGTTCTCTTTCCGTTGTACCAAACTCTACGCTGAACCCACGCTATCATAGATGGTTCATGCCTCACCCACGTCTCAGAAAGAATAAAAGCCATTTCTTTTAAACACATAGCCATCTGGAGTTACCACTTCTGTCACTTACGCTTCTGGCTTAGCCCTGCATAAACAAAAAATTTGGACGCAACTGGTGATGATGTGTAGGCTTGGTCGCCCTTGTAAAATAACAGCCCTTTGGAGGAGGTTGGTACACCCGTAAATGAATAACAGACATATCTGGTAAAGTGTCCTCGAATGTCGTAGACGTTATTATTTCACATTACCAATCGCGGGAGAGACGTGATGTGCTGATTTAAAACATGTGTGGATAAAAATCTTACGTTAGGTCCCAAATTGTCCGATTGTTTCGGCTCGTTACCGAGCCATCTAAAGATCAATCTGAAATGTTGTTCAGTGTGGGAGACTCCTTGCAAATCATGTTTTGTTTTTTTTTGTTTTTTTTTGTAGCTAATTGGTCCTAGTTAAGTAAAATCCTAAAGTGAACATGTTACTTGGTTATGTTATTATTGATTGATGTCAATTTACGCAACCAGTTAAGATTTTAAATTTAGGATTTCATTTAACTAGGCGATTTGGCTCTAGAAATACGACGTTGTGCAAGGAGCATCATACACTGAAAAACATTTTAGATTGATCTGAAGATGGTTCGGTACTTAGCAAAAGCCGGTAACTCTAAAGAAAATTTGGCATCTTGGAATAAGATTTTTACGCACACATGTTTTAATTTTGTAGATTTTCATTAGTTGCGTATGTTGAACAGTCATATAGGATGCTTTATCCGAATTCAATGAGCTACCGCGACCGTAACTTCTTCCTATGAGTCTGACATTACTGAACTCGTGCATTGCCACCTGCTACATGGGATGTCAAACCACAACGTCAGTATTGTCCAGGAACTGCTGGTAATCAATCTCCCAATATTCTCCAAAAAACAGAAAGGTAAATAAACTAAGCCCACTGTCAGAGCTATGTGTTCATCAGCGATGGTAAAACAACGTCTCTGAGAATGCACACTGGAATAGTGAAGGCGTCCCACTTACCAACATCAACAGAAGTGACGGCGTCTCCTTACGGAATCAAAGTTGGCCTTGGCGTCTCACCTGGCATAAGCTTTGTGCAGTGTCTGCCATAGTCTAAGTCTGCGTGTGTCGTCACGAATATATACTTTGAAAACATCACAAAAATTCGCTCCCGACGTGATTTTACTAGATTAGACACTTTACTTTTCTTTTTTTTTGTTTGATGCGGCCCGCCACGAATTCCTTTCCTGTGCTAACCTCTTCATCTCAGAGTAGCACTTGCAACCTACGTCCTCAATTATTTGCTTGACGTATTCCAATCTCTGTCTTCCTCTACAGTTTTTGCCCTCTAAAGCTCCCTCTAGTACCATGGAAGTCATTCCCTCATGTCTTAGCAGATGTCCCATCATCCTGTCCCTTCTCCTTATCACTGATTTCCACATATTCCTTTTCTCTCCGATTCTGCATAGAACCTCCTCATTCCTTACCTTATCAGTCCACCTAATTTTCAACATTCGTCTATAGCACCACATCTCTAATGCTTCGATTCTCTTCTCTTCCGGTTTTCCCACAGTCCACTACCATACAATGCTGTACTCCAGACGTAAATCCTCAGAAATTTCTTCCTCAAATTAAGACCGGTATTTGATATTAGTAGACTTCTCTTGGCCAGAAATGTCTTTTTTGCCATAGCGAGTCTGCCTTTGATGTCCTCCTTGCTCCGTCCGTCATTGGTTATTTTACTGCCTAGGTAGCAGAATTCCTTAACTTCATTGACTTCGTGACCATCAATCCTGATGTTAAGTTTCTCGCTGTTCCCATTTCTACTACTTCTCATTACCTTCGTCTTTCTCCGACTTACTCTCAAACCATACTATGTACTCATTAGACTGTTCATTCCGTTCAGCAGATCATTTAATTCTTCTTCACTTTCACTCCGGATAGCAATGTCATCAGCGAATCGTATCATTGATATTCTTTCACCTTGTATTTTAATTCCACTCCGGAACCTTTCTTTTATTTCCATCATTGCTTCCTCGATGTACAGATTGAAGAGTAGGGGCGAAAGGCTACAGCCTTGTCTTACACCCTTCTTAATACGAGCACTTCGTTCTTGATCGTCCACTCTTATTATTCCCTCTTGGTTGTTGTACATATTGTATATGACCCGTCTCTCCCTATAGCTTACCCCTACTGTTTTTCAGAGTCTCGAACAGCTTGCACCATTTTATATTGTCGTACGCTTTTTCCAGGTCGACAAATTCTATGAAAGTGTCTTGATTATTTTTTTGGCCTTCCTTCTATTATTAGCCGTAACGTCAGAATTGCCTCTCTCGTCCCTTTACTTTTCCTAAAGCCAAACTGATCGTCACCTAGCGCATTCTCAATTTTCTTTTCCATTCTTCTGTATATTATTCTTATAAGCAGCTTCGATGCATGAGCTGTTAAGCTGATTGTGCGGTAATACTCGCACTTGTCAGCTCTTGCCATCTTCGGAATTGTGCGGATGATGCTTTTCCGAAAGTCAGATGGTATGTCGCCAAACTCATATTCTACACACCAACGTGAATAGTCGTTTTGTTGCCACTTCCCCCAATGATTTTAGAAATTCTGATGGAATGTTAACTATCCCGTCTGTCTTATTTGATCGTAAGTCCTCCAAAGCTCTTTTAAATTCCGATTCTAATACTGGATCCCCTATCTCTTCTAAATCGACTCCTGTTTCTTCTTCTATCACATCAGACAAATCTTCACCCTCATAGAGGCTTTCAATGTATTCTTTCCACCTATCTGCTCTCTCCTCTGCATTTAACACTGGAATTCCCGTTGCACACTTAATGTTACCACCGTTGCTTTTAATGTCACCAAAGGTTATTTTGACTTTCCCGTATGCTGAGTCTGTCCTTCCGACAATCATATCTTTTTCGATGTCTTCACATTTTTCCTGCAGCCATTTCGTCTTAGCTTCCCTGCACTTCCTATTTGTTTCATTCCTCAGCGACTTGTATTTCTGTATTCCTGATTCTCCCAGAAGATGTTTGTACTTCCTCCTTTCATCAATCAACTGAAGCATTTCTTCTGTTACCCATGGTTTCTTCGCAGCTACCCTCTTTGTACCTATGTTTTCCTTCCCAACTTGTGTGATGGCCCTTTTTAGATATGTCCATTCCTCTTCAACTGTACTGCCTACTGCGCTATTCCTTATTGCTGTATCTATAGCGTTAGAGAACTTCAAACGTATCTCGTCATTCCTTAATACTTCCGTATGCCACTTCTTTGCGTATTGATTCTTCCTGACTAATGTCTTGAACTTCAGCCTACTCTTCATCACTACTATATTGTGATCTCAGTCTATATCTGCTCCTGGGTACGCCTTACAGTCCAGTATCTGATTTCGGAATCTCTGTCTGACCATGATGTAATCTTATTGAAATCTTCCCGTATTCCCGGCCTTTTCCAAGTATACCTCCTCCTCTTGTGATTCTTGAACAGGGTATTCGCTATTACTAGCTGAAACTTGCTACAGAACTAAATTAGTCTTTCTCCTCTTTCATTCCTTGTCCCAAGCCCATATTCTTCTGTAACCTTTTCTTCTACTCCTTCCCCTACAACTGCATTCCTGTCGCCCATGACTATTAGATTTTCGTCCCCCTTTACATACTGCATTACCCTTTCAATATCCTCAGACACTTTCTCTATCTGTTCATCTTCAGCTTGCGACGTCGGCATGTATACCTGAACTATCGTTGTCGGTGTTGGTATGCTGTCGATTCTGATTAGAACAATCCGGTCACTGAACTGTTCACAGTAATACACCCCCTGCCCTACCTTCCTACACATAGCGAATCCTACACCTGTTATACCATTTTCTGCTGCTGTTGATATTACCCGATACTCATCTGACCAGAAATCCTTGTCTTCCTTCCACTTCACTTCACTGACCCCTACTATATCTAGATTGAGGCTTTGCCTTTCCCTTTTCAGATTTTCTAGTTTCCGTACCACGTTGACTTAATGGGAGCAAAAGCAAACTATTTTTCCAGCGCTGTGGAGCTGACGTTCGCCCCATGGCCGAGCGCTCGTGAAACCGGTCGCTTTCCCCTGACAGCGCCGCATCACCCACAGTCCGGTCCGCCCTGCGTATCAGGGACATCACTGTGAACACTTTAAGAATCGTTAATGACATTAGTGCAGTGAGTTCGGGCTAGAGGTATGCGAAAACATCTGTTCATATTTCAGTACGTATATCGGTTTACAACTTTATTTATTCAACACTGAACCTAGGAACTAATTATTATGCATATTGGTGCAATTCAATGTGGGCACCGTGTATAGCTCGAAAGATGGTGTAATGGTAGTCCACTTCTCGCCACATGTTCGTAATCCTTATATGTGTCATAGCTAGGGGCAAAAAATTTCGCGAAAACAATAACGCTTAAAATAACACAAAATTAATGGTTTTCACGACGTATTGCGAAATTTGTAATTTTCCATTGTCTAAAACTGTCATAAAAACAAGGACGGAAATGTACTAATATTCTGATAGTTACTGAATGTTGAAACCACATTTTGTCTTCCAGTCTCCTTAAGACTGAGGTTCGTGTATGATCTTAAAACAAAAGTTCATTTACTGTGTAACAAACTCTGTTTTTACGACGCAAATAACACTGAATTTAGCAAAAGAACACCACCATATTTGGCGAAAAACACGAAAGAATTTGGCAAAAATCGAATTCGGTAAAAAACATCGTCTTGGTTTAAAAGAACACCGAGTTTACAAAAGACAACAAGGAATTTCGCAAAAACCCAATACAGAATTTGGTAAAAAAACACACCTAATTTGGCAAAAACACCAGATTTGGTAAAGACACTAAATTTCCCAAAAACAGCAAATTTTGCAAAGATAACAACACTGAATTTGGCAAAAAATAGCACCAAATATGGGAAAAAATAACACCGAATTTGGCAAAAAAATAACACCGAATTTATCAAAATATAGCACCAAATTTTGTCATGAAATAAAACTATTTATTCCTGTCGCTAGTTATAGTCTTGACTGCAGTGTAGATCCATTGACTCAGATCTACCAGATGTCGAAGCTTTTTTTCTGTAAACAATATCCTAACTTCATCACGCACTGTTTTCCCACTTCTCTTCTCCCCTATCTTGGGCTCTTCCACCAGGTCCCACCAAATGGTTGTCTGCCTGCATGAACTACGCTGTCTTTTTAGTCGGATCCCGGTCAGTACGTGTTGTGTACATACTTCCACATAGTCGGCGCGTACACAACTTTCCCACCAGAGCGCTCCCCGCAAAGCACAACAGCGCAGGCGCAGCGCTCGTCCGTCTCCGCACTACGAGATGGCGCTGCCTTAGAGCCGGACCAAATTCTGCTTCCGCCGATCCGAGTATTAATATGTAATGCAGCCAATGACATTGCTGCTAAAGTAGAACCTTTTCTCCTCGCGGATCACACTCGCGCAGTGATACCTGAACGCGCGAGGTATTATACGAGTGTACAGACCTCCGATTAGTCAATCTGCATTAGTCTGCATCAGTCTGTAGTCAAGTTTCAGTCTGCGCCTGATAAAATTATCATAATCCTGTACATAGCCATGAAGATATATGAATAGACATTTTGTCAAGTATCAGAGATATGTGAGAATAAGATTAACGTACCAAGACCAAAGGAACTTCAGATTGTCAATTGTAAACAGCATCCAGAATCAAGTTACGTAATATCTATGATTATTATTATTTTAATAAAAGTGTGTGAAAATTAATCAAGTTGTTTAAAGTTGGTCACCGTCAATCTGCTATTCTAAGCGTGCAAGTGGCATTTCTATCGTCTGACCTAACGGCAGAAGATAAACACGCCACAATAAGACCACGAGACATATTGCTGACACTCGCCTACTACGTTAGAGCGACAAGTCAAATAATGTGATGGTACGTGTACCGAAGGTCTTACAGTACGCACACTACAGTACGCCTCCTCCAGCCTTCCAAACTTCTGGACGCCGTAACCTGAGTGCCAGACACTCTGACTTGCCTTCGTGTGGACACCGTGGCCTTACTCCACGAGAATGGCGGTCATTCAGATTGTTATGCTCAATTAAAACTAAAGTATCTTGTGAGTGTGACCATGATGCGGTTTTCACCAAACTTACTCGAACTAAATTCTACGTACTTCTACAAACGATTCCACCTTATTATGTCTCTCCTTCAGTATTTTAATTTATGAAGATACTACAGTGAGCATGCAAAGTGCAATGAGCAATAACTGCCATGTCTCTGACTCGCAGACTGACTTACTTTATGTGGCCGTATGCATAGACTGAACAACAGTCACAAAGAGTTTTGATGTAGTGAGCAGGTTAGTCAAAAAAATCAGTTAGCTTCAAGAAATAGAAGAAAACCTAAAACATGCAGGAATCAATGGGGAGATAAATTTTCAGAAACAGTTAAAAGAAAAGAAGAAGGAAGGACAATGGAAACAGGAAAACAATTAAAGGATTAATTGAATTTCCATTGAGGAAAAGAGGGGAACATGAAAAAAATTAGTATACACGTAACATTCAGTTTCAGACGTTGTCTTAAGGCCAAAATTGTTTAATAATAATAATAATAATAAAATAATGCCTCCTCTTCCTTCTCATTCCTCACATCCCCCTCAAAACATCAACCAGCTTGGTCAAAGCAGATTTTTGGCCACGAACAGTGCGTTAGCTCTTATACCTCTGTGCCTGATTTCCCAGAGTCAGCACTTCAACACACGTCCTTTTTGTCAATATACAGGGTGATTCAAAAAGAATACCACAACTTTAGAATTTAAAACTCTGCAACGACAAAAGGCAGAGCTAAGCACTATCTGTCGGCGAATTAAGGGAGCTATAAAGTTTCATTTAGTTATACATTTGTTCGCCATTTCAGCCAATAAAGTTTTTGGTCCCTTTTTCTTCGAAGGTGCTACTGTAACTGGACTACAGTATCTGGAGATGTTAGAGAATTGGCTGTTCCCTCAGCTCGAACAAGAAGCACAACAATTCATATTTCAGCAGGATGGAGCGCCACCACATTGGCACTTATCTGTCCGTAACTACCTGAACGTCAACTACCCGAGGCGATGGATCGGCCGCCAGGCAGCCCGTGACAGAGCACTTCATCACTGGCCTCCAAGAAGCCCTGATCTTACCCCCTGCGATTTTTTCTTATGGGGGTATGTTAAGGATATGGTGTGTCGGCCACATCTCCCAGCCACCATTGATGATTTGAAACGAGAAATAACAGCAACTATCCAAACTGTTACGCCTGATATGCTACAGAGAGTGTGGAACGAGTTGGAGTATCGGGTTGATATTGCTCGTGTGTCTGGAGGGGGCCATATTGAACATCTCTGAACTTGTTTTTGAGTGAAAAAAAAACCTTTTTAAATACTCTTTGTAATGACGTACAACAGAAGGTTATATTATGTTTCTTTCATTAAATACACATTTTTGAAGTTGTAGTATTCTTTTTGAATCACCCTGTAGTATACTGTCTGGAGGACATCCATAACTATTGCTACAATTTTTCATAATGGATAAATCTGCTCCATTTGTGATATATTAATTCCTTTATTTGGATAAAATCGTACACACAACCTGACGTTCACAACGTAAATCTTTCATGATGTAAATCCCATCTTCACGCACTACAAAAAACAAAGGAATCTAAGAGTGATGCTATATAAAATTTATCATTAAAAGGGTCCATACAAAGGTAAATATCGTGTCGTACCTTTATTTCGTATGAGAAACTCGTGTCGGTCATACAAAGAAGTCCAGCAAATTTATTAGGTTCCGTGCGTCATCCTCTGCGGGTGGGGCATGAAAAAGTTCTTTACATGAACCAGTAGCACACTGGCTAAATGGGGCCTAACCTAAAAACCGTGAACGTAACACCGAATTAGCACACATTTCAAGCTTCATGTAACCTATGAACGAATTGTAAAAACAGAGCATATGTCAGTGCTAAGGAAGTAAAATGAAGGCATGTCATTGTAGAAGGATGATAGAGTACATGTCTTTTTCTTGTCCGTCTGAGGATGATATATTGGCCTCCGCAGGTATCTACACCACTTTTAAGCTTTTAATAACCTCCCCTCTATTTCAACAGCGTATGACCGTGAGAATAATTCTAATTACGTGCGATCTTAAGAAATCTGGCCAGTTGAGACTGTAGTCTGTCAATGGCATCGTCACGTAAGTAGCGTCTATAACATATCGTACTCTAATGTTGGAGTCTGCATGTCATATCAATCTATCAGTAGGATGGGTTTCACCAGACATGGCCTGCACCTCAACAGGTATGGGAAGGGGAGGTTGGCAAAACTTATAGGTGACAGCATAGGTGGGGGTGGTGGGATCACTCATGGGAAAATTCCGATAGTTGTGGGTGTTAGAGCTGTACCTTTTTTAGATTGAAGTCAGCTGATAGGTATTCCTGCTTAAGGGAAGTCTCTCTAACAAAGAAACCACTTTCTACAAAGCTTGGGTACCCGATTAATGAGGGAATTAGTATATTTCATCAAAATATACAAGGTATTAGAGATAAAGTTAGTGAACTGCTTATAGATGTTGACTCTGAAATTATTGGTATATCTGAACACTTCTTAAATAAGGAGATAATTCAGAGGCTTCCTTTACCAGGATACAGGTTGGCTGGCAGCTTTTCTAGGAGCTCTTAGCGGTGTGAGGGAGTAGCCATTTATGAGAAAAACGGTATCCCATTTGAGTCAATTGATGTTTCAAAGTACTGCACTGAAAAGGTGTTTGAATGTTGTGCAGGTGTGGTTAAATTTAGTGGAGCTAAACTTCTTACTGTTGTTATTTATAGATCCCCAGACTCCGATTTCACAACATTTTTGCTAAAGCTAGAGGAGATTCTTGGTTCACTTTATAGGAAATACAAAAAGTTAGTTATATGTGGTGACTTCAATATTAATTGTATAAGAGATTGTGCAAGGAAAAGGATGCTGGTAGACCTCCTTAATTCATATAATCTTATGCAAACCGTATTCTTTCCAACGAGAGTGCAAGGGAACACTAGAACAACCATAGACAATATTTTTGTTCATTCGTCATTATTAGAAGGGCATTCTGTTAGCAAAAAGGTGAATGGCCTTTCAGATCATGATGCACAAATTTTAAGTCTAAATGATTTTTGTGCTGCAACACATGTTAAATATGATTACCAACTTTTTAGGAAAGCTGATCCAGTTGCTGTACAGACTTTTGTAAACCTTATCAAGGAACAAGAGTGGCAAGATGTTTATAGTGCTGATACAGTAGACGATAAATATAATGCCTCCCTCAAAACTTTTCTCGTGCTCTTTGAAAGTTGCTTTCCGTTAGAACGCTCAAAACAGGGTACTAGCACAAACAGGCAGCCTGGGTGGCTGACTAAAGGGATAAGAATATCTTGTAGAACAAAGTGGCAATTATATCAAAACGTTAGAAACAGTCAAAATCTAAATGCAGCAGCCCATTACGAACAGTATTGTAAGGTGCTTAAAAAACTTATTAGGAAGGCAAAAAGTATGTGGTATGCAGATAGAATAGCTAAGTCTCAGGATAAAATTAAAACCATATGGTCAGTCGTAAAGTGGCTGGTCTGCAGAGACAGGTCGAGAATATAGAATCAGTGCGTTGTGGGGATGTCCGTGTTACTGACAAGTCGCATATATGTACAGTACTTAATAATCACTTTCTGAATATAGCAGGTGAACTAAATAGAAACCTAGTCCCAACAGGGAATCATATAGCGCTCTTAGAAAAAAGTGTTCCGAGACAGTTACCTGAAATGCTCCTCCATGATACTGACAAGAGGGAGATTGAGTTAATAATTAAATCACCAAAGACCAAGAACTCTCATGGATATGACGGGGTATCTAGCAGAATACTGAAGTATTGTTCCACGTATGTTAGCTCAGTACTTAGCCATATCTGTAACTTTTCCTTTAGGAGTCGTCGGTTTCCTGACCGATTAAAGTACTCGGTAGTGAAGCCACTTTATTAAAAGGGAGACAGGAATAATGTTGACAATTATAGACCTATTTCTATGCCATCGGTGTTTGCTAAAGTTATCGAGAGGGTTGTATATACAAGGTTACTGCAGCATTTAAATTCACATAATTTGCTGTCAAATGTACAGTTTGGTTTTAGAAATGGCTCAACAACTGAAAATGCTATAGTCTCTTTTCTCTGTGAGGTTTTGGACGGATTAAATAAAAGGTTGCGAACGTTAGGTGTTTTCTTTGATTTAAGGAAGGCTTTTGACTGTGTTGACCACAAAATATTACTGCAGAAGTTGGAACATTATGGAGTAAGGGGAGTAGCTTACAATTGGTTCGCCTCCTACTTTAAGAACAGAAAACAGAAGGTAATCCTCCGCAATATTGAGAGTGGTAATGATGTTCAGTCCCAATGGGGCACTGTTAAATGGGGCGTTCCCCAAGGGTCGGTGCTGGGGCCACTGCTGTTTCTTATTTATGTAAATGATATGCCTTCTAGTATTACAGGTGATTCAAAAATATTTCTGTTTGCTGATGACACCACCTTGGTAGTGAAGGATCTTGTGTGTAATATTGAAACATTATCAAATAATGTAGTTCATGATATAAGTTCGTGGCTTGTAGAAAATAATTTGATGCTAAATCACAGTAAGACTCAGTTTTTACAGTTTCTAACCCACAATTCAACAAGAACTGACATTTTAATCAGACAGAATGGGCATGTTATAAGCGAGACGGAACAGTTCAAGTTCCTAGGCGTACGGATAGATAGTAAGCTGTTGTGGAAAGCCCATGTTCAGGATCTTGTTCAGAAACTAAATGCCGCTTTATTTACCATTAGAACAGTATCTGAAATAAGTGACATTTCAACACGAAAAGTAGTATACTTCGCATATTTTCATACGCTTATGTCATATGCTATTAATTTTTGGGGTAATTCTTCTGATTCAAAAAGGGTATTTTTGGCTCAAAAACGGGCTGTTCGAGCTACGTATGGTGTAAGTTCGAAGACATCTTGTCGACCCCTATTCAATAGTCTGGGAATTTTGACATTGCCCTCACAGTATGTATTTTCTTTAATGTCGTTTGTTGTTAGCAATATTAGCTTATTCCCAAGAGTTAGCAGCTTTCACTCAGTTAATACTAGGCAGAAATCAAATCTGCATGTGGAATGCACTTCCTTGACTCTTGTGCAGAAGGGAGTGCAGTATTCTGCTATATCCATTTCCAATAAGCTACCACAAGAACTCAAAAATCTTAGCAGTAGCCCAAACACTTTTAAGTCTAAACTGAAGAGTTTCCTCATGGCTCACTCCTTCTATTCTGTCGAGGAGCTCCTGGAAGAGCTAAAAAATTAAGCAAATTCCAGTGTTACATTCTTGATTTTCTTTATTTAAACTAACGACTTGTCGCCTGAATATGTTTCTTATATTTCATTTTATCTGTTTCTACAATCGTGTTATAATTTCATGTATTGACTCGTTCCATGACCATGGAGACTTCTCCTAAATGTGGTCCCACGGAATAATAAATAAATAAATAAATAAATAAATAAATAAAATCAACTGACAGGTGTCACACAACGTTTAGGGAACTAGATTCAGTTTTACTTTTCAGGGGTTGTACATATTACACTGGTGTCCAAAACTGAGCAACCGAAATTCTGCCAGGTTTTCGTTTATTATGCGACCAAACAGTATAATCAGGTGATAGTAAATTAGGAACAATATAAAGAATACAGAATGTAAACAACTGCACTATACATAACGGTAGACGAAAATTGACCTTCGTTTTTCCCAACTTAACGCATTTGGACACACATCGAGACAACTGGTTAATGTGCTCAGTGTGGGTGTAGCCACCTCTGGCAGCAATACAGGCGTGACACACGACGGGGCTTGCTGTGAATACGTCATCAGTCTCATGTCGAGGCAATAACTCCCAATCTTCCTGCAGCGCTGCTCGCAAGTCTTGGAGAGTGGTTCCTGGATACTGCCCCTAGTGCACCGCAGACGTGCTTTGTGGGATTCATATCAAGAGAGCGAGGAGACCATGACATGCGTGCAATATCTTCTGCTTCCAAGAAAACATCAGCTACACGTGCTCTATCAGGTTGAGCTTTATCGTCCACCAATACGACGTCTAGGCCCACAGCACCTCGCAACAATGCAGATGATGTTCCAAGATCCCATCACGATAGCTGACAGCAGTTAAGTCTTGCGGATTTACCAGCACAATTTCATGAAGCGGGCTTCGAGTGGTAAACATAATTCCTGCCCACGCCGTTGGGGATTCTCCTCCATATCGGTGCCTTTCCACGATTTTTGGGTCTCGAAATCGTGTTCCACGTTCCCTCCAGATGCGAATCCGCCAAGAATCACTGTCCGGACCAAATCACGACTCTCCTGTGAAAAGAACATTGTTCCACTCTTCCACCGTCCACGGTGCATGTTGACGACTCCATACTAGACGTTCCCTTCTGTGAAGACGCGTCAGAGACACACATACAGCAGGTCCCGGACAGTAAAGACAACTCTGCTGAGGCCACCGCAGAGAGCCTGGTAGGCGGCTTCTCCGAGCCATACTTCGCCGTCTGTGACCGTGTACACAGCGACTGTGGATGCGCGACTATCTGAAAACCACCGTCCCGTTTGATGGGTGCCCTGACGTCATCGTTCGCATCGTTGTCCGTTGACCAGAATGCCATCTTCCGCGCAGGACACGGTCGTACGGAGATCTGGTTGACAGTTTGTACGATTATATCGTGAATTAGACACAGGAAGGGGAAACTATGGTTTGTTGCTTCAATTTCGGACACCAGCGTATATCGTTTCCTCACCTTAGTACACTCCTGGAAATGGAAAAAAGAACACATTGACACCGGTGTGTCAGACCCACCATACTTGCTCCGGACACTGCGAGAGGGCTGTACAAGCAATGATCACACGCACGGCACAGCGGACACACCAGGAACCGCGGTGTTGGCCGTCGAATGGCGCTAGCTGCGCAGCATTTGTGCACCGCCGCCGTCAGTGTCAGCCAGTTTGCCGTGGCATACGGAGCTCCATCGCAGTCTTTAACACTGGTAGCATGCCGCGACAGCGTGGACGTGAACCGTATGTGCAGTTGACGGACTTTGAGCGAGGGCGTATAGTGGGCATGCGGGAGGCCGGGTGGACGTACCGCCGAATTGCTCAACACGTGGGGCGTGAGGTCTCCACAGTACATCGATGTTGTCGCCAGTGGTCGGCGGAAGGTGCACGTGCCCGTCGACCTGGGACCGGACCGCAGCGACGCACGGATGCACGCCAAGACCGTAGGATCCTACGCAGTGCCGTAGGGGACCGCACCGCCACTTCCCAGCAAATTAGGGACACTGTTGCTCCTGGGGTATCGGCGACGACCAATCGCAACCGTCTCCATGAAGTTGGGCTACGGTCCCGCACACCGTTAGGCCGTCTTCCGCTCACGCCCCAACGTCGTGCAGCCCGCCTCCAGTGGTGTCGCGACAGGCGTGAATGGAGGGACGAATGGAGACGTGTCGTCTTCAGCGATGAGAGTCGCTTCTGCCTTGGTGCCAATGATGGTCGTATGCGTGTTTGGCGCCGTGCAGGTGAGCGCCACAATCAGGACTGCATACGACCGAGGCACACAGGGCCAACACCCGGCATCATGGTGTGGGGAGCGATCTCCTACACTGGCCGTACACCACTGGTGATCGTCGAGGGGACACTGAATAGTGCACGGTACATCCAAACCGTCATCGAACCCATCGTTCTACCATTCCTAGACCGGCAAGGGAACTTGCTGTTCCAACAGGACAATGCACGTCCGCATGTATCCCGTGCCACCCAACGTGCTCTAGAAGGTGTAAGTCAACTACCCTGGCCAGCAAGATCTCCGGATCTGTCCCCCATTGAGCATGTTTGGGACTGGATGAAGCGTCGTCTCACGCGGTCTGCACGTCCAGCACGAACGCTGGTCCAACTGAGGCGCCAGGTGGAAATGGCATGGCAAGCCGTTCCACAGGACTACATCCAGCATCTCTACGATCGTCTCCATGGGAGAATAGCAGCCTGCATTGCTGCGAAAGGTGTATATACACTGTACTAGTGCCGACATTGTGCATGCTCTGTTGCCTGTGTCTATGTGCCTGTGGTTCTGTCAGTGTGATCATGTGATGTATCTGACCCCAGGAATGTGTCAATAAGGTTTCCCCTTCCGGGGACAATGAATTCACGGTGTTCTTATTTCAATTTCCAGGAGTGTATTTAATGTGGAACTCTGCAGCTGTATATATATTCAGTATTTCTAGGTGTTCACCAGTCACACTCACGTCTCCGTTACTGGAGATTCTATGCACCATGATTATGCAGGTTACCTTTTACGTTGTATTGCACTATCGACACCCGTAGCCTTGTATTCTCAATATTTCATACTCTGTATATTGATTTTGTTCCACTGTAACGTTTAATTTGTGTTGTGTCGGTTTGTCCCCTTTTTTATGTTATACTACGACCTTATTACTTTTAACTGCATGACAATGTCATTATAAATGTTTATTATTTTGTTGTTCGAGAATTTCATAATAGATTTTTAGTATTTTTACTCCTTGCCAATCGGAATACGCAATGCGTATTTTTCTTTTAGTATTTGTTCTGTATCGGCTCTACCTTAATTAACATCTTTCTTAACGTAATGTGGTGTTAGCGCAGTTAGTAACGGGTGGTTCAAATGGTTCAAACGGCTCTGAGCACTATGGGACTCAACTGCTGTGGTCATCAGTCCCCTAGAACTTAGAACTACTTAAACCTAACTAACCTAAGGACATCACACACATCCATGCCCGAGGCAGGATTCGAACCTGCGACCGTAGCAGTCGCACGGTTCCGGACTGCGCGCCTAGAACCGCGAGACCACCACGGCCGGCAGTAACGGGTGGCATTTGGGAGAAAACGTGGGGATGCGGCCGTGTTTTGAGCTACGATTTCTTCTGTCGTCATTCGCGTCCTCGATGCTCGTTCTGCCGGCTGCCACTCTGTGACGATCTGAGTCACATTGTTGCTGTCAGCCCGTCAGTGTGTCGACCGGTCTTGCTGGGCGTCCATAACGCGGCGCGGGATCGACACTTGTACGGTAAGGTACTTCTGAGGTCCAGAAATTGGCGTTCAACGGCATTCATGCCTTGATCTTACTTTCTTAGGCCGTGCCACATATCCTGTCGTTTGCAGTAAGTTCATACGTTTCATTAGGCTGACCATGAGTGTTTATTTGCTGTTATGTTCATGGTTTTGCCACTTAGGTCACGAGGAGCTAGTGTAGTACTGCTTATATAAAAGAATCTTTTCATGCTTCACCCACACGGAACCTCGTACGTAACTTGATAAATTTGCTGGATTTTTTAAATGTCCAGCACGATTTTCTCGTACGCAATCAAGGTATGACATAATATTCACATTTTTATGGACCCTTTTATTGTTAATTAATTGTATACTGGATGACTCACAAACATATGCAAACATTTTAATATGTTATTCCACAAGTAAAACTAAAGAAAAAAGTTCATATAAACACAGGTTCGCAAAATGTTTGGTTACGGGGTTACGGCTAGTAAAATATTTTGCCTGACGTTTAGCATCTTCGCTAATATGAAGTCATCCCAAAACTGTACGAGGTTAAAGTAAAGCACGATTTCCATTTACTATGTTGTTATTGGTCTGGTGAATCTAATAAGACATGTCCCAGACGTGTGTCTGCAGTAGTTTTCCAGAACATCCAGAGAAGCAAACACGTAATTTCCTAAAATTTTTAATTTAATAACTACTTCAGCAAATAAAGAGTATTTGTGTAACTGCCGATTAGTGTTTAACCAATTGCACAACTCCAAGCGAAGGGCACAATCCCCCGGATGTAAATGAGGCACTTTTTGTTTATGATAATGATACACATTAATGTACTTCAGCGAACGCCATACCTTAAATTGTGAAGTGCCTCATCGTTGAGAGATACGTACCCGGACTTCGTTGAATAGCATCCGTATTATCGTCATCATCGTCTTCACGTATCGAGCGCTCGTACTGATCTTGAACGCAAGGTAGAGAACCTGCCTCCCGTAACATTCTAAATACTTAACTAATGGTTCGTGCATTCGGAATCCTCCGAGCTGGATAACGTAAGCGATATTCGTTAACTGCAGCCATAACATTACCGTCACATTTGCCATAAATAAACGCCATATCGACGTATTCCTCCGTCGTAAATTTGAAAGGCATCCCTATTTCATAAATAATCTACAAACTACAACAGTTACTACGTGCTTTCACTTAAACACACTGTTCTTATTATACTCTTTCACTGAACAATACAGAAAACCAACTCGTTTCAAGATTAGGAAACGACTGAAACAACTCACTAACGGCTGCCAACAATGACATAAAGGTTTCTACATTCTCAATGGAAAGCAAACAAATTTAATTGTATAAGAATCTTTGCTCCTCTGCAGGTTCTGGAAAACTACTGCAGGTACACGTCTGGGACATATTTTATTACATTCCCCAGACCAGTAACAACGTTCTTTACTTTAACCTCGTATAGTTTTGCGATGGCTTCATATAGGTGAAGTTGCTAAATTTCAGGCAAAATCTTTTACTAGCCGTAACTCCGTAACTAAACATGTTCGGACCTATGTTTACAAACCGTCTTTTATTTGCCGTAACTTCGTAAATAAACATTTACGGACCTATGTTTATACAAGCTTTTTTCTTTAGTTTCGCTTGTAGAATAACTTATTAATATATTTCCATATTTTCGGGAATCACCCTGTACATCCCTTTCAGTTTCCCTTTTTTTATGGCGCCTGAAGATGAGATTCACATCCTGAAATTTGCGTTATCCAAGTAAAGCATTTGTGATAAAAAGTTGGAGCAGATCTGTTCATCATGAAATACCTGATTAGTGGGGACCAGTCTTGCAAGGGCCCCCAGAGAGTACCCAAACGGGGGCTATGTTTGACAAATGCCGGTGTTGTTCACAGACGATGATGCTGCGGCCGTGGTGGCGGAGCTTGTCGCTGCTACGGCTGACTTCAGAGGGCCGTGCCATCTTGAAGTACTACGGGCACCTGCGGAAGGGTGTAGAGGAGGCCATCGCCTTGAGGTCGGCGGCCACAGAGGAGGGACCAGCCAAGACGCGGCGGCGTCTGCTCGAGACTCTGGTGAAGCCTGGTGGGCAGACCACCCTCCCAGTCTCGGAAGTCCGAGACGAGGTAAGGCGTAAGCGGCTGGGCTGATGCCGCGCTGTTCTAATTACTCTCTAATCACACCTCACAATGCTTATCTTCCACTGACTTCTCCTTCATCACTTCACCCCTTTCTTGTCGTCCTCTTCCTTCCCCATGCAGTCTGCTTTATTCTCCCATTTGTTTTTTTTTTCTTTCTATTTTGTTGACCTACTTCTTCCTCCTCTTCTTCTTCAACCTGACTGTTTTTTCCTGCTTTATTTCCCCACAACTATTCTTATTATTACAGGGTTAGTCTAAAGGATTGGTCCATTTTCCAAAATTCGTATATATTGAAGTACAAATCCAAAATGAACAAGCTTTATACCAATGAAAAGCCGGCCGGGGTGGCCGAGCGGTTCTAGGCGCTATAGTCTGTAACCGCGCGACCGCTAAGGTCGCAGGTTCGAATCCTGCCTCGGGCATGGATGTGTGTGATGTCCTTAGGTTAGTTAGGTTTAAGTAGTTCTAAGTTCTAGGGGACTGATGACCTCAGAAGTTAAGTCCCATAGTGCTCAGAGCCATTTGAACCATTTTTGAACCAATGAAGAGAGGAACTTTGAAAGTTCTTGGGTGGCGGCGGCGGGCGGGCGGTGATAGTTTCAGAAGCGGCCGGTAGAGTTCGCGCGACAATAGGGCCGTCATTCCGTTTCACTGTCAGCTGTGAGTGAGATGGCGACTGTGGACCATAAGGTTTTCTGCGTCCTCGAGTTCGCGGAAAGTGAGTTGCAAATTGTCGCGCAGCAGGTATTTCGTACCAAGTTCGGTATTCAACCACCAACTCGCAAAAGCATTAGCCGTTGGTTTAAGCAATTTAAACAGACTGTTAATGTGTGCAAAGGAAAAAGTACATGCCGACCGCGTGTGTCAGAGAATGATGTCCGACGGATTCAAGTATTGTGCCCAGTCCCACTAAGTCTACAAACAGATCCAGTCGAGAGCTTGTAATACCACAACCAACTGTATGGAAAGTTCTGAGACGGCGTTTGGTGTACAAGCCCTACCGATCACAACTTGTGCAGGCTGTCGACCCCAATGACAAAGAAGCGACTCGCATTTCGTGGCTAGGTGCTAGCAAAGAAGTAGGATGACGCATTTCTACAGCGTGTAATTTTTAGTCATGAAGCGACGTTCCACCATAATAGAAAAGTCAGCAGACACAATGTTCGCAATTGGGGTTTGGAAAATCCACACTTACCACGAAAGAGACTCGCCGAAGAGCAACGTGTTCTCTGCCGTATCACGTACAAAGGTTTACGGACCATTTTTCTTTGCGGAAAGAACTGTAACGGGAATCGCCGGCCGGAGTGGCCGTGCGGTTCTAGGCGCTACAGTCTGGATCCGAGCGATCGCTACGGTCGCAGGTTCGAATCCTGCCTCGGGCATGGATGTGTGTGATGTCCTTAGGTTAGTCCTTTCCAACCACTCTGAACGATCTGAGGAACCGGATCACTGTCGCCGAGCTCTCAGTAACAGCAGACACATTCTTTCTAAGTTCTAGTCGACTGATGACCTCAGAAGTTAAGTCACATAGTACTCAGAGGCATTTTGTAACGGGAATCACATACCTGGACATGTTGGAACAATGGCTGTTCCCTCAAGTTATGGAATATTCTCAGGCCTTCATTTTCATACAGGATGGAGCTCCACCCCATTGGCACCATGATGTACGAGGCTTTTCGAATGACTCCCTTCCTCAGCGCTGGATCGGCCGCAGGGGACTCGAGGATGGCTCTGCACTTCTGGCCACCGAGATCTCCCGATCTCGCACCCTGAGCCTATTTCTTATGAGGTTGTGTGAAGGAAGCTGCTTAAGTCCCGCCTCTACCAACCACTCTGAACGATCTGAGGAACCGGATCACTGTCGCCGAGCTCTCAGTAACAGCAGACACGTTTTCGCCCATGTTGGCCGAGTTTGGCTCCCGCGTCGATGTTTGCCGTGCAGCCAAAGGTACCCATATTGAACATTTATAACATTTATAACTATAAATAATTATTAAAAACTAATTAATTACAAATTATTAAATTTATTAAACTGGTATTAAGCATTATGAAAAAAATATTTGGAACTTCCTCTTTCCATTGGTATAAAGCTCGTTCATTTTGGATTTGTACTTGCACAAATGCGACGTTTTGAAAATGGAGCCATCATTTAGAATAATCCTGTATTTCCCTTCTTTTCCTTCACTTCATCCTGATTATTAGTCTCTGCCTTCTTCCCCCTTACGATTCCATTCACCCATGTTTTCCAGTTATTTCCATTTTCACACATTTGAATTTGCTTTGCGATCTTCTCTTTGTTCATGCAATACTCATTTTTATCTTCTACCTTCTTATTCCTACTTAGCCATGTTTTTTTATTTTTTATTTTTTTAAATCAAAGACTCCTTAGGTTGGTGCATTAGTCTGTAGCGTTTTCGGTTTGCATGTTGGTATTCCGCTCGCTACACGTTTATTTATCGATTGGTCTTTTTTTTATTTGTAGTTCACTATAGCTACTTGAGTTTACATGTTGTCATTTGGAGTTAGTGAGTGGAACATCGGATGCTAGCAAATAGAGTGCCAAGCGAAGACATTGGAACATTTCCGACATATTCTCCTGTTCGAGTTTAATAGGCGAGTGACAGAAATGGAGGCAGCCAGAAACGTTAATTTTAGCGCCTTGTGCCGGTATAATGCCATTGGACAGAGCACGACAAGGTAATGGTTTTCTCGTTTTCAACAGGATGGTTTTGACGTTTGTGGCTCTGCACACTCAGGAACTCCTTCACGGTTTGATGAATATCGTTTAAACGCATTAATCCACAATCATCCGCGTTATTGTACTCAATGAGTGGCAATTGTGGTGAACTTGGTCATTCCACAACCGTGACACATTTTCAGGCAGTGGGGAATATTTGAAAATGGCGTGTATGGGTAGCTCACGCTCTAAGCCAGAATCACAAAAAATCTGCAGGAGCTGTATGTGCGTCTCTTCTTCCTCGTCATGAACAACGCCGACTGTTCCGTTCCTGTGACGAGGAATGGTGTCTTTATGGTAACATAAGGAAAAGAAACGAATGCTTGAGCCCAAACAAAGCAGAAACTCGCCGTACAAAGACCTATGCATATCTGCTAAAGATAATGTTATGCATCTGGTGGAACAGCGACGGCCTGGTGTACAACGAATTGCTTAGCCACGGTGTAACCACCACTGCTGACATCTGTTGTCAAGAACTGAGACGTCTTACAGACGTAGTTCAAGGACGACGACCAGGAAGAATGCTCGAATCGGTACTGCTCCCCAGTGACACCCGCCAATTTTGTGCTAGGCTGACAAAAAACACTTTACAGGGATTGCCTTGGAAAGCCATTCCGAACACACCTTATTCACTTGATTCTGCGCCCTCCGATTTTCATCTTTCCCGATCTCTAACATCCTACAAGGGCCTACCTTTTCGGACGAAAATGCGCTCCCGACGTGGCTAGCCGAGTTCTTCGCCTGCAAGCCACGTGACTTCTACAGTCACGGAACTTAAAAATTACCCCAGCGTTGGCAGACCGTTGTAAATAGTGAAGGAGAATATATTATTGATGACTAAAGTCTCAATTATGTGTATTTGTTGATAAACTTATCTAAAAACTCTACGAACTTACTGACTAACCTAATATTTATGTGGACCCACTATCAGCTGCTTCCAAAAAGTTTAGTTAAAATGTGCTAGTACACAGTCGGGTGTCAATGTAATTCCGAACACCTGCGCAACATCAGCAACCATGTAAAGGGTTGGAGTTGCAGTTCTGTGTGACTGCCGCAACGGCCACCAGGCTGCACTGTTGTTGTTCGTGTTTAGTGCCGTCGCCAGGCCTGGCAGGGTATGTAGGGGACGTTGCACAGCGGCAGGTGCTCGGTAAATGCTGTGAAGGGTACGGAGATGCTGCGCACACGTGTGAGATGGCGTTATCAGCACCCGAAAGTGTGTGACAAATGCTCGACTCATTGTCTCCGTTTGATGTCTAATCGAACGGTGTGGTATCCACATTTGTGGAGCATTCGATTGTGATAGTGTCCGTACTAATAAGTTCTTTGTAAATTCGACTTGATTCTGCAGTCACTGAAATGACGGCATAGAACTTACATTCTCACTTCGTTTCTCCGTCCCCTCCTGGGTGCTTCGCGCTCTTGCCCACGCAGTGCCCGAGAGGCCACACCCGCGAGGCGTCTTGTGAACACCAGCCTCATGCAGTCTCAAGCCACCTCTGACTTGACTCACCTCAAAATGGCTGCCGTCTTCGGTGGAGGGCGATCAATCATTTCAACCTCGTTCTTGGTGAAGATTCGACTTTTTCTTTAACGCCATACTGTCCACATGTGGCAGGAAACCCTTCGATGTGAACCTCTCTGTATCAGTTTCCTCAACCATATATATATTGTTATTATAGTTAGCAACGAGTACAAGAATAAATTGCGAAAAAGTAAACACTTAATTACTTTGAGGGGGTAGTTGCACTTTGGAATATAAAAGAATAGTTTTACAGAAAATTACTCTTCATTATGGTAGCATACTATACAATACACGATGGTTGCCAAGAAAGTAATGCACCGCATTTTCTTTTTTCTCGGCCGAAAACAGTGCTACGAATGCGGAACGTTCCGTATGTATTATTTGAAGTCTCCTGAATGAGCGCACCAAGTTTCCGTCACTTCTGACAGATAGCGTAGCTCCAGGTTAGTTTCAAGATTGTGTCAGTAGGTGATGCACGTTACAAGGAACGTCCCGTCATTGAATTTCTCACTACAGAGAAACGAACTGTGGGGAATAGTCACAAACGCTTATGCAAAGTCTGTGAAGCATCTACTGTCGACAGAAATACAGTTAGTCGCTGGGCACAGAGGGTGAGGTCATCAGAAGGCGGTTCGACAGAGCTCCACGATTTGCACAGGTCGGGGAGACCATCCACAGCTGTCGCACGTAATACGTTGCAGCGAGCTGATGTTGTCATTCGCCATTAAAGGACGCCATTGGTGGAAGACATTCTTAGGACGATGAGGAGATGATTCACACAGTGAAGCACTGGCTTCGCCACCAGGACAAGGATTGCTACAGACAGGGCGTACACGCCCTTGTTTCACGCTGGGGGAAGGCCACAGAAGGGGATGGAGATGACGTGGAAAAATAGGGTGTGTGGCTAACACATTATTCTTTAGTTTTGATTAGGTTCAATAAAGAATTGTTGAAGAAAAAAGTGGGGTACATTAATTTCTGCGCAACCCTCGTACGAAAGTGGTCTGATAAGACCGGTAAAAAAGCAAGCAAAAAAGGTTTCTTTCGTAGACAACTCACTTTACTTCTGCACATCGTCTCGCTTGAGGGATATGCACTTGATCCTTCGATCCTCCAGCTCTTTCTTCCCATCGAGAACAATAGATTCTCGCAAACTCGGTAAAATACTCGTTGACTACAAGCATCACTTAATGATTTGATGAAAATTTCTTCGCAGCAGGCAAAAGTTTCAACTTAAGAAACAGGAACAAGCCACTGGGGGCTACGTCTGATGAACAGGGTGGGTGAGGAAACGATTCAAAGCCCCATTCATGCAGTTTCGCCATTGTTATCGCCGATGTGTGGGATGGTGCTTTTACCTGGTGAGAAAGCACTGTTTTCCCGGCCAGCCGTGGTCTTTGTTCAGCCGACGCAAGTTTGAAACGATTCAGCAATGAAGCACAATAGTGTCCAGTTATGATTCCGTCTTTTTATGAGTATTATTCCTTCGGAATTCCAGAAAGTCATCTTAGCAGCTCACAAAAGTCTATGTCTTCATCGGTGCACTTTCAGCACCTTTTGCCACTTGTCTTGACCACAATTTTGAGTCTGATGTGTAATGACAGACGTGGGTTGCATCAATATTCGCATATCGGCGTAAAAAATCTTGCGGATTGCTATTAAACGTTGCCAGACGTTGTGACGAAATATTGTGCCACCTGCGCTTTCGGTCGACTGTGAGCAATCGTAGCACCCACCTCGCAAACACCTTCTACGTAGCCAATTCTCCGTTTAGGATATTATGCACTCACTCAGTTGATATGCCTAACGAATTTTTATGCGTCGCTCGTGCACTACCACACCATGGGTTTTGTCAGTGGTTTCCTTTGTAGTGATCTCAACTGAACGGCTGGAGTGTTTGTCCGACCACGTTTAAGATCGTTATTCCAAAAATAAATGTCTTCAGTGATGGCGCAGAGCCTGCGTGAACTTCATCCAGTTCTGTATTGATTTGTGCGGCAGTCTAACTCTTCAAATGAAAGTGTTTAATAACAGTATGAAACCCGATTTTCTCCATTTTCAATCGCAGGAGACACAGCGGCTAATACAGACGGCTGTCATCAATGAGCCGTTTGCTGTGCATTATTCCGATCCTTGGATTAATAAAGCTAATCGCCGAAGACAAATTATAGTCTGAAATAACAAGCAAAAATGGGCCTAAAAATGTAATAAATTTTGTATCGCAACTGTATGCTGTCCCAGCTGTTTCATTTCGATAATTATCGTGAAAGCAGCAGTACAAATCAGATTTACGTTACAATAATTTTAATTGTAAATGATCTACTCAATATGGCCGCTGTAAGTACAAGCATATCAGAATCTGCTAGAATCAGGAAGCTCAATTTCCACGCTGACTGTTGCTTTGAATGCTATATGTCACTTCTATAGTGCACTGTATTCGTATAAGTTCTGCAGTACATCACCAGAGTTCTCTGTCTTGAAGTAGCATCGGCAAAGCCACTAGTACCTGCGCCCCCCACCTACCAAAAAAGAAAGAAGGCTGTGGTATGACGCAGGAACGTCTGGGGCCGAAAGGGTTCAGGTACACCCGGCTCTTACAGCCCAGTGAATGAGCAGTGACGCGGCGCTGCACCGACGCTGGTACAGTACGAACTCCCTGGCGTTAGTGTACGTCGGGCGGCACGCGCGGGGTCGTAGTGCGCGGGTTTAAAACGACGGAGCGACTGTTGTACCCGAAATACTGGGGGCATAGGCTTTCCGTGGTTGCACGCCCGAACTTAAATGACTCCTCAGTAAGTAATGTGTTCGGTCTTCTCTCCGCTGTTCCTTCTGATGCGACACTTCCCCGTGGTTCTCTCCATCGCTCTCGGTGTTTCTGTTCTGCTTCCATCGCCCTGGGTGGTTCCCACACAGCTCTTGTAGAAGGCACGCATAATGTGCCCATTGTGGATTTAAGACATGCAACACTGTGGGCTATGCAGTACAAGAAACAACAGTCTCGTCCTCGTCTGATATCTGCACGAGAAACAAGGAACACGCACTCTCCTTGGCCCCGGAGAGTCGCAGGATTCGGTGGGTTTCGAGGATAAACAGTTGACAGACAGTCATATTACGACTACTTTGTTGGAACTCTTATGGCAAAGTAAGATCATCGGACAAAATGTTAGTCAGTACCTAAAAAGATCAAATTCGTTTCAGGGTAGCGTGTTGGGACCGCTGCTCTTCATGTTGTATATTAATTACCTTGCAGACAGTTTTACAGCTGATACAGTTATTTAGATTGAAGTACTGTTAAAAAAAAAAGCTTCACAAATATTCGATTAGATCTTGGAAAGGTTTAAAAGTGTTCCAGAGAATGGCAATTTGCTTTAAATGTTCAGTAACGCGACATTGCGTACTTCATGAAACAAAAATGACTAATGTTGAGACGCGGCACACACCCTGACGGGTACTTCAACTCAAAAAGACAAGGCAATAATTGCCAATCAAACACGAACTATGGTTTGTAATATCCAACAGATTTCATTTAACAATTGCTTGATTACAGCAAACTGCTGTTACCCCAGAACAATATACATAATTGTCCCAGAATTTGAAACATTAGTAAACAGACAACATGTCTACGGGCGGCAATGACAGCCCCAAAAAATAAATAATTTTAAGGCCATCTTTTCATAAATCTTAAGAACCATACAAACAGTAAGTGGTTTACTGACAAAAACTCCCACAGAAGCAGGATGTCTTTTAAGATATAACTACAGAAACAACTCACAATTTCTCTTTCTAAATAAGACATTAAAAACTCAGTAAAATGAAAGGCATCCTTCAGGTATTACAAAATGTCAGTGCCAAAAATAACACATCCGTGAACGGAAACTAGGACTCGGATCGATCCTGAATGAAAGCTGAAAGGAACGCTGAAGAAGGAAAGACGGAAGCCTCGGCGTTACCAGGAACAAATAATAAAATGCTCAACTTAAATTCACCGAAGAACTGAGTCTACTGATAAAGAAAGCGACCGCGCTATCGGCTACAATTCAAACTGGCCGCCGCCGAGGCGTCGCCCCTCAGTTAAACGGCCAGCTACAACTGATGACGCGGACCGCTGATTGTATCACTGAAAGAACAACATAAAACCACACAGTAACTGGGCGCATCCAGGGTAACACAATCCTTAAAACATTAGAAAAATTTAAAAACTCTTTGCAGCCAAATTAAATCTCTTCCAATCATTGTCTGCAACAACAGTTAACACTCCCTTTGCACAGGAACCACGATACATAAAAATTCACCATGAGAACTTTTCAGACAGTGTAGAAACCAGAACACAATAATAATTACATGCAAGAAGAAAAACATTGTCATAAACCCCTTAATTTTACAAAAGAATGCCACTATATGTGGATTACACTTAATAGGTAGAGGCAGAAAGAAGTGCCAGAAAATCGAACCTGTAGCTATTTCGGAGGGCACAGACACGCACTTAGATGTCCACTCCTTGCCAGTACCTCAAGTGCGTCCGAAACAGCCAAACTCATTCACACAGGTAACCACTGTTCAATAAGTTGTGCAGCAACGGCGTCCAAACACTGAGATAGCCATTATCTGCAAACAGTACGAAATTCAACATACATATATTCAGCAGGACTTTCAGAAGCTGAACAATTTCCACCGTCTGATTTTGTAGTGTATCCGGTTGCGGGCTGATACCTTCCAAAGCCACTTTCTCACGTTCACACCGTCTAGCAGCACAGGCGAGGCCGTCGCCCCCTCACTAGACCCATCACACACTCGCCGACCGCACGCACGTCTCCGCCCGCGGCCCCACAGCCCACGTGACAGGAAGAGGCAGAGCATGAGCGCAGAGCGACCGCCAGCTAGGAGGCCAGCCGACCGACCAAGACCAGCCTTCTCCCCGCAGCGCCGGTGCGCTTAAACAGCCGAAAAGCGACCAAAGAGGAAAACCGCGGGCACGCGACACAGAGATCTCAAACGAATACCGAGAAGTGACTGGCGCCACGTATCAAATGTATCGATGAGACACAATTGCAGTCAGTCAACTCATACAAATGCCAAGGTGCAAGAATTTGTATTGTAGGGACGCATATGTGAAGAATATGGCAGACTTCGTACGTTAGAAATGCAATTAGTATACAAACAGCTTGGTTACAAAACACTCGCGCCACCCTTCCTCCAGTATTGCTCATGTGTATGGGGCCCGTATCATACCGGACTACCAGAGGATTTTTAACACATACACGGTCCAGTCACGTTAATGTGAGCACCAGGAAGTCTGGTACCGCGCGCCGCAGAGTTTGAATCCGCGCCAGACGTCATGGACGTCGAAGACCCATTGAGGTCTCTGCACCATCGCGCCTCCTGGCCCGCTTTTAGTGTGGGGGCGCCACAGTGGAACACGTGGTCCCAGCGGCCAATAGCGGCGCACCCGATAGCGTACTTAAACGACGGCCACTCGCTCAGCCAGCCTTTTCCTCAAACGGATACGGATCCTTTACACCTGCCGGACAATATCCTCCTCAACCGCTTTTCTCCCACATCCTCTCCCACCCCCGTTCGCTGCCGTGCCTGTATTTCCACGTCCTACCTGCTCTCCATCTCTCCACCCTCCTTACCAAGGTGGCTTCCGCCAGCTCCCCCTCCCTGATGATGCCCTCCTCCATCTACGCCTCCTATCAACTTTGATCCTCCCCTCCTCTGTTTTTTTCCTCAGGACACCCTCCTTTCTCTCTTCCTTCCCTTTCTTCTCCCTTCCTCCCCCTTCTCCCCTGGGCTTCCCCTACCCCCCATACCTTCATTCCTCCCCCCATCTCCCCTCCCATTGGCATCTCTGCTCTCCCCTCTCCCTCCCCCACCACCCCTTCTTGGCAGGTCCCCGGACTCGTACACTTTAAGTGGACATTTGCGCGCCAGAGATCATCGCCATCGGTTTAGTGTATGTGCGTCATGTTTGTGATTCAGTGTTTTGCCGCCCACGCTCCTTCGTTCGCATGTGAAGTCTAAATCATCAGTGTTTGTGCACAGTGCCGACAGTTTTCTTGTTTATTCGTCTAGTGTGAATGGCTTCATGTTTTTAATCCTTGTATCTCCTGTTTTTTAGCCACCAGTTACTTTTCCGTCTTCATTGTTTTTCTCTTTTATTGTACTGCTTGTGGCTGAAGAGCGGAGTAAAATTTTCCGCTGCCAGCCCGCTTTGTATGAGGTGCAAAATAAAAAAAAAAAAAAGCTCAGCCAGTCTGTCTAATCTCGCTTACGTCGGTTTACACCTCGCTTTGCACTAGACTGCTTACTTCCTGGTACACATACGAGATTGTTACCTTGTGCCTCTGATGTTCGGTCTTCTTGTATTCGTTCTGTCCTTCGTTGGTCGTTTCCGTCCTCTTCCGTTGTGTTGTTGTTTGCGGGCCTCTGCGGGTCCCGCCGCACCTTCCGTCATTGCTACCCCGCGACCGTCATGGTCGCAGTTACAACAGGCAACAGGAAGATACCGACAGGGCCGTGGAGCCATTCACGAGGTGCCGCAGATTCTCGAATGGGTTTAAATACAGGGAATGTTGTGGCCAGGGAAGACCGGTAAACTCACTCTCGTGTTGTCTAAAGCGAGCACGTACACTGCGAGCTGTGTGACACGTTGCATTGTCCTGCTGGTAGATGCCAACGTGCTAAGGGTAAACAAACTGCATGTAGGGGTGCACAGCGTCCGCAAGGATAGATTCATGTTTTTGTTGATCCTATGTGCCTTTTAGATTGACGTGATCACTCAGGGAATGGCAAGAAAAAATTCCCTAGTCCACAACACTCCTTCCTTGTTCACTTTCAGACATCACATGTCTTATACGCCAACGGCCATCTGATAGATGGAGCAGAGTGACGGTCATTCATGTGAAAAGGTGCCTGTGGCCACTCAGAGGACGCCCAGTTGCACTATTGTCATGCAAATTCCAGCCTTCATTGACAGGAAACAGCAGTCAGCACGAGTGCGTGAACCAGGCACCTGCTGAGGAGGCCGATACGCAGCTGCATCCAGTGAACGGTCGTTGAGGAGACACCGTTGGTAGCCCCCTGGGCAGTCAGTTGCTTAATGGTTGAAGGTCCATTCGGCTGCACGTATCTCTGCAGCCGTCCCTCATCCCTGTAATCTATGGCCCATGGTGCACCACAGTTGCCTCGTCACCTGTTTTGGATAGCACCATTTCGCCATGCACGGTATACATTAAGCAAGGCGTCACGTGAACAGTTGTCCACAGCTCGTGGTCCAGTGCTGCCTCTGGATCACAGGGTCTCGGGTTCGATTCCTGGTCTGGTTGGAGATTTTCTCTGCCTGGGGACTGGATGTTTGTGTGTCCTGAACATTTCATCACCATCTTCGTCGTCATCATCATTCGTGACAGTGGCTAAATTGGATTCTGTAAAAATTTGACTGTGTACAAATTGAGACTTTGTATGGGCTCTGATGACCGTGCAGTTGAGCGCCCCACAAACCAAGCATCGCCACGTGAACGATTTACAAAGTTAATCATTTCAGAAATGCTTCCATCCTTGCACCCTTGATCCTAAATCCCACGACCATGGCCATTTGAACGTCGCTTCGCTTACGCATGACGATTGCGCTGTTTTCCGCGTCCCGCCCGACACACTTTATAGACCATCCACTTCGCCGTCCGTCAGTGGTTATTGCACGTCGGAGTCGGACGCAGGCTGTGGGCACATTAAGGCGACTGGACTGTATACAATATGGAATGAGGAAGTTCTGTGCAGAGTCGTCGAGAAAAGAAATATATGGCAAACACAGAGAACAAGGACAGGGTGACAGAATATACGAATGACTAATGGTACTAAAGGCAGCTGTAGAGGGAAAAAGCTGTAGGGCAAGACAAAAGTTAGAATACACGCTACAAATTTTTGAGGTCTTAAGGTACAATTGCGACACTGAGAAGGAGGCGTTGGCACAAGAGAGAAATTCGTGACGGATCTCATCGAACCAACCAGAAGACTGATGACCCAAAAACAAGGATTGTGACTGTCCCCTTTGTAGTGTTGGCAGCAGAGCCAACACCGTGTTACTAGAGAACGCCGAAATGCACGCGTTTTACCTCACGCAGGCTGGCGTGAGGAGGGAAGAACTATACTGACATGAGGTGTGGAACATGACAAGGAAATAGAATTCAGACATAAGTAGTTTGATAGTTAACTTTAATCCATTAATGATGAACGTCGCTCTTGACGGTACATGATTCACAATAGTATCTGTTCAAAATACATTCTTGAAGATAGTAATTATAGTAACTGAATATGGCGCCTTGCTAGGTCGTAGCAAATGAAGTAACTGAAGGCTATGCTAAACTGTCGTCTCTGCAAATGAGAGCGTATGGAGACAGTGAACCATCGCTAGCAAAGTCGGCTGTACAACTGGGGCGAGTGCTAGGGAGTCTCTCTAGACTAGACCTGCCGTGTGGCGGCGCTCGGTCTGCAATCACTGACAGTGGCGACACGCGGGTCCGACGTATACTAACGGACCGCGGCCGATTTAAAGGCTACCACGTAGCAAGTGTGGTGTCTGGCGGTGACACCACACCCTTTGTTTCAGATCTCTGACGTTATCTTCAACAAGACAACGGTGGACTACACGCTGGCCCTGCTCTCAGGACCTGAGTACAGAAGATGTTCTACTTTCTCCAAGGCCAGCACGTTCTCCCGATCTCCCACCCTGTGAGAACGCCTGGTCAAGCATCGCCTTGAGGCTATCAAGTCACCATCTGCTAGCCAATATGATGATTTCTGACATGAAATTGAAGCAATATGGACTTGACGCAAATACATGTGTCATCCAAACGCACTTCTGGTCGATCAATTAAGTCGTATGCGCGACTGATTGGCAGATTAAGCCATCAGATTCTTAAGGTTTCTCCTATCCTCCACGTGCCCTGGCACCCCTTCTTCGTGTGGTGTCGTGTTTGTGTTGGATGAGAGACCTGAGAAGGCGAAATCCAGTGCCAGCAAACACGTGGTGTACTCCTCCCATACAGCAATAAGAGGGCCCCTGACAACGGAACCATACGAACTTCCCCTCATCGATTTGATTCGTAGTGAAAGGTTGTGTGGGAGACGATTTGGACTTCAACAAATGTAAACAGGAAAACGCAAAACTGAACCGATTCCGAGGAAATGCAGTTTGAAAATTATGGAGGTGCTTATTGTCACTGTATGGTCGCTAGCATTCGACGATCCTGCAGCCGAATTGGTATAGAAGCATACTTATTGCCGTTGTGTAGAAGTACTGCTTCTAACCCCTTTCCCTTCCGTCCTCCCACCTTCTATTTACATATAACGCCAACTTACAACAGCTGTGAAATGCAACTACAGAGCTAACGTTTATCTCGCTCGGCTGCGAACTCTTTGGGGGGGGGGGGGGGGGGGAGGGGGGGGGGGGGGGACTAGCGACCGTACAAGTTATGCAGCGTGTTTCGCAATTCATGTTACGGACTTCTGGAGGTTGTGGTGGAGGCTCAGTAGATCATGTTTTACACAGGGGCCCACGTCCATAACGGTTCGTCTCCATGTTACAAGGACAAAAGAGCTACTCACAAGGGAACCTCCCCATCGCACCCTCCCCCCCCCCCCCCTCACCTCAGATTTAGTTATAAGTTGGCGCAGTGGATAGGCCTTGAAAAACTGAACACAGATCAATCGAGAAAACAGGAAGAAGTTGTGTGGAACTATGAAAAAAATTAGTAAAATATACAAACTGAGTAGTCCATGCGAAGATAGGCAACATCAACGACAGTGGGAGTCATGGAGCGAAGTGGTCCCGTGGTTAGCAAGAGCAGCCACGGAACGAGAGGTCCTGGTTCAAGTCTTCCCTCGAGTGAAAACTTTAATTTTTATTTTCAGTTTATGTGACAAACTCTTATGTTTTCATTACTTTTTTGGGAGTGATTATCACATCCGCAAGAAAACCTAAATCGGGCAAGGTAGAAGAACCTTTTTACCCATTCGCTAAATGTACAAGTTAGGTGGGTCAACATATTCCTGTCATGTGACGCACATGCCGTCACCACTGTCGTATAGAATATATCAGATGTGTTTTCCTGTGGAGGAATCGGTTGACCTATGACCTTGCGATCAAATGTTTTCGGTTCCCATTGGAGAGGCACGTCCTTTCGTCTACTAATCGCACGGTTTTGCGGTGCGGTCGCAAAACACAGACACTAAACTTATTACAGTGAACAGAGACGTCAATGAACGAACGGACAGATCATAACGTTGCGAAAATAAAGAAAGTAGAAATTTCAGTCGAGGGAAGACTTGAACCAAGGTCCTCTCGTTCCGCAGCTACTCAACGCTAACCACGGGACCACGGCGCTCCTGAGCTTACATTGTACTTGATGTTGCCTATCTTTCAGATGGCCTACTCAGTTTGTATATTTTACTAATTTTCTTTTATAGTTCCACACAACTACTTCCTGTTTTCTCGATTGATCTGTGTTCAGTTTACCAAGGCTATGCACTGTGCCAACTTATAACTAAATCTGAGGGGGGTGCGATGGGGAGGTTCCCTTGTCAGTCGGGCGCTAGATGTTTCTTAGGCAAGTACTGTAGTGACAGGATGCCGGAGTACACGTTCGCAGAGTGCACAGATACGGTGTTAATTTACAGAGAAGCTGGCACTAGTGGAAGAGTAGCTCCACGCCTGAGCCACGCGTACTTCTCGAATCGTGACACTCCATCACACGCCATGTTTGCCACAGAAGAACAATTGCTGGGTGAAAGTTCACAAGCGACAGTGCAAACTGGGGTGTTACAAGATGACGGCGCACTGTTGTACTGGAAGAGGAGGTGCCTCGTAAAGTTGAAGAGAACCCATCGACGAGTACTCGAGTCACTGCACGTTACCTGGATGTCTCTCACTCGCCTGTCTGGAGTGTTCTGCACGGACACCAACACCTCCCACACACCCTCACAAGGCACACGCTATGCTCCCGGCGGATTTAGTGCCATTTGGCAATTTCTGTACTTGGTTTTTACGCCATTGCATGGATTTACCTCAGTTTACAAGGCGAATTTGTTCACCGACGAAGCACCCTTCAAGAGGGAAGGTGTTTTGAATGTTCAAAACAACCACATTCGGGATTAAGAAAACCCCAAAGGCACCTGTACACAAAGATTTCATGCCATTTGTCAAATTCTGTACTTGGTTTTTACGCCATTACTTGGATTTACCTCAGTTTCCTAGGCGAATTTTGTTCACTGACGAAGCGCACTTCAAGACGGAAGGTGTTTTGAATGCTCAAAACAACCACAGTCGGGATTAAGAAAACCCCAAAGGCACTTGTACACAAAGATTTCGTGCCATTTGTCAATCTCTGTACTTGGTTTTTACGCCATTGCGTGGATTTACCTCAGTTTTCAAGGCGAATTTTGTTCACCGACGAAGCGCACTTCAAGAGAGAAGGTGTTTTGAATGCTCAAAACAACCACATTCGGGATGAAGAAAACCCCAAAGGCACTTATACACAAAGATTTCAGCATACCTTCGGTACCAGTGTTTGGGCAGCTGCTCGTATCCGCGAAAGTCGTGTGACTGGCCCGTATATCCTTGTTCCCCACCTAACGGTGTCAGGTTCCCGATATTCCTACAACAACTGATGGCGGAGTTTATGGAAGGTGCGCCACTGGACATTCGGCACGAATTGTGGTCCCAGCCCGATGGCGTGGCAGTTCATTTTGTAGTTCGCGTCCGAAATCACGTGAAAGCAGTTTACGGGGACAGGTGGATCAGTCGAGGCGGATCACATGCTCGACAACCGCGGTCCCCAGATTTAACTTCTTCGGAGTTGTTCTTGTGGGGCCACATGAAGAGTCTTGTCTACGATACTCCTGTCCAGTCGAAAGAAGATCTGGTTCCACAGATTGTGGCTGCGGAAGGAGTGATCAACCTTACACCACGCATGTTGGACACAGTATATGCAAACTCACTGCGCATATACACAGTGCGCACCGAACTTGGTGGTCGTTATAACACTACAGTAAACAGGAGTGAAATCTGTACATATTGTTTTCCTTGTGACGTAGAATCGAACCATTTCTGGACATTGATTCCTATGTGTAACTTGATCTACTAAGGCCATCTACAACGTCCGGAAGTGAGCAACATAAATTCTGAAACTCCCTGTATAAGAACGCCTAAAATTTTCAAATCAGAATCTCATGAAAACGATTGAGTGTTGCGTCTCCCTATTTGCACACGTTGACGTCCTATTTGTGCCCCACACATCCTGTGAGTATAAATCAAATCGGTAAGGGGAAGTTCGTACAGTCCCGTCGTGAGCCCAATCCATCCGATGGAGAGTTCACATCACCAGAGTCTGATGTTCTCAGTCCATAAGACTCTGGAGAGGTTTGGAATTTAAGCCAGGATATCAGTGCTGAGATTGGTGATCAGGGGCTTTACGCAACCACATTATCCCCTTTGCTGTCAGAACAAAGGGAAGGCAGGTGACAACAAGTGGCGGACCCACGTGGCTACTTCGACTCGATAACAAACCCAGTTAGGGCCACTATTGCGAAAACTTCCTGGCCGATTAAAACTGTGTGCTGGACCGAGACTCGAACTCGGAACCTTTGCTCTTCGCGGGCAAGTGCTTTACCGGCTGAGCTTCCCAAGCATGACTCACGACCCGTCCTCACAGCTTTACTTCGTCCAGTGCCTCGTCTCCTACCGTCCTGAGGATGCGTCGTGAGTCGTGCTTGGGTAGCTCAGTTGGTAGAGTACTTGCCCGCGAAAGGCAAAGGTCCCGAGTTCGACTCTCCGTCCGGCACACAGTTTTAACCTGCCAGGAAGTTTCATATCAGCGCACACTCCGCTGCAGAGTGAAAATGTCATTCAGGGCCACTGTTGTTGCCAGAGTCGGAAGTTCTGTGTGCTAGATGTCACACTGCTGGGTCCACAACTCACTTATAACTTTAAACGTGTATTCAATGCACTATACTACAAACTTAAAATAAGCAAACCTTTCTGAACTGCTATTATTCCTTGTATAATAGTGTATACAGTTTTCCTCTCCTCGTTCACTGCTGGCTTTGGAATGGTGTTGCAGTGTGTGATTCCAGTGCCGCTCTTTCAGCTAATGACTATGACAATGACCGCCACCGACACGACGGCTGTGTGCATGAGTTTCGCGCTGGCGCTGCTCGCGCTCCACCCAGAGTGGCAGGACGCGGCCCGACGGGAGCTGAAGGACGTCTTCGGCGAGGGCGGCGACTACCTGCGTGCTCCCAGCCTCGCAGAGCTGGCCAGCCTCAGGATCCTGGAGAGCATCATCAAGGTGAGCCGCCACCCACTGATCAGTGAGGTCGCCAATCGTGCAACTAGAGAACGCCCACCAATTTTCATCTGTGGGACACCGTTCTGGGACTTCAGACGATTCTTTTTTGGTGGTCGAAGCAGCTCTGGAGATCACCATGAAGGTGGAGAGGTACCCACTAATTTCCATGTGCCAGAACTTCATACAATCATCACGCTATGGGAGTATGCGCATAAGGGTCTACATGTGTACCTCTATTTTGAGACTTCCGGTTTGATTTGCTGTTGATGGTGGTAGTAGTGCTGTAGAGCACTACTGAGGTAAACAGTCAGCCAGTAATTGCTGGGTCTCACAAATACAGTCAAAAGATGTCCCATCAGAGAATGTCCCCAGGGTTGCATATGTGGACTACTGTTATTGAGACTTCACACTGAATTTGTTGATGTCGGTGGTAGTAGTGCTACAGAGCACCATGAAGTTGTTATAAGGGCGTTCTTCTTCATGTTCCATTTGGGACACACATCTCAGATTTTCTTCTTACAGAAGTCTCTCCATGGCACTAATCGATGACTAGAGGAGAAAAAAATCTGTAAACTGATCTCTGAAAAAATTTCATCTTTCCTATTGATACATACTAGCTCCCATGTCCCACAGCTACAGACACAACTCATTATGAGAGGATGCCCTCTAGGCTCTCTTTGTGACGCTGTTTTAAAACGTTAGCTTCATTGTTGATGGTGGTATAGTACTGGAGAGCACCATTGAAGTAAACTAACCTGCCATGTCACACAATTGGAGTCACTGGGCAGTGTACAACAGCATACCACCTACGTGTTATTCTGGCATTTAGATTTGCTGTTGGTGGTGGTGGTAGTGTTGGATAGCATAATCGAGGTGCTTAGAGACAAGTTCTTCTTCACATAGGGTAGTAGGAGTAATCCATCGAACTACAGACCTATATCATTGACGTCCGTTTGCAGTAGGGTTTTGGAGCATATACTGTATTCAAACATTATGAATCACCTCGAGGAGAACGATCTATTGACACGTAATCAGCATGGTTTCAGAAAACATCGTTCTTGTGCAACGCAGCTAGCTCTTTATTCGCACGAAGTAATGGCCGCTATCGACAGGGGATCTCAGGTTGATTCCGTGTTTCCGGATTTCCGGAAGGCTTTTGACACCGTTCCTCATAAGCCACTTCTAATCAAGCTGCGGGCATATGGTGTATCGTCTCAGTTGTGCGACTGGATTCGTGATTTCCTGTCAGGAAGGTCGCAGTTCGTAGTAATAGACGGCAAATCATCGAGTGAAAATGAAGTGATATCAGGTGTTCCCCAGGGAAGCGTCCTAGGACCTCTGCTGTTTCTGATCTATATAAATGACCTGGGTGACAAACTGAGCAGTTCTCTTAGGTTGTTCGCAGATGATACTTTAATTTACCGTCTAGTAAGGTCATCCGAAGACCAGTATCAGTTGCAAAGCGATTTAGAAAAGATTGCTGTATGGTGTGGCAGGTGGCAGTTGACGCTAAATAACGAAAAGTGTGAGGTGATCCACATGAGTTCCAAAAGAAATCCGTTGGAATTCGATTACTCGATAAATAGTACAATTCTCAAGGCTGTCAATTCAACAAAGTACCTGGGTGTAAAAATTACTAACAACTTCAGTTGGAAACACTACATGGACAATATTGTGGGGAAGGTGAGTCAGAGGTTGCGTTTCATTGGCAGGACACTTAGAAGATGCAACAAGTCCACTAAAGAGATAGCTTACACTACACTCGTTCGTCCTCTGCTAGAATATTGCTGCGCGGTGTGGGATCCTTACCAGGTGGGATTGACGGAGGACATTGAAAGGGTGCTAAAAAGGGCAGCTTGTTTTGTATTATCACGTAATAGGGGAGAGAGTGTGGCAGATATGATACGCGAGTTGGGATGGAAGTCATTAAAGCAAAGACTTTTTCATCGCGGCGATATCTATTTACGAAATTTCAGTCACCAACTTTCTCTTCCGAGTACGAAAATATTTTGTTGATTCCTACCTACATAGGTAGGAATGATCATCAAAATAAAATAAGAGAAATCAGAGCTCGAACAGAAACGTTTAGGTGTTTTTTTTTCCCGCGTGCTATTCGGGAGTGGAATGGTACGGAGATAGTATGATAGTGGTTCTATGAACCCTCTGCCAAGCACTTAAATGTGAATTGCAGAGTAATCATGTAGATGTAGATACTAGTTGGAGCAACGATTTAAGTAAGTGGTATATGACAAATTTCCCGCTTGTGTTGCCTCTAGTTCCCCAAGAACACAAAGTAGGAGTAGCTGCCATGACCCACGGTTCCATTAGTGGACTGGTATTTTAACACTTCAGATTTGTTGGTGATGGTGGTGGTAGCGGTGGAGATCACTACTGTAGTGCGCTGCCACCCACTAGTTTCCAGGTCGCACAACTGCAGTCACAAGGCACGCTATGCTAGAGTGCGTCAATGTTTCCTTACGTGGACCACAGTTTGAGGCTTCAGATTGGACTTGTTTTTGGTTTGTTTTGGTTTTAGGGCGCCAAACTGCTATCGTCATTAGCGCCCGGTCCGTGACTTAGGAAACAGTAAAAACCGAAAATGGAAACCAGTAGCAATGGGAACGAAACTCAAAAAACTGGAGAAACTAAAAGCAGAAGCAAGGCTTAAAAATCCACTACAGAAAGGGGTTGCTTTTCCCCAAAAAAAAGCTTCAAATGACTGACGTCATTTCACTGGCACTAATAAACTCGAGAACACGATCGGACGAGCGCGTGTCATCTGCTAAAATTGACGATATATCAGGCGACAGCTGTAGACGGGCGCGTAATGGAGTAAAATAGGGGCACTCAATTAAAAGGTGTCTTACCGTCCACAGCTGAGAGCAGTGGCGACAGAGTGGGGGAGGATCGCCGCTTAAAAGATCTCGATGGCTAAAAAGACAGTGCCCTATCCGGAGTCTAGTTAGAATTACCTCCTCCCGACGACACGTTCGGGAGGAAGAGGTCCAAGGACAAGGAAGAGCTTTCACGTCCCGCAATTTATTATGGGGAAGTGTCGACCAATGTGCGTGCCATAAAAGCACAACACGACGACATAAAACGCTCCGTAGTTCGGTGAAGGGAATCGATTGAATAGCTGGCCGAAGAAGAGAGACTGCAGCCTTGGCCGCTATATCGGCCGCCTCATTTCCACAGATACCAACGTGTCCCGGGAGCCAGAGGAACGCCACCGAGACGCCCCCCAGGTGGAGCAAGCGCACACAGTCCTGAATCCGGTGGACCAGAGGGTGGACAGGGTAAAGAGCTTGGAGACTGAGGAGAGAGCTGAGAGAATCTGAACAGATAACATACTGTATCCGCTGATGGCGGCGGATGTAGTGGACAGCCTGGAGAACAGCGTAAAGCTCCGCAGTATAAACCGAACACTGGTCGGGAAGCCGAAATTGATTTGGGGTGTCGCCAACAATATAAGCACTCCCTAAACCTAACGATGTTTTCGAGCCATCAGTGTAAATAAATGTGGCTTTCTTCATTTGTGCACATAGAGCATCAAATTCCCGACGATAAACAAGTGAAGGGGTACCATCCTTGGGAAATTGACAAAGGTCACGGAGCAGGCAGATCCGGGGACGGAGCCAAGGCGGTGCTGTACCCCAAGTTGTCAAGAAGGTTTTAGGAAAGCGGAAGGAAAGAGAATGGAGCAGTTGACGGAAGCGGACTCCCGGTGGTAGTAGGGAGGAGGGGCGGCCTGCATACCCTACATCAAAGGAGGCGTTGAAAAAAATGTCATGGGCTGGATTAGCAGGCATGGAAGACAGATGGCTAGCATAACGACTCAGAAGGACTGCTCGCCGATTGGACAGTGGAGGTTCAGCAGTCTCAGCATAAAGGCTTTCCACAGGGCTGGTGTAAAAAGCTCCAGACACTAAACGTAATCCACGGTGGTGGATAGAGTCGAGACGACGAAGAATAGACGGCCGAGCAGAGGAGTAAACTATGCTTCCACAGTCCAATTTCGAGCGCACTAAGGCGCGATAGAGGCGGAGAAGGACGACTCGGTCCATTCCCCAGGAGGTACCATTCAGGACACGGAGGGTGTTGAGGGATCGCAGCTAGCCGACGGACAGGAAACGTGGGAGGACCAGCACAGTTTTCTGTCAAATATAAGACCCAAGAATTTTGCGACGTCCGAAGACGGAAGGTTGACAGGTCCTAGATGTAAGGAGGGTGGAAGAAACTCCCTACGTCGCCAAAAATTAACACAAACGGTCTTACTGGGAGAAAAACGGAAGCCGGTTTCGATGCTCCAAGAGTGGAGGCGATCGAGACATCCTTGAAGACGTCGTTCAAGAAGGCTGGTCCGTTGAGAGCTGTAGTAGATCGCAAAATCGTCCACAAAGAGGGAGCCCGAGACATCAGGACGGAGACAATCCATAATTGGATTTATGGCAATGGCAAACAGTACAACACTCAGCACGGAGCCCTGGGGTACCCCGTTTTCTTGGGAGAAAGTACAGGAGAGAGTAGTGTTCACCCGCACTCTAAATGTGCGCTCTGCCATAAATTCGCGAAGAAAAAGGGGCAGCCGACCTCGAGAGCCCCAAGAGAACAGTGTGCGGAGGATGCCTGTCCTCCAACAGGTATCGTATGCTCTCTCCAGGTCAAAAAATATTGCTACTGTATGGCGTTTCCGGAGAAAATTGTTCATGATATAAGTGGAGAGAGCAACAAGATGGTCAACTGCAGAACGATGCTTTCGGAATCCGCATTGGGCAGGTGTTAAAAGACTGCGGGACTTCAGCCACCAAGCTAAACGGCAATTCACCATACGCTCCAAAACCTTACATACACTACTCGTGAGAGAAATGGGGCGATAGCTAGAGGGGAGATGTTTGTCGTTTCCAGGTTTCGGAACAGGAACGACGATAGCTTCCCGCCATCATCTGGGAAAAGTACTGTCGGTTCAAATTCGATTATAAAGGCGAAGGAGGTAACGCAGACTATGGGTTGATAAATACAGCAACAGTTGGACGTGGATACCATCCGGTCCTGGGGCGGAGGAGCGAGAAGAAGAGAGTGCATGTTGGAGTTCCCGCATGGAGAAACAGTATTATAGCTTTCGCGACTTTGAGAGAAGAAAGCAAGAGGTTGCACTTCCGTTGCAGGTTTCTTCGGGAGAAACGCTGGCGCGTAATTTGAAGAGCTCGAAATCCGAGCAAAGTGTTGACCCAATGAGTTAGAAATTGCGATGGGGTCCACTAATGTATCATGCGCGACAGTGAGCCCAGAGACTGGGGAGAAACTAGGCGCGCCTGATAACCGTCGAATCCGCCTCCAAACTTCCGAGGAGGGAGTGAAGGTGTTAAATGAGCTAATAAAGAATTTCCAGCTTGCCTTCTTGCTATCGCGGATGACGCGACGGCATCGCGCACGAAACTGCTTATAGCGGATACAGTTGGCCAAAGTAGGATGGTGGCGGAAAACACGAAGAGCACGTCGCCGCTCACGTATTGCGTCATGGCATGCCTCGTTCCACAAAGGAACTGGGGGGCACCGGGCAATTCGGAGGTGCGTGGTACTGAATGTTCCGCAGCTGTAAGAAGAACGTCTGTAATATGTGTGACCTCATCGTCGACGCTAGGAAAGTGACGGTCATCGAATGTCGCTAGAGACGGAAAAAGTGTCCAATCGGCTTGGGCAAACTTCCAGCGTCGCAGGCGCATATATGGCAGTTGAGGCTGCAGTCTAAGGACACATGGAAAGTGGTCACTCGAGTGTGTATCATCAAGGGCGAACCATTCGAAGCGCCGAGCTAGCGGAACAGTACCGACCGAAAGGTCCAAATGAGAGAAATTTGTCGTGGAGGCAGACAAAAATGTAAGGACCCCAGTGTTGAGGCAAACTAGATCCACTTGGTGGAAGACGTCTAGCAATAGTGAGCCACGTGGACAAGGATGTGGAGATCCCCAAAGCGGGTGGTGGGCATTGAAGTCGCCAACCAGCAAACAGGGGGGTGGAAGCTGACCAAGAAGATGAAGGAGATCAGCTCATGCCATTGGTGTGGACGATGGAATGTATACAGTACAAAGAGAAAAGGTATATCAAGAAAGGGAAAGATGGACAGCAACAGCTTGGAAGGAAGGGCTTAAGAGATTGGGTGATAATGGAGAGTATCATGGAGAAGAATCATGAGTCCTCCATGGGCTGGAGTGCCTTCAACAGAGGGGAGATCAAATCGGACAGACTGAAAATGGGGGAGAAAAAAGCGGTCATGGGGACACAGCTTTGTTTCCTGAAGACAGAGGATGGCCAGCGAGTAGGATCGTAAGAGGATCGACAATTCATCCCGATTGGCCTCAAATGCCGTGGATATTCCAGTGGATAATGGTCATAGGGTGAACAGAAAATGGAGGAATGTGACCAAGGTTGCTGTCAACTCAACGACTGCTCAGAGCTTGCGACCGACAGCATGGAATGGCATTCAGCCGAAGGCAGAAGATCGTGATCCATAGTTTGTTCAGGAGCAGCTCCTGCCACAAGCGATCGGCTGGTTGATCGGCCGCCAGCAGTGCGCCTCGGCGACGCAGAAGACGGCCGAGGGCGATTTCCGCCAGGCGGTGCTGTAGATGAGACACGCCTTGGTGGAGAAGGAGATGAACAGGGTTTCTTATTAGCCTTCTTCGAAACATGATGTTTAGATAAAGGAGTAACCGATGGTTGTGAAGTTGGGGTACGTAAAAAATCTTCACAAGTATGCTCTTTTTTCGAAGTCTTCGTGTCTGACTTTTGTGCTCGAGATTTAGCAGAACCCGATGAAGGGTGAGCCATAGAGTGGGCAGGCGAAAGTGAGGTTGAACGGGCGATCTTTACGCTGGCCCATCTGACGACCATGGCACTAAAGGTGAGGTCGCAAGTCTGCGTGGCCGCCTCCTTTGTTGGCCAAGGAGAAGCAAGGACAGTGCTGTATTTTCCTGTCTGAAGCACAGTGGGCTGTCGACTGGCGAATAATTTTCTAGCAGCAAAGGTCGACACCTCTTCCTTCACTCTGATTTCCTGAATGAGCTTTTCGTCTTTAAAAATGGGGCAATCTCGAGAGGAAGCAGCGTGGTCACCCTTACAGTTGATGCAACGAGGGGATGGAGGTGGACAAGCACCCTCATGGACATCCCTGCCACACGTAACACATTTGGCCGGATTGGCACAGGACTGGCTGGTGTGATTGAACTGCTGACACGGATAGCAACGCATAGGGTTTGGGACGTAAGGGCGAACGGAAATTCTCATAGCCTGCTTTCATTTTCGATGGGAGTTGAACTTTGTCAAATGTCAAGAAGACAGTGCGAGTTGGAATGAGGCTCATGTCAACCCTTTTCAGAACTCTATGAACAGCCGTTACGCCCTGGTTAGACAGGTAGTGCTGAATTTCCTCGTCAGACAATCCGTCGAGGGAGCGTGTATAAACGACTCCATGTGAGGAATTTAAAGTGCGGTGCGCTTCAATCCGGACAGGGAAGGTGTGGAGCAGTGAAGTACGCAGCAATTTTTGTGCCTGGAGGGCACTGACTGTTTCTAACAACAAGGTGCCATTCCGTAATCTGGAACAAGACTTTACAGGACCTGCAATTGCGTCAACACCTTTCTGAATAATGAAAGGGTTGACCATGGAGAATTCGTGACCTTTGTCAGACTTCTGAAACAACAAGGAACTGTGGCAACGATGGAAGAACTGTCTGTGGCTGAGACTCAGTGAACTTACGCTTGTGAGCAGACATAGTGGAAGATGAGGAAACCATTTCGGAAGAATCCCCATGATTACCGGCGTCTCCAATGGCGCGCTCCTCCCTTGTGGGGCCCCTCTCTGAGGGCACTCCCGCCTTAAGTGCTTGTTCACACCTGAGGTCACACCTCCCGACAAACGGACGTAGGGACCAATCGGCACTTTCGGAAGGTATCAGCTCGGGTAATCACCCCTCCCTGGGCCTGGCCGTTACCAGGGGGTACGTACGTGTCCTACCTGTCTACCCGGGGCGGGGAATTACGAGTTACCCCGTCACCGGCTACGCACGAAAATGCGTGGGTCGGCCTTCAGACACGCACAGGGAGGGAGAAAGGGAAAGGGAAAAACAAAGAAAGAGAAAGGAAAGAGGAGAGGTCTCAAACGCCGCAGCGGAGAAAAGGGTAAAGAGAAGAGGTAAGGAAAAGAGAAGGACGAAGGAAGGATAAAGATATACAAGCAGAGAAGGCGAAGAATGCGTTACATTTACGAGCGTCCGTCTCCGGACGTAGGCACAAACCATACTCCCAGAGGGGGAGAAGGGGAAGGAAAGAGCCAGAGGTGAGGGGAGTGGGGCGAAGATGGGGGATAGGGAAGGATGCGGAAATGGAAGGTATGCAGCCCGGGAAGGAAGGAGGGCCACATTAGCTCGCACATATCCAGAAAAAGAGTTGTGGACCCCCTGGGGGGAGGTTGGACTTGTTGATCGTGATTGCTGTTCTGGAGAGCGACATCAAGAAGCTTTCCAAACAAGTATTTCAGTTAGGGCAACCATTTAACCCACTACTGCACGGTTTCTTTAGGAAACCAGTTTTATTGAAAAAAATATTTGACGGTAGGGTCAGATAGACAAAATACTATGTAACAGCTTGAACACTGAAATTTTGATTTATTCATTACTTTAGATTTGTTGCCAATAACAGACAGGGAAATAAACTCTTTCCTATCATTAAGCATCATTTTACACACCTTAAAACCTAACTAGGTGTAATCCAACAGGTAGAAATGCATCACTCTTTCAGCTGCTGTCGCGTGTGTTTAACTACACTCGACCTTTAGCAAAGATTATTATTGATTTAACTATTTCTACCAACATTACGATGCCTAACAAAGTCTAGCTCGATGGGGTGAGACTGTGTGTGTTGCCGTATGGAAACATTACGGACATACAAGTGCTATCCTTAATTATTGTACATAAATTTACGGTTTGTTGCAAAATGGCAACAACATGCAATACAGGATTATGAATTACTCTTTAAAGTAGTTTCGCCAAGGCACTGATCCATAACTCTAGTGTCCTGCGGCCGGCAGGAAAGAACTAACGGTGAAGATCGAATACGCTTTATTTAACTAAAACGCCTTGTTGGCGTGCACTAATTTCCAAACTCAACAACAACAAGAAACAATATAATTCTTGTGGTGGTGGCGAAAGCTCGATAAAAGTTACAAGACAATGAAAAGAAAAGATAGCAACCAAAATACTACGCTACATAGTTCCAAAGTGGCGTTACACCCAACAAGATACAAATTTCTACAAAAGACTACGGCGAGTGTTTACTGGGATAGAGCTGGTGTAGGTATTGGCCAGAGCTGTCCTAGCTGTAGGTACATGTTGTGTACATAGTTCCGTGTAGTCAGCGCGTACACAACTTTCCCAACAGAGCGCGCCCCGCTAAACACAACAGTTCAGGCGCAGCGCTCGTCCGTCTCCGCACTATGAGATGGCGCTGTCTTGGAGACGGACCAAATTCTGCTTTCGTCGATCCGCGTATTAATATGTAACGCAGCCAGTGAGATTGCTGCTAACGTAGACCTTTTCTCCTCGCGGATCACACTCGCGCAGTGATACCTGAACGCGCGAGATATTATAACGAGTGTACAGACCTCCGATGAGTCTGTCTGCATCAGTCTGTAGTCAAGTTTCAGTCTGCGCCTGATAAAATTATCATATTCCTGTAATAGCCATGAAGATAAATGAATAGACACTTTGTCAAGTATCAGATATGTGAGAATAAGATTAACATACCAAGACCAAAGGAACTTCAGATTGTCAATTGTAAACAGCATCCAGAATCAAGTTACGTTATATCTATGATTATTATTATTATTATTTTAATAAATGTGTGTGAAAATTAATCAAGTTGGTCACCGTCAATCTGCTACTCTAAGCGTGCAAGTGGCATTTCTATCCTCTGACCTAACGGCAGAAGATAAACACGCCACGATAAGACCACGAGACATATTGCTGACACTCGCCTACTTCGTTAGAGCGACAAGTCAAATAATCTGATGGTGTGTGTACCGAAGGTCTTACAGTACGCACACCACAGTACACGCTGACGGTCTGACTGTTCTGGCATGCTTATAACACCGATTCTGCGGAGTGCTACACTTAGTCGCATTACTTCCAATTGTTGGCTCTCCGTCAAATGGCTTTTCACGAAGTAGAACCGTGTTTATGAGTAAAGTCTTGATGTTTACATTCACTGGCGATATTTTGATACGAACTCTTGAAGGGAGGTCGGCAGCCCACCTTGCTTGTATGTTGTGCGGGCCCTCTAAGTGATAAGAGGCCGTTACGACAATGACTAGATCAGAAATAGTATTCAAAGTGGTCTATCACAAATTTTAGTCCGCAGCTCGTGCGTTTTCGCTTCCCACGCCCGGGTTCCCGGGTTCGATTCCCGGCGGGGTCAGGGATTTTCTCTGCCTCGTGATGTCCTTAGGTTAGTTAGGTTTAAGTAGTTCTAAGTTCTAGTGGACTGATGACCATAGATGTTAAGTCCCACAGTGCTCAGAGCCATTTGAACCATTTTTGACAAATTTTACGCGAAATTCGCCTCTAGTTCCCCATGCAGACATAGTAGTTTACTTTCCCCACAAATGCAGTCACAAGTCGTGTTAGAAGAGGATGGCCCTAGGTTCCACATGTGGTCCACTATTCTGGGGCTTCGTATTAGATTTGCTGTCGTCTTCGGTTGTGGCACTTTTAGAGAACACCATCAAGCTGAGCTGTTTGGTTTGAGCTGCGGTATTCCAAACTGCAGCGTGAGAATGTTCCCCCGCCTTCCCTTGGCCTCAAGTTTCCGTATTGCTCTGGACTTCATTCTACATTTTTTTATGTTCTCGGTTGTGGTAGTGCTGGAAAGCACCACTGAGATGAAGATTACACACTAGCTTCCACATTTCGCGACTGCGATCACAAAATGTACTACGAGAACGTCCATAGAAGGTAGTCAATATTTTTGAAATTTTTATTGAATTTATTGTTGGTGATGGTGCTGCTATTGGAGAGCACCAGCAAGTTGAACTATTGGCCTGTAGCTCTCGTGGCTTGCAACTGTATTAACAAACCAAGCGCCCTAGAAGAATCTGCAATACCTAAATACGCTGATAAACCCTAAAACTGTGACCAGATGTGTATTGGCCCACCTTTAGAATGCAAGGGAGCAGCGACTCTACGTGGCACGTACTCAAAAACTCCCTCTGTAGGTACGTGGTGGTGCCAGGTTCATATGCAGGGGCTGCGCCCGGTAGTTAGTGTGTGCATAGCTGGTGGCTGCAGTGTGTGCCATCAGCTACAGACCAGTCTCGACGAGTCCGCGTCCACAGTAGCCGCAATTGGCGATGTCGGTGAGTCAACATGGGAGCACACAGGCGTCGTCTGCCGCGTGCTCAGCAACGCGCGCTGAACAGAGAGCACCGGAAAACGTGCGCTTGCGCCAGCGTTGAACTCTGCCGTCACACCTGCCACACGTCGTTGCCCATCGTGCTTTAGAGAGCGATCTTTACGTTCTGGTTTCAGGCACTGATCTCCAACAACTTGTCTCCTACCCACGATTTCACCGTCCTTCATCCACTTTTCGTGGTTGCTGAAGACAGTAGCAAGCGAACGGTCGCCCGGCTTCGCCATTTCTGAGATGCTGGTTGCCTGCTGCCACGTCATAACAACCTTGCGTTTGTCGAAATCGCTTATGTAAATTAATTACTAGGTCTGTGGCACGTATCGCGGCTATAATGATTCCCCATTTGTGTCCGCCCGGCTTATATACTTTACAACACATCTCTGTGGTGGGAAGGCGCGTGGGCATCTCTAACGAAACTCTACCACTCAGTTTGTCTGAGGTTTTTTTTTTTTTTTTTTTTTTTTTTAAGTCATAAGTCTTCCGAATGGTTTGCTGCGGCCAGCCACGAATTCCTCTCCTGTGCCAACCTCATGTCAAACTAGCAGTTGCAACTTAACCCTCAATTAATTGCATGTATTCCGATCTCAGTCTTCCTCTACTGATTTTGCTCTCTACAGCTGTCCCTAGTACCGTTCAAGTACTGAAAAGATGTCTTATCATCCTGTCCCTTCTACTTGTCGTTGTTTTCTACATATTCTCCATAGAACCTCGTCATTCCTTACGTTATCAGTGAACCTAATTTTGAGCATTCGTCTGTAGCACCACATGTCAAAGTCTTCGAAGCTCTTCTATACCGGTTTTCCCCACAGTCTACGTTTCACTGCCATACACTGCTGTGCTCCAGACGTACATTCTCAGAAATTTCTTCCTGAAATTAAGACTTATGTTTGATACCAGTAGACCTCTCTTGGCCGGAAGACTTTCTGCCAGTGCTCGTCTGCTTTTGTTGTCCTCCTTGCTCCGCCCGTCATTGGTTATTTCCCAAGGTAGTAGAACTTCTTAAATTCATCTACTTCGTGACCATCAATCCTGATGTGAAGTTTCTCGCTGTTCTCATTTCTGCTACTTCTCATTACTTTCGTCTTTCTTCAATTTACTCTCAGGCAATATTATGTACTGATTAGACTGTTGATTCTATTCAGAATATCACGTAATTCTTCTTCACTTTCACTCAAGGTAGCAATGTCGTCAGCGAGTAGTATGATTGACCCCTTTCAGTGACACTACTGTGAAAATTATACAAATTGCGTTTAACCGTGGATGACTATAAAACGTGGCCCTGTATAGCGGAAATTAAGACGACACAATATACTTTTCCTTTACTCCAAGAATTCTCATTTTGTTTCCCACATAAGTAAATAAAATTATTAAATCTGTTGCCATAGATTATCTGTCTTCAGCTGACTGCAGTCTGATTAAAAAGAATTACACCAGACGCGTTCCTCTCCTATTTACAAAGTATCTTCTGTGGTTGTTCTATAAACTGAATACACACGTGTATATTTTTTTATTGTTTTACGTTAAAAACATTGTTTTCTTTATAAAGTTAGTGTGCAAGCTACTTACGTAGTCTCTTTACATAATCTGCATCTTCTCCTCTTGCTACCAGTGATTGGTGTCGACAGGCTTCATTCGACACCTGCCCTTGGCATTTTTTGGCATTCTTCGCTATTCCTTGTGCTGCACTGTTCACAATTGGCTTTCTTAACTGTTTTTCGTTCTTCACTGCCAGAGTGTCTGCGCCTATTCGTTTGTGCTGAGTGTTGTCAACATATGAAACGAATTTGCGTGTGTGTGTGTGTGTGTGTGTGTGTGTGTGTGTGTGTGTGTGTGTGTGTGTGTGTGATATGTGAGACAGAGAGAGAGAGAGAGTGAAACTGTCTCGTTTGTAGGTAGAGACGTGAGACGACTGTTTTTTCTTTTCGTAATCACTGTGCAATGCCATTCCTGTCTTTCCTCCCTATCATCACCCTCCACCGCCCCCGCCCCCCCAAACGCCGCTTGCAAAAAAACCACTCCTCTCACGTCTCTACCTACATACGAGACAATTTCACTCTCTCTCTCTCTCTCTCTCTCTCTCTCTCTCTGTCTCACACATCACACATCCCACACACGAAAATTCGTTTCATACGTTGGCAACACTCACCACAAACGAACAGGCGTAAACACTGGCAGTGAAGAACGAAAATCAGTGACCATGTTATAGAATATAGATCATTCTTTGTTTTAAATTCTGAAGAAGACACTCCTAGCAGTGTTGAAACCAGGTTAATTTGTTAAAATTATAGTGAAAGAGGGCTGTTTCTCTTTCAGTTGTAACTATTTACGGTCTCTGAACATGCAGACATGTACAAAATTTTGCTTTTCAGTCCATCCCAGGCATGTTCGATAGGGTTCATGTTTGGAGAACATGCTGGCCACTCTAGTCGAGCTATGTCGTTATCCTGAAGGAAGTCACTCACAAGATGTGCACGATGGGGGTACTAATTGTCGTCCATGAAGACGAATGCCTCGCCAATATGCTGCCGGTATGGTTGCACTATCAGTCGGAGGATGGCATTCACTAGTCTTACAGCCTTTACGGAGCCCTCCATGACCACCTGCGGCGTACGTTGGCCCCACATGAAGCCACCCCAAAGTAGCAGAGAACCTCCACCTTGCTGTACTCGCTGGACATTGTGTCTAAGGCGTTCAGCCTCACTGGGTTGCCTCCAAACACGTCTCCGACGATTGTCTGGTTGAAGGCATGTGCGACACTCATTGGTGAAGAGAACGTGATGCCAATCCTGAGCCGTCCATTCGGCATGTTGTTGGGCCCATCTGTACGGCGCTGCATGGCATCGTTGTCGCAAAGATGGACCTCGCCATGGACTTCCAGAGTGAAGTTGCGCATCATGCAGCCTATTGCGCACAGTTTGAGTCGTCACACAACGTCCTGTGACTGCACGAAAAGCATTATTCAACATGGTGGTGTTGTTGTCAGGGTTCCTCCGAGCCATAGTCCATAGGTAGCAGTCATACACTGCAGTTGTAGACCTTGGGTGGCCTGAGCGAGGCATGTTATCGACAGTTTCTGTCTCTCTGTATCTCCTCCATGTCCGAAGAACATCGCTTTGGTTCACACCGAGGCGTTTGGACACTTCCCTTGGCACAAAGTAACAATGCGGACGATCGAAACGTCGTATTGACCGTGTAGGTACGGTTGAACTACAGGAAAACGAGCCGTGTATCTCGTTCCTGGTGGAATGAGTGGAACTGATCGGCTGTCAGATCCATCCGTCTAATAGGCGCTGATCATGCATGGTTGTTTACATCTTTGGGCGGATTTATTGACATCTCTGAACAGTCAAAGGGACTGACTGTGATACAATATCCACAGTCTATGTCTACCTTCAGGAGTCCTGGGAACTGGGTTGATGCAAAACTTTTCATGCGCGTATATTCATGATAGGAAGTCTGCCTGATGGGTGGGCAACCTCATGGCCACGGCAGCCACAGAGAGTCTGAACTCACATGGAAAATTCCTACTTCAGTTCCCAGTAGCGGGCTGTCGACAACATCTCGCTCCCTTTGGCATCAACTTCCTCAAGTATGCACGAATTGTTGCCACATTCTGACGGTGTCAGTGTTCACCCAGGCAGTTTCTACTTCTGGTAATCGCCACCGCCCGCAACCACACGAACAGGTTTGGCCGTGGGTATTATTTGTGGTAAATCGTGACGGGCCCATCAAATAAGTCAGAGGACTGATCACCAAAGAGGCAGGCCTCCATAAATTATTGAAAAATCTTGTATGCTAACTGCTCCGCAACTTGGGTCTATTTCATAAAGGACAAGTAACTGCACGCCATGAGATTCACTTCCGAAGCGTTTATTAGCCATACTTGTATTCAGGCTTACAGCCCATCATCAGTGGCATCTGGTACAGAGAATAAACAAACAATGTACCAGAGCTACACCGATAACGTAATTACACTTATTGTACATTAAAGTACAGACAAAAGATTACTTACATATTGGCATGTGAACAGGAAACGATGTATGAATAAAGTGTAAGAGATTTTATGAAGATTAAAAATGATGGCGATCTAGAAAACAAAAAATGCCCCAAATCTTTATCATCTAACTACGACGGGAAGTCGAAAATAAAGGGGACTTTTGAGAAAAGGAATATCTGTTCTGATGATAGAAAAGTGAAGCATACATTACTTTTCTACATGTCCCGATGTAAGCGAGAAATCAAGGGAAAATCACCATAGGTAACATATTGTTAACGAACTGTTTTTCGACCTTAAAGCAAATCAAAATGTAAACAACTTAATTACAGACAACTCATGATGCTTTACCTCAATAAAGTGAAATGCGTCTGGTGGAAAAAAAAAGCCACTCATTTTTGTAGTTGCAACGACTGGACAAAAGTACCCTCCAGAATTGTAACATGGCTATTTTGAAAGGCGTTGTTCTGTTTAATAAAGGATAAATACATGCCTGATACATTTAGTTGCTTTCCTTTTTTTTCCCTGAGAGTTGTTTGAGATCACGTTCGTGGTAGTTGGTCAAGTCGGTCCCAAATTACTTGTTCACTTCATACTCCTATCAAAGCGCTTTTACTCATTTTGAGACGTTAATTCTCCTTTGATGCCTTCACTGAACTCTGCGATCTCGGACCGACTGCTGGTGCCGAAAGAAACACGTCTGGTCGGGTGAAACCCTTCGCAGGAAGTCGCCCCGACGGCGCCGGTGCGCCGGTCCCGCCAGTCCGCACCGGCCGTGCTGTGAGGGTGGTGCCTGGGGGGGGGGGGGGGGATGGGAAGGGGGGGGGGGAGGGGAGGTAATGGGGGTGAGGGGTGGCTCCTCTCGCTGCTGCCCGTCTCACTATGAACGGCGGACTCTCGGCGGGTCGGAGGACCCCGCGTAAGTGCAGCCCCAGGTGCCTCGAGCAGTGCTGAGCAGGCTGTAGTCAATTAAGGAGTGTAACCGAGGTCTCAACTATGACAACCACATCTCGTGGTTAATTGGTTCGAAACAAACCCGACCGGAAGGATATAAAGTTTGTTAACCACGAAGCTGACGCAGCGCAATAAATCAGTGGCATGTGGGGAAACGAGGAATACAGTTTCTCTATTGTGTACTCATTTGTCTTAACATTAGAATAACTAATAGTTACAATAACATAATTCGTTTGGGAGTTGTTTCCGCAGTAATCTGTAATGTGATCTAGGATGGTATGAAGCCCAACTTCCTATCGTTCTACTCAGAAACCACGACAGTAAGCATGCGCCTCTGCGGCCGAAGTCTCGCCGGCCGGGTAGCTCAGCGTGTTCGCTTAGAGGGCCGATTGTCCTCTGTAACAAGAAAACTGAGTAAAGGAATAAACGATCAACTTGAACGCATGTCATGTGACGTCCACCCACACCAAACGAAACGAACAATGAAAGCCGGCACTGTAGCTCAGCGTGTTCGGTCAAAGCGTTAGCTGCCCTCTGTAATAAAAAAAACTGAGATAATGGATCAGTGTTGAAGTTGAACGGATGTGAAGGGACGTCCACCCCGAACAAATGTAACGAACCACAATGAACAAAATGAGGTTAAAAAAAAGGTAGTTTTCCCAGTATATCAAGGGCTAAGAAGATGTGAAGATGTCATGGGTTCCATCCCAGTTACTTCCTATATGTGGCCGGCATGTTAGATCAGTATGCTCGGTCACAGGATCAGCCGCGCCCTCTGTAATAAGTAAACTGGGTTAACGAAACGACGATGAACTTGCACAAGCCTCATGGGACGTCCGCCCAGAGGAAACAGAACGAAAAGCTGGCACGGTAGCTCAGCGTGTGCGGTCGGAATGTTAGCTGTCCTGTGTGATAAAAAAAACTGAGTGAATGGATCAACGATGAGCTCTAATGGGTGTCATGCGACGTCCGCCCCGAACAAATGTCACGTAACGAACAAAATGAGATCAATAAAGAAAAGTCACTAAGGCGCGCTTATGCGGTGCCGCTCGACCGGGAGCGTAAGCGGGTTCGAATCTCTGTTTGTGGAAAAAAAAAATTATCGGCCGTATTTGGCCGACAGGGCGAGGAGAGGTGGTGGCATAAAGTTGCTGACCACCAGCCTTGCCGTCAGTGCCCTGGTTTAAGTACCAAACCTCTTCGCAGTGTGTGATGAAGTGGGGGTGTGCAACACAGTAGACGGTGATCTGTCCGTCAGGTGGGGGCGTTACGTTCGGCAGCCACCTTGGTGCAGTTCGCGAGCAGTCTGTGGGCCGCCGGCACCAGGGCTGCACCCTCTGCTTTCTCTCATCACCACCACAATCACCACCATCATACAACACAAACACTACTAACACTACACACACAGAATACATACATGTAGTATTACAGATAGTGTGTAATGGAGCATGTTGTAAATAAACAAAAACAGAACAGTAAGAAGCATCCGGATAAAAAGGAAAAAACTCTGCATGACAGTATGAAAAAACAATGACAAAACGCCACGCTTACAGTTCTTAAGTACAGAAATTTAGGTGAATATTTTATTGTATATCCTCCGTTTTTATGTTTCGTTAATTACTACTGTCTTGTATGTCTGGTCGACGACGCTCTGCTTCTAAAACTTTGTGACGTAGAGAAGTGCGCTGACTGTAGCCCCTGTATGTGAGTCTGAAGCTACCTTCACACCGAAAACCAACTCCAATAACCTCAGTTGACACCTGTTTCCAACGCGATGTTTGACTTAGTCTTCAACTGTTGTCAACAGTTGTCTGAAGTCATGAGTCTGAACAACTAGTTGAGGGAAATGTTGTCTCGTGTTTGTAGTTTATGGTCAGTGAGCAAACACGGTAAGAATTGGGTGACTTGCGCATGTGCATTTGCCGTGTCATCTGCAGTGTTTCTTTCTTCGTCTGCTGTGTTTATTTCAACAATGGCGACTCACGCGTCGTCAACAAATCTAACAATTCAGTTTCTGTTAGAAAATGAAATGAGGGAACCCCTGTGGGATTCTTCTGATTCTGCGTATAAAGACAGACATAAAAGGAAAGATTTGTTGAAAGAAGTTCCGGATAAAATTGGTGTCCCGCTTGGGGACTGTGAAAGGAAATTGACAAATATGAAAACATAGTACAACCGTGAGCATTGTAAAACGGTCAAAACTAAAAGTGGGTCTGAGACAACTGAGATTTACGTTTCCAAATGGATATTTTACGAGCATATGAAGTATTTGGAAGGCGTGAAGAAGCCAGGGGAAAAAAATACTTACAAACGTAAGTAAAATGTCATTCTCTAGTGTAACTGAAGCTGTAAGACTTTTGGTCGTAAATTTTGTGATTACAACTGTGCTGTCACCGGTAATTTGTTTATTTCTCTTGTCATCATTTTGTCAACATCTCATATAAAATAGTTTGAAAATTAATGGCTTACATCGTTAATAACTAAAGCTATAAGGGTTTTCTTCGGAAGTTTTTAATTACATGAGTCTTTTCACTCGATATCTATTTATTGATATTTCTCTTGATATTTCACTACACCAACACCCGATAATTCATCTCTTATATTCTTTTCGGTTCTTCCTGTGTTGCCCCCCTTTCTCTGAAGACATTTATTTTGTGGAGGCATCCTCCAATTGCCATCCGAAACCCTGCCTGATTCTGGATCTTCCACATCAAAAGTGCCAGGTGGTGAGTAAATTATGGCAATTTCTTTGTTTCCTCTTAGAAAACTGCAAAGACAGTTGCAGAAGTGACTATGTCCCTATTTCAGGACCGAGTGCATAGTTATTCTAAGACGCTAGAAGACTGCTCACAATATTCCAAAAAAATTCTCCACAATTATTCTAGCGCGAGATATTCGGTAATCTCGCATTCTTTCCTGGCTGCCTTTCTCTTGCCATCCTGCGTATGATTTCATCATGTACTCTGAAAGAGCAAAAACGTCACCTCCCACAATAACAAATGGCAAATTCACAGTCCATTTCCTCTGCTTTCCTGTACAAAAAATGAAAATTTTAAACGTGTGTTTACAAGAGTTTGAAACCATTGTTAACATTTTTCAACAGTTCTCAACAGTTGTAAGTTTTCCAAACTTACGACAGTTGCAAGTTTCTGTTTGTTGGAGTTGTTTACCGATGTGAAGCTACCTTAACGGCTTATACCTTCAAAGTTCGCTTTTTATTCCGTCGGCTGAAAATACAGGGTCGTTTTTTACTTTATATTTTAATTATGTGATATCTGACATGTACCGCAGATCCTTGTGAACAGCTACACAACCGAAAACACCTAGCAAACAATACGAAATGATTCGGCACCGGTCAGTATTGCGAACTGATGTAATCCCATAAAATACGGCGATCTGTACCACAAAACACATGAAACGGCGCACATTGCAGGTAGCAAGATGCACGTCTGGCAGCTTCCAGGGGAAACAAAAACTTGAATTCAGCGTTTCATGTGATCATTGACCGAATTACAATGCTATCATAATCTGCTCATTAAGGGATACAATTGTACGTTACAGGTATTACAGTCAGAAACCGTGTACATGCCTCGAGGCAGTGTAAGTCTTGGTGCGCAAATAATCCAGATTAATTTCATCTAGTATTTGAGAAAGAGAGCAGTCAGTCACTTCAAGAAACGTTAAACATAATTAGAAACACTTTCCAAACTTTGTCTCGCTGACGGCCTCCGGAAAATCGTGAAAGGAAATTTACTCCATTTGCGCTCTACATGCAGTAAAACTTGAGCATCAGGAAAGACGTTTTAAATTCATTTCCTCCTTACTACTGACTGTGTTCGGGAAACTATTTGCAGTCAGGATTCACATACACCACCGAACGCACCTGCAAAAAAACACTCAGGTGACGAAAGTCCTCTGATGCCCGCCAACATCGTGTCGCACCTCCTATTGCCTCCCGTAGTGCAGAAACTCGACGTGGGGTGGAGTCAACGAGTCGTTGGAACTCCCCTGAGGGAATACTGAGCCCCACAACCTCTCTAGCCGTCCACAATTGCAGGATTTTGTGCACTAACCGACCTCTCGATTATTTCCCACAAATGTCCAATGGGTTTCATGCCGGGGAATTTGAGCGACCAAATTATTTGCTAGGACTGTCCACAACGTCCTGACTAGCGCATTGTTATCAACAGAAATTCCGTTTTTGTTTGGGAACATGAAGTCCATGAATGCCTGCAAATGGTCTCCTAGTAGCAGAACGTAACAATTTGCACTCAGTGATAGGTTCAGACTGACCAGAGGACCCAGTCCATTACGTGTAAACACAGTCCACACCATTATGGAGCCACCACCTTGCAAAGCACAATTTTGAGAACTTGGGTCCGTGGCTTCGTGGGATCTGCACCACACTCTAACCCTACCGTCAGCTCTTATCAACTAAAATCCGCGCTCAACTGACCAGTCCACACTTTCCCTGTCGTCTAGGGTTCAATCGATTGGGTCACGAGCCCACAGGAGGCGCTGCAGGCGATGTCGTGCTGTCAGCAAAGTCACTCGCGTCGGTCGTCTGCTGCCAGAGCCCATTAACGCCAGATTTCACCGCACTGTCCTGGGGGATACGTTCACACAGTGTTGCTTGTCTGTCAGCACTGACAACTCTACGCAAAACCTGCTGCTCCAGGCCGTTGAGCGAAGGCTGCCAGCCACTGCGTTGTCCGCGGTGAGAGGTAATGCCCGAAATTTGCTAATCTCGACACTCTTGACACTGTGGACCTCGGAATATTGAATTCCCTAACGATTTCCGAAACTTACTGTCTTAAGTTTCCAGCTCCGGATGCCATTCGGATTTGGAAGTTGTACATTCGCGTCGTGCGGACATAATCACGTGTGAAAAATTCTTACATGGGCCGCCTGAGCACAAATGAGAGCTCCGCCAGTGCACCGCCCTTTCATACCTTGTGTTCGCGATTCTGCCGCCATCTGCATATGAGCATACCGCTATCCCATGACTTTTGTCTCCTCAGTGTAAATCATAGCAAGACAACATAATTTTGGAAGTAAGACATTAACATTGAAATGGGTGGATAACTAGCTTTTCTGTAAACAGCAAGGTGAAAAATCCAGACTAAACTGTGTTCATAAGAATAAATATGATACAAACGTAACACTACGTATTATTCCGCGTTTTCTGGAATCTCATTGGATTTCGTTTCACGTGTAGCCAAAGCTTTGCTCTCTTGAGTACAGTCAAGTATAACAATAACGGTACGTTTTATGGTATGTTTTAGGCTGTGAACATCGACTGAGCGATAATACGAAACAACTGCGTTTCCGGTGCATTTAATCTGGACAGCATTGGGTAGCCAGCTAGTGCAGAGATGTGAGCCGTTGCAGAGAAATAATATAGTTCCGGATGTCATTTAATTTTTAAAGTGAATGAAGTAATATTCGGCAGAACTCTAGCAAACACCGCACATTTCTTAAGGGACCAGACAGGAAACATATGGTCTCGTTCTTAGCTAACATAAGATTGTAGTAAAACCAAAAATGTCGCAGATTCGTAACTTAAACATAGGATAATTTTTCTGCGCGAGGTATGTGACGCTAAAATATGTTATAGGATTTCACCTTATAGTTAAATAAGGAAGTCACTGAACGTATTACGAGGGAGCCTAGAAAGCAATGCACGACATTTTTTTTCTTCAACGAATCATTATTGAACATAATGAGAATTGCATACACGAAAGAATGCTGTCTTATCTACACACCCTATTTTTTCATGTAACCTCCATCCCGTTCTATGGCCTCCCTCCTGTCCAAAACATGGGCGTGTATGCCCTGTCGGTATCAATCGGTATCAATCCTAACTAACGATCAAAGTCCGAAAACAATTTATTGGACTGTTCAATTAACTCAAACAAATTCTCGAAGTATAACACCAACACAAAATAGTGATTCATCTTCGAATCACAACTACATACAAGAATAATATAGAAAGCAACTGAAATAATTTCCTACTAGTCTCCGCCAAAGACTTCTCCGATATACCAGGCCTAATCCAAAGATCAGCGAGAAGATTCAAGCCCGGCTGCCGGGGCGGCAGCTATCCACGTCTGCTGGCGGTCGATGAACTGCCGATGTGCGGCTTTTTTTTTTTTTTCTTTATTGTGAATTTAAACACCTTATACAAAGGCGGGCTGTCAGCAGCACAATACGCCGCCCTTCAGCCTTGAGTTTGACAACAAGTAGTACATAAAGGTGGCACAGAGTAGACAGCAAAAACGGTGGGCAAAAAATGTAGACACTAAAAATCGAAAAAACATGGAGCCGTTCACGCTGGACGAGAAACATCACTAACACGAGGCGACACGGTGCACATAACATGGATGATGGCGACGGCATGTGAACGGTGGTGGCGTGACGGCGAACAACACTACACACAAACGAAGGCACACACACGAAACACTGACGGCGATGATCTCCGGCGCGCGAATGTCCACTGAGCGTGAACGAGTCCGGGGACCTGCCAAGAGAGGAGATGGAGGAGGAGGAAGGGGAAGGGGAATGGGAGAGGGGAGACCAGAGATGCCAGTGGGCAAAGGAGAGAGGGGGAGGGAGGAAGGGGGAGGGGAAGCCCGGGGGAGAGGGGAGGAGGGAGGGGGGAAGGGAAAGAGAAGGGAAGGGAGGGAGGGAGGGTGCCTAGGGGAAAGGACAAAGGAGGTGGGGGGGGGGGAGGATCAAAGTTGATAGGAGGGGTAGATGCAGGGGAGAAGGACATCATCAGGGAGGGGGAGCTGGCGGAAGCCACCTTGGGAGAGGGTAAGGAGGGTGGAGATATGGAGACCGGGTGGGACGTGCAAATACAGGCGCGGCAGCGGGTGGAGGTGGGAGAGGATCGGGGAGACGAGCGGGTAAGGAGGATCGAGTTTGCGGGAGGTGTGCAGGATCCGTATCCTTTCAAGGAAAAGGAGGAGGTGGGGGAAGGGGATGAGATCGTACAGGATCCGCATGGGGGAGGGGAGACGGATGCGATAGGCGAGGCGGAGAGCATGACGTTCAAGGATTTGGAGGGATTTATAAAAGGTAGGGGGGGCGGAGATCCAAGCCGGATGGGCATAACAAAGGATAGGGCGGATGAGGGACTTATAGGTGTGGAGGATGGTGGAGGGGCCCAGACCCCACGTACGGCCAGAGAGGAGCTTGAGGAGACTGAGTCGGGAGCGTGCCTTGGCTTGGATTGTCCGGAGGTGGGGAGTCCAGGAGAGGCGACGGTCGAGGGTGACGCCAAGGTACTTAAGGGTGGGAGTGAGAGCGATAGGACGGCCATAGATGGTGAGATAGAAATCAAGGAAGCGGAAGGAAGGGGTGGTTTTGCCTACAAAGATCGCCTGGGTTTTGGAGGGATTGACCTTGAGCAACCACTGGTTGCACCAAGCGGTGAACCGGTCAAGATGGGATTGGAGAAGGTGTAGGGAGCTCTGGAGGGTGGGGGCAAGGGCAAGGAAGGCAGTGTCATCGGCAAACTGGAGAAGGTAGACGGGGGCTGACGGCGGCGGCATGTCCGCCGTGTACAAAAGGTACAGAAGAGGGGAGAGGACGGAGCCTTGGGGCACACCGGCAGAGGGAAAAAAGGTGTAGGAATCTGTGTTATGGATGGTGACATAGGAAGGATGGCGGGAGATGAAGGAGCCGATCAGACGGACGTAGTTAATGGGAAGGGCGAAGGTTTGGAGCTTGAAGAGGAGACCGGAATGCCATACGCTGTCATATGCACGTTCCAGGTCCAGGGAGAGGAAGATGGCGGAGCGACAGGAATTAAGCTGTTCGGAAAGGAGATGAGTGAGGTGGAGGAGAAGGTCGTCGGAAGAGAAGGACGGCCGAAAGTCACACTGGGTAACGGGAAGGAGGCGGTGCTGGCGGAGATGCTGGTGGATGGTCGGGTGAGGATTGATTCCAGGACCTTGCTGAAGACCGAGGTAAGGCTGATGGGACGGTAGGAGGAGACGGCGGACGGCGGTTTGCCAGGTTTAAGGAACATGAGGATACGGGAGGTTTTCCACAGGTCGGGGTAGTAACCGGTGGACAGGACTACATTGTAGAGCCTGGCCAGGGTGGAGAGGCAAGAGACAGGAGCTTCACGAAGGTGACGGTAGGTGACACGATCGTGACCAGGAGTGGTGTTGTGTTTTGTGCGGAGTGTATCAATGAGATCCTGTGTAGTGATAGGGGCATTGAGTTCCGTGTGTGCAATGTTGTCCAAGTACTGGAAACCAGGAGCGAGGGGAGGGACAGAGGTGTCAGTTCGATCGCGGATATCCGGGAAGAGGGAGTAATCGAACTGGGGATCATCGGGGATGGAAAATACATCGGAGAGGTAGGAGGCAAAGTGATTGGCCTTACTAAGGGTGTCAGGGAAAGGGTGATCATCATGGAGAAGAGGATAATAGGGGGAGGGTTTAGTTCCGGTAAGGCGACGGATGGCCGACCAGAACTTGGACGAGTTTATTGGTAGGGTAGCATTTAAACGGGTGCATGTCTGTCGCATGTCCCGGCGTTTCTTAGCCGCGAGCAAATTACGAATGTGTCGCTGGAGTTGCTGGTGGCGTCGTAGGGTGTCCGGGTCACGCGTGCGGAGGAAGGCACGGTAGAGACGACGGGATTCACGGAGGAGGAGGACGGCCTGTGGGGGTAAGGTAGGACGGTGGGGGTGGATGGCGACAGTAGGGACGTGGGCCTCCACAGCCTCAGACAAGGTCTGCTGGAGAAAGGAGGCGGCACGGGTGACATCGTCAGGGTGGTGGTAGGTGAACGGGTGGCTATCGACCTGGGTGGAAAGGGTATCCTGGTAGGCATTCCAGTCGGCACAGGAATAGTCATGGACATACTTAGGGGGAGGGTCATGACGAGGGTCGGGGCGGGGGCGACGACCGTCTGAAATGATGAGGAGGACAGGGAGATGGTCGCCACCAATAGGCTCCAGGACATCCACCATTATGCGGCCAAGGAGGTTGGGGGAGGAGAGGATAACATCAGGAGTGGAATTGGATTCGGGACGGGTGTGCTGGGGGATGGGGATTAGGTCGCCTTGAAGAGAGAAGAGGAACCGATGTCACCGCCGTAACTGGGCGGCGGAACAACTATGCATGTTGAGGTCGGCGGCGATCACGTAAGAGGAGAAGGTACAGTCGATGTGGGAGAGGAAGTCGAAGGGAATAGGGGCGTTGTAGCGGACATAGATGGTGGCGCAGGTAACGGTAAGGCCGGGGAAGAAGAGACTAAGGATCAGGTGTTTGGTGGGGTCGGGAAGGAGAGGTTGGAGCCGAACGGGGATCTGGCGGTGGTGACCAATGGCTACTCCGCCACGTGCAATTGGGAGGGGATTATCGGAGCGGTGGAGGAGATAGGGCGAAATGTGGATGGAGTGGTGGGGTTGGAGGAAAGTTTCATTAAGGAGGAAGGCATCCACGCGGTGGGTGGCAAGGGTGTGCAGGAAGAGGTTCTTGTTGGCGGGAAGGGAGCGGATGTTGTTGAAAAGGATAGGTTGCTGTCGCGCCATGACAGGGATTTAGACGAGGGTGTCAAGGCGGGAGAAGGTGAAATGGGTCTGGTTGTTGGAGTAGGTGGCATACATTTTGAGGTGGAAAATGGAACGGGCGGCGAGGGATACCTGATGGAGGGCGTGGGGGCGCTGAAATGGATGGACATTCTGGAGGACGATAGTGAGGAACCGGATGATGTCCTCAGCAGTGGGGGGGGGGGAACGAAGGGAATTTCCAGGAGGGGTGGGGGCGTCCAGAGGACGGACAGGGACGGTGAGTTCAGGAGTGGACGGAGGGGTCGGGCTTTACACTTTTGGGAGTAGGTGGGATGGGGGAGATTGCAGGTATTGCAGGAAGGAGGGGATTGGAGGTTAGGGCACTGCCTGAGGAAGTGCGCCTGCCTACAATACGGGCAGGTGGGGGCCTCGTGGCACTCAGCTGTGGCGTGCGCGTTATAGCGCAGACACCTCTGGCAGTGCAGGGATTGAAGAGGGGAACGGGAAGGGTCGACTTTGTAACACTGTTTGAAGAGGAGGGCACCCTCCTTCAGGAGACGGTCAATGGAGGGGGCATCCTCGGAGAAAACCCGCAGAAGGCGGGTGGGGCCGGCCGAGTTGAAAATGCGGCGGACCGCCCGCACCACCAGCATGGGATGTGCCTTCAGCTCCACCAACACCTCCTCCTCTGTGATTGACGGACTGATCCGAGTGATCACGGTGGTGAGGGTCGGTGGGCGACGCGGGGGTTGGGGTTGGCGGGTAGGAGATGGGGAAGGAGCAGGGGTGAGGGAGGCGTTGGGGCCAAAACGGGTGATGGGGAGGGGGAAAGGATGTCAGTATGGAGGGTGGGGCTGGAGGAGGAGATGAGAACGGAATCCCGTCTGGGAGTGAGGAGAGAGATAGGTGCACCAGGGAAGTGTTGGTGGAGGAGGAGGGAGAGATTCCGGGCCTCAAGAAGGGAAGGATCGGGACGGGAGAGGAGGTATTTGTAGAAAGAGGGGGGGGAGGAGGAGGAGGAGGAGGAGGAAGAGGCGGAGGGAGCAGGGCCAGGTGGGGAGACATCCATAGCACCCTGGGGGAGGGAAGGAGGATGGGGCGGGGCCTTTTTGGGGGCGGAGGAGGTGGTGGTGCCACTAGGGCGCTTAACGGCTGCAGAATGGCGGGTGGTGACAAGAGGGACGGGAGCTATAGGGAGGTGGTGGGAAGGGACAGGTCCCGGCGTGGACGCAGCAGGCGGCGCCGGAGACGGCGACGGCGATGGTGACGGTGACAGTGACGGCGACGGCGGTGATGGCGAAGGCGACGGGGAGAGCTGGGCATGGACAGTGGACCGATGGGCCACCACCCTACACGGAGCTGCAGTGACAGGCTGGGGGAGTGGGGGGAAAGGATCAGATCGAGAGGAGTGGGAGGAAGAAGCTGGAGAGGGGGTGACAAAGAGCGAGGGCGAAGGGAGAGTGAGAAGAGGTGGGATGGAAGGAGGGGAGTGGGACTGGGCACACCACGTTATAGTGGTGGAGGCGGCAGAAGGGGAAGTGTAAACTATGGCGGTGGTGGTAGCGGTGGCGGTGGTGGTGGGGGTGGACATGACGTCAGGGAGAAACAATAACGCACAGAACGAAAAGGAAAGGACGCAAACAGGGGACAGACGAAGACAAAGACGGCGGAAGACGAGGACGGAGGAAGACGAAGACGGCCAAAGACCAGGGTCGGACGGCGACGGCGGCGGCGGCGGCGACCAGGCGGCGGCGGCGACGGCGGCGGCGAACAGACGGACGGACGGACGGACAGCAGGCAGCAGCGGTAGCGGCGGTGATGGACAGCGAGCAGGCAGGCGGACGGACGGACGGACGGACGGACGAACGAACAGCTACAGCAGTAAGCGGCGGGCAGATGGGCAGACAGACAGACAGACAGACAGACGGACACAATCTTCGAAGACGGAGATTCCAACCTGAGAGTAGCCCAGGCTTTGCAATCTGACGCCTTCGAATGAGGGGATCCAACCCTCTGATCCGATGTGCGGCCGAGCGCCGGCGTTTATAGCGCTTCGGCGGATGAGTACCTCGGAACTATTTTCCATCACGTGGTTTGACGTGTGAAAAGAGTTCTGGGATCTGCAGCAACCTCTTCCTTATGTTTATGTGGTCCGGTGGTGGCCCCTGGTGGCCGCTGGTGTCTTTGCTGTTTTGTTATTGTTGTTGTTGTTATTGTTGTGGCCTTTCATCAATATTGTCTGTCGGTTGTGTAGTGCTTCGGTGTGCCTGCGACCGGGCAACCCGCGGCTACAGGCTGTCAGTTTGGTTGCTTATTCTGTAGGCACCGTGATGTCTGGTGGAGAAGGCCACAGCACCTTGTCCTGGTCACTGTGTGAATCACCTCCTCATTGTTCTCAATATGTCTTCCACGAATGGCACCCTTCAATGGAGAATGACACCAGCTCGCTGCAACATGTCAGCTGTGACAGCCGTGAATGGTCTCCCCGACCGCTCCAAATCGTGGAGCTCCGCCGAACCGCTTTTCGATGACATCGCCCTCCGTGCGCAGCAAGTCGACAGCAGATGCTCCATTGATTTTGCACAAGCATTTGTGAATATTCCCCACCGTTTCTTCCTCTGCAGTGAGAAATTTAATGACATCATGTCGCTTGTAACGTTCATCACCTACTGACGCTATTTTGAATCTGTCCTCCAGCTACGCTATCTGTCGAAAGTGACGGAAACTTGTGTTGCTCACTGACGGGACTTACGTACGTAGCGTTTCGCATTCGTAGCTTTGTTTTCGGCTGAGAGAAAAGTATGCGGTGCATCACTTTCTGGGCGACCCTCGTACTTACAATTAGTCGTTCAATTCCTTCCGTATCCGCATCCGAGAAATACATTTCTGCTACGTTGATAATGATTCGATCAACAACAGACTCTACGAAGCCACCCAAGAACCACATTTGCTCTTCTTCTCTTTTAACGTGCCGTTCTATACCCCGCCACTGCTTCACAGTGACGTGTGGCAAACCTTCGAACTTGAGTTCCACTACGTCTGGCAGCTTAAATATGTTGTCACTTCTTCTGACAAAGCCCATAACTTGGCTCTAGGGTGGCAACCGTAAGAATGCAGCAGTTGTATAGTGTGCTCAGTGCTGTGAAAATTATTGTTTTCTTTGTTTCCACGACACTTATCACCCTTGCTAGTGCGAGACCACATCTGTGGTATAAAACAAAGAATAAGGTGCAAACAAAGAGGACATCATGTTCCATTTTGTCAAAAAAATTTATTTTGTTATGTTTTCTTAGTTTAAATAACCTTTATAACAATTTCACGAGCTTCGACATTGTCACGAATAAAACAGTGACCCGTATATACAATAAGTTTCCTTTAATTTACGTCTATGGTCACAAACTTTTTGTTAACAGATTACCGGTTTCGGTCGATAATGACCATCATCAGATCTGTTTTATAAAAACAAAATCCTAATGTACTGCAGCCATAGAGGCATTGTCAAATGTTAAATGCTGGTGCTGATTCTGCATTTAACATTTGACGCTGCCACTACGGCTGATGTAAATCAGGATTTTGTTTTTATAAAACAGATCTGATGATGGTCATCATCGACCGAAACCGGTAATCTGCTAACAAAATGTTTGTGACCATAGACGTAAATTAAAAGAAACTTTATAACAATATTTCATAAAATATCGACAGTAAACAGCCTATGTTTGCAATGGAAAATGGAATTTTTCGAGCAGTATGTAATTATGAGGTCTACAACTTTGCTTTTACCGTTTTCCAGCAGATGGCAGTAGGGGCAAGTGGTTTTGTGTCGTGTCGTACAGTAAGCGTTAGCATTTTTTAGTCGATTTGTGATTGCATCCTAAAGTTTTTCTCTATTGGATATATCGACTTACAAGCCCATTTCTCATTATTTGCGTGAAGTTTTAACTTTTGGCTTCAGCATGAAGAAATCTGCGGCTGAGGCTCATTAAATGCTGTGTAGAACCTGTGGTGAGGCACTTATTAGTGAAAGAACGTGCAGAGAACGGTTTCAGTCTTTTAAGAACGTTGATTTTGGCGTGGAAGACCGGCGCAGCGGTGGAAGAGAGAGAGGTTTTCGAAGATACTCAAACGGACGGCAACACTCACAGGATATTGTTAACGAAAGCAGCTGATGCGTCTGTGCCGAGCACTGAAAGAGAAACGGCCGCAACGCAGCGACATACATGAACACGTGATTTTGCAGCATGTCATTGATCGATTCCATGTCACAAAACCCATCAGGACATACTTGCAGACGTTGAAACGGGGAGTCCTACGCCACCCGCCGTATATCTTGCTCCCTCTGACCACCCCCCTAACCATCACTTCCGGTCATGTATGAACAAGTGCAGAATACAATCGGGTCATGGACCTCCTCCAAAGTCGACCAGTTGTGCCGCCGCGGGATTCTTATGGTGCTCGAAAGCTGGGAAAAAGTTGTTGCCAGCGATGACCAGTACTTCGAATCGTCAATTTTTTGTTAGTTTTGCGCAACAGAGCTTCGAACTTCGAGGAAAGAACGGTTGGAGCAAAGTTGTAGACCTAATAGGAACAAGTTGTTACGTTGTTATGGTCTTCAGTGCTAACACAGGTTTGATGCAGCTCTCCATGCTACTCTTAATCTCCGAGTAAATATTGCAACCTACATCCTTCTGAATCAGCTTAGTGCATTCATCTCTTGGTCTCCCTGTATGGCTTTTACACTTCGCGCATCCCTCCGGTACTGAATTGGTGAACCCTAGACGCGTCAGAACGTGTCCTACCAACTGGTCCCTTATTCTAGTCAAGTTCTGCCACAAATTCCCCTTCTACCCAATTCTGTTCAGTAGCTCCTCATTAGTTACATGATCTACCCATCTAATCTTCAGCATTCTTCTGTAGATCCACATTTCAAAAGCTTCTATTCTCTTCGTGTCTAAACTGTTTATTGTCCGTGTTTCACATCCATAAATTGCTACACTCCATACTTTCAGAAAAGCCTTTCTGACACTTAAATCTATATTCGATGTTAACGATTTTAACAAATTTCTCTTCTTCACTAACGCTTTCCGTACTATCGCCAGTCTACATTTTATATCCTCTCCACTTGTACAACCCTCAGTTATTTTGTTGGCCAAATAGCAAAGCTCATCTACTACTTTAAGTATCTCATTTCCTAATCTAATTACCTCAGCATCACCTGACTTAATTCAAGAATTTAAGAAGACTCGGATATTTCACTAAGAAATGTCCATTATACATGTGTTAACTAGCACATATTTTATGACTTTTACATTTAAAAGATGTAGCTACTGCAAACTTTACGAAGAAAGAGGAATAATCAGATTGAGATTCGAACCCTCGATCCATGAAGTGTACTGAAATCCCAGACTTCAATGCTACCGGTTCAGCTGTACATCCCGCAAGTGTACTCAACTTTAGTAAATACAGTTCCTCGGAAAAGTTCAAAGCTAAATTTTTTCTGTAGACTTTTGTAAAACATAGAAGAGCAGCTTGTATGGGGCCCCTTTTTAACAGGCAGCGGCGCCAGGTATTGGCAGTGCGACAATCAGACCACAACAGTACGGGCTGTACACGATTTTAAAATGAAAACTACGAAGCTAAAGTACGCTTAAGAAAAACACTGATGGTTGTTAAGGCATCAGAATATCTTAAAGTTTCATTTAACGTAACGTAGTAATAAGATATCTAACACATACGTGAGACCTACTTCGAAGAGTATATCAACATTTTGTAATCTCACACAAGCACACATCAGCATTAATTTTTCCTGTCTGTTCAAAAGTTTCGAAAGCTTGGAGAGGCGTAAGATTCCTGTTGATCTGCATAATTTTTGAAGATTTGCCTGTTTTACTCTTGAACTTTATTTTTTGTCACAGTTTTCAGTATCACACAGTCTTTAAAATTTTCACTTCCATAACACCACAATTTACATTGTTAGTGTCATCAGAGGCATGCCCACTGCGCCTTACACTCTGCGTTGCTCACAATATTCCAAAGAGTTTGAAAAGCAAAAGAGTTTACAAACTTTCTTGACAAAAGAAGTATCATCACCAAGATATAACGTTATTTTATAAACGATACCAGAAAAAAATTTCATAATTAGGTTAGATTGTGCAATTAGTAATATGTATTTTAAGCATGGCAGATATTTCGTAATTTCAAATACCTCTAAAAGAACAGTAATTTTAACTGTATGTATGGAGTACTAACAAATTAATTTCTTTTTATACGTTTTAGCCTGAAATATAATACATTCTATTCAAAATCATATGAAATTCTTTTAGTGAAACAGCTGAGATAATTTTAACCTATACAAGATTTAAAATATCTTTTGATATCGCCTATTTCTATAAAAAAAGGTTAGGAAAGGTGTCTCATTACAACCTGTGTACGGCTGCTGACCAATCATCGCGTGTGTGTTTGCGTACATCATGATTATTCTTAGGACGTATAAAGTATATACTTATCCAGTGTTTGATAACGAGAGCGCCCAGCGACTCTCAACAAACATCAAATATAATTCCAAACCTGTTCTAAATTTTTTCTCGCTTGCAGCCCCGCTTACTAAATTTTGTTTATTCAAGCAGTTTACTTCCCGCATCAGGCACGACATTTCAGTGTATTATTTCTTTTCTGATAACTCAAAGCGGTATCCAGGTTGCAAGCAGTTTCACATATACCACTGAAGATACCTATAAAATTTTATCATTGTACGACACACAGCTTAGGAGAGGAACTACGTTTCCAAATAAATGTAAATAGGTCTGAATATCGTTGGTGTAAATACTTACGGAATTTAAAAACTTATGTAGGGAGGTAACTCTGATATGCCTCTACCGGGTACCTTCCTGGATTATATTAGAGAACTGAGTAACATATCTAGCTCCAGAAGACAATTAATGACATATCTCCTGGAGCAACAATAATGACTACCATTCTCCTCGTACACATTCTTTGCCTCTGTACATCCTTGTTTCCAACCAGATCTTCCTCATTTCCCCGTGCGCTTACGTGATGCAGTCTTCTTAAATTTCCTTTCCTCAGAGCTCAGTGTGTCAAAAAACATTTATTTTGTACACCTATTCATTCTATTTATATGTGCCACTATCATGATTGTTATTGTTATTATTATTATTATTATTATTATTTATTATTATTATTATTATTACCATTGGCATCAAGAGCAGTAGTAGCAGCCAAGAGTTCATTGTGTTTCTTACTGACATTGACTCACACACTGTCATATTAAAATTGTTATTTCTTAGGTAACTATGACATAAAAAGGTACTGTATGGGTGAAAACCTGGACTGATGTAAGAGAGGGAATGATGGCCCTAATCAGATTAGGTTTAATAAACAAAGAAAATGTATGGCCTATGCTTATCTACAGAATTAAAAAAAAATTATATCACCTTTTCCACTATTCTATGGGTGAATAATTAGAAGCTAATAAAACCGACATAACTACTTTTTGTGTTTTCAACCCTAAAGGTTTTACCTGCTTAACATCATATATTTAACAAGTCAGATGATTTGCAAAGCAACAGACGTCTAATTAACTTTTCATAACTGGGATTCACAGTCATGTAAAATTTTTTTTGAAAGATATCATGTTTATGCCAGTGACTGTTATACTCTATATTTCCACAACTGCAATTTCGGCTTTAGGCCATTATCAAGTGAAAATGTTTTCGCTTTAAGCCATGTCAACTTTATACAGGCTGCCAAATTTATATGTCGTTGTCATTTTCTGCACTTGATAATGGCATAAGGCCGAAATTGCAATACTGAAAATAAAAAGTTTAACAGTCACCGGCGTAAACATGATGTCTTTCTATGAACAGATGTCTGATGCTGTTTTATACATGGGTCTTCAATTCCTTAAAGAATCTGGGGTAGGGTGTTGTTGGCACCTTAGGAAAGTAGAAGCCTGTATACTCAATCTGTATCTCAATGCCTGTGATGATGCCACAGGAGACGCTGCGGCTGTTCCCGGTGGTTCCGATGCTCTCTCGGGTGGTCGGGGAGGAGATATGGTTGTCCAAAGGACAGGTACCAGTCCCGAAGGGCGCGATACTATTCGTGACGCCCTTCCTCACGCACCGCCTGCCGCAGTTCTTCCCAGACCCGCTGAAGTTCGACCCTTCGCGCTTCCTGGAGGGTCGAAGTGGCGAGGAGCACCCCTGCAGCTACCTGCCGTTCGGATTGGGCTCACGCAACTGCGTGGGCTCCCAGTACGCGCGCCTCGAGGTCAAAGTCTTCCTGGCGACCGTCTTGAGACGCTTCCGGTTTCTGCCGCACAGCCGCTGGGAGGATCTTGAAAACGCCACGCTCACCATCACCATACACACCGTCAAGCCGATCGAGGTCTACTGCGTGCCTCTGCAAGAGTCTGGCCTATAGCGCCACCACCTGACACATCCTCGGACTTAATTGGGTTCCTGGTTAACGACCAGAGGTCCTTCTGCTATCTGGTCACTGCCACTGGGAGGACTTGGAACGCTACATCCTTTCCATCATCTGTCACATGATACACATCAGGAACTCCGCTCCTGCTAGCACTTAGGATTGCTCTCATGACACTAATAAAGCTCATTGTTTCCTAGCCAGTATTCACAGGAGATTCATCATTTTGATGCACAGCCATTGAGAGGACCTGGGGCACAATATATTCTCTTTCAGCCTGCACACTGCCCAGATGATAAGGGTTTCCAGTGTGCCGCTGCAGATGTCCACTCTGTAGGAGCACAATGTGCCCCTGGACCTCAGTATGTTCGTGGTGAACAGCGGGAGTCACTTCCGTTCCTGCTAAACAGCCACTTGGAGGACTTGCAGTGCTACACCCTTTTACATCGGCCTTCACATCAAGCAATCACAGACACATGTATGCTCCTCCTGGACCTAGCACATCTAACTGCTCTTGTGACATTGTCTTCCTAGCCAGTTCTCACAGGAGATTCAGCTTCCTGTTACACATCCATTGGGAGCACCTGGAAGACAAATGCATTCTCCTTAAGACTTTACATGGTTCATGCAAGTAGATTCTGCTGCATGGCACTAATCACATAATAACACACTTTACATTGCTGGAACTCATTCTCTTTGAGGCCATCATCCTAAGGCACTTCAGTTTCCTACTGCACAGCCATTGGGAAGACCTAATTCATCCCACTCTCCACCAACCTACATACTATTGTCATGGCCTCCTGCACGCCCATAAACAAACCCAGCCTGTAGCACTGCCAACACACTGCTGGACCTCTTGATGCATATCCAGGAGGTCATGTGCTTTCTACTAAACAGCCACTGACAGGATAACTTCGCATCTATCAGCCTTCACGGCATCTGATCAGGGACTCTTGAGCACTTCTGCAAAGGCCTACAACATAGAGTCACTCCCACGACATACTAAGTTTCAAGGTTTTCCTACCCAATACCCAGGTGATGCACAACTGTTGGGACGAGCTGGAGGATAGGCCACTGAGGACAATGCATTCTCCTTGAAACTGTGCGCCATCCACCCAGCCTTCAAGCACGTGATCAGGTACTCCTGCATTCTTCTGCAGAGGATGGCTCTCATGACACTGCTAAACCTAAAGCCCTTCCTATCCAAAATTCAGGTGCTAGACAACCATTTGGACTACCTCGAGGATAGTTCATTCTCTTTAAGACTGTACACCATTCATACATGCAGGATCTACCACATTCTAGCAATCACATAGCATTGCACTCTACACTGCTCGAGCTCATTCTTTTCCTGTTCTTCATCCTGAGGCACTTCAGCATCCGGCCACACAGTTATTGTGAGGACCTGGAGTACATCCTGTTCTCTATCAGCCTATAGACTATAGGGTGATTAGGGATACCAGTGTGTCTCTGAAGAGGCCCAGAAAATGGAAAAACAAGATGGGCCTGGTTTGAGGCACTGCCAGTTCCTGCTACACAGCAGCAGGAAATGGATGGCAATGCACTCTCCTTCAGATTATATACACTTATCAGCCATAACATTACGACCACGTGCCTAATAGCCGGTATCTCAGCCGTTGGATCGGATAACAGAGGCGACATATCATGGTATGGAAACAGTGAGGCATTGGTAGGTCATTGGAGGGAGTTGACACCACATCTCGACACTCCAGTCACCTAATTATCACAAATTCCAAGAAGGCCGGCGATGAGGTCTGACGCCACGTTCAGTGACATACTAGGTACGTTTGGGCGAGTTATTGCGCCAGCACATCAATTTGAGCTCACAACTGTGTTCCTCAAACCACTCCACCACACTCTTGGCCTTTTGACATGGCGCATTATCTTGTTGAAAAATGCCACTGCTGTCAGGAAACATGATCGTCACAAAGAGATGTACATGGACTACAACCAGTGTATGATACTCCTTGGTCGTCATGGTGTCTTGCACAAGGTCCATTGAACCCATGGATGCCTATATGAACGTTCTCCAGAGCATAGTGGCGTCGCTGCCAGCATGTCTCTGTCCCACAGTATAGGCATCAACGAGCTGTTCTCCTGGAAGATGGGCCAGCGGGGGTGGCCGAGCGCTTCTAGGCGCTACAGTCTGGAACCGCGCGACCGCTACGGTCGCAGGTTCGAATCCTGCCTCGGGGTCCTTAGGTTAGTTAGGTTTAAGTAGTTCTAAGTTCTAGAGGACTGATGACCTCAGCAGTTAAGTCCCATAGTGCTCCGAGCCATTTGAACCTGGAAGACACTGATGAACACTCTCCCATTGGCATGATGAAGAAGGTATCAGGATTTATCAGGCCATGCTGTGCTCCAACACTGCGCCAATGTCAAGTACCAATAGTCATGTGTCCATTTCATTTGTAACTGTCAATGTTGTGGTTCAAATGGTTCAAATGGCTCTGAGCACTATGGGACTTAACATCTATGGTCATCAGTCCCCTAGAACTTAAAACTACTTAAACCTAACTAACCTAAGGACATCACACAACACCCAGTCATCACAAGGCAGAGAAAATGTGTGGTGTTAACATTGGCATATGCATTGGTTGTCAGCTGTGGAGACCCACCGTTAGGAGTGTTCAGTGGACTTAGACACTTGTTCTCTACTCAGTATTAAAGTCAGATGTTAGTCCCACCTTTATTATTTTTCCCGGCTGGTCATCCTACGATGTTCGACATATGTGATGAGGGTTGGTCGCCAATTTTCAGGAAGTTGGGATGTGGTTTCACCTTGTTTTCACCAGATGTTGAAATACTGACTGCAGCACTCCTCGAACACCAGACAAGTCAGGCACTTTCCAAGCAGACAGATCGCTTGCCTTCCTCATTCTTCACATGAACAGCATACTCATACTCCATGCACCATGTGTGTGTCAGCCTAGCAGTCATTCATCACCAGGAGACGCTGCTATTGCCTCGAGGGGTTTATATCAATAGTAAATCAGTGATGATTATGTTCTACCTGATCAATGTTTAATCCATTCAATCAGGGTCTCTTGTTTGCCTGTGCAGGGTCTCATCACATAGAGCACCCTCCAAATAACTAGACCCGTCAGTCTCCATAGCCAGTACCCAGAGGAGACTTTGTTTCCTGCTACATGCTCACTGGAAGGATAATAAAATTTTATCACCATATAGATCATCTATCTGATAACCGTCTCGTTTGTTCCTTCGAAAAGCCTAATATCATCACTGTCCATTCTGCAGAAGTTTAAGTTCTTCCTGGCTAATATTTGGAGTGTTTCCCTTTACTACAACAGGTCTTTTGGGACGACATGGCATACAATGCATTCTCCACTGGGATACATAACATCCAGTTAATCAGTCTTGAGATGCTTAGGCCCACAATAACAAACACTGATGCTGGTCAGAGTCTTCCTGGCCAGTGGCCGAAGGTACATCCGCTTCCTGCTGTGCAGCTGCTGGAATAGGCCTGGCAGTCAATGTACCCACTATCAGACAGTACACTATCCAGCTGATGATCAGGGCCTCCTGTATGTCGCTTATGCAAGAACCCAGTGTAAGCTGTCCATGCAGGTTGAGTCTTTTGCATACTTCTATACGAGCCCACTGCATACCATAACACTCCACACTATTAGAACTCAGGGTCTTCCTGGCCACCATCGTGAAGCGCTCCCACTTCCTGCCACACTGGTGCTGAGATGATCTGCACCACAATGCCCACTCAGTGCCCTACACCCTGGTCAACCAGGGCTTCCTTCATGTCTCTGGAGGATCCCAGCATATACTACCACCATTCGCACGGATGGAGCTGAAGGTCTTGCTGGTCATTGTCAGGAGGTAATTTTGCTTTCTGCTGCAGAGCAGCTAGAATGATGTAGGGGACAGTGCACCGCCTGCTAGCCTCCACACTGTCCACCACATGTCTCTGCAGGTGCCCCCAACAGGCAGCACCTATGACTGCTGTCCACACTGATGGGCAACAAGCTGCAGCTTATCTGATGAGTGGTTTCTGATGAGCACTTCGAATTGAGATTTCTCTATTGAGATCACATACTGATCTATATATGCAATAATTTGTTGATACTCCAATTTTATTGTGTAAAATATCGCTTCTGTTGTTAATGTTTGTCTTCTGACGAAGTGTAGAACTGTTTCTCTTATTGGTGTGTATGGGTATTGTCTAGGTTGTAATTACTAAGATAATCTGGAAGCATTATTCTCTACGAAAAGTAATGCTATGGCTAATTAGGGATATATTTTATCTATGTAATATTTTGTCAATGTTGATTATATTTGGTGGAGAAACAAGATAATATGCATTGCTGTGTCAGGAATAGGACGTGACAATATATATAGAGCGCTATGTGGATATTATGATATGACCGTTTTGAGTATTTTGCTAAGTGAAAGCGACATGAAGACTGTGGTATGCTGCATTATAATGCAAATGGAAGTTACTGCTTGCTTAAACTCAACTACTATTAAAAGAGTGTGCTGGTGCACTTGAGCTGTGCGGGAGATGGAATTTTGATAAGAGGGAATTGTTAATAAGAACTGTGTGAAATGTATTAGTTAAATCCTGAAACTGTAATTTTGTTCCTCAGAGATTTTAAGCAATCAACTTTTCTGTGAGCATTGAAATGAAGTTCAGGCAGACAATATCTGACCGATTGTATGGGCCATTCGCTCATTTTGCACTTTGTGTGTGTGTGTGTGACCTAAAATAAATGTACACAATTTAATAAAATAAACCTGGAAATTGTGTGTGCTGTTGACAGTATTATCCGTGTTTTGTCCTAATTAAACATCAAACTCCACTCCCGAAACGGTGGACAGCCAGTTTAGAAACTCAGCACTTTAAATTCTAATTTTATGCTTTCTGGTATGAAACTTTGGAGTAAAGTCATTACCAAGATCGTCCGTTTGGTCTAGGTGTACCGGCGGTCGCAGATTTTATTGAAGCATCAGCAAGGCCACACTATCCTGAGGGTGTGTCACAACAAGTTTAAATTTCGGAGGGTGGCTAAACATTCTCCCAGTCTGAAACAAATCGATTTCCCGTCCTCAATTTTTTCTGTGATCAAGGACATCGTGTGCTTTGTCACACCTCCATGAACTCATAACCACTTCAAATAGCTCATCATAATTTAATTTTTTCTCAGAAAACAGTAAACACCAGCGATTTATGTGTAAAAATAGCAGCTATAAGTAAAATATTAATCGAAAAACCGCAAGACAACTCAAAACATGTTCGCCTACTCACGACAACGTCTCGTTACTCGCAAACTGGAAATAAATCTGTGCAATTTCAGTAATTACCACATGAAAATTATGCAGTAATCTGCCAAACGCTTTAATGATTAGCTAACAGAAACGGCGATTATCGCAGAAATTTTGTAATTTTGTTTGTGTTTTAATCAGCAAACCAGACCACCATCAGTAATGATATCTTTGAAAAAAGTGTGTATTGTCGGTAATTAGTACAAGTAGTGCAATAATAATAATAACAACAATAATAATAACTTACAAGACAAACGAGTAATTCACTGCCGTTGCATTTTACAATGTTTTATTGATATTACATTTCTACAGTGATTACTTCGGCATTTAGTTTCTACAGTGTTTTCAATGACGTTCTACTTTTTCTCTAACCTTTAAAAAAATAAACTTGGTATGTAGTATTGCAACTTTAACTGTCTACTCAAAAGATTTAGATGCACACAAACAATTTACTCTTCAGATGAAATAGTGCTATAGGTGAACATTTTTGTTACACATAATGGGCTTTTTTCCCAAATTCAGTTGCTGTAAAAATATGGTCACAGTTTATAAATAACTAAATTCTCAGTAAGTGCAATGAACTGTTCTTGGATGAGGTAATTTCACAAACCTTCGTAAGTAGCTATACGTCTTAACAGAATAAAAATATAGGGCCTGAGCCAATTTCCTTGTTTTCCGAGACTATTGAGTTACTTTACCAATGGTTTGAAGTTTCAAAACGTCCTTCGACAAGTCTCTTACTTTTTTATAATCAACACATCAGTAGCACATTGTCTGCTTGAACTGTCATATTGTGCTTAGAGCTATGTTTGGATTTGGAAGACCGTAACAGTGACCATTACAAACAGATGCATTGAGCATCAAATGAAAGAAATGCCACCATAAGTTTACAATAAAAATTTTACGGAACAAAAACAGAAATTATGGGGATGCGTCGGTTTCTCCAGACTTAATGAAAACCAGGAAGTGACGAGCCTGCGGCCGTGGAAATGGCGGCCGAGTTAACGTTGGCAGCGCCGCAACACTTGTGTTAGCCGCTCTATGGAATTTTAACTCGTTGGTATGTCATCTGTGAGTTTCCCCTCATCTTTGGCGGAACTCAGCAGTGACAAGAAAAGACTGGGCTGCGATTAACAACAGCGTCCATGGTTATGAACTTACAACTATTAGAGCAGAATTATGAATAAAGTTAGTTAAACGATGAAAGATTATCACTCTAGAGAAAGAACTCATTTATAATTCATTGACTAAGTAAAACAATCTTTTAGCCTGGTTTCGATAACCAAAGTGTTGGATTTTAAGTCCACTTTCTAGTAAATAACTGATCCCAAAGATGACAGTGAAGCAAAGGCAAACATGTCAGCTTTCTAAATCTGTCGATTCTTGACTTAAACTGTAAAAGTTGTTTTTGTTGACAGTTTTGACAAATTACGTATTTTTTAGAAAATTCATTAGGACAATAATACGAAACTGATAAGTACAGCATTTACAATAACTATGACTAAACGTACGTTGGAGTAGATCTATGCACTGTAATGGAATTTTTTGTTATTTAGATGAAGGAAACAAGCTTTCTCTGATATGTAGGAGTTGCAGTATTGTCTAGAGATGAATAATTGAACTGAGTTTGTTCATTCAGTCATATGTATGGGGCTACACAGATCTGTTTCTTAATTTCTAAAATTCCTAACTGAGTGAGTTTTGCAGCCTTTCCTTTTATTTTTGGGACTTGCACGTACATATTATGTATTTGTGGTTTTCATTTATGCTGTGCGAGGCAAAGAATGCATATAATCTCCAACGTCCGTGCAGTCTCTGAATCCAGAGGTGACTGACCTCCCAGTCTGTTCACTATAGCAGGACTAACAGCCCCGGGAGATGACGTTACGAATTCCACTTATCATGATGTCTGGTTCTTTACCTTTCGAACTGAACAGACATTTACCTACTATCTGAGGTACGTAGAAAACTTTTAAAATGTTGATTATCCATTTCAAGTTTTCCTCATGAAATGTAGACTCCACCATTTCATTTTCCTTCTATATATACAGAGGGCTCCAAAAAATGTATCCACTGTTTAAAAGTCCATAACTTGAAAACTAATTGCCGGAGTTGTCTCATTTTTGGTGAAACTGCAGCTTAAAGTCCAACTTAAAGATATCACTGTAGGTGTTCGAACTGGTCGGCATTAACATCCACCCACAAACGATGCCGCCGAACTGCAGCACGAACTACTCACTGCCACGTGTTCAGTTGGATATTTGCACATGAATGTACGGTGGATTCTCGAAGTTCATCCAGTGTGCGTGGCTTTTGTCGATAAACGACGTCCTTTAGTGTTCCCCACAGGTAAAAGTCCAGAGTAGTTAGGTCTGGGGAACGTGGTGGATACTCCACACCTCTACGGCCTATCCATCTTCCTGGTAGATTTTCGTCGAGATACGCTCTAACACGACTTTGGTAGTGGGCTGGGGCACCATCTTGTTGAAAGTAAACTCTTTCGTCTCCATACAAGTCTCGGATGGCAGCTAAAATGGATGTCTGAAGCTTCTGAAGGTACACCTCACCGGTAACTGTGCCGTCAAAGAAGAATGGCCCATTCAAGCCCCGGTAAGACAACCCACACCACACATTTACTCCTGGCAAATTCACGGCTTTGTCTACATGGACGTTCGGATTTTCGGCGGCCCAGTAGATGCAATTGTGGCGATTTACTGTACCATTGAGTTTGAGCTGTGCCTCATCAGATCACACAATCATCTCTGCAAACTCTTCACCGTTGCTCACCATGTTAGTAAGCCACTCGCAGTACTCCATTCTACGATCTGGGTCGTCCTCGTTCACTGCGTGTAGCAATCGTGGGATGTAGCACTTCCACTTTGCTGTCTTCAAAATTCGCCGAACCCTTGAGCGACTCACTCCAGTTTCACGGGCACACTGTCTCACAGACTTCTGTGGTGAGCGAGTGAATTGTTGTAACACACGACGGGAGTTAGCTGGACATGTTACTGTTACAGGTCGTCCAGATCATACATCTTTAACACAGCCTTCGTCTTCAAATCTCTCTCGAATGCGACGAATCGTTAAACGTGTCGGTGGCTCTGTTTGATACTCATTTCGCCATTGCCGTTGAACCTCATTAATGTTTTCGTACTTAAAATACCACTTCAAAACTGACTTCCTTTCATCGAATGTAAGCCTTGCGCCAGCCATGTTTACTCAAGTAACTAGATGCAACTAAGAACAAAACACTGACTATCTGGCGACTATCATCTGACAAAACAAAACAACGCAATACAACACTTGTGTGGCGATTGCCGGAACTACCAAAGATGAGACAACCTCGTCAATTAGTTTGCCAGTTATGGACTTTTAAGCAGTGGATACATTTTTTTGGACCCCTCTGTATATTGTTCACCAGGAGCAGTAAGGATGTGGCTTGCTTCTTCAGTTTTTACTGAGATATCTGTCAGTAATGTTGGAATAAAATTCATTATTTGAAGCTATTATTTTTATTGTATTGAGTTCCAGATCACAGTGTTCTCGGGACATGAGGATAGAAAGGAGACGATGGATCATGTGGTTTTTTTTTTTTTTCTTTATTGTATTTCAATTCCCCATTGGGGCGGGCTGGCAGCAGCATATGCGCTGCTCTTCAGCCGAAAGCCATAGAACAAAACAATAGAAGACATTTAAAAACAGCAAAGGAGAGAAGAAGGCGCACATAGATATAAAAAGGGAGAACATCATGGAAGGCAATAGACAAAGAAAAAAAAACGGGGTGACTGTAAAATGGAGATAAAAAACTGTTTAAAAGTAGCACACACAAAAAGCGACACACCGCGACGCTTAAAAGAACACAAGGCACAGTATGACTGGAGCATACAGGTGTTGACGGATGGCATAGCACACAACGTAACACTGACGGCGAACCGCAAGGCAGTACACAATTAAAATCACACCTCTTGACGCACACGAGAAACAGCACTAAACACAACACTGATGTGGCACACTGATGATGATCAATACAGAGGATCTGCCAGGTTCAAGGAGATGAGGGAGACCTGAAGAAGGGAGGGAGGGGAAGAGATGGGGGAGGGTAATGGGGGGCGCACGGAAGAGGGCCAGGTAGGGAGGGATGTGGGAAGGAGAGAGGCAAGTATGGGGTGCAGGGTCTCAGGGGAGGGGGGGATGGAGGAAAATCCGCTCTGGGAGAAGGAGGAAAGAGGAGAAGGGGGCCCTTATAGTTGGAAGGAAGGGTATATGTCACGGCGAAGTTCGTCATCCGGGAGGGGGAGGCGTTGGAAATTGCCCTGATGAAGGAGATGGAGAGTGTGGAGGTGGAGACAGGGAGGGATACAACGACAGAGGCGCGGCAACGGGCGGGGGGTGGAGAGGAAGGAGGAAACCAGAGGGTGGGGGGGATCAACCCTGCGAACAATGTAAAGGATGCGGAGATGTTGGAGGAACAAGAGGAGGTGGGGGAAGGGGATCAGTTCATACAGGAGCCGTGTGAGGGAAGGAAGGCAGATACGGAAGGCAAGGCGGAGCGCATGGCGTTCAAGGATTTGGAGGGCCTTGTAAAAGCGGGTGGGGGCGGAGATCCAGGCGACGCTGGCATAACAGAGGATAGGACGGATGAGGGATTTGTAGGTGTGGAGGATGGTAGAAGGATGCAATCCCCATGTCCGGCCGGACAGGAGTTTCAGCAGGCGGAGGCGGGAATGGGCTTTCTGCTGGATGGTCAGGAGATGAGGGGTCCAGGTGAGGTGTCGGTCAAGGGTGAGGCCAAGGTATTTCAGGGTGGGGGTGAGTTGGATAGGACGACCATAAAGGGTGAGGTAGAAATCATGGAGGCGAAAGGAGCGAGTGGTGCGGCCTATGATGATTGCCTGGGTTTTGGAGGGGTTGAGACGGAGGAGCCACTGGTTACACCAAGTGGTGAACTGGTTAAGGTGGGTTTGGAGGGTACGTTGAGACCGTTGAAGGGTAGGATAGAGAGCCAGGAAGGCGGTGTCATCAGCATATTGGAGAAGGTGGACTGGTGGGGGTGGCTTGGGCATATCAGCTGTATACAAGAGATAAAGGAGAGGGGAGAGGACAGAACCCTGGAGGACGCCAGCCGTGGGATAAAAGATACGGGAGTTGGTGTTGTGGAGGGTGACATAGGAAGGACGGTGCGAGAGGAAGGAAGCGACCAGACGGACAAAATTGATAGGCAGGGCGTAGGTTTGGAGTTTAAAGAGGAGACCGGGATGCCATACACGGTCATAGGCATTTTGGAGGTCAAGGGAAACAAAAATGGCGGAGCGACGGGAGTTGAGCTGGAGGGACAGAAGGTGAACAAGGTTGAGGAGTTGGTCGTCAGCAGAGAAGGAGGGTCGGAAGCCACACTGGGTAAGGGGGAGGAGGTGGTGTTGAGCAAGGTGCCGATGGATACGGTGGGAGAGGATGGATTCAAAGACCTTACTGAAGACAGAGGTGAGGCAGATGGGACGATAGGAAGAGGCAGCAGAAGGGGGTTTGTTGGGTTTGAGGAATAGGAGGACGCGGGAGGTCTTCCACAGGTCAGGGTAGAAGCCAGTAGAGAGGATGACATTATAGAGATGGGCGAGGACAATTAGGAAGGAATAGGGGCTTTCTCGAAGGTGACGGTAAGTGACACAGTCGTGACCAGGGGCCGTGTTGCGTTTGGACTGGAGGAGAAGTTTAATGTCTTGTGCTGTGATGGGAGTGTTGACGTCGGAGGGGGGCAACTGCCCCAAATACTGGAGACTAGGAGCAAGTGGAGCGACTGAGGTATCAGCACGTTCCATGACGGTGGGGAAAAGCGAATAATCAAAGTGGGGATCATCGGGGATGGAGAAGACCTCGGAAAGGTGGGAAGCGAAGTGGTTGGCCTTACTGAGGTTGTCTGGAAGGGGGCGATCGTTATGGAGAAGGGGGTAGTGGGGAGCGGAAAGGGAACCAGTAAGAGGATGGAAGGCGGACCAGTACTTGGAGGAGTTGATAGGGAGGGTGGCATTGAGTCGTGTGCAGGTCTGGCGCCAGTCCCGGCGTTTCGTTGCTGTAATAAGGTTCCGTACGTGTCGCTGTATTTGCCGGTGGCGTTGGAGTGTATCCCTGTCACGAGTGCGGAGGAAGGAGCGATAGAGGCGGCGGGATTCACGGAGGAGGAGGACAGCCCGCGGAGGGAGAGTGGGACGGTGTGGGTGGATGGTTTTAGTAGGAACATGGGCCTCCACAGCGTCAGTAATTACCGTCTGAAGGAAGGACGAGGCGCGGATGATGTCGTCAGCATGGCGATAGGTAAGAGGGTGGCTTTCGACCTGGGTGGAGATGGAGTCCCGGTAGGCATCCCAGTTGGCACGGCGATAGTCATGGACGACCTTGGGAGGGGTGCAGGTTGCGGAGCCGGAGGGGGGCGGTTTGCAGACGTTATGGTGAGAAGGACAGGGAGGTGATCGCTACCTGTGGGGTCAAGGACGGCGACAGTGATACACCCAAGGAGGTTGGCGGAGGCAATGACAACATCGGGGGTGGTGTTACTTTCGGGTCGGGTGTGCTGGGGAATGGGAACAAGGTCACCCTGGATTGTGGAGAGGAACTGATGCCACCGCCGAAGGGCAGCAGGAGTGCGGCTATGGATGTTGAGGTCGGCGGCAATCACATAGGTGGAGAAGGTGTGGTCAATGTGTGAGATGAAGTCATAAGGAGGAGGAGCAGTGGAGCGGACATAGATGGTGGCACAGGTAATGGTGAGGGAGGGGAAGGGATCATGTGGTAGAACTCTGCAGCTTTGTAGACTGGGATTAATGTGTCAGTAAAAGAGTATTTTCGGTGAATTTTAAATTTATGGTAGCTACTTTCTATCTGTAAGCTGATGTCTCGGAACTTAATGCTCGAAAACCCTAAAGCCGTCGGCACACGGACCCTGCTGTCGAACGTCACTGCTGAACGTGCCGAGTTCAACGTGCTGCTGAACGCTCAGAAATGACACGACTTGTGCATACGGTACGTGGGCCCCAACGTGGTATACGCGTTCACAACGCACTCCAGCGGCAGCTGCGGGATGTTTCTGGCTTGTCTAACTCGTAAACACTGTTTACTAAATGGGTGCGCGTAAAATTCCCGCGTTAACTCTATTAAAACGCACATTTTCTCCATTGTCCATAGACTAGTCACGTTTTTGTACATGAAATATACACAAATAAAAACTTCAATATCCATGTACATGTTTTAAGACGAAGAGAAAAGTACCATGTCCAATAAGTAAGGACACATGCCTGTAAAAGTTCTATTACAAACAGTGCAATACAAATTTGCAGTAGTTCTCCGCATAAAATAAGAATTGTCTCATCATTCTCACATTTCAGTGAAACTCCAAGGCCATTTTTACTTGATCACTGTTCCTACTCAGTAGGAAAATCTTTGCAACATGTGAGTTACGAAACGTAAAAGATAAAGAGCAAAATACCATTATACAAGTAGCGCAAGCTATCCTGTAGATTAAGCCAATCGAACAAACTCACTCCTCAAAAGAAGGTGAACTTATATTTACATAACATCAAATAGTATAGTATATACTTATATTAATGTAATATCAAAGCATCAGAATCTATTACGCGAATGTTAGGGAAAAAAATTTGATGTGGCGAGACGCGGACCACCGCCATTTCACGCATTTCATTTGGAATAGGTAATGCTACTCACTCCACTAAACCGATAACAAACATGTATTAGCCAATCCTATGTTGTGACACGTGGTAACAGCTTTGATCGTAGCTGTGTTACTAACTGAAATTCAATTATAACAAACTGTACCAAAAACAATCCGTTTTGGTGTATCCTTAGTGTATCGTTGCCTTCATATGGCATACCGCCGTAACACGCAAGTTACAATAATATTTTAGCCACGGATAAGATGTTTCTCATTATTTTATTCCAACGAATCACACAGTTAACAACGAGTTTTCGAATGATTCTCAATTTGCTGGTGCTCATAAACGGCATATATACGTATGATGATGATGATGATGATGATGAGTCCCATACTCCTTTGCAGAGCGTAGGGGAGCGACGCGGGAAACCCGCGCCGCCTTACTAGGCAAGGTCTTAGTGGAGGTGGTTTGCCATTGCCTTCCTCCGACCGTAATGGGGATGAATGATGATAATGAAGACGACACAACAACACCCAGTCATCTCGAGGCAGGAAAAATCCCAGGCTGGAAATGAATGCCAATATGGCGCCTCTGTGCTGAAGGGAGATGGGGTGCATGTGACGTAGGTGGCGTTGTGCCATCTGATTGGTCAACGCTCAGAATATCTAACACGCCAGATATTGCCTTGCACGTTTTGAAAGACTCCCGAACGTGCTGTTCCACGCTATGACGCCAGAAACTCGGCACGCTCAACGGTCAACGTTCCGATGCACGGCCCGTGTGCCGACGGCTTAACTGCATTCTGATCTTTGTGCTAGCGTGCCGTTGATTCATATTTTTCATGACCTTATGAGTTGCCTTTTGCAACCTTTCCATATACAGGGAACATCATCGACATATGTGTACCAATGCGCAACATGGTTTGGCAATGGTTCAATGATAAGAAAATCGGTCTCCCACTTGTCCACGCACTTCGCTGTTAGCAAGAGGAATAATGATGAACCCGTCGCCTGACCATCGGTTCCTTGAAAGCAGAAATAATGTTGACTAAAATAACATTCCGCTGTACTAAATATGCTCAGCTGTTCTTCTCGATTAGTGTTGCGTAAATAAAATGATAGAGACACAGTATCTAAACAGTCTTTAAAAGGGAATGCTTGTGAACAAGCTGTGTACATCCAAAGAGACTAACTTCTATTTGCCGGAATTTTAGCATCTGTTAACTTGTTAAGTAGATCTAAACTGTTCTTAATGCTATATTTCCCTGTGAAACTCACTGCTCTCCTCAAGATGGTGATCATCCTCCTGGAAATATTGTGTACTGGAGCTAGTACTGCAGGTACCACAGGACGGTCCTGATTCGTGGAATGTGGGTAAGCCATGCAGTTGTGGAGTCCTTGGATTCATTTCAAGAATGCTCTAACAAACGTATTGTCAAAAATGTTGGAGCACTTGTTTACTGTCTCCTTAAACTAGTCACTGTATGTAGTTCTTCGGTCCTTCCATAATTTTCGTATCTGTACTCACTGGAAAACTTCTTCCACTTTGCTGATATACACGGACCTGACTAACGTTGCGGGACAGCGGTGTGCATGTACACACGTGGCGGCTGTATCACTATCACAAGGAATCAAAGGGCAGTCCATTGGCGAACCTGCCCCTTGGTGATTTCTGTGGAAAGGTTTCCCACGTGTTATGGCTGCACAAGGGATTAACAGACTTTGAAAGTGGAGTGGTAGCTGCAACTGGACACATGGGATATTCAGTTCGGAAATATTATGGGAATTTAATATTCCGAGATCCATAACGTCAAGAGTGTGTCGAGAATGCCAAATTTCAGGCATTAGCTCTCACCGTGGATAACGCACTGGCCGACGGCCTTCACTTAACGTCCGACAGCAGTGGCGTTTGCGTAGAGTCGTCGGTGCTAATAGACAAGCAATACTGCGTGAAGTAACCACAGAAATCAATGCAGGACGTACGAAGAACCTATCCGATAGGACAGCGTGGCAAAATTTGACGTTAATGGGCTGTGGCAACAGACGACCGACGCTAATACACTACTGGCCATTAAAATTGCTACACCACGAAGATGACGTGCTACAGACGCCAAATTTAACCGACAGAAAGAAGATGCTGTGATATGCAAATGATTAGATTTTCAGAGCAGTCACACAAGGTTAGCGCCGTTGGCGACACCTACAACGTGCTGACATGAGGAAAGTTTCCAACCGATTCCTCATACACAAACAGCATTTGACCGGCGTTGCCTGGTGAAACGTTGTTGTGATGCCTCGTGTAAAGAGGAGAAATGAGTACCATCATGTTTCCGACTTTGATAAAGGTCGGATTGTAGCCTATCGCATTGCAGTTTATCGTATCGCGACACTGCTGCTCGCGTTGGTCGAGATCCAATGACTGTTAGCAGAATATGGAATCGGTGGGTTCAGGAGGGTAATACGGAATACCGTGCTGGATCCCATCGGCCTCGTATCACTAGTAGTCGAGACGACAGGCATCTTAACCACATGGCTGTAACGGATCGTGCAGTCATGTCTCGATCCCTGAGTCAATAGATGGGGACGTTTGCAAGACAACAACCATCTGCACTAACAGTTCGACGACGTTTGCAGCAGCGTGGACTATCAGCTCGGAGACCATGGCTGCGGTTACCCTTGACGCTGCATTACAGACAGGAGCGCCTGCGATGGTGTATTCAACGACGAACCTGGGTGCACGAATGGTAAAACGTCATTTTTTCGGATGAATCCAGGTTCTGTTTACAGCATCGTGATGATCACATCCGTGTTTGGAGACATCGCGGTGAACGCATATTGGAAGCATGTATTCGTCATCGCCATACTGGCGTATCACCCGGCGTGATGGTATGGGGTGCCATTGGTTACACGTCTCGGTCACCTCTTGTTCGCATTGACGGCACTTTGAACAGTGGAGGTTACATTTCAGATGTGTTACGACCCGTGGCACTAACCTTCATTCGATCCTTGCGAACCCCTACATTTCAGCAGGATAACGAACGACCGCATGTTGCAGGTCCTGTACGGGCCTTTCTGGATACAGAAAATGTTCGACTGCTGCCCTGGCCAGCACATTCTCCAGATCTCTCACCAATTGAAAACGTCTGGTCAATGGTGGCCGAGCAACTGGCTCGTCTCAATACGCAAAAATGGTTCAAATGGCTCTGAGCACTATGGTACTCAACTGCTGAGGTCATTAGTCCCCTAGAACTTAGAACTAGTTAAACCTAACTAACCTAAGGACATCACAAACATCCATGCCCGAGGCAGGATTCGAACCTGCGACCGTAGCGGTCCTGCGGTTCCAGGCTGCAGCGCCTTTAACCGCACGGCCACTTCGGCCGGCGACTCAATATGCCAGTCACTACTCTTGTTGAACTGTGGTCTCGTGTTGAAGCTGTATGGGCAGTGTACCTGTACACGTCATCCAAGCTCTGTTTCACTCAATGCCCAGGCGTATCAAGGCCGTTGTTACGGCCAGAGGTGGTTGTTCTGGGTACTGTTTTCTCAGGATCTATGCACCCAAAATGGGTGAAAATGTAATCACACGTCAGGACTAGTATAATATATTTGTCCAATGAATACCCGTTTATCATCTACATTTCTTCTTGGTGTAGCAATTTTAATCATACGAAATCACCAGCAGCCATCGTGACCATATTGCTTGGACCGTAAACGACTGGAAAATCGTGACCTGGTCAGATGACTCCTGGTTGCAGTTGGTAAGAGCCGATGGTAGGGTTCGAGTGTGGTGCAGACCCCTCGAAGCCATGGACACAAGTTGTCAACAAGGCACTGTGCAAGCTGGCGGTGGCCTCGTAATAGTGTATGTTGTGTTCACACCGAACGCACTGGGTCCTCTGGACCATCTGAATCGGTCTTGGTTATATTCGGCTACTTGTAGACCATTTGCAGCCATTCATCGTCTTCATGTACCCAAATAAAGATGGGATTTTTATGGATGACGATGTACCATGTCACTGGGCTACAATTGTTCCTGATTACTTTGAAGAACATCCTGGGCAATTCTAGCGAATGATTTGTCATCCACATCGCCTGACATGGGGATAATCGAGATGTCAGTGCGCGCACAAAATCCAGCACCGGCAATACTTTCGCAAGTAGGCTATAGGGGCAGAATGGCACAATATTTCCATCGACTTGTAGAGTCCGTGCCACGTCGAGTTGGGCAAAACAAGGTATGACACGATATTAAGAGGTACCCCGTGAACTTTGTCACCTCACTGCATTTAGCTGTTGCGTCCTTCCGTAGTTTTTGTACTCTCATCAACTGGGAAAATTCTTCCACCCTGCTTGTATAATCTGTTTTATTTAATAGCACTACAGGGCCTCCTTTACCTGCTCTAGTCACTTAAAACTACGACTGATATCAGTAATAACGTGACTGTGATAGAACGGATCCTGAAGACGGGTGCGTGCCTGTACGAAGTTACATTATCATCCGACCACGTCTGCTGGGTGCTTCACGTTTTGTGCAGGCAGTGTACACTGAGGAGACAAAAGTCATGCGATACCTCCTCATATTGTGTCGAACCTCCTCATTCCAGGCGTAGTGCAACAAGTCAACGTGGCATGGACTCAACAAGTCGTTGGAAGTCCCCTGCATAAATATTCAGCCATGCTACCTCTATATTCGCATAACTGAGAAAATGTTGCCGGTACAGGACTTTGTGCACGAATCGACTTCTTGATTAAGTGACATACATTTTCAGTGGCATTCATTGCAGACGATCTGGATGGTGAAATCATTCAAAATGTCCTGAATGTTCTTCAAATTGGTGAGATGGCGTACTGCCATCCATAAAAATTCCACCGTTACTTGCGAACATGAAGCCCGTGAATGGCTGCAAAGGGTCTCCAGGTAGACGTACATAACTATTTCCAGTCAATTATCGCTTCATTTCGACCAGAGGATCCAGTCCAGTCCATGTTAACGATGCCCACATCGTTATGGAGCCATCTCCAGCTTGCACAGTGTTTTGTTGACAAACTGGGTCCATGGCTTCGTGGGGTCTGCATCACGACCGACACCTACCATCGTCTGTTGCCAGGTGAAACCTGGGTTCATGTGACCAGGCCACAGTTTTCCAGTCGTCTCAGTCATCGATATGGCCACGAGCCCAGCAGAGGTGCCGCAGGCGGTGTCGTGCTGCTAACAAAGGCACTCGAGCCGGTCGTCTGCTGCCACAGCCCATTAACGTCAAATTCCGTAGCACTTTCTTAATGTGTACATTCGTTGTACGTCACACATTGATTTCTGCGGTTATTTCGTGCAGTGTTGCTTGTCTGCTTAGCACTGGAACCATACGCATATGCCGCCGCTGTTGGTCAAGTGGAGTGCTTCGGCCACTGTCTTGTCCGTCGTGAGAGGTGGTGTTTTAAATCTGGTGTTCTCGGCAGACTCTTGACTCTATGGATCCTAGAACATCGAGTTCTTTGACAATTTCCGAACTGGAATTACCTATGCGTCTAGGTCCAACTACCTGTACAGGATGGCGGGTATGGGCAGGCGGTGGGCGTTATGGAATAATAGAGTAATTTTTATAGAAAGGCCATTTATTGGCTAAAGCATGATGAAAGGGGCTACATAGGCCTAGGGAGGTGAGGGTGAGCCAGAGCTTACAATTTGGCGAACATTGTTCGCGAAGCTACCGAAAGTTGTTGTCTGCCAAAACTAAGTCCACAGTGCCGTAGCACCGGGAGAAGCGGGAGATGTTCAGTGCCACAGGACGCGCCTCCGACTCGCGGGTGAGCAAGAATACAAGAGAGCGGGCCCGGCGACGGGCGGCCGGGTATGTTCGACGTACCACGCGGGTTCCTCCACCCTGATTGGTCAGGACCGAGCAAACCGTGCGGGCGGCATGGAACTTTCCAGAGCGTTGCCTGCTAAGCGACGCCTGGGACGGCGTTACCTCGTCAGCACACGAGAGAGGCGCGTGAACAAGGTGCCCTTTCTCGGTGCTGACTTCCTGTTACTAGACCGTGGGACGAAAGAATTTACAGGCAGCTAACACTGCCGGCCGTGGCTTGGCCGTAATGGAGTAATGAAGTTACCGGTTGGAGGCTCATATAATAAAGTAAAATCTCCTATTGTCTGGCTCATCCTTTACATTCCTCCCCCTTCCGTGGGAGCGGAGAACGTATGTGAATTCGCTCAATGCAATTATTATTTGAATGTAAACAAATTTAAATTTATCTTGCAAAAGAAAGTGAACATTGGCCCTCACGGAAGACGGCAGGGGTCTTAATCTATGGGAGGGTATAGAGACTCTAAAGACCTCCTAAGGGTCGCAAGGGGACTTACACATGTCAACAATATTGTGTGTATACAAGAATCATCATAAAACATCAAAACATCGTAAAACATCAGAACATCATAAAATATCATAGAATATCAAATCAAAATTAGAACAAAACGTAACAGTGTGAATTAGGTAAACATGCTAGTGTTCTTGTTGCTAAGATGAGGTAAAAATATCTTTTTTTTTTGCTTTTGTTTGAATAAGTTGGAAATTTAAACACATCACCACTGATGAGTCACGAGGCGGCGTGAGGTGTTGTCCTCAGCGGGCAGCGCGCAGGCTGCAGGCAGGAAGGGGGCGTGGCCGTGGCCAGGTCCGTGCGCTGGAACTCAGCGCAGGGTAGGGGGGTATGAGGGGAGATTCACACGTTTCAAAACACAGTTGAAAAGGGAGTTATTACTAAGGGAACACTTCACTACACTACGCTAGTTTCTCCAATATTAGAATTGCACTCTTAAAACTAAGGGAGGGCACATGCCTGATAGGTTCTTGTTTTCTCTTTATAGTTGAGTTTAGTTTGTGTCTGTTTACCATTCATTTAAGTGCCAACAGGCGAACGTAAGAAATTTGTCCTTTTTCATGTTTTAGCAAATCATCAATTGACGTTAGGATGTGATTATTTGATTTTTTAGGTAAAACTTGAACGTTAGCTGACAAGGGAATCATGAATGGGCTTTCAGGTATAAAAAACATAATTAAAGGGGGCGCGAATACTAAGTGAGTAAGCCGTAGTGGCATGAAACGTCATTAATGGCGTTCCGGCAGGAACCGTTTGCTAAAGATCTGCGCGGAGTCTACGTTAGAGTGACAGCAAGGCCGAATCTCGCGCTAAGTCAGAAAGGCGCGCGGCAGATAATTTCCAAGGCCAGCGCGGCGTCAGGGCTGCACGCGGCAGCTGAGGGGTCTACGACTGTCAAATGCCGACTGTCAAATACAACAAAATAGAAGTGGGATTACGCGTGACATAAAGCTAGATGAGCTGTTACAGTGGGTTCTGTTTAAAATTACATTATGCATCAGTAAGTTGGTTCGTAACCAAGTTCCTATGACATCCATTTGAGCCCAAACATAATTCTTACACAAACATGAAAATATAAAAACGAAGCACTCAAATATCATATTATTTTGCTGCATATTCCATATCGCTAAACAAAGTAAGTGCCTCTTTGGGCTGACTCTCTACGTGTAATAACGTTCACATTTTGAGAAGAATTTTCTCGTCACTCAATATATTTACTGAACACCATCAAGTGAGAGTGACAAAGAAAAGTGACACCAGTTTGGTGCAGGTGGGACATAGATTGTGTCGTAGGATGTCAACGCTGTTGCTAACGAAAGGAGAGAAACAAAACTCGACGATGTCCATAGTGGACACAGAGAGTATAAGGAATTGGATTAGAAAAGACTAAGTTGAGCGTAATTTCTGAAGGACTTTTCCTTCATGAAGGTATAGTGCGCGGCGCATCGTTGACACGACGTTATCGCCTCCTTAACTGTGTAAATGACAATTCTGCGACTCCAAGATAGCTACTTCATACTTCTTCAAACTCGACATCTGTCACCTAAAACAAAACTTTACTGCGCGACAAAATTCACTGTCTTCATCCTCTCAACATCTTGCAACAAAACTTTACTTTGCGACCAAATTCGCCGTCTTCATCCTCTCAACATTTTGCGACTAACTTTACTTTGCGACCAAATTCGCCGTCTTTATCCTCTCAATATCTTGCGTCTAAACTCGCTGTCTCTATAACTCCGTAGTGCTGGCCTCCTCGGGCCCAGCTGGTTGCTTAAAACTCCGTCTATCCTTGCTTGTATCGCAGTGTCCTGGGACACGTCATACAGTTAAATGCTACTACTTCAATAGTCGGTATTCCTTCGGAAAATACAATGGGAAAACAAAGAAGGCTCAAGGTTTTGAACAGAGATTTCCGCTTACTGGCGTTTAGCTGCGGGCTAGACGCGGTTCGCGTCTGACGTTGCCTGATCAGCTGTCGTCAGAGAGCACGGAACACTGTTCTCGTGAACTCTTCTTCGAGATGGAAGATCAAAGTCTGGGCTGAATAGTTTTGTGTCTGTTGAAAGTTGACAGATCAAAGTGGGTAGGATGGACTGTGCCGCGAAACTGAATAGTGAAGAAACGACACAGACAGCTAAGGGGCCGCGCGGGAGCCAACCGCGTCACGTAATTACGTGCCCTTGCGGGTGGTGCATGACTCTTCATGTGTTGTTCTGTTGATAGTGGAAAGATGAAAGTGGGTAGAACAGACTATGTCGCGGAACGGAAAAGTGAAGAAACGACACAGACAGCTAAGGGACCGCGCGGGTGCCAGCCGCGTCACGTAAGGTACGTGCCCTTGCGGGTGGTGCATGTGGTATGTCCCTCCAGATAAACATTCAAATACAAATCAAAATAAAGCATGGTTACATCCTAAACTACTCTTCTAAAACAATTTATCACCTAAGACATTATTATTATTAACCAGATAATTGGCAGTACTCGGGAACTTACTCTAGCATGCTTGAAATCCTACAAAATTATTATCCTCATCAGTATAGTAACACAGCGACACATGGAAACACTAGGCTGATACAAATACTAAATTACTGGTGCTGGCAAAACTTTAGCAAAATTCTCTAAATAGTTAGTAATAAAACAGTCAAAATGAACAACAATAAGATAATACATGGACTTAAGTAATTGGACACAAGTAATTAGACATAAGTAATTGGACGTAATCAATTAGACACAAGCAATTTGACATAAGTAATTGGCAACTCGTCATAGTGATATAAGAGGTGGCAAAACCGTAACAAAAGCAAAAGTTTAAAATATTATTTCCTTCAAACAAAACTTCCTTACTCTCCAGTTACATTTCGTAGCAAAATGAATGTAAGCATCCCTTGGTATTCCTTTATGCTCTCGTTTGTGTCTTCATACCAACTAATAGTCTTTGGTACTTTTACCTAGAAGAAAACTGTCGTTAAGTCATGGCAATGTTATGTGTAATGCTGTGGAATAGTGTAATGTCACGTTAATACTTCCTGTAACAAGATTCTGATGAAAAATGATTTTATGTCTCCTTCAATGAACAGCCCAAAAATTATTAAACGTGCGATAAACCGTTTCCTGTGTTGATTTGTATTTGCAAATATTGACGATCATCAGTCACCCAACCAATCGTTCCGGTGTGTATTGGTTGTTCCTTTTGTTCATTCTCTCACTTACCTGCTTCCATATAATCAATATTGGCGGCTTGACGAAGCTAGTTGCATCTCGAAGACGTCGATATGACTTACCTGTCGGTGCTTTGGTTTTTAATAAAATTAGAGTTCATCTGTCATATAAAGAGTGTGTAGGGAGCAAAGTATGTTCCTTACTATTGAAAATGTGCGCAAAGTTATTCAAAGGGTTCGTCATATAATGGTTAAGAATTTCTGTGTTAAGATTCAGTGCAGCTTGAGGTGCTAAGGTGCGACACGCGTCGCGCTCGTGAGATTGTAAAGTTGCTGACAGCACAGCTGACAGTACGGCTGCGTCCGGTTTCACTGGCTGGGCGGCAGAACTGGCGTTCACGCTGGGTCCGTCCTCTTGCTACGCGTGGAGTTAACCTCTCGGTACAGTCACGAAATTTCCTTCCAGAGTTATGTTGTTCACGACAGTTATGCATGGAGGATGTTCTTTTCTAAGGGGCTCTAATAACTTAAATCGCTAGAGGTCACAAAACTATCGGGTTCCAATTATTTTACTTAAACACTCTGTTCTTCTAAAATTTAGGTAAATGGCAGGTGTTAGGCTTCTAGATAAACTGTATTTTGCAATGGCATTCCAAACCCAACTCCTTGGCTAACGCGTTCCCCACACAGCGGTCGTTTACAGGACAGATATAGCGGCAAGTGCCGGCTTTCTTGACGCCATATAGATCCGTTTATTAACCGTGGTGGTGATACAACATAGCCGGAGATCGATCTGAAATTCCAACATTTACTAATCCTGATGGTTTAGACAATGCGTACCAGAAAAAGTTCTCTCTCACGATTTTTGTTCCATACTGAAAATTCAAATAGACAATACACATAGATTCCCGTCTTTAGATAAGACTAATAAAATCTGTAGGGCAATATTAAGCTGGTGATTTTATTTTTATAACTATCACTTTAGGTTTGCTGTTTAAACTGCGACGTACGAATGTAGGAATGTGTAGCGTGGCTGAGGCACGTGGCCTGCAGGGCGATGGTTGGGCGGTGAGGAGGGGCGAGGGGAGAGGTGCAGATGCTGCACGCACCAAGGACAGAGGCAGTGGGCGGGGAAGTGGGAACTGCAATGGCCGCTCTCTCGGCAGGCCGGTGGGTGGGGAGGGAAGGGAAGGGGGCCGCGTCGCCAGCTGACAGGGAGGGGCGGGACTCGGCGCATGTGAACAGCTGTAGACCACAGTGGAGGTATTTACGCACTCCTTCCGTGGCATTTAATATACAGAAATACGTGGTACCAAAAAACTTACCTCGTTGTCTGTTCAACATCGCATCATGAAAACAATAAAATAGCACTTCAGGAAGACTCCTTTTACTTTAGAGTAGCCTATTTGTTGTTTAACTTGGACGTATTTATTCTTGTTATTATCGTTGTGTGATCATTTAGCAAAACATACATGTAATAAGGCGTCTTTCAAAGTACAGGTAGACGGCTGCATGTAGTCACTGATCTACTGGCAGTTACGAAGGCGTATTAGTATCATGTTTTTATGGTAAAGCTTTAATACCTGTGTTCGTGCACTATTCACTAAGTTAACAAGTGAAATGTGAATCCCTTTGAAATGTACAAGATTAACTGATTCTTTCTCTACGTGTTCTTTTGACAAGGACAACTTTCCCCTTAATTCCATGATTAAAGAATGTTTGTGGTTTTAATTCTCGACTGCTACGATAACATTACTGGAGACGTTAAATGACAAGACAAAATGATTACATAACTTCAGTCACTTCCATTAACATGTGACGTCATAAATTCTATTACCAGTTACCAACAGTTGCCAATTCTTATGTCTACTTATAACTAACATGCACAATTTAATTAAATGTATAGTAACTACGGTGTTTTCCGTCAATTAATTCTCTTGCTGCACGCAGGACTTTTCCAACTGTTTACATACCATTTCAGACCTACTCTCTGGAACGCAAATCATAGGGGTTTGACCTTAGAGCATATCTACGTTTAGGCGGTTGTATTACCTTTTTTCTTGCTTTTTTGGGTGGAACTACTGGCGTAATAGGCCCGGTTTCACTGTTAGGTGGGGGTGGCTCGGGTCCTTTATACAGTTTCAATCTGTCAAAATGAACGATCACTGTGCGTTCCGCTAACTGAATTTCCGCATTTACTGGTGAAGTAAGCCGGATGATACGGTACGGTCCTTCATAAGTAGGTGTAAACTTTTTGGTTCTTCCCTTTTTTACTACTGGATTGCTCAACATAACTAGGTCTCCTACCTTGTACTCAGGCATTTTTGCTTTTTGATTACTTCTCTTTAGCTGTTGGGCGGTGGCTCGGGCATTGTTCCCTCTTACTTTTTTCCAAATGGATTTTAGACGTCGAGCTAGACCTTTCACATCTTTGGATTTAATTCCAGGGGGCAGTTTGTCAATTTCAAAAGGCGAATTCATAGGGCGGCCATATACTGCTTCATAAGGTGAGTACCCTGTAGCTTCATGGACACGGCTGTTATAAGCTGACGTAACGTATTGAACATACTTGTCCCAGTCAGAGTGATGTTTATTAACATAGTAAGACAGCATGCGCATAACGGTGCGGTGGACTCGTTCCAGGCGACCGTTTGCTTTTGGGTGGAACGGTGTCGTTCGCCACTTTTTAATTCGCAATAACCGACAAACTTCGGTAAATACCGCAGACATGAAATTCGTACCCTGGTCTGTGAGTACAGCTTCAGGGCTTCCGTATGGTAACACCAAATGGGTGACAAAAGCACGCGCTACTGTTTCAGCGGACATATCTGGTATAGGAACGAGAATCAAGAACCTAGAGAAATGATCTATAAGGGACAGAATATACCGATTATTTTGGGGGCTCACAGGGAAAGGACCGACAATATCTGCTGCTTCTACTGCCCAGGGATAAGTGGCTTCTGGTACCTGCTGTAAAGGCACTTTCGTTCGAGGTGGTAATGACCTCTTAACACAAGGTAGACAATTTTGTATATACTTTTGCACGTCTTTCCGCCTTCCTGCCCAGAAATAACGGGCGGCTATTCGGCAGTTTGTGGCGTGAAGGCCGTTATGACATGCCTGCAGGCTATCGTGACACTGTGCGATAATCTTGGAACGTAATTCTTTCGGGATTACTGCCTGTTTACCCAAGTGGGTCTTTCGATATAAAATTCCATCTTCAACGGAAAATTCAGGCAAAGCCACATATTTCTGACATTCGACGTCTCTTTGCTGTGCCTCTCTTAATTCTTCAATAGAAACGTCATTAGCTACGATCACTCTGACCTTTCGGCTTAATGCGTCGGCGTTCTGATGTAACTTGCCCGGTTTGTGTTTCACCTCATACTCAAATTCGCTCAGTTTCAAAGCCCAACGAGTTAGCCTACTACTAGGGTCTTTTAAGCTCAACATCCACTGTAACGCGGCGTGATCAGTGATGACAGTGAATTTTCTCCCATACAAATAACATCGGAAATAAGTTACACCAAACATGAGGGCTAGTAGTTCCTTCTCAGTTGTGCTGTAATTTGACTCTGCTTTATTAAGCTGTCGAGACGCATAACCAATTGGTCGTTCTTCGCCATCTATCTCTTGTGACAGGATGGTTCCTACAGCATAATCTGAGGCGTCCACTGACAGTATGAATGGTTTTTGAAAATCCGGGTACGCCAGTACAGGGGCTCTAGTTAAAACATGTTGAATTTGTTGCATAGCTTTATCACATTCTTTGGTCCAAATAAAACTAACTCCTTTTTTCAATAAATTAGTCAGGGGCTTAGCAAGGGTGGCATAATTATTCACGAAACGTCTGTAGTAGTTTGCAAGGCCTAAAAATGACTGTAGTTCTTTGACATTTGTCGGTGTTGGGAATTCCTTTACTGCGGTGGTCAAACGGGGGTCCGGTTTGACACCTTCTCCACTTATTATATGACCTAAATATTGTACTTGTGACTGGGCGAAAGCACACTTTTCTAATTTTACACTCAAATGAGCTCCTTTTAACCTTTGCAAAACATCCCTCAGTCTTTCTGCATGTTCTTTTATCGTTTTAGAAAAAATAATAATGTCATCTAAATACACCAAGCAGGTTGTAGGTTTCAACCCACGCAGCAGCAAGTCTGCAAATCTTTGAAAAGTGGCAGGGGCGTTTCTCAATCCAAATGGCATCCTTACAAATTCATACAATCCTGTAGGTACAACAAAAGCAGTTTTATGGCGGTCCTGGGGTGCAACAGGGATCTGATGGTACCCAGAACGCAAATCAAGGGTGGTAAAATACTTACAGTTGCCCAATCGGTCCAATGTTTCATCAATGCGCGGTAACGGATATGTGTCTGGTGTCGTTACCCGATTTACTGCCCGCATATCGACACATAGGCGATAGGCTTTCTCCCCATTTACTGATTTCTTTGGCACAACGACCACGGGGGACGCCCACGCACTCGAGGAGGGTTGTATGACTCCTGCTGCTAATTGCTGCTGAATCGTATCTTCAACTACAGACTGCAAATGATATGGTATACGGTAAGGTTTTTGTGCAATTGGCCGAGCTTCTCCGGTCGGAATTTCGTGCTGAACCAAATCCGTAGCCGGTAGAAACTGCCTCTCTTCAAACAACCACGAAAATTCCTCTAATACCGGCTGCAACATCCTTTTCTCCTCACTGTTCAAATGACCTAACTTCTCTGCTAACTGACTCCTTATCGTCGACGCGACATATCGCACTTCTCTAACTGAACATTTCTTTCCTTTCCTTCCTTTCTTATCTTCATTTCGCTGCTTCTCAGCTCCTCTTATTTCCTCAAAAATTTCCTGACCCCTGGCAACAATAGTACCCTTCGGTATCACAACATCTTCTACACCAAAATTATCTATACTTACTGGTATCGCAAAACCCTTCTGTCTCCTTTCCGGTCGGCAGATACTTCTCTTTATATGTACTGACTGACGATCTAAAACATCATTCTGGGTGAGCGGGTCAACCAGAATGTCTGTATTAGGCTGTTCTTGATTTTTGACATCTATCCAGAGAATCTTTCCACTTCCGCCTTTTATCCTCACAGGGTCAGTGGTTTTTATCGCCCACATCTGCGGTTTTATGGGAGACTGTGAACGGCGCCTTTCGCAGCTCCCTCGCGTCTGACGGGGGTGCGCACTGCCAAATCGGTGAATTGCTTCGCCGAACTGCACAGTTCGCGTTCGATAATCCACTATCCCCTGATAACGGTGCAGGAAGTCATTCCCTAGTATGATGTCAAATTCACCCTTCTTTAGCCTTACTACCTCCATCATCTGACTGTATTTACCCTCGTCGATTTGCAGGTTCACTACACACGAACCTGCAGGGACAATTACTTCCTCTCCAAGGCCACTGATATGGTACCGGGGTGGCTGTAACACCCTTCGATCATTTTTCTCCACAAACAATACACTAACTTGAGCACCAGTATCAACTAAAATTCTAACTGATTTGTTCCCGAGTACGCCAAATAGACTAACGTGTTCCACCTCTTTACATTTTTCGGTCCTAACCGGGTGTATTATTTTTGTCGGGGGCGCGGGTGGGTGGCGGAACCTGCCCCCCAAGCGTTTTCCTGATTCGACCCCACGTTGCGGCGGTGGCCGCGCATCTGATTAGAAAATGGAGACTTTGTGGGGCAAACATTATTAGCATGACCTACTGTCTGGCAAATAGTGCAATACGGCGCGCGACAGCGCATTGCCGTATGGTTGGGCTTCCCACAACGCTGACAAAATACTTCTTTTGCTGGGACCGATACTGGGTCCGATGGGTGCGGGGCGGCAGCGCAAAAACGCAACACCTCTTCGCGAAGCATTGCCAAACGAACAGCTTCAAACAGAGAAGTGGGGGAGGCTGCTTTGACTTCTCCTCCGATGCGGGGGTCAATACCGCGGACAAATGCATCAATTGCACGCGCTTCGGCTTCTGAACGCAAAATTCTGTTTTCACTGGCATTTTCACCCAGCTTGTAGGTACGACAAGATACTGCTCGTATGCGATCTGCAAAGGCATCAAAATCCTCATTAGGCTTCTGCCTAAGGGTTGATAATTGATCTCTGTAATATGCGGTACCTCTGGTATCGGAATAACGCGTAGTCAATCCGCGGGCCAATACTTCAAATTCGTGCGTGTCACGCAATTCGGCCACTGTTTCTATGAACATTCGGGCTTCCCCTGTCAACTTGAGTCTGGCTACATTGACCAATAGATCATCCGGCCAGGCACACGTGCGACCCACATCACGAATATTTTGTAAGAACATAGCTACATTTTCGTGGGACTTCCCAGAAAAGGTGGGAATGAAATCAGCCGCAGGAAAATTGCTTACAGTCGCCATGTTAGCAGAAATTGTGGCGTTTGTATTAGAGACAGAATTAGTGTTAGTTGCCTCTGTTTGAGCATTTGTTACAGGGGCGGAGCTAGCCACAGGTACGGAAGTTCGCGCACTAGCTTCCAGCGTCTGTTTCAAGACGCGGTTTTGCTCAAGTAGCTCCTGATTTTGTGCGAATAACTGGCGCATTTGTGCATTTATGGCCTCGAGCGGGTCTTGCGAGACAGGTGCCTCTACGGGGGTATCCCGTTCCTTCGCTCGTGTTCCCATCGGCATGTTTACAATTTTATGGGACGCTAGTGACCAGAAAAAAGTAATGATTGTTACAAAAAAAGGACGGCCACAAAGATTCTCAATCCAGCGGCGGAAGATCGTCGAAGCTATAGTTGTAAGCATCGCGGCGACTTACATGGCGATGGAGGCGGTGCGATGCATTGGTGGCGGCGACGGCGTGGTGCAGTGGCTGCGGCGGCGTCGGCGTCCGGACCGTCGGGCGGCGGCAGATGTGTTGGCGGCGGACGGCGCTGGCTCGGCCGGTCGGCGATGGCGGCAGGCCCCTGGCGCGTCGGTGACAGCCGCGGGCGGCGGTGGGTGGCGCGGCGGCGACGGCTGGCGCGGCGGCGGATGACGGCGGCCCGGCCGGTCGGGCAGCGCAGCGCAGGCCCCTCGAACTCAGGCAGCGGGCACCGCGGCGGCGTCCGGCTCACGTGGCTGACTAGCGTGGGCTGCCTCGCTGCAGCACGCGCCCTGTGCGTGTTTAGTGGAGCAGCCACGGCCCACGTGGAGCAAACGTGGCGGCCGGTTGGCGCATTCCATGCGCGAAGTGTACGGCGTTTTGCCGGGAAAAATTTAGTGTAGCGACAAAGTCACTACGGGAACGGATCGACACTTCTGACACCAATTGTACAGGATGGCGGGTATGGGCAGGCGGTGGGCGTTATGGAATAATAGAGTAATTTTTATAGAAAGGCCATTTATTGGCTAAAGCATGATGAAAGGGGCTACATAGGCCTAGGGAGGTGAGGGTGAGCCAGAGCTTACAATTTGGCGAACATTGTTCGCGAAGCTACCGAAAGTTGTTGTCTGCCAAAACTAAGTCCACAGTGCCGTAGCACCGGGAGAAGCGGGAGATGTTCAGTGCTACAGGACGCGCCTCCGACTCGCGGGTGAGCAAGAATACAAGAGAGCGGGCCCGGCGACGGGCGGCCGGGTATGTTCGACGCACCACGCGGGTTCCTCCACCCTGATTGGTCAGGACCGAGCAAACCGTGCGGGCGGCATGGAACTTTCCAGAGCGTTGCCTGCTAAGCGACGCCTGGGACGGCGTTACCTCGTCAGCACACGAGAGAGGCGCGTGAACAAGGTGCCCTTTCTCGGTGCTGACTTCCTGTTACTAGACCGTGGGACGAAAGAATTTACAGGCAGCTAACACTGCCGGCCGTGGCTTGGCCGTAATGGAGTAATGAAGTTACCGGTTGGAGGCTCATATAATAAAGTAAAATCTCCTATTGTCTGGCTCATCCTTTACATACCGTTGCGCGTTTATTAATTCACGTCGTGCGACCATAATCACGTCGGAAACCATTACACATCAATCACTTGAGTACAAATGGTACCGCTCCGACAATGCACTATCCTTCTCGTACTGCCGCCATCTCTGTTTGTATATATCTCCACCCCAAAACCTTTGTCACCTCTCTGTGTAATAAACTGAGTCGAAACATGGTCTGCACACTATCTTACAAGATAAGCACACCGCCAGCGAACCTCGCCAAGCTGGTGTAACTGCGCGTAATTGGCTAGAAGCCCCGGAAAAATTGATAACAGCGGAAGAGCTACTGTGTAACGGATCGCAAAGTAGCTATGACGTAACAAAACGCGGGCGTGCTGTTGCTAATGTTACTGGGAGGAGAAGCAGTGGAACCGCTTTGGGAATCTGACCGCAACTACCGAGGGCTGTATGTGCTGTCGACACAGCCCTCAACTTTGTGATCCATCGGTGAAGCAGCGACGGACGGCGTCGCCTGGCGCTGTACATCGTGTTCCCTGATACTGACGGCCTGTCAAGGGAACAACATTCCACCTACCTGTTACTACACACTGGTGAGCCAACCACTGTAACCGCCTGATTAATTGCGTATTGCTTCACCTTCGGTACCCAGTACTGCAGCGATTCTACTACCCGGGCACGGACAGAAATCCGCAAGAACTGGCACCACACATATAAATATATGCGCGTTGACGGCAAACAGTGATACCTTCAGTGCGCATGCACTGTTCGTTCGACCTCTTGCGGGAATAAGGTGAGGCTGCGAGCAATGAGGATAATGGAGGAGGGACACTGTGTCTGTATTGGGCGACGTGTGGGCATCCTGGCTGGACGGGAAACGTGCTCAGATAGCCAAAGGTGTTGAGGAAACCGCTCGCGATAAGTGGTAAATCCGGGTTCGAGCCCCGAGCACAAATTTTCGCTTCTCGGCACTGGATTTATTTCAATGCCCGATTGCGGCTGATGTCGAAATCCCTCTTCCGTCATGTTTACATACTGCTGCAGAGTCATGAATGGTGCCCGTCATTTCGGAAATGTCCGAAACGACTGATACCACACACATAAATCATTATGCTTCAGATTTTATTATATACAAAGTTTTTAAGTTTGCACAATCAAACTGAAACGTCCCCTTAGAAAACTTAATGAATTACTGAGCTGATAAACCTCTTACATTATTTGATTTTCAAACAGCTGAGCAGAACTGAATGTACTCGGACATTTCGCTCTTTACCTATTCTGATCAACGCTAAACTGACTCACAATATCTTTAGCGCAACGCAGTCTGACTTTCAATAATCCCTACAAAAGAATGGCCCTGACTAACATTAACCTATACCTTTCACAAATCACTTACGTCACAAAAATCTTCGTTACTCGAACTACTGCAATACAGCGAGCGCCACTACTGCCAGCTAAATAAAAGATTCAAACTACTGAAGGCATTAACTACTGATAGGCATAGTTAGCAAATGAAAGATTTTGATAAAGAACAAACAATGTATTTACCTTAATAGTGTTCAAAATTCATAATATATATAGCAGTTCACGACATCCAGTCTTACAAATTTACTGTCTCTGATGGACACACATCCAGATCATCCGCTCTCAAAACTCCGTCATTTCTCTGCCCACATCCACCTCTGCTGGCGGCTCACCTCCAACTGCGCAACGCTACGCGCTGTTAACAGCCAACTGCCCAACACTACAATAGCAAATTACAACAATGCCAACCAGTCACAGACTGCATACAGCACAGCCAGTGATTTTCATATTGAGCACTACGTGGCGTTACCAGCATAAAAACCTAAATAGCCTACTTACAAAACTAAGTACTTTTTTGCTAACATGCATTCGTATAAACCAGAATATTCTGTAATAAGTTCCATTTGCAAACCAGAAAATAGACAAGATTGTACTAGAGCCTTCAGTCTAACCTGCTCTGTAGGAAGGTTGTATGGTCTAATTCTGTGGGATCAATCGAAGCAGAAATAGTAGGTATAGATTAAACGCAGTAGATTAGAAAAAGTATTTTTGAACCGAAATCCATGACATCCCTCTCAAATGCCGAAAATTCTGACAATATGAAAATATTTTGATTGGTTATTACGGTGGTTTGAAGTAGTCTTTGTGTGAATATAAAAGTATTTCAGACCGAATCCTAATTTAAAGACCCTAATCTTCAGTTTAAATGACAGAGTGAGATACGCCCAGTTTTTGCTCTGTGTGTCCAATGTTCTTTGAGTTCAAAAGCCTAGGGACATTTTTTTTCGTTGCTTTGAGCGTTCAGATACTGGCTACGCTGTTTCAAATCATCTTTTCAGTTCTTTTCTATAGTAATAAAATTAAACCGTGCGGTTTTTCTTTCTGATCATATAAATGCTCGAGATCGACCCCCTAAGTATACAAGAAAAGTCCTGAAGGACCTGGATGAAAAATATAGTGAATATAATCTTTATAAATAAAAGATAAGTTGACAGTCATTTATCTAGTGATACTTGTGTAAATTTAAGATTAGGTGATGCTAATACTTCTGTGAGTACAGAATCAAATGGAAGTGCTCTTATAGGAACAATCTGCTTTCCGCCTTCTACATATAGTGGTGATGCAGAAAACTCTCAAACCAGTGACCAAAATGTTATATTAGATATTACAGAACTTTTACAGGTTATCTACATCGAAGTGTACATGATTATTCTGAAATTCCCAATTACGTGCCTGGCAGAGGGTTCATCGGACCACCTTTAAGCTATTTCTCTACCGTTCCTCTCACGAACAGCGAGCGGGAAAAACAAACACTTAAATCATTCCGTGCGAGCTCAGATTTCTCTTATTTTATTATAATGATAATTTCTCCCTATGGAAGTATACACGAACAATTGTTTTTCACGTTCTAAGGGGAAAGTTGGTGATTGATGAGAAGATCCTGCCGCAATGAAAAACACTATTGTTTTAATGAATGCCACCACGATTCGTGCATCATATCCTGACACTCTCTCCCCTATTTCATGGTTACACAAAAAGAGCTCCCCTTCTTTGGACTTTTACAATGTCCTCCGTCAATCCTTTCTGATGTGGATCCCACACCGCACAGCAGTACTCCAGAAGAGGACGGACAAGCGTGGTATAGGCCGTCTGTTTAGTAGACCTGTTACATTTTCTAAGCACTCTGCCAAAAAATCACAGTCTTTGGTTTTCCGTCCCTGCAATGTTGGATTTTAAGTTATTCGTAATTATAACCCCTAAGCCTTTACATTTGTTTGATTTATACTGTAACCGAAATTTAGTGTACTCGTTTTAATATTCCTCAGGATGACATCAGACTTTTCATTGTTTATAGCCGGCTGGCTCGTTTCACAATATTAGACATCGTGTCTAAACCATTTTGCAGTTAGTTTTGATAATATGCGGACTTAACGATAAAATGACGGCATCATCTGCAAACAATCTAAGCGGGCTGCTCAGATTGCCTTCTAAATCATTTGTGTGGTTTAGGAACACCAGATATCACTTCCGTTTTACTCGTTGATTTCCGAAAATTACCACGAAATGTGATCTTTCGCACTGGAAATCACGAATCCAGTCGCACAAGTGAGACGATACTTCATAGGCACATAATTTGATTAGAAGCCGCTTGTGAGGAACGGCGTCAAGAGCCTTTTGAAAAGGTAGAAATATGGAATCGACCTGACATCCCCTGTTGATAGCACTCATTACTTCATGAGTATGAAAAGCTAGTTGTGTTTCACAAGAACAATATTTTATGAATCCGTGTTGGCTTTTTTTTTTTTCAATAAATCGTTTTTTTTCTTTTTTTTTTTTTTTTGAGGTGATTCATAATGTTCAAACTCAGTATATGTTCCATAATCCCATTGGAAATCGACGTTAGTGATTATGGGTCTGTAATTCAGCGGATTACTCGTACTTCTTTTCTTGGGTATTGATATGTTATGTTATGTTAAGTTAACCGGGGACCTAGAAACGACGGAGAGGCTCCGTCCCCGTTGCAGCCACAGTGGTCCGCAACCCCACGACGACTTCACCCCTCCACCGCCCCACACCCAACCCAGGGTTATTGTGCGGTTCGGCCCCCGGTGGACCCCCCAGGGAACGTCTCACACCAGACGAGAGTAACCCCTATGTTTGGGTGGTAAAGAAATGGTGGTGTACGCGTACGTGGAGAACTTGGTTGCGCAGCAATCGCCAACATAGTGTAGCTGAGGCGGAATAAGGGGTACCAGCCCGCGTTTGCCGAGGCAGATGGAAAACCGCCTAAAAACCGTCCACAGACTGGCCGGCTCACCGGACGTCGACACAAATCCGCCGGGCGGTTTCGTGCCGGGGACCGGCGCTCCTTCCCGCCCAGAAAGCCGTGCGTAGACCGCACCGCCAACCGGGTGGGCTGGGTATTAATATGACTTGCGCAAATTTCCAGTCGTTGGGTTCGGATCGTTCTACGAGCTTGTGGTCGTATATGATTGCTAAGTATGAGGCTATTATATCAGCATACTCTGAAAGGAATTTGATTGTTATACAATCTGGGCCGAAGCCCTTGTCCACAATGATTTAAGCTACGTCCCTACAGCGAGAATATCTATTTCTTAGTTACTCTGATTGGCTTTTTTAAATTGCAGTTACGGAATATTTATTTCGTCTTCTTTTGTGAAATAAGAAGTCATATGTCAGTTTTGAACCTGAAAACATAGCAGGAATGTATTAAACAGAAAACTCAGTTTCTCGTAAGCTTCGTTTTTCCGAGAGTAACGTACCTACCCTCTGAAACCATTTATCCCAGAGCAAAGAGAATCTAACAACCAATTGCCTTGCAAGTTAGGGATGAAGTGACATTTTTTTAGCTTTCTAGCTGTATTACAAGGAACACTCTGCCGATGCCTATTTTAAAAATTTGCCCAGAAAATGGTCATTATTAAAAAAGTTTCCACATTACAGTTTTTATACAACATTCTTAAAAAATGGCAGATTGTTACCAAGGTGTGTGAATGTACCTGAAAAAATGTCCGTGTTCTACTGTTAATACATCCTGAGAAAAGGTATATTTAAACCGATCAATTTAACATGGCGGAGATAGAAGGTATCTCCTTCACTTAAAGTAATGACTAACACTTTGTCTGGTGAGGTCACAGTTACTGTGCCACCTGTCGCACAAGGGACTCAGCTCCACAGGGGTCATCCTAACGGCCGCAGACTGCAACAGACAGATGCTCTGCGAGCGGCCTAAACGGCAGATTTAAGGCGCCACCGTACAGAGGCTGACTCGCACACTATGTTAGCGGAAGGGAACGGAACGAAAGGCGATGTCACCGTCAAACAGAACTGTCTTCACACAGAATGCTACTTAAAGACAACGTCTCTTCATTTAGACCCGCATGGAATGGTCAAAGGGAAGTTTTGAGACGGTATGCTGGACAAAAGTTGGAGAACAATAACAGCGCGATGTGAACTATTTTATAGCGCATATCAAAACACAACTGTATTATTTTATATTCCATTGAAGGTATCTTAAAATAAAAGGTGAAAGCATGTCTGGAACAAATAAAACACAGTACAGCAAGAGAAAGGTGTTTTTTTTATTTACAAAATGAATATAGTAACAGTATTAATGTCAAAGCAAATTCTGTAACCTAGAGTCTTGACGAAAGTAATCTGCAGAGAAGAGGAAAAGTGTCATTTAAACATTTCAAAGAACTGGCTAGGTGCGAGTACAACTTCGAAGAGGGTTCCGTAAAAACTCAGTTTCGTATTCCAAGAATGGAGAGCAAGAGATCAATAAACTATGCAGATTCGGCAGGATGTAGCTTGCAGTAGTTATTCTGAGATGAAGAGGCTTGCACAGCATAGAGTAATATGAGAGCTCCATCAAACCAGCATCTGGACTGAACAACAACAATTACAAGTTAATAATTTTCTGATTTTTTTCCCTTAACTTACACTGTGAAACCCATCTCCTTGTCAAATTTCATTATTCTAGTTCAAGGGAAGTACCATCTAGGTTTTGATGAGTGAGTCTGCGAATATCGAAATATGTGACGTAAGTGGCCGTATCTTTGCATTACATTGACTTGGATGCTTTAATTTTTTACATCGCCAGGAGACCGAAGACCGTAATATCTGACATAAATTTCCACTTGAAACGTCCACCCTTCCTCAGAAAAAAAAAAAAAACAAACAGACAGACATACAGACGAACAACAAAGTCATCCTGTGACGTTTCCGTTTTTACCGATTGGGCTGCGGAGCTGTAAAAATCGACTACCATTTACTAAAGATACGGATAAGCACATCTTATTTTTATCGATTTATATGGTTTATGAAAGCCTGTGAAAATAAAACCAGTGGTTTACTTTTAATAAACTTTTTTGTACTACCGGACACGATTTTCGTTTGTTTACTTCTGGCACGATGCTTTTCAGAAAATGATTCTCATTGTTCGCATTTTCATGCGACATTTGTCAGTGATGTTTCCAATGTGTGGAGTGCTGCAGTTTTCTGTTGCCTGTACCATAATACGCAGGTTATAAACGATGTTTGCAACAGACCACAATGGTGCAAGGGAAGTCGAGACTAACAAATTGATATGAGGGACACTTGTGGTCCAATTTATTGCCGACAAGCCGCCTTAAACTGTCCTACAAAAGCCACGTATTCCAAAGCTCGTGCACACCATGAGATAGTTTGGGCTAAAATCCTCCTTCATTGTTAATAACTCCTTAGCCTTCCACAAAATGCAAAATGACGTTTGTCTAAACTGAGTAAATCGTTACGTTTGTGTGCCCTTCTTAGTGTTAAACAACTGTGCTTGTAAGTATTAAATTTAGATCGAATTGCATAATATTTACAAAAGTCTTTTTTCTCCCACTACCCTCACGGGAAAGTTTAAATTAATTATGTTAGAGATATAAGCGACTAACCCGTTGGCGTAAAGGCCCGTCCACACACAACGATCTGTCGCCGCAGTTATCTGCGCGAATGTGACTACGAGTACATGCAAACATCTCTGAAGATGTGGTATGTTCACACGACACAAGTTCCAATCTACTGCTCGCCGGCCATCTGTCGGTGCGAGAAGAAATTTCAGAGGCAAACGACTACACTTTCGTACTGTAAGTTCAGTTAATTTCATTTATTCAGAAACGAAGGAAATTCTATTACGGTCTGCATTTGCAACTTGTATTGCAAGAAACATCAGAAACAGAAAGACAGGTTGAAATGGCCTACACAATGGTTGCTTAGGCAAAGGTAGCTCTCGCGCATGAATTTAATTCACGAGTTGCAGGAAAAACTCTACGACTGGCGTAATTATTTAAGGAAGTATTTAGAGAGTATAATTATCTTTTGACGCTCGTAACTCCTAGTATAATGCGGAAAAAAACTCGTATAACGAGAATTTGCTCCTGCAATTTCGAAAAAGGATTGAGTGAAACAATACCCAACACATGTGTGCTATTTACACTATTCTGAAGGAAGATTTTGTAAAAGAAAGTAAAATTCGAGTCTGACAAGTTACAGATCATATTTTTACAGTTTTAAACACGTTTGAGACACAAAATATTGCTATAAGTTACATAAGTGGGCAATGAGCTACAGTTTAGTTTGTTTCTAAGTCGAAGTTTTCAGTTCCGTGGTTGAAATCTACCAGCAACTTTTGCACCAGAATATAAAATTCCGTTATGAATAGACTGGGATTCATACTATATCGGGAAGGTATTACTTGTAGTACGGTGGTAGTGAATTCTACAGTTCGCCTCTTAATCACTCTTGCTATGAACCACATGTTATATTGGGGAGTAAAACAATTGTAATAGTAATTACTGCTACGTCCTCGAAGGCCCTGTTCCAAGGTCTTCCATTACCAGCTTAACACAATAATCTGATTGCACTGTTCTTTAGAACAAACAGGACCTACTTTTCTTCGCTACGTTTCCACAACTCACGTTAGATTATGGCACAGGACAGCTAGCAATTCAAAGCTACCAGATCGAAAATATTTCGTTACTTTCTACGTCTACATCTACATGGGTACTCTGCAAATCACATTTAGGTACCTGGCAGAGGGTTCATTGAACCACCTTCACAATTCTCTATTATTCCAATCTCGTATAGCGCGCGGAAAGAAAGAACACCTATATCTTTCCGTACGAGCTCTGATTTCTCTTATTTTATCGTGGTCATCGTTTCTCCCTATGTAGGTCGGTGTCAACAAAATATTTCCGCATTCAGAGAGAAAGTTGGTGATTGGAATTTCGTGAGAAGATTCCGTCGCATCGAAAAACGCCTTTCTTTTAATGACGTCCAGCCCAAATCCTGTACATTTCTGTGACATTCTCTCACATATTTCGCGATAATACAAAACGTGCTACCCTTATTTGAACTTTTTCGATGTACTTCGTCATTCCTACCTGGTAAGGATCCCACACCACGGAGAAGTATTCTAAAAGAGGACGGACAAGCGTAGTGTAGGCAGCCTTCTTACTAATCTGCTAGTGTCCTGCCAATAAAACGCAGTCTTTGGTTAGCCTTCCCCATAACATTTTCTATGTGTTCCTTCCAATTTAAGTTGTTCGTAATTGTAATACCTAGGTATTAAGTTGAATTTACGGCTTTTAGATTAGACTGATTTATCGTGTAACCGAAGTTTAACGAATTCCTTTTAGCACTCATGTGGATGACCTCACACTTTTCGTTATTTAGGGCCAAATGCAAATTTTAGCACCATTCAGATATCTTTTCTAAATCATTTTGCAATTTGTTTTGGTCATCTGATGACTTTATTAGTCGATAAACGACAGCATCATCAACAAACAACCTAAGAGGGCTCTTTAGATTGTCGCCCAAATCGTTTACATAGATAAGCAACAGCAAAGGGCCTATAACACTACGTCTGAAATCACTTCTGTTTTACTCGATGACTTTCCATCAATTACTACGAATTGTGATCTCTCTGACAGGAAATCACAAATCCAGTCACATAACTGAGTCGGTATTTAATAAGCACGCAATTTCATTACAATCTGCTTGTGTGGTACAATGTGAAAAACCTTCCGGAAATCCAGAAATACGGAATCGATCTCAAATCCCTTGCCAATAGCAATTAACACTTCACGTGAATAAAGAGCTAGTTGTGTTTCACAGGTACGATGTTTTCTAACCCATGTTGACTGTGTGTCAATAGACCGTTTTCTTCTAAGTAATTCATAATGTTCGAACACAATGTATGTTCCAAAATCCTGCTGCATATCGACGTTATCGATATGGGCCTGTAAGTTAGTGAATTACTGCTACTACCTTTCTTGAATATTGGTGTGACCTGTGCTACTTTCCAGTCTTTGGGAATGGATCTTTCGTCGTAGGCCGGTTGTATATGATAATTAAGCATCAGGATACTCGGAAAGGAACCTAATTGGTATATAGTCTGGACCGGAAGACTTGCTTTTATTAGGTGATTTAAGTTGCTTCACTGCTCCGGGGATATTTACTTCTACGTTACTCATGTTGGCAGCTGTTCTCGATTCGCATTCTGTAATATTTACTTCGTCCTCTTTTGTGAAGGCATATCGGAAGGCTGTGTTTAGTAACTCTGCTTTGGCAGCACTGTCTTAGATAGTATCTCCATTGCTATCGTGCAGAGAAGGCACTGATTGTTTCTTGCCGCTAACACACTTCACATACGACCAGAATCTCTTTGTATTTTCTGCCAGGTTTCGAGACAAAGTTTCTCTGTGGAAACTGTTATAAGCATCTCGCATTCAAGTCCGCGCTAAATTTCGAGCTTCTGTAAAAGATCGGCAATTTTGTGGTTTTTGCGTCTGTTTAAATTTGATATGTTTGTTTCGTTGTTTCTGCAACAGTGTTGTAACCCGTTTTCTGTACCAAGGAGGATCAGCTCCGTCGTTTGTTAATTTATTTGGTATAAATCTCTCAATTGCTGCCGATACTATTTCTTTGAATTAAAGCCACATCTGGTCTACACTTATATTATTAATTTGGAATGTGTGGAGATTGTCTCTCAGGAAGGCGTCAAGTGAATTTTCATCTGCTTTTTTTGAATAGGTAAATTTTCGCTTATTTTTGGAGGATTTGGGGATTACGATATTCAACCTCGCTACGCCAACCCTGTGTTCATTAATCCCTGAATCGGTTTTGATGTTCGTTGTTAACTCAGGATTATTTGTTGCTAAGAGGTGAAGTGTGTTTTCACAACTGTTTACTATTCGCGTGGGCTCATGAACTAACTGCTCGAAATAATTTTCAGGGAATGCGTTTAGCACAATTTCGGATGATATTTTATGCGTACCTCCGGAATTAAACATTTATTTTTGCCAACATATCGAGGGTAAATTAAAGTCAACACCTATTATTATCGTATGAGTCAGGAACGTGTTTGAAATCAAGCTCGTTTTCTTTGAACCTTTCAGCAACTGTATCATCTGAATTGGAAGGTCGGTAAAAGGATCCAATTATTATTTTATTCCGGTTGCCAACAATGACCTCTGCCCATACTGACTCACAGGACGTATCTACTTCAATTTCGCGACAAGTTAAGCTACTTCCAACAGCAACAAACACACCACCGCCAACCGTGTTTAGCCTATCCTTTCGAAACACCGTTAGGTTCTTCGTAAAAGTTTCGGCTGACCTAATATCCGGCTTTAGCCACCATTCAGTGCCTATAACAATTTGAGCATCAGTGCTTTCTATTAGCGCTTGGAGATCTGGTACTTTCCAGCACAGCTACGACTATTTACAACTGTTATCCCAGTGCTTCCCGTATCTAGGTTCTTCCTGTGTTCGGCCTGCACCTTTTTTGACTGAAGTACTTCTTGTGTCTTTCCGAGACCCTCTAACTTAAAAAACCTCCCAGTCCACGCCACACATCCCCTGCTAGCCGTGTAGCGGGCTCCTGCGTATAGTGGACATCTGACCCATTCAGCGTAGCCCGAAACCTAACCACCGTTTGGCGCAAGTCGAGGAATCTGCAGCCTACACTGTCGCAGATCCGTCTGAGCCTCTGATTCAGACCCTCCACTCGGCTCTGTACCAGAGGTCCGCAATCGGTCCTGTCGACTACGCTACAAATGGTCAGCTCTGCTTTCGTCTTGCAAGCAAGACTGGCAGCCTTCACCACTTCTGTTAGCCGCTCGAAACCAGAGAGAATCTCTTCTGATCCAAAGTGATACACGTCATCGTCGCCGACGTGAGCAACCACCTGCAGTTGGCTGCACCCTGTGCTCTCCATGGCATCCGGGAGGACCCTTTCCACATCTGGAATGACTCCACCCGGTATGCACACGGAGTGGACATTGGTTTTCTTTTTCTTGGCAGCCAAGTCCCTAAGAGGCCCCATAACGCGCCTACCGCTGGAGCTCCCACCAATGACCCCACCCTCTGTGATTGCCCGGATCTTGCAGGCTGAGTGGTTTCCTCTGAAACAGGACAGGCGGCAGCATCTGGATCAGCTACAGTGTCAGCCACAGACAGCACCTGGAACCTGTTTGTCAGACAAACCGGGCAGGACGCGGCCGCCTGGGAAGTCCTTCGCCACCTGCTTCGCCCGGGGGCGACCTCCCACTCGACCACAGGTGAGCTTAGGCTTTGCAGAATACAGTCCGCAATGGTTTTTTTAAATTATACACTGCCTCCCTGTTTGCCGTAGGATCAACTGCTCACAATTTCTCCGTTAAGGAATTATAAGCAGCTGCCGTCTTGTCCCTATCGCTGAATTCCCTGTTTCTAATTTTCCAGAAACATGTACGCCTCCTGTACATTTCTATAAATTCAGCAACGAACACTGACATGTATCTGCCATTTTAAAATTCACTCTACAGACACACACACACACACACACACACGACACACACAAACACACACACACACACACACACGCGCGCGCGCACGCACAAGAAAGAGAGAGAGAGAGAGACGGGAAACACCTTAGTGAATACACAGCTGAGTCAAACACGTTTTAGTGCCAGATCTGTGGCGACCTCCTGTCCACACTCTCCAGCTTGTCTGTACAGATGTGATTTGAACCCACTGATTTCAGCAAATTCGTTCAAATCTCCAACTTCCCGGTTTGCGCACGTAACGATCCGTCTGCCGAGATGTGAGACGCGTAGAAATTTGCGCAGAGGAGAGTGGACGGGCGTTAAGAGAGCTGAAGTACCCCCAGTTCGAGGTTTTTTTCCCAGCCTGACAGACCGCCAGTGTCCCGTTAGCAAGTTGCTCGACTCGACTTCCCCTGCACACTAGGAATCAGCATGGGTTTCGAAAAAGACGGTCGTGTGAAACCCAGCTCGCGCTATTCGTCCACGAGACTCAGAGGGCCATAGACACGGGTTCACAGGTAGATGCCGTGTTTCTTGACTTCCGCAAGGCGTTCGATACAGTTCCCCACAGTCGTTTAATGAACAAAGTAAGAGCATATGGTCTATCAGACCAATTGTGAGATTGGATTGAAGAGTTTCTAGATAACAGAACGCAGCATCTCATTCCCAATGGAAAGAAGTCTTCCGAAGTAAGAGTGATTTCAGGTGCGCCGTAGGGGAGTGTCGTAGGACCGTTGCTATTCACAATATACATAAATGACCTTGTGGATGACATCGGAAGTTCACTGAGGCTTTTTGCGGATGATGCTGAAGTATATCGAGAAGTTGTAACAATGGAAAATTGTACTGAAATGCTGGACGATCTGCAGCGAATTGGCGCGTGGTGCAGAGAATGGCAATTGAATCTCAATGTAGACAAGTGTAATGTGCTGCGAATACATAGAAAGATAGATCACTTATCATTTAGCTACAAAATAGGTCAGCAACTGGAATCAGTTAATTCCATAAATTATCTGGGAGTAGGCATTAAGAGTGATTTAAAATGGAATGATCATATAAAGTTAATCGTCGGTAAAGCAGATGCTAGACAGACTGAGATTCATTGGAAGAATCCTAAGGAAATGCAATCCGAAAACGAAGTAGGTTACAGTACCCTTGTTCGCCCACTGCTTGAATACTGCTCAGCAGTGTGGGATCCGTACCAGATAGGGTTAATAGGAGAAGATCCAACGGAGAGCAGCGCGCTTCGTTACAGGATCATTTAGTAATCGTGAAAGCGTTACGGAGATGATAGATAAACTCCAGTGGATTACTCTGCAGGAGAGACGCTCAGTAGCTCGGTACGGGCTTTTGTTGAAGTTTTGAGAACATACCTTCACCGATTAGTCAAGCAGTATATTGCTCCCTCCTACGTATATCTCGCGAAGAGACCATAAGGATAAAATCAGAGAGATTAGAGCCCACACAGAAGCATACCGACAATCCTTCTTTCCACGAACAATACGAGTGGAAGGGAGAACCGATAGAGGTACTCAAGGTACCCTCCGCCACACACCGTCAGGTGGCTTGCGGAGTATGGATGTAGATGTAGATGTAGATGTTGTACGCTGTGAACAGTTAGCGTTTACACCATCTATAAACACCCGCAGTTTTTGTAATTAATGATAGAGGTTTATGTGTAGTTAACGGTGGACTTGGAGAAATCATTTCACTTATTTACACGAAACTCACACATTAAACTTCTCTCGTACAATTTTCAGTACACGGTACACGTTGAAGAAAGCAAACTACATTACCAAACTGTTACATAGGTATTTTTCGTACATAGTGAACAGAGGTGACGCTACAGATCGGCCATAGAGTGTGTGTATACCATTCTTTGCTGCGGAGGATATTTTTCACATTTGCAATCTGAATCATTAAATGCGTTTATATGTATTGTTTAAAAAGCTACTTCCAGTCGATGATGTTGTCGAAGCATCTGAAGAAATTCACTAAGTCACCTTCCACTTTTTCATTCAACATTTTGTCATCATATTTTTTGTGATGTTAATATATCACCAGTTGTTTCAAAAGATTCATCTTACTAAAGTTTTGCCTAATGATATCTCTGGGAGCTCAGCGTCACTGAGCCGACCGTGGTGGCCGTGCGGTTCTAGGCGCTGCAGTCCGGAACCGCGCGACTGCTACGGTCGCAGGTTTGAATCCTGCCTCGGGCATGGATGTGTGTGATGTCCCTAGGTTAGTTAGGTTTAAGTAGATCTAAGTTCTAGGGGACTGATGACCTCCGATGTTAAGTCCTATAGTGCTCAGAGCCATTTGAACCATTTTTGAAGTGTCACTGATCTCCAGAAGAATTCGACGGGATTTATCAGAAAGATTCGCCATACACGCTTCTGGAGAACACTAGTATAATTATTACAACATGTGAATCCCAGAAATGGAGAATCACTCGGACAATATGGAACACTTGCACCGATAAAATGGCTCTGAGCACTATGGGATTTAACATCTATGGTCATCAGTCACCTAGAACTTAGAACTACTTTAACCTAACTAACCTAAGGACATCATACAACACCCAGTCATCACGAGGCAGAGAAAATCCGTGACCCCGCCGGAAATCGAACCCGGGAACCCGGGCGTAGGAAGCGGGAACGCTACCGCACGACCACGAGCTGCGGACTTTGCGCCGATAAAATTCAGTAAACATCAACTCAAAAAATTACTAAACTAAAGCAAAGGAAACTCAACAATTTTCCATGTATCTTTTTAATATTTTACAGTTTCTTATTTGAATTTTCAAACGTACACAAACAAACCACTGAATAAAATTAAATAAATAATAAAGCAGAAGGCGCAGTCAGAGTATAAGGGGCAGTCAATTGGAATCGAGACACATGCAAAGCCGGCCGGTGTGGCCGAGCGGTTCTAGGCGCTTCAGTCCGGAACCTCGCGACTGCTACGGTCGCAGGTTCGAATCCTGCCTCGGGCATGGATGTGTGTGATGTCCTTAGGTTAGTTAGGTTTAAGTAGTTCTAAGTTCTAGGGGACTGATGACCTCCGATGTTAAGTCCCATAGTGCTCAGAGCGATTTGAACCATTTTGAACACATGCAAAATGTAAGTAAATTGTTTATTATTTCAAAAGCACTCGTCATAAATTTTAATATACAGGGTGTACAAAGAACGAATCATCTGATTTGGCACGTCTGTATTCCTGAAACTAATAAAAATGTACAACGAATTTTGTTTTTGATGAACGGGAAACTCAAAAAGTTTATTTTTTTCCATTGCATTGCAGCGGTGTTCAATACGACCCTCTTGAGATGCATGGCACATGTCAGTGCGGTATTCAAATTGTTCCCTCACTGCAGCGAGCATATCTTGAGTTACAGCTTCCACAGCTGCTGTTATGCGATGTTTCCGTTCATTCATTGTTTTTGGTAACGGAGGCACATAAAGAGAGTCTTTTATAAACCAGCCACAAGAAGTAATCACATTCAGGTCCGGTGACCCTGGAAGCCAGTAATGTAAGGCTGAATCATTTGGTCCAGTGCGACCGATCCATCGTTCAGTAATCCTACGTTTTAAATAGTCCCTCACTTCCAGATGCCAATGTGGCGGTGCCCCATCCTGTTGGTAAATGAAGTCGTTCGAATCGGTCTCCCACTGTGGGAAAAGAAATTTCTCAAGCATATCGAGATATGTGCTTCCTGCAACAATGTTCTCCGCAAGAAAAATGGACCATACAGCGCTTTCTGTGAAAGTACACAAAACACATTAAATGTTGTAGAGTGTCACTGGTATTCTACAACTTCATGTGGTAGTTTCGTACCCCATATTCCCACATTATGACGGTTCACCTTTCCATTTAAGCGTCGTCACTAAACGCTAAGAGTCGAAGAAAACTGTCATCCTCCATCTTGGCAAGAACTAAATTACAGAACTGCATACGTTGTTGTTTGTCACCTTCACGAAGGGCAAGCAGTAACTGAACTTTGTACGGTTTCATGTGTAAACGTCGATGCAACACACGCCAGACGGACATCTACATCTACATCTACATCCACACTCCGCAAGCCACCTGACGGTGTGTGGCGGAGGGTACCTTGAGTACCTCTATCGGTTCTCCCTTCTATTCCAGTCTCGTATTGTTCGTGGAAAGAAGGATTGTCGTTATGCCTCTGTGTGGGCTCTAATCTCTCTGATTTTATCCTTATGGTCTCTTCGCGAGATATACGTAGGAGGGAGCAATACACTGCTCGACTCCTCGGTGAAGGTATGTTCTCGAAACTTCAACAAAAGCCCGTACCGAGCTACTGAGCGTCTCTCCTGCAGAGTCTTCCACTGGAGTTTATCTATCATCTCCGTAACGCTTTCGCGATTACTAAATGATCGTGTAACGAAGCGCGCTGCTCTCCGTTGGATCTTCTCTATCTCTTCTATCAACCCTATCTGGTACGGATCCCACACTGCTGAGCAGTGGGCGAACAAGGGTACTGTAACCTACTTCCTTTGTATTCGGATTCCATTTCCTTAGGATTCTTCCAATGAATCTCAGTCTGGCATCTGCTTTATCGACGTTCAACTTTATATGATCATTCCATTTTAAATCACTCCTAATGCGTACTCCCAGATAATTTATGGAATTAACTGCTTCCAGTTGCTGACCTGCTATGTTGTAGCTAAATGATAAGGGATCTTTCTTTCTATGTATTCGCAGCACATTACACTTGTCTACATTGAGATTCAATTGCCATTGCCTGCACCATGCGTCAATTCGCTGCAGATCCTCCTGCATTTCTGTACAATTTTCCATTGTTACAACATCTCGATATACCACAGCATCATTCGTAAAAAGCTTCAGTGAACTTCCGATGTCGTTCACAAGGTCATTTATGTATATTGTGAATAGCAGCGGTCCTACGACACTCCCCTGCGACACACCTGAAATCACTCTTACTTCGGAAGACTTCTCTCCATTGAGAATGACATGCTACGTTCTGTTATCTAGGAACTCTTCAATCCAATCACACAATTGGTCTGATAGTCCATATGCTCTTACTTTGTTCATTAAACGACTGTGGGGAACTGTATCGAACGCCTTGCGGAAGTCAAGAAACACGGCATCTACCTGTGAACCCGTGTCTATGGCCCTCTGAGTCTCGTGGACGAATAGCGCGAGCTGGGTTTCACACGATCGTCTTTTTCGAAACCCATGCTGATTCCTACAGAGTAGATTTCCAGTCTCCAGAAAAATCATTATACTCGTACATAATACGTGTTCCAAAATTCTACAACTGATCGACTTTAGAGATATAGGTCCATAGTTCTGCACATCTGTTCGACGTTCCTTCTTGAAAACGGGGATGACCTGTGCCCTTTTCCAATCGTTTGGAACGCTATGCTCTTCTAGAGACTTACGGTACACCTCTGCAAGAAGGGGGGCAAGTTCCTTCGCGTACTCTGTGTAAAATCGAACTGGCATACCATCAGGTCCAGCGGCCATTCCTCTTTTGAGCGATTTTAATTGTTTCTCTATCCCTCTGTCGTCTATTTCGATATCTACCATTTTGTCATCTTTGCGACAATCTAGAGAAGGAACTACAGTGCAGTCTTCCTTTGTGTGGAATAAGACATTTAGTATTTCGGCCTTTAGTTTGTCATCCTCTGTTTCAGTACCATTTTGGTCACAGAATGTCTGGACATTTTGTTTTTATCCACCTACCGCTTTGACATAAGACCAAAATTTGTTAGGATTTTCTGCCAAGTCAGTACATAGAACTTTACTTTCGAATTCATTGAACGCCTCTCGCATAGCGCTCCTCATACTACATTTCGCTTCGCGTAATTTTTGTTTGTGTGCAAGACGTTAGGCATGTTTATGTTTACTGTGAAGTTCTATTTGCTCCCGCAGCAGTTTTCTAACTCGGTTGTTGTACCACGATGGCTCTTTTCCACCTCACATCGGGGGCATGCTGAGCTGCCGAGATGCACGCCTAACGGTTTTCTGCGGACTCCTTGTGGAACTACGGAGGATGCGTTCGACGTCTGTGTCAGACACTCGGGGACGGCCAGGCGATTTGCCTCGACACGAACAACCTGTTTCTCGGAATTGTTGACGCCACCGTCTAATGCTCTGTGCTGTAGGAGGATCCACATCATACCTGGTACTAAAGTCACACTAAAGTGTTGTTACTGACCCGCCCAGGGCGAAACGTAGGACGCAAAACGCTTTCCGTTGCCCCAACGCTGTATCTACTACGAGGTGCATTCAAGTTCTAAGGCCTCCGATTTTTTTTCTCCTGACTGGAAAGAGATAGAAACATGCGCATTGTTTTAAAATGAGGCTGCGTTCATTGTCAATACGTCCCAGAGATGGCAGCACCGTACGGCAGATGTAATTTTACCGCCAGCGGCGAGAATGAGAACTGTTTTAAATACTTAAAATGGCGACGTTTTCCTTACTTGAACAGCGTGCAATCATTCGTTTTCTGAATTTGCGTGGTGTGAAACCAATTGAAATTCATCGACAGTTGAAGGAGACATGTGGTGATGGAGTTATGGATGTGTCGAAAGTGCGTTCGTGGGTGCGACAGTTTAATGAAGGCAGAACATCGTGTGACAACAAACCGAAACAACCTCGGGCTCACACAAGCTGGTCTGCTGACATGATCGAGAAAGTGGAGAGAATTGTTTTGGGGGATCGCCGAATGACTGTTGAACAGATCGCCTCCAGAGTTGGCATTTCTGTGGGTTCTGTGCACACAATCCTGCATGACGACCTGAAAATGCGAAAAGTGTCATCCAGGTGGGTGCCACGAATGCTGACAGACGACCACATGGCTGCCCGTGTGGCATGTTGCCAAGCAATGTTGACGCGCAACGACAGCACGAATGGGACTTTCTTTTCGTCGGTTGTGACAATGGATGAGACGTGGATGCCAATTTTCAATCCAGAAACAAAGCGCCAGTCAGCTCAATGGAAGCACACAGATTCACCGCCACCAAAAAAATTTCGGGTAACCGCCAGTGCTGAAAAAATGATGGTGTCCATGTTCTGGGACAGCGAGGGCGTAATCCTTACCCATTGCGTTCCAAAGGGCACTACGGTAACAGGTGCATCCTACGAAAATGTTTACACTGGACTCGCATTCGGGAGGACAACGGTTCAATCCCGAGTCCGGCCATCCTGATTTAGGTTTTCCGTGATTTCCCTAAATCACTCCAGGCAAATTCCGGGATGGTTCCTTTGAAAGGGCACGGCCGACTTCCTTCTCCGTCCTTCCCTAATCCGATGAGACTGATGACCTCGCTGTTTGGTCTCTTACCCCAAACCAACCAACCAACGAAAATGTTTTGAAGAACAAATTCCTTCCTGCACTGCAACAAAAACGTCCGGGAAGGGCTGCACGTGTGCTGTTTCACCAAGACAACGCACCCGCACATCGAGCTAACGTTACGCAACAGTTTCTTCGTGATAACAACTTTGAAGTGATTCATCATGCTCCCTACTCACCTGACCTGGCTCCTAGTGACTTTTGGCTTTTTCCAGCAATGAAAGACGCTCTCCGTGGCCGCACATTCACCAGCCGTGCTGCTATTGCCTCAGCGATTTTCCAGTGGTCAAAACAGACTCCTAAAGCAGCCTTCGCCGCTGCCATGGAATCATGGCATCAGCATTGTGAAAAATGTGTACGTGTGCAGGGCGATTACGTCGAGAAGTAACGCCAGTTTCATCGATTTCGGGTGAGTAGTTAATTAGAAACAAAATCGGAGGCCTTAGAACTTGAATGCACCTCGTAGAACTGCTGTGGTTGCACACCTAACGGGAACCATGTAAAGCTCGAGAGTTCGCTCTTTCCAACACTACGTTGTTCACTCACATATCTCACATAACATAGTAGTTATGATTTTATTAAGCAGGATGATTCTTTCTTACACGCCCTGTATTTCTCGCCCAGTGAGACAAGAGGGTCCGTGCCGTCACGGAAAAATGTTTGCGATCGCTTGCGGGACTACGATTGTGCCCAGTCGGCACTTCTTCATCCGAAGCACATTGACGGCCGTCAGCGTCTTTCTTCAGCTCTTCAAAAATACGGAAATCGCATGGGGGAGAAATCGGGACCGCAGCGACTGCATTGGCTCCTTGCAATTATGGCGAATCTCTTGCTCAACGTAAAGTCCCGAGCGACTGGAAAAAAGCGCAGGTGACGCCTTTATGTAAGAAGGACGGATCCTCAAAATTACAGACCAATAACCTTAACATCGGTTTGTTGCAGGATTCTCGAATATATACTCAGTTCGAATACAATGAATTTCCTTGAGACAGAGAAGTTGCTGTCCATGCATCGGCACGGCTTTAGAAAGCATCGCTCCTGTGAAACGCAACTCGCCCTTTTTTCACATGATATCTTGCGAACCATGGATGAAGGGTATCAGACGGATGCCATATTCCTTGACTTCCGGAAAGCGTTTGACTCGGTGCACCACTGCAGACTCGTAACTAAGGTACGAGCATATGGGATTGGTTTCCAAATGTGCGAGTGGCTCGAAGACTTCTCAAGTAATAGAACCCAGTACGCTGTCCTCGATGGTGAGTGTTCATCGGAGGTGAGGGTATCATCTGGAGTGCCCCAGGGAAGTGCGGTAGGTCCACTGTTGTTTTCTATCTACATAAATTATCTTTTGGATAGGGTGGATAGCAATGTGCGTCTGTTTGCTGATGATGCTGTGGTGTACGGGAAGGTGTTGTCGTTGAGTGATTGTAGGAGGATACAAGATGACTTGGACAGGATTTGTGATTGGTGTAAAGAATGGCAGCTAACTCTAAATATAGATAAATGTAAATTAATGCAGATGAATAGGAAAAAGAATCCCGTAATATTTGAATACCCCATTAGTAGTGTAGCGCTTGACACAGTCACGTCGATTAAATATTTGGGCGTAACATTGCAGAGTGATATGAAGTGGGACAAGCATGTAATGCCAGTTGTGGGGAAGGCGGATAGTCGTCTTCGGTTCATTGGTAGAATATTGGGAAGATGTGGTTCATCTGTAAAGGAGACCGCTTATAAAGCACTAATACGACCTATTCTTGAGTACTGCTCGAGCGTTTGAGATCCCTCTCAGGTCGGACTGAGGGAGGACATAGAAGCAATTCAGAGGCAGGCTGCTAGATTTGTTACTGGTAGGTTTGATCATCACGCAAGTGTTACGGAAATGCTTCTGGAACTCGGGTGGTAGTCTTTGGAGGAAAGGAGGCGTTCTTTTCGTGAATCGCTGCTGAGGAAATTTAGAGAACCAGCATTTGAGGCTGACTGCAGTACAATTTTACTGCCGTCAAATTATATTTCGCGGAAAGACCAGAAAGATAAGAGAGATTAGGGCTCGTACAGAGGCACATAGGCAGTCATTTTTCCCTCGTTCTGTTTCGGAGTGGAACAGGGAGAGAAGATGCTAGTTGTGGTACGAAGTACCCTCCGCCACGCAACGTATGGTGGATTGTGGAGTATGTACGTAGATGTAGATGTGTGCACCTTACTCGAAACAACGGGAGCGCTAGCTCCATGAAAGTCATAATGCCGTTTTCCCTTGACTCCAAGCGTCCGCTGTTCACTGACTGTGTAAAACACGGTGCCACAGTTAAATCACAATGGCACATGGACACTTCGCAAAAATTGATCTTGGGGAGCAGTTGGTCGGATTGTCTTGAAAACAAGGCTCTTCAAATGCGCGTCCACCTCCATCCACCGTCTTAAAAGCTGGCGATTTTCAGAATTACTTTCAGGCACAAAGAAGAAAAGACCGACGAGGTGGTGTGGAGTACGCACGAGAAGAGGCCGCCGAAAAGAGACACTGGTGATCAGAATTTGGAGTTTCCCTCTAGTCATCGCCGTGTTTTGAAATATTTCACGCAGAAGACGACATGCAATTATGTGAAAAAAGTTATCTTCTTTAATACGTTCTGTTGGATGCTAATCTACTTTAGTTTAGTTCCATGAACTAAAAGGCGCAAAGAAATAGTTTAACGAGTAGGCAACACCAGCGCAAAGGGAATCACCCAATGAGGCAGGAAGAGCGCGCGCGAGAAATAGCCACCTAAAGAAACCTTTCTTCTTGAGGCACTCGGTTGTCTAGCCGCTTCAGTCTGGAACCGCGCGACCGCTACGGTCGCAGTTTCGAATCGTGCCTCCGGCATGGATGTGTGTAATGTTCTTAGGTTAGTTAGGTTTAAGTAGTTCTAAGTTCTAGGGGCTTCAACACGATACCACAGTTCATCAAGAGTAGTGACTGGCGTCTTGTGACGAGCCAGTTGCTCGACCACCATTGACCAGACGTTTTCAATTGGTGAGAGATCTGGAGAATGTGCTGGCCAGGGCAGTAGTCGAATATTTTCTGTATCCAGAAAGGCCCGTACAGGACCTGCAACATGCGGTCCTGCATTATCCTGCTGAAATGTAGGGCTTCGCAGGGGTCGAATGAAGGGGTAGAGCCACGGGTCGTAACACATCTGAAATGTAACGTTCACTGTTCAAAGTGCCGTCAATGCGAACAGGAGGTGACAGAGACGTGTAACCAATGGCACCCCATACCATCACGCAGGATGATACGCCAGTATGGCGATGACGAATATACGCTTCCAATATGCGTTCTCCGCGATGTCGCCAAACACCGATGCGACCATCATGATGCTGTAAACAGAACCTGGATTCATCCGAAAAGATGACGTTTTACGATTCGTGCACCCAGGTTCGTCGTCGAGTACACCATCGCAGGCGCTCCTGTCTGTGATGCAGCGTCAAGGGTAACCGCAGCCATGGTCTCCGAGCTGATAGTCCATGCTGCTGCAAACGTCGTCGAACTGCTCGTGCAGATGGTTGTTGTCTTGCAAACGTCCCCATCTGTTGACTCAGGGATCGAGACGTGGCTGCACGATCCGTTACAGCCATGCGGATAAGATGTCTGTCATCTCGACTGCTAGTGATACGAAGCCGTTGGGATCCAGCACGGCGTTCCGTATTACCCTCCTGAACCCGTTGATTCCATATTCTGCTAACAGTCATTGGATCTCGACCAACGCGAGCAGCAATGTCGCGATACGATAAAACGCAATCGCGATAGGCTACAATCCGTCCTTTATCAAAGTCGGAAACGTGATGGTACCCATTTCTCCTCCTTACACGAGGCATCACAGCAACGTTTCACCAGGCAACGCCGGTCAGCTGCTGTTTGTGTATTAGAAATCGGTTGGAAACTTTCCTCATGTCAGTATGTTGTAGGTGTTGCCACCGGCGCCAACCTTGTGTAATGCTCTGAAAAGCTAATCATTTGCATATCACAGCATCTTCTTCCTGTCGGTTAAATTTCTCGTCTGTAGCACGTCATCTTCGTGGTGTAGCAATTTTAATGGCCAGTAGTGTATTTACCTCTCAACATAGTCGCTGTGACGAAGAAAATATTTCTCCCAACGTCAGGACAGTTTGTTGATCCCGTCACTGTGGAAGGTTTCACCTCTGCTTGCACCGCTTCATCACTATGAAACTGAACCCCTCGAAGGTGTGCTTTAAGTTCTGGAAACAAGTGAAAATCGGACGTGGCCAATCGGGACTGTAAGGAGGATGATAGATCACAATGAACCAAAGGCGTAGGATTGTTCCAGATGTCGTGGCGCTCGTGTGTGGTCTGACTTCGTGATGCTGAAGGAGAGTGTGCTTCATGTGTTGTCGCACTCTTCGATTTCGAAATCCGATTACAGCACGATGTTTCTCACGCACAGGCTTCGTTACGTTACACATCGCTATATTTCACAATACGATTCGGAGCGCCCTAGCAGCAGAAAGCTACAATTATGTAGGCTTGAAGAATAAAGGTGTAGAACGTTGCAACTTGCTGGCAGATTTAAAATGTGTGTCGGACCGCGACTCGAACTCGGGACTTCCGCTGGCCGAGCGGTCCTAGGCGCTTCAGTCCGGAACCGCGCGACTGCTACGGTCGCAGGTTCGAATCCTGCCTCGGGAATGGATGTGTATGATGTCCTTAGGTTAGTTAGGTTTAAGTAGTTCTAGGGGACTGATGACCTCAGATGTAAAGTCCCATAGTTCTCAGAGCCATTTGAACCATTTGAACTTCTGCCTTTCACGGGGCAGTGTTCTTCCATCTGAGCTGCCTAAACACGACTCACGCCGCGTCCTAACAGCTTTACTTACGCCAGTACCTCGTCTCCTACCTTCCCAACTTCTGCGAACCTTGCAGAGCTAGCACTACTGGAAGAAAGGATACTGCGGAGACATGGCTTAGCCACAGCCTGGGGGATGTTTCCAGAGTGAATCCTTACTCTGCAGCGGAGTGTGCGCTGATGTGAAGCTTCCTGGCAGATTAAAACTGTGTGCCAGACCGAGACTCGAACTCGGACCTTTGCCTTTTACGGGCAAGTGCACTACCATCTGAGCTACCCAACCACGACTCACGACCCGTCCTCACAGTTTTCTTCCGCCAGTACCTAGTTTCCAACTTTGGAAAAGCTATGTCTCCGCAATATCCTTTCTTCCAGGAGTGCTAGTTCTGCAAGTTTCGCAGGAAAGCTTCTGTGAAGTTTGGAAGGTAGGAGACGAGGTACTGGCGGAGGGAAGTTGTGAGGACGTGACTCGAGCTTGGGTAGCTCAGATGACAGAGCACTTTCCCGTGAAAGGCGGAAGTCCCGAGTTCGAGTCTCGATCCGGCTCACAGTTTTAATCTGCCAGGAAGTTTCACATCAGCGCACACTCCGCTGCAGAGCTAAGTTTCATCCTGGATGTAGAACGTTAATAACGTTTGTTTTATTTAAAAAGCTGTAAGAGTATTCACGTAAAAAATTCGGAGAGTTTTGAAAGTCTTTTCGGGTTTGCTGCCGGATCCTAAAATCAACTTGAAATTTCTGCGATCCAAATGGTCGCCATTTTCAGGAAATGCTGCTTCTGCTGATGAGTCCCACTGAGAAGAGACTTTCAAGACTTATTACGCCGGGAAAGCCTACGTAATAACTTCGGAGGGTTTTCTTTTTAGCAAGTCCTCGTCGTAACAGAATGTAAGAAGACACAACGAAATACGTTCTCGTACTTATTTCAAAATTCATATTCATTGTCATATTGTCAATAATAAATGCACCAGTCTGTACCAGACAATATGTTCCTTGAAATATTAAATGTGCGTACTATCGCGCCACCTGTCTGCTATTACTGACCAATTCTGATTAGCACTGACACACACAGCACCTTGTGTTCTGACGGTTTCACGCGGAAACAAAACACGATTTGGCTTACATTTACATTTTTCTCGTCGACATTTAACGAGGATAGGTCAACGTTATACTCAAGTAAACTTCTTAATAAGCAGCGAACGGTTTTATACATTTTACATTCTTTATGTTCTAATGCTTTTAAAAGTAATTGTAACTCGATTTACTGTTTTACTTTTACTCAAAGGAAATTTTCATTTGTGTGCATATGTTTTGAATTGCAGTTTGTAACATCGTTGGTATAACCAAGTGTGTATTGAAAGCTTGGCTGATTACTGACTTCGGCATTATTTTTGCTTTCTTTTAGTTTTGCGCTCTAACAACTATTTAATTAATGTATGTGTTGTTTACATAGTTCCGCGTAGTCAGAGCATACACAACTTTCCCACTAGAGCGCGCCCCACTAAGCACAACAGCGCAGGCACAGCGCTCGTCCGTCTCCGCACTACGAGATGGCGCTACCTTAGAGACGGACCAACTTCTGCTTCCGCCGATCCGCGTATTACTATGTAACACAGACAATCAGTTTACTGCTAACGTAGAACCTTTTCTCCTCGCGGGTCACACTCACGCAGTGATACATGAACGCACGAGGTATTATAACGAGTGTACAGACCTCCGATTAGTCAGTCTGCATTTGTCTGCACCAGTCTGTACCAGTCTGTACAATTTCTACATTTGTCTGTACCAGTCTATAGTCAAGTTTCAGTCCGCGCCTAATAAGATTACCATATTCCTGTACATAGCCATGAAGATAAATGTATAGACACTTTTGTCAAGTATCAGAGATATATGTGAGAATAAGATTAACGTACCAATACCAAAGGAACTTAGGATTGTCAATTGTAAATAGCTTCCAGAACCAAGTTAAGTAATTTTTATGCTTGTTATAATTTTAATAAATGTGTGTGAAAATTAATCAAGTTCTGTTTAAAGTTGGTAACTGTCAATCTGCTACTCAAAGCGTGCAAGTGGCATTTCTATCGTCTCACCTAACGGCAGAAGATAAACACGCCACGATAAGACCACGAGACACATTGCTGACACTCTCCTACTTCTTTAGAGCGACAAGTCAAATAATCTGATGGTGTGTGTACTGAAGGTCTTACAGTACACACACCACAGTATGTTTTAAAAATTATTATTTGTTTAGATTAGCCGATAGATGCTTTCCATTCATTTATAAGAGGCGATCAAAAAGTTCCTGTCCGAGGCCATCACGTATACGCACCGTAGCGCGGCTCCGATGCGGGTATATAAGCATCGGCATGTAGGCACGCGACTAGTGCGGCATCCGTGTCATTCCGATCTGCGTGCGATGCATGGTTGTAACCTCCACACAAAATAGTATAAATATTATTTGGTTAATTATTCTAATTTTAGTGTAACCTCCCCAAAAAATTCATTCTTTCACATTTAACATCCACACAAAATTTGTTTCCCATTTAATGTACCCACAAAATTCTTTTCTCATTTAATGTAAGCTCGAAACAGAAAAATTCTTAAACCTCATAATAAAAAATAAATTCAGTAACCTGGTAAATTTTGGACGACAGCAGTGCTGCGTCACGGCCCTGTAAGATCATTCTGAATAAGAAAAGGAAAAATTCTTACCTCAATAAAGTCGCCAAATATCTGCTCTTACAATAAATTTTCCCGACACAGCTCTGTGGAATGCTGGCGAATAGATTTGTCATTTATGAAAGGAAGCAACTGATTTTTCTTTTGCAGCAATCGAAATGATCATGGATTGGAGAAATTAGTAAATTCTTTAAAGTGAAATGAATGCTTGTTAAAAATTACTTTATATCACAAAGATTAGTATTAGGACATTTTTAAAACACTTACATGGGAGTTCAGATACATTACTAGATATGCGCGAGGCTGCTTTTTACCTTATACTCAGGCTCCGGCATCGCTGCACCGCGACCGGCCCAGCCAACACGATACACTATGCCAGACCAGAGCAGACTCCAGACCAGACAAGCGCAGACTAGCCACTACTTACTGCTACAGCTACACAGTTCGTACTGCAGTCAACACTGCTCTCTGGTCAGAGATTCTCTTATACCTTGCCTACTGCAGGCAGCGCATGAGCAATACATCGAAATTACATCTGCTCGGACCTCTTACATAAAATTACATCTGCTCGGACCTCTTACATCGTGAAACGTGAACTGTGGCGACGTTGTTAGTAGATGCGTAAAAACAGGACCGACCTGTTATTATTATCTTGGTTGCCGAATTACATCCGTAGGAGAATGAAGAATTTGTAGGGGGCAGTACGTCTGCCGAAAAGCACCGTTGTGGAATGATGCACCAAGTACGTCATAACGGACGTCCGCACATCGCGAATGTCGTCACGCAGGAGTTGCGCCGCCTCGTGTGGCAGACACTCGATCACCCGCCCTGTAATCCTGGTCTCCTCCAGGCGATCATCACGCAGCGGTCCCCGGAAAAACGAATCGATGGGTGGACGGGCACCTGCAGCGGGCAGTACGGACTCCTTCACGCAGCAAGACACGGCGTTGTACCAGACAGATAGCTCCAACCTGGTGCGTCGGTGGGAAGATTGTCTGAATGCGAACAAGTATTTAGTCTGATTGACATGCCGCGCCTGAACCTTACAACCTTCGAATGGATACTTTTTGATCGCCCCTTATACACTCCTGGAAATGGAAAAAAGAACACATTGACACCGGTGTGTCAGACCCACCATACTTGCTCCGGACACTGCGAGAGGGCTGTACAAGCAATGATCACACGCACGGCACAGCGGACACGCCAGGAACCGCGGTGTTGGCCGTCGAATGGCGCTAGCTGCGCAGCATTTGTGCACCGCCACCGTCAGTGTCAGCCAGTTTGCCGTGGCATACGGAGCTCCATCGCAGTCTTTAACACTGGTAGCATGCCGCGACAGCGTGGACGTGAACCGTATGTGCAGTTGACGGACTTTGAGCGAGGGCGTATAGTGGGCATGCGGGAGGCCGGGTGGACGTACCGCCGAATTGCTCAACACGTGGGGCGTGAGGTCTCTACAGTACATCGATGTTGTCGCCAGTGGTCGGCGGAAGGTGCACGTGCCCGTCGACCTGGGACCGGACCGCAGCGACGCACGGATGCACGCCAAGACCGTAGGATCCTACGCAGTGCCGTAGGGGACCGCACCGCCACTTCCCAGCAAATTAGGGACACTGTTGCTCCTGGGGTATCGGCGAGGACCATTCGCAACCGTCTCCATGAAGCTGGGCTACGGTCCCGCACACCGTTAGGCCGTCTTCCGCTCACGCCCCAACATCGTGCAGCCCGCCTCCAGTGGTGTCGCGACAGGCGTGAATGGAGGGACGAATGGAGACGTGTCGTCTTCAGCGATGAGAGTCGCTTCTGCCTTGGTGCCAATGATGGTCGTATGCGTGTTTGGCGCCGTGCAGGTGAGCGCCACAATCAGGACTGCATACGACCGAGGCACACAGGGCCAACACCCGGCATCATGGTGTGGGGAGCGATCTCCTACACTGGCCGTACACCACTGGTGATCGTCGAGGGGACACTGAATAGTGCACGGTACATCCAAACCGTCATCGAACCCATCGTTCTACCATTCCTAGACCGGCAAGGGAACTCGCTGTTCCAACAGGACAATGCACGTCCGCATGTATCCCATGCCACCCAACGTGCTCTAGAAGGTGTAAGTCAACTACCCTGGCCAGCAAGATCTCCGGATCTGTCCCCCATTGAGCATGTTTGGGACTGGATGAAGCGTCGTCTCACGCGGTCTGCACGTCCAGCACGAACGCTGGTCCAACTGAGGCGCCAGGTGGAAATGGCATGGCAAGCCGTTCCACAGGACTACATCCAGCATCTCTACGATCGTCTCCATGGGAGAATAGCAGCCTGCATTGCTGCGAAAGGTGGATATACACTGTACTAGTGCCGACATTGTGCATGCTCTGTTGCCTGTGTCTATATGCCTGTGGTTCTGTCAGTGTGATCATGTGATGTATCTGACCCCAGGAATGTGTCAATAAAGTTTCCCCTTCCTGGGACAATGAATTCACGGTGTTCTTATTTCAATTTCCAGGAGTGTATACAGGGTGGTCGGAAATTCCCACTAAAGGCTTCTAGGACTTGTACAGGGGAGTGAGTACGTCGTATTTTGAACAGAGAACCATGTCTGGAAACGTCATCCAACCAGACTACAGAGTGTCAAAGTAATAGGCGCGGGCGTCTGTAAATGTACGTATACGTGGAGTGATTCCGTGATGATGTTACAGACTTTCTAGGATGATGGAGAACAATAAATGTATTAATTTGAAGTAAGAATCCCTGTACACGAACGAGTCGAAAGTTATAAACGAAAACCGTTCTGATACCTGTGACAGTTGAATACATATACCAGTTCTTGTCTTGCGAAGAGTGTAGGGCTGGTAACTTTCAGTGGTGGAAGCGTGGACAAAAACGAGAAAAAATGTCCAGTAAACGTGGGCTCTAAAGTGCGTATCTTAACAGCTATGACCATTCGTTCATCTTCGCTAATGTGAAATCTCCTCTACTGGGCAAGTGTTCATAGCTGTTAAGGTACGCACTTTAGAGCCCACGTTTATCGGACATTTTTTTCTCGTTTTTGTTCGCACTAACTCCACTGAAAGTTACCAGCCGTACACTCTTCACAACACAAGAACCGGTACATGTATTCAACTGTCACAGGTGTCAGAACGGTTTTCGTTTATAACTTTCGACTCGTTCGTTTCCGGTACAGGGATTCCTACTTCAAATTAATACATTTATCGCCCTCCATCATCCTAGAAAGTCTGTAACATCATCACGGAATCACCCCGTGTATACGTACATTTACAGACGCCCACGCCTATAAATTTAACGCTCTGTAGTCTCGTTGGATGAAGTTTCCGGACATGGGTTCCTCTTCAAAATACGATGTACTAACTCCCCTCTACAAGTCCTAGAAGTCTGTAACGGGAATTTCCGACCACCCTGTATATCTCCATATGGCCATAGTTTCCGTCATCATTGTGGTTCTCATGCAAAATTTACGTTGGCGGTAGTAGAGTCATTACTTTCTCCATGTCTGGATGATTCTGCTCATACGCAACTGTTGTTCAGTCAAAGAAAAGACGCTCATGTTGCTTTTTTTATAACTTCATTAAGTTAACATGACCAGTTTCGGCTTTTATATGAAGCGTTTATCAAGTGTACCGGCAACTCCCAAATGTTAATACGTAATACAATGGGCATGTAAAGCAGTAAAGGAAACAAAAGAAAAATTCGGAATAGGAATTAAAATCGATCGAGAAGAAATAAACACTTTGAGGTTCGCCGATGACATTGTAATTCTGTCAGAGACAGCAAAGGATCTGGAAGAGCAGCTGAACGGAATGGACAGTGTCTTGAAAATAGGATACAAAACGAACATCAACAAAAGCAAAACGAGGGTAATGGAATGTAGTCGAATTAAATCGGGTGATGCTGCGGTAATTAGAGTAGGAAATGAGACACTTAAAGTAGTAAATGAGTTTTGCCATTTGGGGAGCAAAGTAACCGATAATGGTCGAAGTAGAGAGGATATAAAATGTAGACTGGCAATGGCAAGGAAAGCGTTTCTGAGGAAGAGAAATTTGTTAAAATCGAGTATATATTTAAGTGTCAGGAAGTCGTTTCTGAAAGTATTTGTATGGAGTGTAGCCATGTATGGAAGTGAAACATGGACGATAAATAGTTTAGACAAGAAGAGACTAGAAGCTTAAGAAATGTGGTGCTACAGAAGAATGCTGAAGATTAGATGGGTAGGTCACATAACTAATGAGGAGGTATTGAATAGAATTGGGGAGAAGAGGAGCTTGTGGCACAACTTGACAAGAAGAAGGGATCGGTTGGTAGGACATGTTCTGAGGCATCAACGGATCACTAATTTAGTATTGGAGGGCAGCGTGGAGGGTAAAAATCGTAGAGGGAGACCAAGAGATGAATACGCGAAGCAGATTCAGAAGGATGAAGGTTGCAGTAGGTACTGGGAGCTGAAGGGGCTTGCACAGGATAGAGTAGCATGGAGAGCTGCATCAAACCAGTCTCTGGGCTGAAGACCACAACAACAACAACATGGGCATGTAGATATGTTTTCTTTTCTACAGTAGCAGATGAGAGACAATGTACATTTATGTACAGCACAAGTGCAGAAATAATATACAACTTATATTACGCTGTAGAGAAACAGCGTCAAATAATAAAAACAGTAGAAGTCAAATGGGTATAAAAACGTTTCGCGCGTAATGACATTATGAGAAAAATCGAGGTGTCGTAATTATAAAAACTGCACCATCCGATACTTTAAAACTGTTAACATGATTTAGCTTAAAAAGAGTTATCTTATGTGTTTCGAAATTACATTGCATGCTTTTCAGATAAAATGCAAAGGTAAAGGATAAAAGAGCATAGTCAAGTTGAAACGTCACCTTAGAAAAATTAATGAAATGACTGTGCTGATAAACCTCTTACATTATTTGCTTTTCAAACAGCTGAGCAAAACTGAACGTACTCAGACATTACTCTCTTTACTTATTCTGATCAACACTAAACTGACACACAATATTTTCTGCTGAGCAAGTGCTCATAACTCTTCAGTTACGCATTTTAGAAACCGTGGTTACTAGACATCTTTAGCTTATTTTGGTCCATACTACCTCCACATAAAATATGGAAATCAAAGAGCTTGAAGTAGAAGAAATATATATCGCATTACCGAAGATGAATAAGTGCTCATACAGCTTAACGTATCCATTTTGCGCCCCATGTTTACCAGAGCTTTGTTCTTCTCTTGATGTAAGGAACTTGTCCCTTAAAGTTGTCGGTTTGTTTTTTTTTTTTTTTTTTTTTGCTTATAGAAGGCGTGATGACGGTGTGCTCCCTGCCGCCGTTGGATAAGCAGCTGCAGCAGCAAGTCGTATACTCCTAGCTCACTCATTTGTTACATAGTTTAATTCTTAATTTCTTTGCGTGTTTTTGGTACTTGCATTGTTTAATTCAAAAATTTCGGGCGTATTATAGTATTTGAGAGTTGTAGCATCGCGTTTTAGTACCTGAATAGTGTAAATTCGCTTAGTCTCCTTCCGCCGCCGAGCAGTGTCAGCAGTGCGCAAGTAGCAGCATTATTGCATTTACTAGGCAATCTTGTATTTTAATAACTGTTTAAATTTTGTCGATTTGTTTGCGCTCTCTGTAGATTAGTTCAGACGTTCTTTGCAAAACAGTTTTTAGCATGGATAGGGACTGCAACTGCTGTGTTCGGATGCAGGCTGAGTTGGCATCCCTTCGCTCCCAGCTTCAGGCAGTGTTGGCTTCGGTCACACAGCTTGAGGCTGTTGCCAATGGGCATCACTGTGGGGGTCTGGATGGGGGTTTGTCGGGGACGGCCAGCTCGTCCCACGCATCCCCCGATCGGACTACGACTGTGGTTGTCTGGGATATTGCCCGCATTGAGGCTGATCCCTCACCTGTGGTAGAGTGGGAGGTCGTCTCAAGGTGTGGCAGGGGGCGAAAGACATTCCGGAGGGCTGAACGGAAGGCCTCTCCAGTTTGTCTGACGAACCGGTTTCAGGCTCTGTCTCAGGCTGATACTGATCTTCGGCCTGACATGGCTGCTTGTCCTGTTCCAGAGGTTGCCCCTCAGTCTGCAAGATCCGGGCAGTCGCAGAGGGTGGGCTTACTGGTAGTTGGGAGCTCCAACGTCAGGCGCGTAATGGGACCCCTTAGGGAAATGGCAGCAAGAGAGGGGAAGAAAACCAATGTGCACTCCGTGTGCATACCGGGGGGAGTCATTGCAGATGTGGAAAGGGTTCTTCCGGATGCCATGAAGGGTACAGGGTGCACCCATCTGCAGGTGGTCGCTCATGTCGGCACCAATGATGTGTGTCGCTATGGATCGGAGGAAATCCTCTCTGGCTTCCGGCGGCTATCTGATTTGGTGAAGACTGCCAGTCTCGCTAGCGGGATGAAAGCAGAGCTCACCATCTGCAGCATCGTCGACAGGACTGACTGCAGACCTTTGGTACAGAGCCGAGTGGAGGGTCTTAATCAGAGGCTGAGACGGTTCTGCGACCGTGTGGGCTGCAGATTCCTCGACTTGCGCCATAGGGTGGTGGGGTTTCGGGTTCCGCTGGATAGGTCAGGAGTCCACTACACGCAACAAGCGGCTACACGGGTAGCAGGGGTTGTGTGGTGTGGGCTGGGCGGTTTTTTAGGTTAGATGGCCTTGGGCAAGTACAGAAAGGGCAACAGCCTCAACGGGTGTGGGGCAGAGTCAGGACATGCGGGGACCAAGCAGCAATCGGTATTGTAATTGTCAACTGTCGAAGCTGCGTTGGTAAAGTACCAGAACTTCAAGCGCTGATAGAAAGCACCAAAGCTGAAATCGTTATAGGTACAGAAAACTGGCTTAAGCCAGAGATAAATTCTACCGAAATTTTTACAAAGGTAGAGACGGTGTTTAGAAAGGATAGATTGCATGCAACTGGTGGTGGCGTGTTCGTCGCTGTTAGTAGTAGTTTATCCTGTAGTGAAGTAGAAGTGGATAGTTCCTGTGAATTATTATGGCTGGAGGTTACACTCAACAACCGAGCTAGGTTAATAATTGGCTCCTTTTACCGACCTCCCGACTCAGCAGCATTAGTGGCAGAACAACTGAGAGAAAATTTGGAGTACATTTCACATAAATTTTCTCAGCATGTTATAGTCTTAGGTGGAGATTTCAATTTACCAGATATAGACTGGAACACTCAGATGTTTATGACAGATGGTAGGAACAGAGCATCGAGTGACATTATACTGAGTGCACTATCCGAAAATTACCTCGAGGAATTAAACAGAGAACCGACTCGTGGAGATAACATCTTGGACCTACTGATAACAAACAGACCCGATCTTTTCGACTCTGTAAGTGCAGAACAGGGAATCAGTGATCATAAGGCCGTTGCAGCATCCCTGAATATGGAAGTTAATAGGAATATAAAAAAGGGAGGAAGGTTTATCTGTTTAGCAAGAGTAATAGAAGGCAGATTTCAGACTACCTAACAGATCAAAACGAAAATTTCTGTTCCGACACTGACAATGTTGAGTGTTTATGGAAAAAGTTCAAGGCAATCGTAAAATGCGTTTTAGACAGGTACGTACCGAGTAAAACTGTGAGGGACGGGAAAAACCCACCGTGGGACAACAACAAAGTTAGGAAACTACTGCGAAAGCAAAGAGAGCTTCACTCCAAGTTTAAACGCAGCCAAAACCTCTCAGACAAACAGAAGCTAAACGATGTCAAAGTTAGCGTAAGGAGGGCTATGCGTGAAGCGTTCAATGAATTCGAAAGTAAAATTCTATGTACCGACTTGACAGAAAATCCTAGGAAGTTCTGGTCTTACGTTAAATCAGTAAGTGGCTCGAAACAGCATATCCAGACACTCCGGGATGGTGATGGCATTGAAACAGAGGATGACACGCGTAAAGCTGAAATACTAAACACCTTTTTCCAAAGCTGTTTCACAGAGGAAGACCGCACTGCAGTTCCTTCTCTAAATCCTCGCACAAACGAAAAAATGGCTGACATCGAAATAAGTGTCCAAGGAATAGAAAAGCAACTGGAATCACTCAATAGAGGAAAGTCCACTGGACCTGACGGGATACCAATTCGATTCTACACAGAGTACGCGAAAGAACTTTCCCCCCTTCTAACAGCCGTGTACCGCAAGTCTCTAGAGGAACGGAGGGTTCCAAATGATTGGAAAATGGCACAGGTAGTCCCAGTCTTCAAAAAGGGTCGTCGAGCAGATGCGCAAAACTATAGACCTATATCTCTGACGTCGATCTGTTGTAGAATTTTAGAACATGTTTTTTGCTCGAGTATCATGTCGTTTTTGAAAACCCAGAATCTACTATGTAGGAATCAACATGGATTCCGGAAACAGCGATCGTGTGAGACCCAACTCGCTTTATTTGTTCATGAGACCCAGAAAATATTAGATACAGGCTCCCAGGTAGATGCTATTTTTCTTGACTTCCGGAAGGCGTTCGATACAGTTCCGCACTGTCGCCTGATAAACAAAGTAAGAGCCTACGGAATATCAGACCAGCTGTGTGGCTGGATTGAAGAGTTTTTAGCAAACAGAACACAGCATGTTGTTATCAATGGAGAGACGTCTACAGACGTTAAAGTAACCTCTGGCGTGCCACAGGGGAGTGTTATGGGACCATTGCTTTTCCCAATATATATAAATGACCTAGTAGATAGTGTCGGAAGTTCAATGCGGCTTTTCGCGGATGATGCTGTAGTATATAGAGAAGTTGCAGCATTAGAAAATTGTAGCGAAATGCAGGAAGATCTGCAGCGGATAGGCACTTGGTGCAAGGAGTGGCAACTGTCCCTTAACATAGACAAATTTAATGTATTGCGAATACATAGAAAGAAGGATCCTTTACTGTATGATTATATGATAGCGGAACAAACACTGGTAGCAGTTACTTCTGTAAAATATATGGGAGTATGCGTGCGGAACGATTTGAAGTGGAATGATCATATAAAATTAATTGTTGGTAAGGCGGGTACCAGGTTGAGATTCATTGGGAGAGTGCTTAGAAAATGTAGTCTATCAACAAAGGAGGTGGCTTACAAAACACTCGTTCGACCTATACTAGAGTATTGCTCATCAGTGTGGGATCCGTACCAGATCGGTTTGACGGAGGAGATAGAGAAGATTCAAAGAAGAGAGGCGCGTTTCGTCACAGGGTTATTTGGTAACCGTGATAGCGTTACGGAGATGTTTAACAAACTCAAGTGGCAGACTCTGCAAGAGAGGCGCTCTGCATCGCGGTGTAGCTTGCTCGCCAGGTTTCGAGAGGGTGCGTTTCTGGATGAGGTATCGAATATATTGCTTCCCCCTACTTATACCTCCCGAGGAGATCACGAATGTAAAATTAGAGAGATTAGAGCGCGCACGGAGGCTTTCAGGCAGTCTTTCTTTCCGCGAACCATACGCGACTGGAACAGGAAAGGGAGGTAATGACAGTGGCACGTAAAGTGCCCTCCGCCACACACCGTTGGGTAGCTTGTGGAGTATAAATGTAGATGTAGATGTAATGTAACATCGAAGGCGATAGCTTAATAAAGTGTTCAAAATTCACGGCTGCAGATTACTTTGAAATTACCAGCAGACGTCCCAATCACCATCTTCCAGAAAGATGGACATATAAACACTCTCTACAAATGTAGAAAGATGTAAGTTAATGCAGATGTGTTCAAATAAAGCAGTTTATACAGCATTTTTAATTTGCTGTTTGACACAGTCAAGTCAATTAGATGTGAAGGTATAACGTTCCAAAGCAGTATGAGATAGAGTGAGCATACAAAGATTGTACTAGAGAAGGCTAGTGGTCGACTTCGACTCATTGGTAGAAGTGTGGTTGAGGTGTGAAGGAGACCTCGTAAAAGACACTGGTGCGACCTGTGGTTGAGTATTGTTCGAGTGTTTGGGACCCGCACCAGCTCGGATTAAAGGGAGATATCGAAGCAACTCAGAGACCGGCCGGCTGCTAGATTTCTTAACTGTAGATTCGGATGACACGCAAGTACGGGTGTATCAAAAGGAACCATCTGATTTTTAAAAAATAATAACTACTATATTATTTGAGAATGTACGTGAACAACGTACTGTTGAAAAGAGAAAATCACGATTTTCCATGGCTACAGCTACACTGGTATTTGAAATTGCGGGAATTTTTAAATCAAAGGATTACTGAACGATGTATCGGTCGCACTGAACCAAATGATTCAACCTTACATTATTGGACTCCAAGGTCATATGATCTGACTGTGATTATTTCTTGTAGTGGTTTATAAAAGACTCTGTTTATGTGCCTCCGATACCAACAACAATGAATGAACTGAGACATCGAATAACAAACAGCAGCTGTGGAAGCTGAAACTCGAGACACGCTGGCTGCAGTGTGGGAACAATTTGAATACCGCAGAGGCATATGGCGTATACCTCAAGGGGGGCGTTCTGAACACCTATGAAATGGTATGAAAGAAACCTTTTTTTGATTTTCCCATTCATCAAGGAACAAAATTCTCTGTATGTCTTTCTTAGTTTCAGAAACACAGACGTATCAAATCGGATGATTCTTTTTGATGCCCGCTGAATTACGGAGACCCTTTGGAAACTGAAACGGGAATCCCTGGAGGAAAGCCGACATTCTTTTCGAGGAGCACTACTGATAAAATTTAGACAACCGCCATTTGAGGCTGACTGCAAAATGATTCCACTGACGCCAACATACATTTCGCGTAAGAACGGCAGAGAGAAGACTCGAGGAATCAGGCGCCATGCGGAGGCTTATAGACAGTCGTTTTTCCCTCGCTCTGTTTTCGAGTGGAACTGGAGAGGAAATGACTTGCAGTGGTACGTGGCGCCTTTCTCCACGCACCTTACGGTAGCTAGCGGAGCATGTCTGTAGATGTAAATGTAGATGTAAATACGTGGTTGGCGACTGATTTACGCGCAAGCACGGGACGTACGCTCACAACGTGAAGCCTAAAGTCGCTCGTGTAAAATGGACTCAAATGGTTCAGCTTGTTTACAGTGATGTACTGCCGAGCAGAAATAAATACGCACATCCACCTCGATAGTAGAACCCGACCTCGCGGAAGATCAGTTTGGATTCCGTATAAATGTTGGAACACGTGAGGCAATACTCACCCTAGGACTTATCTTAGAAAAAAGATTAAGGAAAGGCAAACCTACATTTCTATCATTTGTAGACTTAGAGAAAGCTTTTGACAATGTTAATTGGAATACTCTCTTTCGAGTTCTGAAGGTGGCAGGGGTAAAATACAGGGAACAAAAGGCTATTTACAATTTGTGCAGAAAGTAGATGGTAGTTATAAGAGTCGAGGGACATGAAAGGGAAGCAGTGGCTGGGAAGGGATTGAGACAGGGTTGTAGCCTCTCCCCGATGCTACTCAATCTGCATATTGAACAAGCAGTAAAGGAAAGAAAAGAAAAGTTTGGAGTAGGCGTTAAAATCGATGGAGCAGAAATAAAAACTTTGAGGTTCGCCGATGACATTGTAATTATGTCAGAGACAGCAAAGGACTTGGAAGATCAGTTGAACGGAATGGACAGTGTCTTGAAAGGAGGGTATAAGATGAACATCAAGAAAAGCAAAACGAGGATAATGGAATGTAGTCGAATTAAGTCGGGTCATGCTGAGGGAATTAGATTGGGAAATGAGACACTTAAAGTAGTAAAGGAGTTTTGCTTTTTGGGGAGGAAAATAACTGATGATGGTCGAAGTAGAGAGGATATAAAATGTAGACTGGCTATGGCTAGGGAAGCGTTTCTGAAGAAGAGAAATTTGCTAACATTGAGTATTGATTTAAGTGTCAGAAAGTCGTTTCTGAAAGTATTTGTATGGAGTGTGGCCATTTATAGAAGTGAAACATGGACGATAAATAGTTTAGACAAGAAGAGAATAGAAGCTATCGAAATGTGGTGCTACAGAAGAATGCTGAAGATTAGATGGGTAGATCACATAACTAATGAGGAGGTATTGAATAGAATTGGGGAGAAGAAAAATTTGTGGCACAACTTGACTAGAAGAAGGGATCGGTTGGTAGGGCATATTCTGAGGCATCAAGGGATCACCAATTTAGTATTGGAAGGCAGTGTGGAGGGTAAAAATCGTAGAGGGAGACCAAGAGATGAATACACTAAGCAGATTCAGAAGGATGTAGGGTGCAGTAGATACTGGGAGATGAAGAAGCTCGCACAGGATAGAGTACCACGGAGAGCTGCATCAAACCAGTCTCAGGACTGAAGACCACGACAACAATATCCACCTCGAGCCACGAATCAATTCTCGGGAAAGCGAGGCCCGTATGGCGGGCTGTTAATATTCCGTACCGGCCACTCGCGTGGGTGCGCATCAGAGCGGCTGTCGGCTGCCCCGGGACTCCAGTGGGTCAGGGGGTGGAGAGACGCGGCTGCGCATTCAGAGAGCCGCAGCACGCAAACCGCCTCGTCACTTCTGCGGCCTGCCCCCGCAAATGGAGACGTGGCGCGGCGCGGCCTGTTGTGGTCCAGCGGCCAGCGGGCTGCCAAAAGACGGCAACAGTGGCCAGTGGTCAGCGCGCCACACCTGCAGCAGGTGGTGCGCCAAGGCCGGGCCCAGCCATTGTCCGGCCCGTCATATCTGCCGTCACCAGCGGACGCCGGACGGCGGCCAGCTGCCGTCGCCCACCCTAATAATCCCGACCCCTTCGCTGCCACACTGGCCGCAGCGCCCTGACAAATTCATCAACTCTGCCTCTCCACGCGCACATCTTACGTTCCACATTTTTGTTGCATTTCGCAAGAAATTCTTAATGTCTTCAGACCATACAACATACACTGAAGCGCGAAAGAAACTGGTATACGCGTGCGTATTCATATACACAGGTATGTAAATAGGCAGAATACGGTGGTGCGATCGGTAACGCATATATCAGACAACAAGTATGAAATTGTCACTATACAGCAGAGTGTGCGCTGATATGAAACCTCCTGGTAGATTAAAACTGTGTGCCGGACCGAGACTCGAACTCGGGACCTTTGCCTTTTGCGAGCAAGTGCTCTACCGTTCGCAGGAGAGCTTCTGTGAAGTTTGGACGGTAGGAGACGAGGTACTCGCAGAAGTAAAGCTGTGAGGATGGGTCATGGGTCGTGGTTGGGTAGCTCAGTTGGTAGAGAACATGCCCGCGAAAGGCAAACGTCCCGAGCTCGAGTCTCGGTCCGGCACACAGCTTTAATCTGCCAGGAAGTTTCAAGATAACAAGTGTCTAGCGCAGTTGTTAGACCGGTTACTCCTGCTACAATGGCAGCTTATCAAGATTTAAGTGAGTCTGAACGAGATGTTACAGCGAGGGACACAGCATCTCCGAGGTAGTGATGAAGTGGGGATTTTCCCGTACGACCATTTCACTGCTGTACCGTGAATTTATGATCCTTCAACATCGCAGCGCGTCAGCAACCGTTGGTTAATATATTAAAAAACTAAAAACCCGCCTCGATTGCGAAAAAGGACCTAGTGTTAAGTGTTAACCCAGGTTTCGGCGTAGATAACTACACCTTCAGAACAACAATAAAACCCACAAGTGCCTAAGAAGACCTTTGTCAATGATTAAAAGAACACCATTGCTATACATTTATAAACGAAAAAGAAGAGAAAAACACAAACAGTACATATGTAAAAAGTCAAAACCACTACTTAATGGTGTACACTCCACCTCACACCGGCCTATGTTCGATGGGCCAAAAGTCTTCTTAGGCACTTGTGGGTTTTATTGTTGTTCTGAAGAAGGTGTAGTTATCTACGCCGCAACCTGGGTTAACACATAACACTAGGTGTTTTTTCGCAATCGAGGCGGGTTTTTAGTTTTTAATATGTACCATGAATATCAGGAATTCGGTAAAACATCAAATCTCCGACATCGCTGCGGCCGGTAAAAGATACTGCAAGAACGGGACCAACGACGACCGAAGGGAATCGTTCAACGTGACAGAAGTGCAACCCCTCTGCAAATTGCTGCAGATTTCAGTTTTGGGTGATCAACAAGTGTCAGATTGTTCAAATGATTCAAATGGCTCTGAGCACTATGGGACTTAACATCTGAGGTCATGAGTCCCCTAGAACTTAGAACTACTTAAACCTAACTAACCTAAGGACATCACACACATCCATGCCCGAGGCAGGATTCGAACCTGCGACCGGAGCGGTCGCGCGGTCCCAGACTGAAGCGCCTAGAACCGCTCGGCCATACCGGCCGGATAAGTTTCAGATTGTGAACCATTCAACGAAACATCATCTGTATTGCTTTCGGAGTCCAAACCCGCTCGTGCACCCTTGCTGACTGCACGACGCAAAGCTTTACGCCTCGCATGGGTTCGTCAACATCGACATTAGTCTGTTGATGACTGGAAATATGTTGCCTGGTCGGACGAGTCTCATTTCAAATTGTATCCAGCAGATGGACTTGTACGGGTATGGAGACAAGCTCATGAATCCATGGATCCTGCATGTCATGTTCAAGCTGGTGGAGGTTCTGCAATGGTGTGAGGCGTGTGCAGTTGGAGCGAATCGGACTCCTGATACGTCTAGATACGACTCTGACGGCTGACATGTTCGTGAGCATCCTGTCTGATCAATTGCATCCATTCGTGTCCATTGTGCATTCCGACGGACTTCGGCAATACCAGCAGGTCAATGCGACAGGCCTCAGTCCAGAATGGCTGAGGAGTCAAGCAGTATATTGCTCCATCCTACGTATATCTCGTGAAGAGCCCATGAGGATAAAATCAGAGAGATTAGAGCCCACACAGAGGCATACCGACAATCTTTCTTTCCACGAACAATACGAGACTGGAATAGAAGGGAGAACCGATAGAGGTACTCTCCGCCACACACCGTCAGGTAGCTTGCGGAGTATGGATGTAGATGTAAACCAAACTGAATGACAGCTCTCTGCTTGGAACGCACCTTAGTGACAGACGTCACTTTGAAGGCACGAGTACTCCACGATCTACCACAACAAATTCCACATTTCTTAAACCGAAATTCGCCGAACCAAAAAAAATTTTTTTTATTACTTACTGAACGCCCCTCGTAAAACCTGACCCAGTACGTCCAAAGGGACGCGTATACGCACAGTTGAAAACGTACCAAAAAGCTGCGCGCAAAAACGCGATTTTGCAGGGAATCGTAACTCAGATTCTATTGATCTCACAGATAAGGATGAAGTGTTTTGGATAGGTCTTGGCCGCCAATCGGAAGAACGGGTATGCCCTAGCTGTCGTACAGTGCAGGGTCAAAATTTTAACATATCCTCCAGCCAATGAAAATTCACCAAATCGTCTGATCCCTTTGCATTAGGTGTCGTCTAGGGTGAAACCGTCATATGTTCATGAGCAGTAAAACCCGAAAAACCATGATCTTTGGATACGAAAAGAACCAGTCGTGGGGATGACCACGTTCATAATTTGTATTCACGGTAGACCGTCCTACCATATTCTCTAAAGATGATATTCTTGAAGAAGTTCAAAACTATTTTCGACATCGTTATCCAGATCAGAGATTCAAAGTTACTGTACTTATACTAACATCCAGTCTGAGATGCAGGTGTAATTTTAGCTGACGCAGTGAGCACATGGCAAGGAAAGTAGGGCCGAGAGTGCGTTAGTTTGAACAGTTCAGTGATGAAGTTGTTCGCGTCAGAAGCGACAGCAAATCAACACCGACAACGATAATTAAGGTATAAATGTCTATGTAGTAACCAGAACATTACGAGATAAAGAGTGTATATCAGGATATTGAACGTGTAATTCTCTACGTAAAGGGAGATGAAAATCTAATAGTAATGGAGGATTAGAATGTGATTGCGGGGAAAGGAGTAAAAGAAATTATTACGAAAGAATATGGGCTTAGTAGGAATATCAGAGGAGAAAGACGAATTCAGTGCTGCAGTAAATTTCGGCTAGTAACAGCGAATACTCTGTTCAGTAATCACAAGAGGAAGAGGTATACTTGGGAAAGGACGGGAGATTTCCGTTAGATTACATCAAGGTCAGGCAGAGATTCCGAAATTAGATATTGGATTAAAAGATGTATCCAGAAGCAGATATAGACTCAGATCACAATTTGGTAATTATGAAGAGTAGGCTGAAGTTTAAGAGGTTATCCAGGGTCAACGCGCAAAGAAGTGGGATACAGAAGTAGTAAGGAATGAAGCCATACTCTGAGGCTATAGATACTCCGATTACGAATAGCGCAATAGGCAGCTCAGCTAAAGAGGAATGGACACATCTGGAAAGGGCAATCAAAGAAGTTGGAAAGAAAAACGTCGATACAAGGAAGATAACTGCTAAAAAAATCGTCGGTAACGGTAGAAAAACTTCAGCTGATCGACGAAAGAAGGAAGTACCAAACAATTCAGGGAAATTCAGAAATACGGTCTCCTGTAATCCATCGACGACAGTGGGCGGCAGCCGGACATGACGTATGTGGGTAATGATAGTTGCAAGCAACAGCTGTATTGTAATCAAGTGTCGTTTATTCGAAACATGCCACCAGTTCCGACGCCAAAAAGCGTCATCTTCAGGCCCCAAGCGTAATCTGCCATCATTGTACGCACTACAATGACAAAGACCAATGAAGTCTTCAAACGGAAACAGTTCGACTTGTTAAGCATGTTACGCCAGCACGTGGGGTCGAGTACAGCGGGGCCAAATCAACTGGATTCCGTAGGTTCCAGTAACAAGACCCGTCGTCTGAGGACATAGGTTGCAAGTGCTGCTCTGGAACGAAGAGGATGGCGCAGGAGAGAAAGCCATGGCGGATAACATCAAACCACATTACCCAATGTGTTGTTGTTGTGGTCTTCAGTCCTGAGACTGGTTGATGCAGCTCTCCATGCTACTCTATCCTGTGCAAGCTTCTTCTTCTCCCAGTACCTACTGCACCCTACATCCTTCTGAATCTGCTTAGTGTATTCATTTCTTGGTCTCCCTCTATGATTTTTACCCTCGATGTCTCAGAACATGTCGTACCAGCCGATCCCTTCTTCTAGTCAAGTTGTGCCACAAGCTCCTCTTCTCCCAATTCTTTTCAATACCTCCTCATTAGTTATGTGATCTACCCATCCAATCTTCAGCATTCTTCTGTAGTACCACATTTCGGAAGCTTCTACTCTCTTCTTGTCTAAACTATTTATCGTCCATGTTTCACTTCCTTACATGGCGACACTCCATACAAATACTTCCAGAAACGACTTCCTGACATTTAAATCTATACTCGATGTTAACAATTTTTTCTTCTTCAGAAACGCTTTCCTTGCCATTGCCAGTCTACATTTTATATCCTCTCTACTTCGACCATCACCAGTTATTTTGCTCCCCAAATAGCAAAACTCCTTTACTACTTTAAGTGTTTCATTTCCTAATCTAATTCCCTCAGCATTACCCGACTTAATTCGACTACATTCCATTATCCTCGTTTTGCTTTTGTTGATGTTCATCTCATACCCTCCTTTCAAGACACTGTCCATTACCCAATAATAAACTTATTTCGTCCATGTTGGCCTATGATCAGGAAATCACAATTTTTAACGATACAAAATAGAAATACACTCCTGGAAATTGAAATAAGAACACCGTGAATTCATTGTCCCAGGAAGGGGAAACTTTATTGACACATTCCTGGGGTCAGATACATCACATGATCACACTGACAGAACCACAGGCACATAGACACAGGCAACAGAACATGCACAATGTCGGCACTAGTACAGTGTATATCCACCTTTCGCAGCAATGCAGGCTGCTATTCTCCCATGGAGACGATCGTAGAGATGCTGGATGTAGTCCTGTGGAACGGCTTGCCATGCCATTTCCACCTGGCGCCACAGTTGGACCAGCGTTCGTGCTGGACGTGCAGACCGCGTGAGACGACGCTTCATCTAGTCCCAAACATGCTCCATGGGGGACAGATCTGGAGATCTTGCTGGCCAGGGTAGTTGACTTACACCTTCTAGAGCACGTTGGGTGGCACGGGATACATGCGGACGTGCATTGTCCTGTTGGAACAGCAAGTTCCCTTGCCGGTCTAGGAACGATGGGTTCGATGACGGTTTGGATGTACCGTGCACTATTCAGTGTCCCCTCGACGATCACCAGTGGTGTACGGCCAGTGTAGGAGATCGCTCCCCACACCATGATGCCGGGTGTTGGCCCTGTGTGCCTCGGTCGTATGCAGTCCTGATTGTGGCGCTCACCTGCACGGCGCCAAACACGCATACGACCATCACTGGCACCAAGGCAGAAGCGACTCTCATCGCTGAAGACGACACGTCTCCATTCGTCTCTCCATTCACGCCTGTCGCGACACCACTGGAGGCGGGCTGCACGATGTTGGGGCGTGAGCGGAAGACGGCCTAACGGTGTGCGGGACCATAGCCCAGCTTCATGGAGACGGTTGCGAATGGTCCTCGCCGATACCCCAGGAGCAACAGTGTCCCTAATTTGCTGGGAAGTGGCGGTGCGGTCCCCTACGGCACTGCTTGGATCCTACGGTCTTGGCGTGCATCCGTGCGTCGCTGCGGTCCGGTCCCAGGTCGACGGGCACGTGCACCTTCCGCCGACCACTGGCGACAACATCGATGTACTGTGGAGACCTCACGTCCCACGTGTTGAGCAATTCGGCGGTACGTCCACCCGGCCTCCCGCATGCCCACTATACGCCCTCGCTCAAAGTCCGTCAACTGCACATACGGTTCACGTCCACGCTGTCGCGGCATGCTACCAGTGTTAAAGACTGCGATGGAGCTCCGTATGCCACGGCAAACTGGCTGACACTGACGGCGGCGGTGCACAAATGCTGCGCAGCTAGCGCCATTCGACGGCCAACACCGCGGTTCCTGGTGTGTCCGCTGTGCCGTGCGTGTGATCATTGCTTGTACAGCCCTCTCGCAGTGTCCAGAGCAAGTATGGTGGGTCTGACACACCGGTGTCAATGTGTTCTTTTTTCCATTTCCAGGAGTGTATAAAGCAAGTATCTCCGTTTTTTCTACGGCGCTTTTCGATGTCTTACACCGTCACTTTCAAGCTGATATAGAGGTTTACATGAGAACTGTTTCTTCTGAATGTAGCCAGTCGTTTGCTTTACGTACTACTTTTCAACGAACTGTATGTTATGCATCACTTGTTATCATAATATGGAACTCAAGTCGCATGTTATAAATGATAACAAAGTTATTTATAAACTTCGTGCCTGTATTATGTACTTGCATGTGCGCTGCATGTAGATGTCTCCTCTTTAAGTGCACAAGGACGGTGCGCTGTGGTTTGGAAGTCGACAGCAATTACATAAGAAACCAAAAAAATTCAACAGTGGATTCGGAAAGGCTCTGGGCACTATGGGACTTAACATCTGAGGTCATCTGTCCCCCAGAACTTAGAAATACTCAAACGTAACTATCCTAAGGACATCACACACTTCCATGCCCGAGGCAGGATTCGAACCTACGACCGTAACGGTCGCGCGGTTCCAGACTGTAGCGCCTAGAACCGCTCGGCCACCCCGGCCGGCGGATACGGATTCAAATACGGAATAGATGGCATTTTTTGTTCTTATTATTTTTTGTTGTTGATTAGCATTCACTCTTTGGGATTCTGAAGTTATCAAGGATATAGTACAAGGACCAAAAGGTCATCTACAACTTGTACAGAGACCAGACAGTAGTTATAAGTATTGCTTGTAACAGATCTGAAGACGGCAATAGCCGAAACCGGTAACAGTGAAGTCTAAAAGACTGTATGATCAAGAAGGACGTGTAAAATAAGATTGTAAGTGTCGAAGGATGGGAAACGGGGACAGGTTGAAACGTCCCCTTAGAAAAATTTATGAATGACTGTGCTGATAAACCTCTTACATTATTTGATTTTCAAACACCTAAGCAGAACTGAACGTACTCACACATTTCGCTCTTTACCTATTCCGATCAACACTAAACTGACACACAATATTTTTAGCGCAACGCAATCTGACTTTCAAAAATCCCTACAAAAGAATGGCCCTGACTAACAATTACCTATACCTTTCATGAATCACTTACCTCACAAAAATCTTCGTTACTCAAACTACTGCAATACTGCCAGCTGAATAAAAGATTCTAACTACTGAAGGCACTAACTACTGATAGGCATAGTTAGCAAATGAAAGATTTTGATAAAGAACAAATAATGTATTTACCTTAATAGTGTTCAAAAGTCATTATATATAATATATATATATATATATATATATATATATATATATATATATATCAGTTCATGACATCCAGTCTTACAAATTTACTGTCTCTGATGGACACACGTCCAGATCATCCGCTCTCAAAACTACGCCATTTCTCTCCCCACATCCACCACTGCTGGCGGCTCACCTCCAACTGCACAACGCTACGCGCTGTTAACAGCCAACTGCCCAACGCTACAATAGCGACTATTACAACAATGCCGACCCGCCTCAGACTGCACACAGCACAGCCAGTGATTTTCATACACAGCGCTACATGGCGTTACCAACATAAAAACCTAAACAGCCTACTTCAAAGGTTTGTAGCCATTCTGTACATAGAACAAGATGTAAAGGAAAGTAAGGAAAATACGAAAAAGTGTTTAAAGTTGAAGAAGGCGAGATCGGAATACTGTGTTTTTTCACTAAGCCTGTAATTCTGTCAGAGTTGGCAAAAGACCCGGAACATCAGCTGATCGGAAAAGATAGTGTCTTGAAAAGGGACTACGGGATGAAACAAGGCTAATGTAGTGTAACCGAATTAAATCAGGTGAGGCCAAGGGAATTACATTAGGAAATGAGACACTGTAAGTAGTAGGTGAGTTCTGCTATTCGGGCAGCAAAATAAGTGACGATGTCGGAGGTAAGAACACAGAAACGCAGACTGGCAATGGTAAGTACTGCGGTTCTGAAACAATTTTTTTACTTCGAATATAAATTCAAGTGTTTGCTAATCTTAGTCTCAAACATTCATATGGAGTGTAGCCTCGTGCAGAACTAAAACGTGAATGAGAAACAGTACAGATCGGAAGAGTAGAAGATACGAAACGCAGTACTATAAGAGAATGCTGAAGATCTGGTGGGTGGATTGCATAACTGATGAAGAAATAACGAACCGACTTGGGGAAAAAATTTGTGAGACAGCTGTACTAAATGAAAGTATCGGTTGATAAGACGGTTACTGAGGTATAAAGAAATAGTCAGTTTGGTTTTGAAGGGAAGCTTTTGCGTGTGCATAATGTAGGAGGCGGGGGATTGTTACATTTTAAAGGAAGACCAAGGCTTCATTACTGAAAGAAAGTGGACGTACGTAGGGGTAAAGAGAATCCACCATTACGGAAGCGGCTTGTAAGACTGAAAACTGCGACATCTGCGGTAACGGAAGTAGTAGCAGTGGGCGTACTTAGCTCTACCATCTGCGTGGAAACTACAAGATTACTTGGAGGTAAAGTCAGCGGTGAATACACGGCGGGGTAGCTTCAGGACACATTGAGATAAGATCACAAAATCGCGACTGAGATAGCAAGCACACACCCTACGCAACCTGGACGGCTACGTGCTAGAGAAAAGTCCCCCCAGAGGTTTAGGTAAGAGGGGAAGAGGTAGGTTTTTTGACTTATACGAGGGTCGTACAATAAATAATGCCCTACATTTTTTCCAAAAAAAATCTATTAATATACATAGACAAAGGTCCTTGTTGGAGCATCACATTTGTTCTGTGCGCCGGTGAAGTTTAGAATCATCCTGGCAGAGCCGTGGTACAGCGTCAAAATGGCGTCTACATAACTCACGTTACACGCAGCGTACTGTTATTGAATCCTTGTGTGCAGAAAAAGAAACCGTTGTGAACATCCATAAACGTTTGTGTGCAGTGTATGGCGATGCTGCAGTTGGTAGGAGTACAGTTGGGCGATAGGTAAAGAAAGTTACAGCGACAGGAAATGCAGAAACAAAGCTCCATGAACAGCCATGCTGGGGACGTCCTGTCACAGCCACTGCTCCAGGCGTGCTGAATCGTGCGGATGCCATTATTCGTGCCGACCGGCACATCGCAACTCGACAATTGGCTCTACAGTTGACTGTCAGCATTGGAAGCGCGTCTGTAATGGTCGAGACTCTCCGATATTCAAAGAGGTGCTCACGATGGCTTCCAGGAATGCTCACAGCGAATCACAAGATACAAAGAAAGGTCATTTCATCTGAATTGTTGGAGCGTTTTGAGACCGACGGAGGCCTTTCTGTCACGGATCGTTACGGGGGGACGAAAGCTGGGTGCTCCACTTTGCGCCTGAAACAAAAAAGCAGGCAGGAGTGACATCATCCTCATTCACTACAAAAGAAGAATTTCAAGACAGCCTCCTCTACCTGAAACGTCATGGTGACAGTCTTCTGGGATTGTGATGGCGTCATTCTCGTGGATGTGGTGCCAAGAGGGTCAACTATCAATTCAGAGGCATACGTGAAGACTCTGAATAAACTCAAGAACCGTTTCCGTCGTGTTCGATGGGAAAAGAATCCAGCAGAAATCTTGTCCCAACACGATACTACACGCCCTACACACAAAAGTCTGAGAACCCGGGAACACATCGCGAAATTGGGTTGGACAACACTGCCGCATCCACCCTACAGTCCACCCCCGGACTTCGATCTCTTTGGGCCGCTTAAAGATTCTCTATGGGGACACACTTTGAAGGTGACGAGAGTGTCAGTCATACAGTGGAAAAATGGGAATAATGTTCTTCCACAACGTTGGCGTACGGCCATAGAACGTGTTGCAATTCAAATGGCTCTGAGCACTATGGGACTTAATATCTGAGGTCATCAGCCCCCAAGACTTTGAACTACTTAAACTTAACTAACCTAAGAATATCACATACGTCCATTCCCGAGGCAGGATTCTAACCTGCGACCGTAGCAGCAGCGCGGGAACGTGTTGCAGACTACGTAGAAAAATAGGAGATGGACAATACATGTTGTGGTCAAATTCTGACTCTTAACAATAAATACGTTCTGAGAAAAAAATGTGGGCCATTACTTATTGAACGACCTTCGTAGTCCGTCCCGCAGTGCAGGAATGAGGTGGGCATCAGCCAGCAGACTGCATACCAACGAAGCGAACAGTGTCCCGACGTTACCAAAGGCTGCTCTGTGTGACGGACCTGTTCGAGGTACGGCAGCGACCATCCATCAGTTGGCAACCGTGATGGTGGGGGACTGGAGCTCCTCACCCAGGGGTGTGGGGATCACGGATTTACTTCAAACTTTGTACACCGTCAGTAGGCTATTTAAAAGAACATAATGTGGAAATAGTAAGGTGCGCTACTCTGACAATTCCGAGAAAATCGCAAGAGAAGTTTTACGCGTCTATTATGTAACTGATGTATCTGTACGTAGGTGCTGGACGAGAGTATTCAGGGTTGTCAAGTTCGCACGGTAGCTCAGCGTGTTCGGTCAGAGGATTAGCCGCCCTCTGTTAAAAAAAACTGAGTTAATCGGACGACATTGAATTTGAACAAGCCTCATGGAACGTCCGCCCCGAACAAATAAAGCGAACAAAAAGAGATTTAAAAAAAAGTGGTTAGCGTTCCAGCTTCGTAAGACGAAGATTTGTAAGACGTCGGTTCGATTCCCGCTCAAACTTTTATTTTTGTGGTACAAGTGTAAACTCTGCGATATCCGAAAAATTTGCACCTACAATATTCGTTCCTGCTACATTAGCGACGTCTCACCTCTACGTAGATTAACTGCCAAATGCGGCCTGCCTCTGTTTTTGCAGCTAGAAGCGTCGTGGTACAAAGTAGATCTGGGCATCTTACCAGACTGCATGTACAAGGGATTTGGCAAATCGCCACAGGCATACATTTTCGGGAAAACTCTATGTTCTTCTTCGTTTACTTGTAGACAGTTATAAACACGTTTGTTCTAACAAATAACTTTTATTAAAAATAGTAAGTAGTCAAATAACATGAAATTCACTAAAACTTCATTCAAATACACGTTTTCTTTCGTTATATTACCTCTCAAATGACTTATATATTAAATAATGTGACAAATGATGAAAAAGTATACATTAAAAATTAAGTCTGAGCGGGAGTCGAAGTGTCGCTTCGAACACATTCTATTTTTGAGGCTGGAAAGCTAACAACTTCTTTTTATCTCATTTTGTTCGTTATTGGTCGTTGTATTTGTTGGGGGCGGACGTCCCATGACTCTTGTTCAAGTTCATCGTTAATTCATTCACTCAGTTTTCTATCACAGAGATCAGCTATCCCTCTGACCGAACACGCTGAGCTACCGTACCGGCTGATATACCAGGTGATCAAAAAGTCAGTATAAATTTGAAAACTTAATAAACCACGGAATAACGTAGATAGAGAGGTAGAAATTGACACACATGCTTGGAATGACATGGCGTTTTATTAGAACAAAAAAAAAAACAAAGTTCACAAAATGTCCGACAGATGGCGCTGGGCAGGAAAACGTCAGTGACTGCGCAAGGCAGTCGTCATGCTTGGCCTCCGAGGTCCCCAGACCTCAGTCCGTGCGATTATTGTCTTTGGGGTTACCTGAAGTCGCAAGTGTATCGTGATCGACCGACATCTCTAGGGATGCTGAAAGACAACATCCGACGCCAGTGCCTCACCATAACTCCGGACGTGCTTTACAGCGCTGTTCACAACAATATTCCTCGACTACAGCTATTGTTGAGGAATTATGGTGGACATATTGAGCATTTTCTAAAACGAATATCACCTTTGCTTTGTCTTACTTTGTTATGCTAATTATTGCTATTCTGATCAGATGAAGCGCCATCTGTCGGACATTTTTTTAACTTTTGTATTTTTTGGTTCTAATAAAACCCCATGTCATTCGAAGCATGTGTGTCAATTTGTACCTCTGTGTCTACATTATTCCGTGATTTATTCAATTTTCAAATTTTTACTTACTTTTTGATCACCCGGTATATTAAATAATGTGTCGAGTGATGCGAAAAATATATGTTAAGAATTAAATTTGAGCGAAAGTCGAACATTTTTTTTTCACCTTCCAGGCTCCCAAGTGTAGGTGTGGGAGCAAAGTGGGCAAGGGTAGCACCCGAGGACTGGCCACCATGTCCCGTCCCAACCCTCCAGGAACCAAGGAAAGCGTAGGGAACGTGCAGTTGAGGAACATCGTTTACTTATTCTTTTCGTTCTTTTCTATTTTTATTCATTTATTTATTTTTGTCATTAAGACCACTGCGAATGTCAGGAAACGGCGTCACACGAGGAGGAGGGCGCAGCAAGACGTCAGGCTAATTGAGACTACCAAACGTATAGTTTTTCCGAGATAAACATTCCGATCACTAGTGAATATATCGGTTCTAAGTGTGGAAGAGACTGGCATCAACTCTTCATGACCGGAACACCCCATCTCTGGGGAGGGTTAAGGGAGACACTGCAGAGGAAATTGGAGAAAAATTGTCTGTTCTTTGGATTGGGGACAACTGCACAATGGCGTTCATTAAAGAACAGCCAAAAGTCAAGTACACTTTTCTCGCGCCACTTGACTACTATGAACTCTAACCTCTCCCCGCTACGCACAGATGTTGCTGTTGTTGTTGTTGTTGTGGTCTTCAGTCCAGAGACTGGTTTGATGCAGCTCTCCATGCTACTCTATCCTGTGCAAGCTTCTTCATCTCCCAGTACCTAACGCAACCTACATCCTTCTGAATCTGTTTAGTGTACTCATCCCTTGGTCTCCCTGTACGATTTTTACCCTCCACGCTGCCCTCCAATACTAAATTGGTGATCCCTTGATGCCTAAGAATATGTTCTATTCAGTACCTGCGCATTAGTTATGTGATCTACCCACCTAATCTTCAGCATTCTTCTGTAGCACCACATTTCGAAAGCTTCTATTCTCTTCTTGTCTAAACTATTTATCGTCCACGTTTCACTTGCATACATGGCTACGCTCCATACAAATACTTTCAGAAACGACTTCCTAACACTTAAATCTAAACTCGATGTTAACAAATTTCTCTTCTTCAGAAACGCTTTCCTTGCCATTGCCAGTCTACATTTTATATCCTGTCTACTTCGACCATCATCAGTTATTTTGCTCCCCAAATAGCAAAACTCCTTTGCTACTTTAAGTGTCTCATTTCCTAACTTAATTCTGGCAGCATCACACGATTTAATTCGACTACATTCCATTATCCTCGTTGTGTTTTTGTTTATGCTCATCTTACATCCTCCTTTTAAGACACTGTCCATTCCGTTCAACAGCTCTTCCAAGTGCTTTGCTGTCTCTGACATAATTACAATGTCATCAGTGAACCTCAAAGTTTTTATTTCTTCTCCATGGAGTTTAATGCCTACTCCGTTCTTTTCTTTCCTTTACTGCTTGCTCAATATACAGATTGAATAGCATCGGGGAGAGGCTACAACCCTGTCTCACTCCCTTCCAAACCACTGCTTCTCTTTCATGCCCCTCTACTTTTATAACTGCTATCTGGTTTCTGTACAAATTGTAAACAGCCTTTCGCTCCCTGTATTTCACCCCTGCCACCTTCAGAATTTGAAAGAGAGTATTCCACTCAACATTGTCAAAAGCTTTCTCTAAGTCTACAAATGCTAGAAACGTAGGTTTGCCTTTCCTTAATCTATTTCCTAAGATAAGTCTTAGGGTCAGTATTGCCTCACGTGTTCCAACATGTCTGTGGAATCCAGACTGATCTTCCGCAGAGATATATCACGGAAAAAACAGGCTCGTAAAACTTCTCTTGTGATTTTCTCGGAACTATCAGAGTAGCGCACATTGCTACTTGACACATTATGTTGTTATAATGGCCCACTAAAGGTGTACAGAATTAGAAGTAAACATGTGATGCCAACGTCGCGGCCTCCACTTGTGTGATCGGTGTCCCCTTGTTTGTAAAGTTCAGGGGCCATAATCAATGGTGGTGACCTCAGTGTAGTTATCGTCTTTCAACAAAACTTTCATTCCATTTCGTCTCATTGCGTATTTCTTTCAATTACTTCCTGTACTAGAATAGTATTTCTTTTTATGTGTGGCCCCACTTCCATCGAAGCACGCTGCTTGGCAGTGGCACACGTCCTGCGAAAGGTGTTTTCCTCCTTAAGTTTTGCACACCAGTATGTCATACAAGATCTCCCTTTTAATTTGAGACAACTGAATATCTTGAAAACGACGCATAGTACGAAAAATATGTTCTAGTTGAGAAGTTAATATTAGTAAAGGGGACACGTGTCCGTCCTACAACTGACCACGTCCTAAACTTCCTTCCTGCGTGGAGGGTCTAACAACCCTACCACAACAAAGGTCAAAATTTAATAATGATTGTAGTGTTGCTCACGCTGCTAAATACTGCAATTTCGGGCAACAACAAAGTTATTATGTGGCAGGTGTTATTAGAGCACAGTTAATAAAGTCAATTCATGTAATAATGAATAAACTAGGCACTTATCTTTTCGTGTTTCCCACGCTGGACTCGTTGTAAAATCATGGCTCAATCGTCGAAAATCTAGGTGGTGATGATTCCAAGCTCGGATGCAAAGAGGCCTAGGTTTTATTCTGCTATATTCAAAAGTTTTGTAGATGCGCTTCACAAACCATTCTTGAAGATTACACTTTTGCATGATGGTGATGTAAAAAAGGTAATCAGCACTCCGAATTTAAGTTACACTTCTTTTTTATTACTTTTGCTGCAATATCACGTAACACACAAAACATCACTTCACAGTACAAAACATACTTGAAAACATCTTCCTCACTGTTAAAGTTCACATTTTTATAAACTGGCTACAATATGCGTCTTCCCAACATGACGTACAAGATTTGACTTCCTCCAGGTCCGACTCTCTAACTAACTAACTAATAATCGCATACGCGCCCAAACATCAGAGTTACTAGTACGTCAAAGATCATAGTGACAAAAGAAACAATACACATAAGAATAATATCACTGCAATATAAACATATCGATGTATCAAAATACCTCTACATTAATGAAATCAAATCTGAATGTTGTATCAGAAATATGTCAACAACTTTACAGGAACACAGTAGAATATTGCTGGTATCGAGAGGTTGAGTTGAGGTGCCGTAATGGTTACGTAATTCAAGTACCATTACAATGGGGAGGGGGTCAAGTGGAAACACCCGCATGTTTATTGTATAATTGTATTCTAAGCCACAAATACGTACCGTTTACTCAAACCATAGTTTTCTATTCGTGGTAGATGGCGCCGTAATCAACAAATATCAGGAGTCCCAGCTTTTGCACTTAAGATCCGTTGCATTTGATTCTACACTTCATTTACAATGTAAATGTAAACCTTTGTGCTAACTGTTTATTTTTAATTTCAAAATTTACATTAATGTTGCAAATTTGATAGTACAATATGGTTATTGGTTTCATTGTGTGACTACAAACTACGTTTATCGTGATGCAGGAACAACGACGTGGACGTAATAGTTTTTTGTTCTCTTCGGGATTCTTGATGTCGGTGAGTTACCTCGCCTCCCACAAACGGAGTGCTTGATTTCGGTGAGTATGCGTGGCAGGTGCGCCTGACATTATCGCTTCGTGGAGTTTTCACCTCACTCCAGTGGTTGTGGTTCGTATTCCGCCGGTAGCCGTGTAGCGGCCACCGCGACAGTTACGGCGGCTGGATGGGAACACACATCGAAACCAGTCAAGCTGATGGGGGGGTTCGAGGGGCGACCACCGAAATCGTGCATTTCGATGGTTTCGTGACCCTTACGATCAACCCGTAAGGAACAGATAACTACGTTACCATACAAGTAGCTTATCTACCAGCGACCTCTGCGTCTAGCTGTATTATCTGTACTGTACAACCACATTTGCAACACTCGAGTAACTTTTGTACATCGTAAAATGATATGTAGAACCAAATGCGTAGGTTTTCAGTTGCAAAAGCAGGCACACTTAATCCTCCCTAATCTGTAAAGTGCTACGAAGTGCAGTGACGGCCTACACCATCGAATGCTACTCATTCCTCATCACAAATAAAACAGCCCATGACACTTCCTGGCAGATTAAAATTGTGTGCCGGACCGAGACTCGAACTCGGGACCTTTGCCTTTCGCGAGCAAGTGCTCTACCAAATTTTTTTTTTTTTTTTTTTGTTAACATAAATGAGTATACAGTCTCACAATCAGCAGCATTATTTTTTTTTTTTTTGGGAGCACAGGAGAAAGAAAACAAATAGGCTTCAGATAGAGAGCTATGTGTGAAAAGGATAAACATGTGTCAGGAGAAAAAAAAACTTAGAAGAGGAGGAGAAAAGAGAAGTGAAGTAAAACAGGAATACTTTCCGCGCCATGCTCCACTTTGGCGCGCCATCAGAACAAAACGCATTCTATCATTGACCATTGAAGGGGAACGTGGGATCGTCCAGTCTTGGCTGGCAAGGTTCGTTGAGATTCCAGCTTTGAGGCGGGTTGGTGAAAATACTCTGTAAATAGTTCGCGAAAGTGGCCCGATAGTGTCGATGCCGGCGAAGGGTGTGGTGATGTACTCGGAGGCGTGTCCAAAAGTCCGCCGGATCGACGATGTCGTCCCGGAAGAGGTATTTGACAGCCATGCCACTGATCCATGTGATGGCGTGCCACTTAGCCGATGGAAAGTAGGTCGTGTCGGGATATATCATCATGGTGGGAGAAACGTGATGTGGTGGTACTCGGAGGTAGAAAGCCACAATCTTCTGTACGAGGGTCCAGACAGCTGCTGCTGGCCCACACTCAAAACGATGTAAATCTGTATCTTCGACATTGCACTTGAGGCACAGGGGTGAGTCCACCAGTGCGATGCGATGCAGTTTCTGTCTTGTAGTATACTAGCCGTTGACGAGAAGGTACCACATAGAGGTGGTGTCAGTGGTGTGATATGGTTGGTGGATCGTTTTCCAAACTGTAGGCCATGAAACCTGGCGGTGACGTGTTTCGACGGGGTTGCGGGGTGGAGACTGTCGGCGGTAGATGTCGCGGGTGGTCGTCTTTCTGGTCCTGGGGAGCTCGGTGCATATGTAGCTGTACTCCAAAAAGAAACGGCCGATATGTGACATCGGAGGTGGGATGTGTGCCAAAGACGTCGGTGGGCGTCTCGAAACAGGTGCGAGCTCAGTGGTCATCATTCCAGTAAAACTAGCATTTTGCCTTTTCCATAACCGGAGCATAGTATTGGTGTAAAGTGCCGTAGTCCTGGCTCTCACATTAACCAGATCGAGGCCACCGTCCCGCTAAGGTAAGGTGAGAGCTTCATACTGGACTTTGAAGATGTGTCCAGAACAAATGAAATAGCCGAAAGCCGCCTGTAACCTGGCCGCCATTGTCGCAGTGATGGGCAGAATCTGCGCTATGTGGGGTATCCGTGCTGCCAGATGGGTATTGACGAAGGTGACTCTCTGGCACATATTCAGCGGGCGTAGTAAGTGATTTTGTATGTTGGCCCGGATGCGTTGTAGCAGCGCCCGAAAATTAATCGCCGAGGTGCGGCGAATGTCTCGCGTGTACACTAATCCGAGACAATGAAGGGTGTCCACCAGTTGAAGTGGGACTACGCTGTCAGCGGGAAGGCCGCGGCCGATCTTCATGGCGCATGATTTTGCCACGTTCATAGCGCTCCCTGCCCCTGCACTGTAACGGGTAATCCACTGCCTCGCAGCTTGTACGTCAGCTGCTGAACGTACGACGAGGGCCAAGTCGTCCGCGTAAGCTCGGCAGCGGAACATATGATCCCGGAGTGGAATACCTGTCAAACGTCGCCGTAACACGCAAATGAGTGGTTCCATCGCAATGGCATAAAGCACATCGACAAAGGGCAACCCTGCCGTACTGAGCGTTCAATCCGTATAGGTTCTGTAAGTCTGCCGTTGACGAGAAGTCTGGATGTTGCTCCACGAAGGAGTCGCATAATCACTTGCGTGAACGTCGGGGGAATTGCCATTCGGTCCATCACTGCGTCGAGGAATGCATGATTGACGCGGTCAAACGCTTGTTTGAAGTCTATGGAGATTAAAGCGTTTGGCAGTCGCGAGTGTGTTGCCACAGCGATCACATCTCGATATTCACTGAGGGCTGTCTGTATATTACGATCGCCGCCTAAGGATGTTTGTTCGTGGGAAACAATGTCCCGTAAGACACGTTTGAGTCGCACTGCTAGAGGGCGTGTGAAAATCTTGAAGTCGGAATTGAGTAACGTGATCGGCCGATAACTGTCGAGTCGTGTTCCTCCTGCGGGTTTCGGGACTTGTACAAGTAAGCCTTCCATGGACATTGGTGGCGGGTTCGCCGCGCCGGACAAAAGTTCCCAGTACATGTCCCTCCATCGTAGCATCATCAAATCTTGGAAGGTTCTGTAAAATTTGAGAGGTAAACCATCCGGGCCGGGAGATCGATTCAGAGACCCTTTGGCCACAGCGCCTTGGACGTCGTCGGTGGTCACTTCAGAAGTCAGGAGGGTTGCAGCTGCTGCGTTTAGAGTACCAAGTGTCTCCTGGGCAACCTCAACAATTGCCTCTGCACCGGCAGGTACTTCTTGATAGAAAAATCTATAGTGCGTTGTGAATGCATCCGCAATGGTAGCTTGCGAAGTCAGCCGTCGTCCATTAGGTAAGTCTAAAGTTGTCATTAAAGCCTGTCGGCGTCGACGAACATTTTGAATAATATGATGCATAGAAGGTTCTTCACCGTTAATCCTATCTTGGCTGCGTGCTCGTACAATAGCTCCCTCTAGACGGCATCTGGTCAAGGTTAAAATCTTTGCCTTGATGCGTTGAGCTTCTTTTAGACGATCCGGGGATGGAGGTTGATCCATGAGTTCACGTAGAGCGCTATAGTAGAAATCAATTGTATGGTGATTCCACCTGGCTTTGCGTCGGATGGCCGGTTTGGCGCACAGAAACCACCACTGCAGGGTGCTCTCGTAATGCATAATGCGTTGAACACAGGTGTGCCACGTGTCGGTGACCTGTTTTCGACATTCAGGGTCCCGCAGTAATGCGACATTGAGTTTCCAAGGTCCTGCACTGCGCCATACAGATTGTCGACGTAGGTTCATGGTACAGATGTAGACGTCATGATCCGAAAAGGCAGACGGCCAACGTTTCGCGTCGAGGAGAACTGATTTTAGAGCGTTAGAGATTATATTCTATCAAGTCGGCTGGCGGAGTGGCTCGTGATGTGTGTATACCCCGGGCGGTCGCCGTGTACCACTCGCCAAGTGTCGAGGAGACGAAGGCGGCGGACGAGGAAGCGAAGTTCGGGACATGTGGTGAAATGGGGGTATTGGTCTGTGCGCTCGAGAACACATGAAATCTCCACCTACTATGAGATGATCGTATCGTCCGAGGAATAAAGGCGTGATATCTTCTGCGTAGAACTAGGAGCGATCCCTCCGTTTATCAGTGCCCGATGGGGCGTAGAGATTTATGATTTTGAGTCCTTCTACTGTTATGGCTACCCCTCGCGCTGTTGGGAGGTATGCGACATCGGAAATTGCAATTCCTTCTCGGAGGAAGATGGCTGCGCCTGTGTGTTCCATAGCTGCAGGGACGGCGTACGTCTCATATCCATAACACCCAGTCCAAGTTGCTGTCCTCAGTTCTTGTAACAGGGCGATGTCGATGTCCGCTGCTCTTAGCGTGTCACGGAGCAGTTGAAGTTTAGCGTGGGAGCCGATATTATTAGTATTGATAGTAGCTATTCGGTACGCCTGGTGGGAGATCCGTGCTGCCGATAGGTTCGTAGCTGGTGAAGATTGTTGTGGAGGATGCTGGAAGTCCATAGAAGTCGCAGGAGTCGCCGTAGAAACTTCCCCCATTTTAGTGTTGGTCTAACGGAGAAACAGATCTCATTTCCGCATCAGATGGAGGTGGGAAATCCGTGTCATCCGCCCATGAAAGGTTTCCGACAGGTTTGACATCGGCGAGAGGTGGCAGCGCTGGCCGAGTCGGCTCAATTGCGTTGGTGACAACAGGCGTGCTATGTTCCATGGCTTCTGGGCGCGGGGCTTGCGCACGATCTCTGTTGGACGGTTCACCGTCTTGTGGATGACGCGTCTCCGTGGCAGAGGAGAAAGTGTTATCGTGTTCTCCGTCGGAGTGATGTGGCATCTCTTCGTCCTGCGGATGGGGCTCAATGGTCGATTCTGATGTCTTGCGACGTTTTTTTCGTCGTTTGGGCGACTTCTGCTTTCGGCAATGAGTTTCGGTGTCTGAGGAAGGAAGAGATCCACGTCGTTCCGGTACAAAAGCCGCGGGTGCTATGTTGCGGTCGTCCAGAACACTCTCACTGGTATCCTTGTGATCTTCTAGCGTGGGTGTGTCCGGCTGTTGGACATGTTCACGGGCGGCATCGCCGGTGTCAGGGTGCTGGGACGCCTCCGGGTGTATCGGACCAGAGAGACGCTCATGAACGGCGTCTTGTGAGGGCTGGACGTGCAGTGTCGCCGCATAGGTGACTGGAAGGGTGGTCGTGGCTCTGTCGGTGTTCGTATCGTCGGGCCTTAGTTGTGTGATGCGGCGTTGCAGGCATTCATTACGGGCGTGGCCTTCTTTGCCACAACCGGAACATGTTCGAGGTTGTCCGTCATAAATGACCACCGCACGGCAACCGCCGATAGAAATGTACGATGGAACGTGCCGTTTGAGATCGATTCGGACTTGTCTCACACCATTAAGCACCGGATACGTCGTAAACTGTGCCCATGTCTCGGTTACGTGGCTCTGGACTTTTCCGAACGGGCTTAGCGCCGCGATGACTTCATCTTCAGTCACCTCGAAAGGCAGTTCGAATACACGGATCGTCCGAAGGCCAGGTCCTGCATGGTCGACATGCACAGGCCCGACGTTTCCGTCGGAGTGCCGAAATTTTAGTCCATGTCGCGTCCTTTGAATAATCTCGTTGCAGGCAGCGTCGGAAGTCATCTTAACATAAACAACGCTGCTAGTGATGATAGGTGTGTGCCGATGAGTTCGTCACGGGGGATCTTCACGTCTTCGCGTAGGAAGCGTTCGACGGCCAGTGCTTTGGGTCGTGATATTCATTTGAGAAGGTGAACTTAAGAGTGTTCTTCCTTTAAGAGTTGGCCATTACAGCTTGTTCGACTGAGAAGCGCGGTGACGAGGAAGTAAACAAAACACTCCGCGCGCGCAGCGGCGTGGACGGCCGAGCGCGGTGCGCACTGCTGCCCTGCCGAACGCAGACTGCCGACGTCCAACTGAGCTACCGAAGCACGACTCACGCCCCGTCCTCACAGCTTTACTTCTGCCAGTACCTCGTCTCCTACCTTCTAAACTTAACAGAAGCTCTCCTGCGAACCATGCAGAACTAGCACTCCTGAAAGAAAGGATATTGCGGAGACATGGCTTAGCCACAGCCTGGGGGATGTTTCCAGAATGAGATTTTCACTCTGAAAGAAGTTTCATATCAGCCAGGAAGTTTCATATCAGCGAACACTCCGCTGCAGAGTGAAAATCTCATTCTGAAAACAGCCCATGATCACTCTTCGAATTGTGAATCGCATCTCTTCTACTGCATGTTCTCTGATTTCCGTATGTCGCGAGTGGTTGTCCGGATAAACATGGGCTCTAAAATTTATATGTTAAGAGCTACAAACTCTTGTTCAGTAATATAATTGCGTAGGCTTCCGCGGCCAGAATCAGTCGATATAAAAGTTTTCTGGGTTTGGTTGTTGTTGTTGTTGTTGTGGTCTTCAGTCCTGAGACTGGTTTGATGCAGCTCTCCATGCTACTCTATCCTGTGCAAGCTTCTTCATCTCCCAGTACCTACTGCAACCTACATCCTTCTGAATCTGCTTAGTGGATTCATCTCTTGGTCTCCCCCTACGATTTTTACCCTCCACACTGCCCTCCAATACTAAATTGGTGATCCCTTGATGCCTCAGAACATGTCCTACCAACCGATCCCTTCTACTGGTCAAGTTGTGCCACAAGCTTCTCTTCTCCCCAATCCTATTCAATACTTCCTCATTAGTTATGTGATCTACCCATCTAATCTTCAGCATTCTTCTGTAGCACCACATTTCGAAAGCTTCTATTCTCTTCTTGTCCAAACTTTTTACCGTCCATGTCTCACTTCCATACATATCCTCCCTTCAAGACACTGTCCATTCCGTTCAACTGCTCTTCCAAGTCCTTTGCTGTCTCTGACAGAATTACAATGTCATCGGCGAACCTCAAAGTTTTTATCTCTTCTCCATGGATTTTAATACCTACTCCGAATTTTTCTTTTGTTTCCTTTACTGCTTGCTCAATATACAGACTGAATAACACCGGGGAGAGGATACAAACCTGTCTTACTCCCTTCCCAACCACTGCTTCCCTTCCTCATGTCCCTCGACTCTTATAACTGCCATCTGGTTTCTGTACAAATTGTAAATAGCCTTTCGCTCCGTGTATTTTACCCCTGAGACCTTTAGAATTTGAAAGAGAGTATTCCAATGAACATTGTCAAAAGCTTTCTGTAAGTCTACAAATGCTAGAAACGTAGGTTTGCCTTTCCTTAATCTTTCTTCTAAGATAAGTCGTAAGGTCAGTATTGCCTCACGTGTTCCAGTATTTCTACGGAATCCAAACTGATCTTCCCCGAGGTCGGCTTCTACTAGTTTTTCCATTCGTCTTTAAAGAATTCGTGTTAGTATTTTGGAGCTGTGGCTTATTAAACTGATTGTTCGGTAATTTTCACATCTGTCAACACCTGCTTTCTTTGGGATTGGTATTATTATATTCTTCTTGAAGTCTGAGGGTATTTCGCCTGTTTCATACATCTTGCTCACCAGATGGTAGAGTTTTGTCATGACTGGCTCTCGCAAGGCCGTCAGTAGTTCTAATGGAATGTTGTCTACTCCCTGGGCCTTGTTTCGACTCAGGTCTTTCAGTGCTCTGTCAAACTCTTCACGCAGTATCGTATCTCCCATTTCATCTTCATCAACATCCTCTTTCATTTCCATAATATTGTCCTCAAGTACATCGCCCTTGTATAGACGCTCTGGGTTTGGTACCGCGTCATAATGTACAAACTACTGCTGCTATAGAAAAATCACCGTTTCGGCCATGATTGCAGCGGCCTTCTTCTGGGTCTAATGGTCTAATTAGACCCAGAAGAAGGCCGCTGCAATCGTGGCCGAAACGTTGGTTTTTCTATAGCACATTTAAGAGTCCACGTTTACTATACATTTTTGCTTCGAGTGATAGTACCGTCGCATCGCCGGCCGGAGTGGCCGAGCGGTTAAAGGCGCTGCAGTCTGGAACCGCACGACCGCTACGGTCGCAGGTTCGAATCCTGCCTCGGGCATGGATGTGTGTGATGTCCTTAGGTTAGTTTGGTTTAAGTAGTTCTAAGTTCTAGGGGACTTATGACCACAGCAGTTGAGTCCCATAGTGCTCAGAGCCATTTGAACCATTTTTGAACCGTCGCATCCCTGAATTTGTGTGGAACAGAGGATGAGGATGCAAAGGGAAAGGATGAGTTGGAAATCGTGACTTCCGGCCGCACGATCCTTTTGGTAATGCAATGCCGAAAGTTGAAAATTTGTGCTGGATTAGGATTCGAACCTGAATGCTCTGCTTCCCTAGAGCGATTGCCTCAACCGCCTCCTTTTTTTTCGTTTCGCTCGTTATTGCTCGTTCCACCTATTCAAGTTCATCGTTGATCCGTTGACTCAGTTTTTTTTTAATTACAGAGGACAGCTAACCCTCTGACCGAACACAATGAGCTGCCGTGCCGGAAAACCGCCTCGGCCACCTGAATACGCTTTCCAGCCGACCCAGATTCTCAACTTACAGCAGGCTGCAATGCAGCGTCCCTCACCCATTTAGCCCTTCTAGGAAATTATTGATTCCTATAGGAGTTCGGTCGATGATGCTAACGCAATATGCACTGAAGCAGACGTGAGGGATGCAACTTGAATAGCAGCAGCTATTTATTCACAACCGATACGAAAGAGTTACATGTTTGCACCTGTTACTGCCCTTCAATGTAGTCACCAGCGTCGTGTAGAACCAGATGCCAGCGATGTGGAAGGCATACTATACCGTTAGCAGAGCCTGTTCTGTTGATGGTGCGAATGGAGCGGTCTACTGACTGTCGAATCGCTGGAACTGTTCTGCAGCGAATGCCACGAAGTGGTTCCTTCATCTTCGGAATCAAACCAAAGCCACAGTGACGTCCGGCGAGTATGGTGGATGGTACAGTACTTCCCAGACCTATCGACCGAACGGAGCAGCCACAGCTTGCGCTGTATGCGCCCGCGCATTGTCGTGCAAAATGATGGGTGGGTTGCGCAGAAAGTGTCGCCGCTTCTTTCGCAAAGATGGTCGCAGTTGATACTCCAAAAACGAACAGCAATACTGTGCGTTGACGGTCTGCCGTGGAGGAACATAATGCATTAGGGTAACGATCATCGCAGTCGTACACGAGAATCACCGTTCCATTCGCACCATCAACAGAACAGGCTATGCTAACGCTAAACTACGCCTTCCACCTCGCTGGCAAAGAGTTCTACACAACGCTGGTGACTACTTTGAAGCACAGTAACAGGTGCAAACATGTAACACTTTTGTATCGGTTGTGAGTAAATAGTTTCCACTATTTAAGTTCCAATTCTCGTATATAAGCGCGAGTAATACGACGAGAGGAGCCTTAATATTGATCATTCGTCCTGGGACATCCTGTATAAACTGCAGGGACCGCTTCCTGACTGAAAATGGAGGAAAAAAGGTCCCATGAACATGTCTATATCTACATCTATATACATACTCCGCAATCCACCATAGGGTGCGTGGCGGAGGGTACCTCGTACCACAACTAGCATCTTCTCTCCCTGTTCCACTCCCAAACAGAACGAGGGAAAAATGACTGCCTATATGCCTCTGTACGAGCCCTAATCTCTCTTATCTTTGTGGTCTCTCCGCGAAATATAAGTTGGTGGCAGTAAAATTGTACTGCAGTCAGCCTCATATGCTGGTTCTCTAAAGTTCCTCAGTAGCGATTCACGAAAAGAACGCCTCCTTTCCTCCAGGGACTCCCGCCCGAGTTCTTGAAACATTTCCGTAACACTCGCGTGATCAAACCTACCAGTAACAAATCTAGCAGCACGGCCTCTGAATTGCTTCTATGTCCTCCCTCAATTCGACCTGATAGAGATCCCAATCGCTCGAGCAGTACTCAAGAATAGGTCGTATTAGTGTTTTATAAGCGGTCTCCTTTACAGATGAACCACATCTTCCCAAAATTCTACCAATCAACCGAAGACGACTGTAAGGTGTCAGGCAAATCCAACACCTTCCATGAAAACCCTGACATGATAAACAAATCCAGTAGTATGTCACATAGCTCCGAATAAATCGGGACATTAAATTAACCAAAGTAATACGAGTAACTAGTGAGCAAATGCAATACCACAGACTAGCACAAGAATACCTAAATGCATGTCATACCTTCCCACCGTGAGACAGACGTAGTTCCGAGAGGAGAAACGAGAACAGAAGCTGAGAGCAGAACCGTGTTAAGCTGGAAGGCCCTACGATAAGGGACGGACACCCACGTCTCCAGCTAACAGCTAGGACCACCCCCCAAGCCCATGTTAAAAGCTAGAGCCCTCCAGAAGAACAGTATAGATCTTACGATAACACAAAAAGGGCCACCCCAGCTTCAAGTTTTAGCGTGAGACTTTTTCGCGTCTCTGTTACGTCAGGACCACCCCCCAGCCCATGTTAAAAGATAGAGCCCTCCAGAAGAACAGTATAGATCTTACGATAACACTAAAAGGACCACACCAGCTGCAAGTTTTAGCGTGAGACTTTTTCGCGTCTCTGTTACGTTGCAAACTTTAAAAACATTGCCCCACCACGAAAAGTATAACGTTTCCCATTGGATAGACAGAATTTTTGTAGGTGGAGCTTAAGGTTAACATTGAGACCCTGATTGTCAGATGAAAACACAGCCAGATAGTTTTTTTAAACCAACTTCGGTAAATTGTAGTAAAGAGAAGTTAGGAGAGAGTTGCTTCCGAGACGGCGAGGTGAGCAGAGCTGTGCTGTCCGCCACCCCCTGATGAACACCGACAAGGTAATGAACGCATGCGATGCCGCATAACAGCGCATAAAGCTTAACTCAGAAGTCTCATCTGTTACACCCTCTTTTTGCGTAATACTAGTGTCGATCGTCAATTAAAGCTCATGGTGTTCACATTTGCCACTTGAAGTAAAAATATGAAACGCGATGATTTTTCTGTTATATACTTATTGAGAAGCCACATCAGCCACTGTAATTTACGACAAGTTAGATAAGTAATTAAAGATAATTGAGGGACCATTTTGATAGTTTTCTCTTTTGTGAAACTTAATTTAAACCTAGATCATAGATGTGATATGGCATAGGTCATCCTTCGATCCATTGTAGAACTTGGAAACCCATTCAGGGAATATTCGTTCACATTTTTGTTGAACGCAGTTGGTTTTTACCATCCTGTATTAAAACATTTCCTTTTATCAATAGTGCAATTTATAAACAATGTTTTGTGAGTAGAATAAAATTTCCAATGGTAAACTTAACTGCTTTTTCGACGTTATTTTACCAGATAACTAAAAATAGGAAAGCCTTGAACCCCTTCCACTAAATTTAGTTAGTATTAAGATTCTTTTACAGGGAGTGCAGTGGAGCTGTATTTGGTTATATCATCGTTAGTCTCACTGAACTCTTCTGAACTCTACATGTCATGTGTGGTCTGGCGTCTCCTTACCAGCAACAGGTCCCAGGTTCAAACTAGTCAATTCCCTAAAAATCAGGCTCAGAGCGTCGTTGCGCGAAAGTGGTAGGGAGACACGATATAGAACAAACAGACACCACGCAGAATGTTAGACGACTATCCGCCTTCCCCACAACTGCCATTACATGCTTGTCCCACTTTATATCGCTGTGCAATGTTACGCCCAAATATTTAATCGACGTGACTGTGTCAAGCGCTACACTACTAATGGAGTATTCAAACAATATATGATTCTTTTTCCTATTCATCTGCATTAATTTACATTTATCTGTATTTAGAGTTAGCTGCCATTCTTTACACCAATCAGAAAACCTGTCGAAGTCATCTTGTATCCTCCTACAGTCACTCAACGACGATACCTTCCCGTACACCACAGCATCATCAGCAAACAGCCGCACATTGCTATCCACCCTATCCAAAAGATCATTTATGTAGATAGAAAACAACAGCGGACCTACCAAACTTCCCTGGGGCACTCCAGATGATACCCTCACCTCCGATGAACACCATCGAGGACAACGTACTGGGTTCTATTACTTAAGAAGTCTTCGAGCCACTCACATATTTGGGAACCAATCCGATATGCTCGTACCTTAGTTAGGAGTCTGCAGTGGGGCACCGAGTACAACGCTTTCCGGAAGTCAAGGAATATGGCATCCGTCTGATACCCTTCATTCATGGTTCGCAAGATATCATGTGAAAAAAGGGCGAGTTGCGTTTCGCAGGAGCGATGCTTTCTAAAGCCGTGCTGATACATGGACAGCAACTTCCCTGTCTCAAGGAAATTCATTGTATTCGAACTGAGAATATGTTCGGGAATCCTGCAACAAACCGATGTTAAGGATATTGGTCTGTAATTTTGAGGATCCGTCCTTCTACCCTTCTTATATACACACGTCACCTGTGTCTGGAAATGCATCGTTCACGCGGTAGATGGCACTCACGAATGACAGTTCCTCTGACTAAAGTGCCATGTGTTCCTTGCGTGTTGCAGGCTGTGTGACAGATGCAGCGTACTGTAAGCAGCAGAATGGTCCGATATTCATGTTGGGAGCGAGCCGAGATGGTGTTTGCATTCGGCCAATCAGATGGAAATGGTCGAGAGGCAGCACTGACATATCAAGAAAGGTACACTCACATACACCAACCACATTACACAACATTTGAAGCCCTCTTAGGCCGTTTGTGTGATCATGGGCTCTTTCAGACAGACTAACATGCAGGGAGGCGCGTGCACCAGATCTGCCGGACCGGCTTCAACAGGATATTGAGACGAACCATAGTAAAAGCTCCAGGAAAGCTGCGGATTTCCCTCTATGGGAAGGATTTTGTCGATGGCTTTTTCACCAGACCACTACAATTATGAGAGTTCTGTCATCAGTCTTCTTTACCGAAGAACTGGCATCATCAATCTGCATAATCGTCATCTGTGAGCTACAAACAGTCCTCGGGGAATGGCTGTGGCGTCGCATCAGCACCGGTTCACTTCAATGTGTAGGCTGGCATTCTCGGCGACGACATACTTGGACCGGTTATTATTCCACAAAGCCAAGAAGGAGGAACATACCTGGAGTTCCTGAGGAATACTCTGCCAGGGCTAGTTGAGAAAGTGCCTTTGGCAATACGACAGGTTATATGGTTTGTACATCACGGAGAACCACCCACTTCCAGACCCTTCTACGGCGTGTTCACGCAACACCACCTAGACTACAGGCCTGCGCACACACTTGTGACGTCACATCCTGATGACCGGGTCTATATCGGAACGCTCCTGTGAAGCACTCTGCAGCTGTACGAACTTTACGAGTTTTAGGGCTGAGACCGCATAGGGATTCTCGTCCTTTCCTCTTATACCTGGCCATGTAATGGAATTATGCAAATTTATATCATTGCGTAAAGTAGCTGAACAAAACTGCACTATGTTATTTCATGATGTAAAATTATTTTGACGATTTGCCTTAAATACGCGTTTCTAGGCTTTAATACAAACTGTAATTTTTTACCTCAGGAGCTACGTTTTCATGCAGTAAAAGCTCGGCAATATTCGACAGCAAGCAGACGTTTTCGGTTTTAAATAAAGCAGCTGGAGCTCCTACAGAATTTAAGAATTAGTTTCCCCGGTTATTTTCGTAAATTTTCCTTTCCACTTCAAAATTTGCTGACCTCACACGAAACTCAGATCATTCGACGAAATGGAGCACCTCCTGACATAAGGTTTAATAAATCAAAAAACCCGAAAAAATATTTTATTTCCCTGTTTCTCTAGAACTTTAGAACCTTGAACATGAAAAGATTGTTTCTCCTATATCCTTGACTGAAATTCGTGTCGCAGAGTGTTGTTAATTTAATCACAATGCACTTACCTCGAAATTCTGTTTTATATACTGCTTAATCTGTCGAACACTGAATTCATTAAAACAATTTTCTAAGGTAGTTTATTCAAACTGAAATTATTTCTGAATGGTTGTTTATGTAAAACTGAACAAAATCATTCTGTAGCTCTTCCAAATAAAACTACTGGGAACTAAATAATCTGGTCGGAATGATAAGGAATACTGAACATTTTCGAACCACACTAATATAACCATTCTGTGTGACAATAGTTGCAAATATGAGACACATTTCACAGCCAGCTTCGTATTAACCTCGCAGCAATGGTCCAGACTTAAGAAACAAATTATACCTGTACATGATACATAATTGCTTTTAAAAACAATTGGCAAATGTGGTGCAATGGAAACAAATAACACGCTAGAAATTTTTTGTCATTTACTCACCCTTGAATGATCCGTTGACACAAATTCCTGTCTGGAAATAACTGCAATCTAGCGATTTCTCAACTTCACACATTTGGGAAATCGAAACATGTGCACTTTCTTGCCTCTTTGGGATTTATAATTTCCCTGGCAAAAGGGAACGCAACACTTGTATCCCATACTTCGAAGAACTGTAGGCGAATACTGTATGAAATCTATATCAGTTTCACGTGGCACACACTTTCAACACAACATACACGGCAACAGAAGTGCCGACTAAAGATAAGATGGCCAACATTTAGTGACGTCACGTACCAATATGGCCGCTGTGCGTAGGCCTTGGATCTGGAAGGCTTTGGTTCACGACGCCTATGACGCTATTCGGAGAGAAGTCGGACCGTGCGAAAGAGTGTGGACATCCATGACGCGCCGTGTGAACGCGTGCATTGCGTCCCATGGTGGCCACTTTGAACATCTGTCTTGAAATGCATGCGATGCAACTCTGTAGTGCATACCGAGAAGATCTGTTGTCTTTGCACGCACGCCGTCCATTGCCGAACACTGGTTCATAAGACCTTTTTTCTTCCACTTCCATCACCGAGCGAAGTGGCGCAGTAGTTAGCACACTGGACTCTCATTCGGGAGGATGACGGTTCAATCCCGCGTCCGGCCATCCTGATTTAGGTTTTCCATGATTTCCCTAAATCACTCCAGGCAAATGCCGGGATGGTTCCTTTGAAAGTGTACGGCCGATTTCCTTCCCCCGTCATTCCTTAATCCGATGAGACCGATGACCTCGCTGTCTGGTCTCCTTCCCCAAACTACCCAACCCAACCCTAAACCACTCCAGGGTCCGCAGCTCGTGGTCGTGCGGTAGCGTTCTCGCTTCCCACGCCCGGGTTCCCGGGTTCGATTCCCGGCGGGGTCAGGGATTTTTCTCTGCCTCGTGATGACTGGGTGTTGTGTGATGTCCTTAGGTTAGTTAGGTTTAAGTAGTTCTAGGGGACTGATGACCATAGATGTTAAGTCCTATAGTGCTCAGAGCCATTTTTTGAAACCACTCGAGGCAAATGCCGGGATGGTTCCTTTGAAAGGGCACGGCCGACTTCCTTCCCCGTCCTTCCTTAATCCGATGAGACCGATGACCTCGCTGTCTGGTCCCCTTCCCCAAACAACCCAACCTAAACCACTCCAGGCAAATGCCGGGATCGTTCCTTTGAAAGGGCACGACCGACTTCCTTCCCCGTCCTTCCTTAATCCGATGAGACCGATGACCTCGCTCTTTGGTCTCTTCCTTCCAAACAATCCAATCCAATCCTCGACTTCCAGCCAGGAATCCGCCCCTTAAGTTTGCCGATTTTCCTGTAGTTCACCCTCTTTGACGAACGACAAAAATACACAAAAATGACGATGTGGTCGTCCATTTAGTGGTTGGCTCTAGTTATAAAACATGTGTCACGTTTACGAATATTTCGTTATCTTCCTAGAGCTCTCTCTCTCTCTTTGTGGACAAATAAGGAGTGTTTATGAAACAAACGCTCAGTTACGCAACAGATGTGTAATGCAAATAACACGTCAGAACTGAAGTAGAATCATTCTCCAACGGTTCAGGAATAAATCCTCACTTAAAACACTGTTGTCATTCAGGACACACGTAATCGTACTTTGGCTTACACCGTGTTGGTGGTCCACTTTCCTGAAACTTCTACCAGGATTCGTCACAATATCCTGTAGAACCCGACTCTCTACATCAGGTGTACACACAGTCCGCCGCCGCCTCCTCGGACGTTCGTCTGTCTGAAGGGACCCATGATCACGGAAACGGGCTTGAAATGTTGTATTTGCGATGTAAAATCGCGAATGAGGTGAGCGCCCATGTTACTACTAGATAGGCTTGGTTCAAATGGCTCTGAGCACTATGGGACTTAACATCTGAGGTCATCAGTCCCCTAGAACTTAGAACTACTTAAACCGAACTAACCTAAGGACATCACACACATCCATGCCCGAAGCAGGATTCGAACCTGCACCCGTAGCGGTCGCGCGGTTCCAGACTGTAGCGCCTAGAACCGGTCGGCCACCCCGGCCGGCAAGAATGCAGCAGTTGTATAGTGTGCTCTGTGCTGTGAAAATTATTGTTTCTCGTGTTTCCACGACACTTACTACCCTTGCTAGTGCGAGACCACATCTGTGTTATAAAACACTGAATAAGTTGCAAACAAAGAGTATCTCATGTTCCATTTTGTCAAAAAAATTTAATTTGTTATGTTTTCTTAATTTGAACAACCTTTATAACAATATTTTATAAAATATCGATAGTCTACTAGATAGGAGTATGGGAATAGCTACTATGGACGCACACGCGGAACATAACGAACGTCTCTCCACCTGTATTGCGTGCAGTCGCGGATTTTTTCTACCTGGAGCGGGAAAACCCAGTCCCTCCCGTCCACTCCGTTTTTGTCGGCTGTTACGGAGGCCGCTGGCTGAATGGCAACCGCTGAAGTGAGCTTTCTTTCTTACGTTCCTGTCTCCAGTTTCCCGCTAAGACGTTCACCGCCAGCCACCATGCAGTGAATCGGATCTCTCAGTACCGTTTCGGGCTATCAACACATACGACTTTTCTAAAACTTAATTTGCAGCACCATACATTTGTTTTTGAGAACGTCCGCCTACAGCAAAACACAATTCTTATTTTTATTTTTGTTCCCCAGACATGTTTCGCTGGAGTTTCAGCATCAGCAGTTGGTTGTTTGTTATTTTCTATAAAACAGGAAAAATGCTGTTCCATAAAATTTCGGGCGTGCAGCCGCTTGAATTCAATTTTTTTCTTCTAATATTCCGCTATCAGAGACAGCAAAGGACTTGGAAGAACAGTTAAACGGAATGGACAGTGTCTTGAAAGGAGGATACAAGATGAACATCAACAAAAGCAAAACGAGGTTAACAACAACAATTACGTGTATCAGTTGTGTTTATTAAACTTATGGAGAAATCGCTACGAACTTATTCACCAATCCAATATAATACGATGGATACACTAGAGTGTATAAAAACTTCCCAGAAACTTCGGGGATTTATTCTTGATATCAAAACATCACAAAAAGCTCAAACAAGTAGGGGTACGAAAATCCTTTGTTAGGGATTTATGAAAGGATTTATTATTAATACACAAAAGTGGAACGCTTACCAAATTTTTTTTTATTTAAAACATTGCTCGGAGTGACCACCTCTTGCTTCCTAGCGTCCCCCGAGTTTGGGTTCCATACCTTGCAGTACGTTTTGGAAACCTCATTTTGTGTTCTGTATATGGTGTAATCCATTTTGGGTATAATCCATAAGAACATTGTTATTGCGTACGGAAGCAGAATACTCCAAAGGAAAAAATCCATTGATCTCAAATCTGACGATCGGGAAGGACATGGAATGCGACCAACGCACCTGTCAACTCGTTGTCGAGCTTCTGGCGAATCATCCGTTAAACGTGAGGTGGAGCACCATTGTGCATAAACCACATTCTTTGGATGACGTCAAGAGTGAGAGAATCTCTACATACATTTGTCCAGTAAGACGTTGCGGAAAGAACTAGAGGTGGTCATGAATGATTCCATCAGACACATTGAGGCCGAACCCCTGTCGATGTCTGTCTTGTCGCACGTCATGACGGTCTTCGTAAGCCCTGACGTGAGTGTCGTGACAACAGAAGATTTCATTAATTGAAAAACCAGTCACATCACTGAATAACGTACGTGCTAAGAACTGCAGAAACACAACCGGTTATTTTCGGCTGAAATTCTACATTATTTAATAATCCTTGCACCCGTTATAGGTGCTACGGGCACAGAAGGTTTTCATGCAGAATGTTCCAGATTTTTATGTGACTGACACCTTCCCCGCTCGCAGTTATTTGTGTACTACTTGAAAAATGGTTCAAATGGCTCTGAGCACTATGGGACTTAACTGCTGAGGTCATCAGTCCCCTAGTACTTAGAACTACTTCAACCTAACTAACCTAAGGACATCACACACATCCATGCCCGAGACAGGATTCGAACCTGCGACCTGCGACTGAAGCGCCTAGAACCGCTCGGCCACTCCGGCCGGGTGTGTACTAGTTGATGGAGTTGTATGCAAAGTACGAAGAACCCGTTCCTCTAGCTCAGGCGTTCGTACATCGCTTGGTCTCCGATCATCTGCAACTTGTTTTCTCAAATAAGTCTGTCTGTCACAAGCGTTGGTGGAGACGTGCGGACGTTCTTGCACAGGGTAACATTTTCTCGGGGTAACGATCAGCATAAAGTTGACAGATTGCGTTCGCATTCCTCTGTCCTAGGCCGTATGCACAGTGCGTAACCGTAACTTCGAACACCGTTCTCACGTGTTGTGACGGAAGACATTCAAAAACAGAACAATCGACAGTGAGACAAAACAAAACGAATACCATGGTCCACTGTAAGGAAGAAAGTGAGTAAAAATGCCCATTTCGGGTAAATTACCCAAGCAGGACTCACTAACAGGAGTCATGTTCATAAGAACGTTTTCTACATCTACATCTACATCCATACTCCGCAAGCCACCTGACGGTGTGTGGCGGAGGGTACCCTGAGTACCTCTATCGGTTCTCCCTTCTATTCCAGTCTCGTATTGTTCGTGGAAACAAGGATTGTCGGTATGCTTCTGTGTGGGCTCTAATGTAATGTTTTGATGTCAAGAATAAATTCCTAAAGTACACCCGTCTTTATACACCCTGTATGAACTTTCTGTATGACAGGGAATGAAAAACGAAACTTACACATGTAAAGTACGAGACGTGATCAGAAATAACTGGAATTTTTTAATTTCGCGGGCTTTGTGATCCGATTTTCTATTTCTATATCTTGTTGATACACATATTCCTCATCTACGTTCCCATTTTGCATTTTTAATATTCGTTGTCAAGCAAGGCGATCCCATCTCCCCAAAACTGTTCTCTGCTGTATTGGAAATGGCTATGTCAAAGGTGAGCTGGGAAGGTAAGGGAATTAGAATTAATCGAAGAAGGCTTACCAACTTGAGATTTGCTGATGATATTGCCTTACTGGCCAAAGACTCCGTAGAGCTCCAAAACTTAGTTACAGATCTTGCATCGGAATGTCAGCTGGTTGGCTTGAACATGAACCTTTCCAAAACAAAAGTAATATCCAACAAATGGGTCCCAGCTGGAGATGTGAAAGTCAAGGACAGTCTACTAGAAGAGGTCAGTGAATATGTCTACCTTGGCCAGATTATAAATATGAAGGGAGACATAAGGCCAGAAATCTATCGACGCATCAAGCTTGGCTGGCAAGCATTTGGGAAGAATTCAAAAGTATTCAGATCAAAAATGCCAGTAAATCTGAAGAAAGCAGTATTTGATCAATGCATTCTTCCTGTGATGATGTATGGCTGCGAGACATGGACACTGAACTCATTCACAAAAGGGAAACTTAGGACAGCACAGAGAGCCATGGAGAGATCAATGCTGGGCTATTCAAGAAAGGACAGGAAAAGGGCAGATAACATCCGGTCTGTGACGAAGGTTAATGACATCTTAGAGAGAGTAGGTTTCTTGAAATGGCAGTGGACTGGCCACGTTGCAAGAAGAAAAGACAACAGATGGACGAAGCTAGTACCGGAGTGGAGTCCGAGAGAGCACCGGAGGCCTAGAGGAAGACCACCAGACAGATGGGACAAAGACATCAAGAAGATCGCTGGTAACACCTGGCAGAGAACTGCCCAAGACCGTCCCACTTGGAGAAGACTGCTGAAAGCTTACTTGAATCTACGACTCGAAGAGGCCATATCATTTAATGATTGAATTGGCTGATGATGATGATGATGAATATTCGTTTAATGTTGATGGCCGAAAAGGTTATAATTGCTTTCGAGTTCTCGGCGAATTTTTTTGTTTCGAAAAACATGCAGCAAAGAATTTGCATTAAAATTTGCTTGAAAAATTGAATAAATTGCAGCACCACATTCTAAATGTTGACTGTTGCTTTTGGCGAATCTAGTATGAGTGAGGCAAGAGTTTATGACAAAAACGTTTCAAAGAGGGTCGGGAAGACGAAGACGAATACTGTCCGGGACGCCCCCGTGCGTAAATTACTGACGACACTATGGAAGAAGTAAAGAAAATGCTTCTGGAAAACCGCCGCATCAGCATCAGAAAGGTGGCTAATGATGGCGGCATATCCTTTGGCTCATGCAAGCAACTTATTTTTTTATGTTTTATGCATGAAACGTATAGCAGCAAAGTTTGTTCTGGAACTGTTGAATTTCGACCAAAGACTATCACACGTAGACGTCGCTCAGGAATTGCTGAATGAAGTCGACGACAATCCAGCTTCTAAAAAAGATTACAACAGATGACGAAACTTCGGTATACGGATATGGCTTCGAAACGAAGGCCCAGTTGTCGCAATGGTAACTACCTGAAGAGCCAAGATCGAAAAAAATTCAAGTTCCATCACACGTGGAGGTTCTTCTCACTGTTGTCTTCGATTACAGTGGGATAGTGCATCATGAAATTCTGCCTTATAGTCGTTCCGTCGATAGGGAACACCAGCTGAAAGTTATGCGCCGTCTGCGTGAAGCAATCCGAAGAAAACTAACAGAATTGTGGCAGAACCACTCGTGGAAACTGCATCGCGACGTAATGCTCCAGTCCACACGTCAGTACTTGCTTTTTTGACAAAAAAACAAAACCATGATGTTGACTCGGCCACCATATTTGCCTGATATGGCCCTCTGCGCCTTTTTTCTTTTCCCGGGACTGAAGAGAACCATGAAAGGACGTTGTTTTGCCACCACTGACGAAATAAAAACAGAATCGGTCAATGAGCTGAATACCATAACGTCAAAAGAGTTCCGGGATTGCTTCCAAGACCGGAAAAGGCGCTGCCACAGGTGTATTATGCCTGAGGGGAGTTACTTTGAAGGGGACAGAGCTCATGCTGATGAATAAATAAAGATTCTTTAATAAAAACAAACATTCCTGTTACTGTCTGATCACACCTCGTACAAGTGCAAAAAGAATACATCTTTTACACTGTGCTGTTGTGAAACATCGTCGAATGATAAAAAATAAATAAAAATCAGACCAATTTAAAATTATTGATAAAAATGGCCATATCATGATTATAACGACTGTACAACTCGATACCTTAAGAGCATCAGCATGTTTTAGCTTTAAAACTGATATATAGATACGAGTCTGACAGGTGACACGTAGGTAAGCCTCGTGTCTGATCTCCTGCATCGATTCATGTCCAGTGTGCATAGCGACGCGCAAGTCCAGCAGGACAATGCGACACCCCTCAAGTGCACAATTGCTGCAGAGTGGCTTCAGGAACATTCTTCTGAGTTTAAACACTTCCGCTGGCCATCAAACTCCTCGGACATGAACATTACTGAGCATATCTGGGATGCCTTGTGCCTTGCAACGTGCTGTTTAGAAGAGATAGATCTGCCCGCCCCTCCCCCACCGTCGTACTCTTACCTATTTATGGACAGCCCTGGGGTATTCATGGTATCAGTTCCCTCCAGCACTACTTCAGACATTAGCTGAGTCCATGCCACGCCGTGTAGCGCCACTTCTGCGTGCTCGCGGGGGCCCTACACGATATTAGGCAGGTGTACCAGTTCATTTGGCTCTTCAGTGTGTATCCACTGCCAGAAGAATTAGGGTGTTCTTTCGACAGCGAGCAATGTGTGATTATCACGTACAACTTGAGTCCGCAAGTTGGATTTACTTTAATTTGTTTCTTTTTCTTCTTCTTTTTTTTATACTGTGTGTTCTTTGTCTCGCGTTTTAAAATTTCTTCCACTTTTTCGGCTGTTGCTATCCTTACAGTCAGAGCAGTAAATTCTATGCATGTAACCGTTCTGGCGCAAGTCTTGCGTTGTGCTGTTGTATATTAAAAGGTGTAACAGTGAAGGGTGAGAATTATACGCGATGTAGACATGTGCACATTATGTGAGGTGGCAAAAGTCATGGGACAGCGATAAGTACATTTACAGACGGCGGTAGTATCGCGTCCACAAGGTATAAGAGGGCAATCGACTGGCGGAGCTGTTATTTGTACTCAGGTGGTACATGTCAAAAGGCTCGCGATGTCACTATGGCAGCACGGCGGCAATTAACAGACTAGTTCGAGCTTGAAGAATGGGACATTCCATTTCGGAAACCTTTAGGGAACTGAATACTCCGAGATCCACAATGTGAAAAGTCTGCGGAGAATACCAAATTTCAGGCACTATCTCTCACCACAGACACTCAGTGGCCGACGACCATCACTTAACGATCGAGAGCAGCGGCGTTCGCGTGGGGTAGTCAGTGCTAACAGACAAGCAACACTGCGTGAAATAACCGCAGAAATCACTGGGGGACGTGAGACGAACTTACTCGCTAGCACAGTCCCGCGAGCCGGCCCTGTGGCCGAGCGGTTCTAGGCGCTTCAGTTCGGAACCACGTGGCTGCTACGGCCACAGGTTCGAATCCTGCCTGGGGCATGGGTGTGTGTGATATCCTAGGTTTAAGTAGTTCTAAGTCTAGGGGACTGATGACCTCAGATGTTAAGTCCCATAGTGCTACGGCAGCAGACGGCTGACACGAGTGCCTTTGCTGACAGCAGGACACCGCCCGCAGCGCCTCTCTCGAGTCGTGACCATATCAGTTGGAGCCTAGACAGTGGCCTGCTCAGATGGGCCTGGGTTTCAGTTCGTAAGAGCTGATGGCAGGATTCGAGCGTGATGCAGGCTCCTATAGAACATGGACTCAGATTATCAACAAGGCACTGTGCAAGTTGGTGGTGGCCATAACGGTATGGGCCGTGTCTACGTGGAGGACCTCACATAGGTAGGCTAATACAGTGTGTACGAGGTGTCACTTAAGGGGCTCCGAAACGCCCTATACTTGCAATGTTAAAATAACGCTTATAAATTACATCTTCCCTCACAAAGTATTTGAGGTAGGAAGTTGAACTTTTTACATATTATTTATTGGAATATGGGCTACAACTTAACACAGGGATTTTACAAAATTTTAGTTCAGTTATTAAAGATGATTTTTTTTCAATTGTAATGAAAATTCACAACATTTTTTTGAAATTTTTTATTTATATATTCAAAAATATACGGTTTTTTGCAAAAATGCTGTGTTAAATTATGCAGAAGGTACTGTGTAACATTTACTGAAAGTTTGAAACAAATATGTTTGGAAGATCCTTAGAAAACATGTAATTAGTATGAGAAAATAAAAGTTTTGGGAATCGAGCGACAAAGATTGGATTAACTTTTTAGTGCATTCCAGGTCCATATGATGGATTATCTTCATCCTCTGCAAACTCGTCCTCCAGCTTCCTCTTGTTCCTCCTCCTGTTTACTCTTGCTTGTATTTCTAGACTCTTTACAGCCCTGTCTGCAGCCCGAAGACGTTCCTTGTCTAAAGCAAGCATCGCTCGTACCATGTTAGAACCTATCTTCATTCCCATATTTCTAAATACCTTGCACCTTACAATGTTGCCATCATTGAAAGTCGCAACAGCATCATCCACACCAAAGTGAAGTGTTTCTATTCCAACTAATACAGTCTTGGGGATTCTCGACCATATAACACTATTTACACTTTCATTGGGGTTTTGAGTTTTTCCGTGAATACAAAAATGGTTCAAATGGCTCTGAGCACTATGGGACTCAACTGCTGAGGTCATTAGTCCCCTAGAACTTAGAACTACTTAAACCCAACTAACCTAAGGACATCACAAACATCCATGCCGGAGGCAGGATTCGAACCTGCGACCGTAGCGGTCTTGCGGTTCCAGACTGTAGCGCCTTTAACCGCACGGCCACTTCGGCCGGCTCCGTGAATACACTTTTTCAACAGTTCAGGTGCTGCTAAGTCTCTGAAAATAGGTTTTATCACCTCCATTATTGGATGAGGCAGACTATGCTTATGAGTGTACACTTCACCAGTTAGCAATCCTTTGTTATATTTACACCAACTGTCTTCTTCTTTGGGACACAAGCTATGTTGGGGATTTTCATCAGTTGAAGAAGTATGAAAAAAAAGAGCCCAAACAGCCTTCTTCATTTTGTCGACACTTTGTGTATTTTGCCTAATAGCCATTCCATAATAGTTCTGTATTTTGTCAATTACACTGTCAGTTAACCTTCCCTTCCCATCCAACCCTTTACCATCACTGAGTTTTTGTTTTTTGTACGAAGCTTTCAGTCGCCGAAGTCTTGTTCCCATTCGCTTCTGTACGTGTCCAATACACTCAAATTTCTGCACTACAACATCATCACCATAGGGCTTCAGTCCTTGAACATATTTGAAACTTTTAGAATCACCGTCACCAAGGTAATTAACATATCGCACTTTATCACACGCCTCAGAACGTTGGAATATACTGGCAACACCAGCCACTTCCATTCCTCCACTACTGCCACTATAGTTAGCTTTGCAATTATTTTCATGTGTACCTTTATATTTTTGTGGACATCTACAATACTTTGATATTACTGCTGCATCTAAAACTTTCCCTGTATACATACTGGTGGCAGATACTACACCATGAAGAGATGTGTGTCCCCGTTTATGCCAGGTACCATCGAACGCTGCAGTCAACTCTGTTACCATTATTTTCCATTACTGCCTCTTCCACAGCGTTCTTCATAGATTCTATACAGACATCTTCTACTTTAGACCCTGCTAATTTATTATAGGTCGTAAACTTGGTTGGGGGATTTGGAAGATTCATGATGCCACAGAAAATTGCACCTGCAGTAGCACCCTTACCAACTGAATGCAAGGAATAAACAAATCTAATGTTGTGTTCGTAGATTTTGCTACCATTTTCTTCAGTTGCAGTTACTGCAACACTGTTCCAAAAGGTGGTCATGTATGAACACTTATCACATTTCAGTTGTATTTCACTAGCAAGTCCTACGTGCTTTACTATGGAGAGTTCCAGACCAACTTCACTACAATGAATACATCTTACACAGTTTGAAAAAATTCCTTTGAGAACCGACATATCAAATATTTAATTCACATCCGATTCGCCCATAAAACATTCATAGTTTTCACTCATTGAACCAAGCTTCTTCTGTGAAGTATTTTCTTTCCCACTTTGACTGCTATGGGCAGGTGTACTTGAGAGGTTAGGTTCACTCACTTGGTTATCGTCTTTATTGTTTACAGTAATAACACATACCTTTGGCTTTCCAACATTTCTCCTTTTCTTAAAAGCCTTCAGAGGATTTCTAATAACTTTACTTTTACTCATTATTATACTTCAACAAAACGGAGACTCAAGAAACAGAATTAATTACGAATATTTTCGAGATAACGACAGAGTAAATAAACATGAAGCAATCGACAATCACACCAGCGATATATATTGAACCATCACAGGTTAGCCACAACACATACTTTATCTCACATCACTAAAATGTACCTGATGAACACGGACGTTAATAATAACACCATTTGACAGCAGTTTAACAGCGCCACGGTGGGTCACGCCCATGTAGAACACATTTTTAAAAAAATTTAAAAATAGTTGTAGTCTTCGGAATTGAATAAATTATATATCTATTAAAAGGTAATAGTCTGCAGATTCAGAAAACGCAAAAAAGTAAAAATTGAACTTTTCATGATTTTGAGCCTTTCCGGAGCCCCTTAAACAATTTGTTTGACTATATAGTTTATTTATACCTGAAATCGCAATACACCTCGAAATGGACGCTGGTGTTTAAGCAATTTAGACGTCGTTAAACAATTGCAGTACTTTTATTCCAATAGCCAAAGGAACCGTGTAACTGCACTGTCAAATATCGCGCTAAACATCTGAAAAACTTTCTCGCACATTCCAGACTGGCGCTCGGTAGAAGGAGCCGCTCTCGGGAACCAATCACACCCCCCCCCCCCCCCCTCGCGACCCAGCCGGGTTTCTAGAAGCTTACTGGAGACAGTGCTCATCAAACCTCTAGATGATTAGAGATATATAAATAACATGAAAGAGAGGATTGAGGAGCTAGAGAGGAAGATGCAAAATTAACTATAAATGAATGACGACTAGGAGCATATTTGGTGCTTGAGGTGCAAAAGATTTACAGCTACAGTTCATCCTCATGCAACAATTAACTGTTGCATAACTCTCCACCGCGATCGGTTTGGAGGTTGTCAGGGCATTTCTCCCCCTGCTTCTATTAACAGGTAATGCCCAGGCAAATTTGGAGTATGTATCAATAACCATTAAAATATATTTGACACTGCACCACACAGGCAGATAGTAGTGGAATTGGGTGCGTATGGAATAGCGTCTCAGTTATGTGACTGGATTCGCGATTTCCTGTCAGAAATGTCACAGTTCGTTGTGATTGACGGAAAGTCATCGAGTAAAATAGAAGTGATCTTTGGGGCTCCCCAAGGTAGTGTTATAGACAATTTGCTGTTCACTATCTATATAAACGATTTGGGAGACAGTCTGTGCAGCCGTCTTATGTTGTTTGCAGATGTCGGCGTTGTTTATCGACTAGTAAAGTCATCAGAAGATCAAAACAAGTTGCAGAACGATGTAGAAAAGATATATGTATGGTCTGAAAATTTGCAATTGACCCTAAATAACGAAAAGTGTGAGGTCATCCACACGAGCGCTAAAAGGAATCGATTAAACTTCGGTTACACGATAAATCAGTCAAATCTAAAGGCTGTAAATTCAACTAAATACCTAGGAATTACAGTTACGATCAACTTAAATTGGGAGGAATACATAGAAAATGTTGTGGGGAAGGCCAACCAACGACTGCGTTTTATTGGAAGGACACTTAGAAAATGTAACAGATCTACTAAAGAGATTGCCTACACTACGCTCGTCCGTCCTCTTTTAGAACACTGTTACGCAGTGTGCGATCCTTTGCAGATAGGGTTGACGGAGTACATCAAGAAATTTCAAATAAGGGCAGCACGTTTTCTATTATCGCGAAATCGGGGAGAGAGTGTCACTGAAATGATACAAGATTAGGAGCAGACATCATCAAAAAGAAGGCGTTTTTCGTTGCGGTGGAATCTTTATACGAAATTTCAGTCACAAACTTTCTGCTTCGAAAACGAAAATATTTTGTTGACGCCGACCTACAGCGGGAGAAATGGTCACCATAATAAAATAAGGGAAATCACAGCTCGCACTGAAAGATATATACGCTCGTTTCTTCCCCGCGTGGTACGAGATTGGAACAACAGAGAATTATTGTGAGGGTGGTTCCATGAACCCTCTGCCAGACACTTAAATGTGATTTGCAGAGCATCCATGAAGATGTAGACGAATCCATTATACTCATGTGAATATTCCCTCATATCAACAAGATCAGCTTGCCACAAGGCATCCAAACCTTTAATCATAACATGCCTACGAGGATATGTTTTGCGTGCTGGTTTGTGCAGTTCTGTCTCCATACTTATTCGATGATGCCCTTCTCTCTATGCTCAAAGATTACTGAAACAGCCTCATTGGAATGAGCTGCATTACCTGCAGCAGCTGATGCCATGAGCAGACGTAGTCGATCAATTGGCTCGTTGGGGTCGTCACAATATATACACTCCTGGAAATGGAAAAAAGAACACATTGACACCGGTGTGTCAGACCCACCATACTTGCTCCGGACACTGCGAGACGGCTGTAAAAGCAATGATCACACGCACGGCACAGCGGACACACCAGGAACCGCGGTGTTGGCCGTCGAATGGCGCTAGCTGCGCAGCATTTGTGCACCGCCGCCGTCAGTGTCAGCCAGTTTGCCGTGGCATACGGAGATCCATCGCAGTCTTTAACACTGGTAGCATGCCGCGACAGCGTGGACGTGAACCGTATGTGCAGTTGACGGACTTTGAGCGAGGGCGTATAGTGGGCATGCGGGAGGCCGGGTGGACGTACCGCCGAATTGCTCAACACGTGGGGCGTGAGGTCTCCACAGTACATCGATGTTGTCGCCAGTGGTCGGCGGAAGGTGCACGTGCCCGTCGACCTGGGACCGGACCGCAGCGACGCACGGATGCACGCCAAGACCGTAGGATCCTACGCAGTGCCTTAGGGGACCGCACCGCCACTTCCCAGCAAATTAGGGACACTGTTGCTCCTGGGGTATCGGCGAGGACCATTCGCAACCGTCTCCATGAAGCTGGGCTACGGTCCCGCACACCGTTAGGCCGTCTTCCTCTCACGCCCCAACATCGTGCAGCCCGCCTCCAGTGGTGTCGCGACAGGCGTGAATGGAGGGACGAATGGAGACGTGTCGTCTTCAGCGATGAGAGTCGCTTCTGCCTTGGTGCCAATGATGGTCGTATGCGTGTTTGGCGCCGTGCAGGTGAGCGCCACAACCAGGACTGCATACGACCGAGGCACACAGGGCCAACACCCGGCATCATGGTGTGGGGAGCGATCTCCTACACTGGCCGTACACCACTGGTGATCGTCGAGGGGACACTGAATAGTGCACGGTACATCCAAACCGTCATCGAACCCATCGTTCTACCATTCCTAGACCGGCAAGGGAACTTGCTGTTCCAACAGGACAATGCACGTCCGCATGTATCCCGTGCCACCCAACGTGCTCTAGAAGGTGTAAGTCAACTACCCTGGCCAGCAAGATCTCCGGATCTGTCCCCCATTGAGCATGTTTGGGACTGGATGAAGCGTCGTCTCACGCGGTCTGCACGTCCAGCACGAACGCTGGTCCAACTGAGGCGCCAGGTGGAAATGGCATGGCAAGCCGTTCCACAGGACTACATCCAGCATCTCTACGATCGTCTCCATGGGAGAATAGCAGCCTGCATTGCTGCGAAAGGTGGATATACACTGTACTAGTGCCGACATTGTGCATGCTCTGTTGCCTGTGTCTATGTGCCTGTGGTTCTGTCAGTGTGATCATGTGATGTATCTGACCCCAGGAATGTGTCAATAAAGTTTCCCCTTCCTGGGACAATGAATTCACGGTGTTCTTATTTCAATTTCCAGGAGTGTATACTGCGGGAGTCGATTGTTCACTGCTTTACGCTCAGTGTCAGTACTATCACCGACGCTGCTGTTGTTGTTTTCGCCATCCAGTATTGATTTTATAATTGTTGCTCTGCCTTTTTGCCATCTTGCGTACACGAGTCAAATGCAGTATTTCACGGCAAATTTCCCTTTTTTTTTTTTTTTTTTGGTCAATTTCTTTCCTTTGCTAACCTCTTCATCTCAGAGTAACACTTGCAACCTACGTCCTCAATTATTTGCTTGACGTATTCCAATCTCTGTCTTCCTCTACAGTTTTTGCCCTCTACAGCTCCCTCTAATACCATGGAAGTCATTCCCCCATGTCTTAGCAGATGTCCTCTCATCCTGTCCCTTCTCCTTATCAGTGTTTTCCACATACTCATTTCCTCTCCGATTCTGCGTAGAACCTCCTCATTCCTTACCTTATCAGTCCACCTAATTTTCAACATTCGTCTAAAGCACCACATTTCAAATGCTTCGATTCTCTTCTGTTCCGGTTTTCCCATAGTCCATGTTTCACTACCATACAATGCTGTACTCCAGACGTACATCCTCAGAAACTTCTTCCTCAAATTAAGGCCGGTATTTGATATTAGTAGACTTCTCTTGGCCATAAATGCCTTTTTTTGCCATAGCGAGTCTGCTTTTGATGTCCTCATTGGTTATTTTACTGCCTAGGTAGTAGAATTCCTTAACTTCATTGACGTCGTGACCATCAATCCTGATGTTAAGTTTCTCGCTGTTCTCATTTCTACTACATCTCATTACCTTCGTCTTTCTCCGATTTACTCTCAAACCATACTGTGTACTCATTAGACTGTTCATTCCGTTCAGCAGATCATTTAATTCTTCTTCACTTCCACTCAGGTTAGCAATGTCATCAGCGAATCGTATCCATGATATCCTTTCACCTTGTATTTTAATTCCACTCCTGAACCTTTCTTTTATTTCCACCATTGCTTCCTCGATGTACAGATTGAAGAGTAGGGGCGAAAAGCTACAGCCTTGTCTTACACCCTTCTTAATACGAGCACTTCGTTATCGATCGTCCACTCTTATTATTCTCTCTTGATTGTTGTACATATTGTATATGACCCGTCTCTCCCTATAGTTTACCCCTACTTTTTTCAGAATCTCGAACAGCTTGCATCATTTTATATTGTCGAACGCTTTTTCCAGGTCGACAAATCCTATGAAAGTGTCTTGATTTTTCTTTAGCCTTGCTTCCATTATTAGCCGTAACGTCAGAATTGCCTCCCTCGTCCGTTTACTTTTCCTAAAGCCAAACTGATCGCAAACTAGCGCATTCTCAATTTCCTTTTCCATTCTTCTTTATATTATTCTTGTATGCAGCTTCGATGCATGAGCTGTTAAGCTGATTGTGCGATAATTCTCGCACTTGTCAGCTCTTGCCGCCTTCGGAATTGTGTGGATGATGCTTTTCCGAAAGTCAGATGGTATGTCGCCAGACTCATATATTCTACACACCAACGTGAATAGTCGTTTTGTTGCCACTTCCCCCAATGATTTTAGAAATTCTGATGGAATGTTATCTATCCCTTCTGCCTTATTTGACCGTAAGTCCTCCAAAGCTCTTTTAAATTCCGATTCTAATACTGGATCCCCTATCTCTTCTAAATCGACTCCTGTTTCTTCTTCTATCACATCAGACAAATCTTCACCCTCATAGAGGCTTTCAATGTATTCTTTCCACCTATCTGCTCTCTCTTCTGCATTTAACAGTGGAATTCCCGTTGCACTCTTAATGTTACCACCGTTGCTTTTAATGTCACAAAAGGTTGTTTTGTCTTTCCTGTATGCTGAGTATGTCCTTCCGACGATCATATCTTTTTCGATGTCTTCACATTTTTCCTGCAGCCATTTCGTCTTAGCTTCCCTGCACTTCCTATTTATTTCATTCCTCAGCGACTTGTATTTCTGTATTCCTGATTTTCCCGGAACATGTTTGTACTTCCTCCCTTCATCAATCAACTGAAGTATTTCTTCTGTTACCCATGGTTTCTTCGCAACTACCTTCTTTGTACCTATATTTTCCTTCCCAACTTGTGTGATGGCCCTTTTTAGAGATGTCCATTCCTCTTCAACTGTACTGCCTACTGCGCTATTCCTTATTGCTGTATCTATAGCGTCAGAGAACTTCAAACGTATCTTGTCATTCCTTAGTACTTCCGTATCCCACTTTTTTGCGTATTGATTCTTCCTGACTAATGTCTTGAACTTCAGCCTATTCTTCATCACTACTATATTGTGATCTGAGTCTATATCTGCTCCTGGGTACGCCTTACAGTCCAGTATCTGATTTCGGAATCTCTGTCTGGCCATGATGTAATCTAATTGAAATCTTCCCGTATCTCCCGGCCTTTTCCAAGTATACCTCCTCCTCTTGTGATTCTTGAACAGGGTATTCGCTATTACTAGCTGAAACTTGTTACAGAACTCAATTAGTCTTTCTCCTCTTTCATTCCTCGTCCCAAGCCCATATTCTCCTGTAACCTTTTCTTCTACTCCTTCCCCTACAACTGCATTCCAGTCGCCCATGACTATTAGATTTTCGTCCCTCTTTACATACTGCATTACCCTTTCAGTATCCTCATACACTTTCTCTATCTGTTCATCTTCAGCTTGCGACGTCAGCATGTATACCTGAACTATCGTTGTCGGTGTTGGTCTGCTGTCGATTCTGATTAGAACAACCCGGTCACTGAACTGTTCACAGTAACACACCCTCTGCCCTACCTTCCTATTCATAACGAATCCTACACCTGTTATACCATTTTCTGCTGCTGTTGATATTACCCGATACTCATCTGACCAGAAATCCTTGTCTTCCTTCCACTTCACTTCACTGACCCCTACTATATCTAGATTGAGCGTTTGCATTTCCCTTTTCAGATATTCTAGTTTCCCTACCACGTTCAAGCTTCTGACATTCCACGCCCCGACTCGTAGAATGTTATCCTTTCGTTGATTATTCAATCTTTTTCTCAAGGTAACCTCCCCCTTGGCAGTCCCCTCCCGGAGATCCGAATGGGGGACTATTCCGGAATCTTTTGCCAATGGAGAGATCATCATGACACTTCTTCAATTACAGGCCATATGTCCTGTGGATACACGTTAAGTGTCTTTAATGCAGTGGTTTCCATTGCCTTCTGCATCCTCATGTCGTTGATCATTGCTGATTCTTCCGCCTTTAGGGGCAATTTCCCACCCCTAGGACAAGAGAGTGCCCTGAACCTCTATCCGCTCCTCCGCCCTCTTTGACAAGGCCGTTGGCAGAATGAGGCTGACTTCTTATGCTGGAAGTCTTCGGCCACCAATGCTGATTATTTATCAAAATTTAGGCAGTGGCGGGGATCGAACCCGGGACCGAAGACGCTTTGATTATGAATCAAAGACGCTACCCCTAGACCACTGGTAGATTACCAAATTGTCCTATCATTAACTAAATAATGTAGTGGTTTTTTCATGAGTGTTTGGAAAATAAGGTTCATTAAGCTAGGTGTTCTTTCAAACTGACTATCAACAATCTGTATCGTGTCGTCAGTTACTTTCATAGGCTGAATGCCCAACGTGTACTGTCTTCCCCTGCTAACACCGAATGTCCTATCTATCTAGCCATGGACGTGACGGATAATGAATTCGTCAATGGCAACACGATCGTTATCGTGTGGGTTTTTTTTTTTTTTTCCTTCTGAGAGCTGCCTGAGAGATTCGGTAACCGGCTTGAAGGTCTCTCTTAGTGTTTGCTGTTGATCCGTACGCCCTAAACTTAGCGCCCGTATTTTCTCTCGAACGGCCTGACTTTCTGCTTCGTTGACGTCTCGATGTATACTAATCAGACGCCTCTGCAGCGTGAAGCTTTATGTATCCGCTCTTCTTTCTCTTATTATGTGGCTGCTCCCCATTCTCAATAACAAGGGCCTCTGCATCTATTTTCCCGTCTATTTTCAGCCTTTTCAGTTAAGTCAGTTATTTTCTAACCGGTTTCATTACCTAACACATTTAATGTGTTGATCATTCTCAGAAGAGTCCGGCAATACGTCTTTATCTCCCTGCGCATACTTCCAACTTTATGCACGTTAATCTGAATTTTCTCATCCATGTACAACCGAATGTTCCGTCTATGTTCACCCATTCTCTCTGATTGAGAGCCAGACATGCGTGCGAATTTGTCCATGGTGCGACAAATACTCACAAATTCACATCTCTTACCACGCTATACATACAGAAACTCTTGAAAGTTTCGCCTTAACCTAGCATCATTCAATTTTCTTGTTTTATAAATAAAGAGAAACTCATACTGTGAATGTTTCCTCCACTCACCACACATCTTTACAAAATTACTGAACGACCTCAATTGCTACAAGTGATTGGTAAATGTGTTTTACATTCATATTGTCTTGTTTGAATGCTATAATGAGTTTTACGTCGTCCCTACCCAACTGTTTTGGGATTCTGCAATATGTTTGCCTTAGATAAGATACATCAGCACCCATATGACGACCTAAACAGAAATATTTTCGAATTTGGTCTTGGTTTCCCACAGCAACATCTTCAGATATGAAGACAGAGTTTGGCTTTAGTTTTCTAGGTGGGTGGTGGTGGGAGGGGGGGGGGGAGGGGGTGATATCACCACTTCCACTGAATTTGGTGTATGTAACTGCTTTTACACTGCGCAATATCTACTGTAATAGCTGATCCCTGGGTTGAAACAGTGTCTTTGAAAACACACAAACACGTTCAAATCGGACTCCATCTACGTGTGTTAGCAGCGTCATCAGGGCATTAGTCTTGCCACAATTGGACGGACCTACAATAATTGCTCGTATATTATCAAGAAGGAGTATTCCATCTTCTTCTTCTTCAGATCGTCTTTTACATCTTCTCAGGATCAGTCAATTACAATGAGGATATTTCACCCACCCTGCCATGATACCAACTACATTAGGTACTGACAAGTGGTGGGCATATGTAGAAAGACACACACATACACACACTTGTAAGGATGATGGTAATATGTGCAGTTACTATAGCTCCATCACTTAACCAAATGTGCTACATTGGCATTGGCTTCACCTATCAAAAGTAACTTCACCATTCAGTTTGACAATGACTGGTGAGGAGGTGTTTGAGGTGTTCGACTCATACCAAATACGGGCGTGCCGAGAGCACTACACCAATCAGCAGATGACCACAGAGTACATTCCAACTCGTACGCCCCTTCCCCCCTCTTCCCCTCCCCATAGACATTCACCTTACTGGTGTCACACTATCTGTTACAACAGTGTAACAGTGTACGGCGACTCTGCACTACGTGTGACATCGGGTGACAAGAGTGTTTATCTATGCCATGCTTCAGTTATGAACTTATACGGCCTGGGTACTGTGCTATGCCTTGAATTGTAGAGTCTGAGTCAGTGATTACCAAGCACAGACTCAGCATACAATGATCTGCAAACTTTCTATGTGTGCATAGAGTACATGTTGATGATTTCGAACTCGACCTTTATTTCTTCATCAACACAGAGCTGAAAGAGGGTTAATTGTATGTGAGAAAAATCATATTATTGTGAGATGCCCATTGGTTTGAAGGAGATATGTGCCGAATTTATTGCATATGAAAAAGCTTTATTTGGGAAATACTGTACAGGCACAAAGAAGATGAAGAACGAGTCTGATGATTTTTTTGAAATACTACATCCAATGGCTCTGAGCACTATGGGACTCAACTGCTGTGGTCATAAGTCCCCTAGAACTTAGAACTACTTAAACCTAACTAACCTAAGGACAGCACACAACACCCAGCCATCACGAGACAGAGAAAATCCCTGACCCCGCCGGGAATCGAACCCGGGAACCCGGGCGTGGGAAGCGAGAACGCTACCGCACGACCACGAGATGCGGGCACTACATCCAATGTCTGATATTTAAATAAATAATGTGTACAAATACTTTTAAACTGTGTTTGTGTTTTATTTCATACCTCTCTCATTATTGGCCAAGTATTACACTTAATATCATTAATACTGCGCTTATAATCATGCAACAGCAAGTCGAATTTAGAAATAGGCATTTTAACAAACTTCTATGCATTTTCAATTTCTATCCTCACATGCAAGTCCCAGACATGATATGCTTCTATACCCATATTTACACGTTTCGGTCTACTAGGAATTAAATTGTATGTAGAACTGAAACGCATGAGAACAGCCGGCCGCTGTGACCGAGCGGTTCTAGGCGCTTCAGTCTGGAACCGGGCGACAGCTACAGTAGCAGGTTCGAATTCTTCCTAGGGCATGGATGTGTGTGATGTCTCTAGGTTAGTTAGGTTTAAGTAGTTCTAAGCTCTAGGGGACTGATGACCTCAGATGTTTAGTGCTCAGAGCCATTTGAACCATTTAAACCATGAGAACACTTGATACCTTCTTATCCACAGCATCTGCACTCTGTCTCTACACTACCATAGGGATGTTCTGATGGGATGGGACATATGTCAGTGACTAGTACTGTCCTCCATCTTGTTGTTTAGAACCGCCAACAGTACTCGAGGCGCCGGCCGAAGAGGCCGAGCGGTTCTAGGCACTTCAGTCTGGAACCGCGCGACCGCTACGGTCGCAGGTTCGAATCCTGCCTCGGACATGGATGTATGTGATGTCATTAGGTTAGTTAAGTTTAAGTAGTTCTGAGTTCTAGGGGACTGATGACCTCAGCAGTTAAGTCCCATAGTGCTCAGAGCCATTTGAACCATTTTGAGTACTCGAGGCTATGGGAACAGACCGCACGTCCTCATCAAACAAATCGATGAACAGGACAGACAATAACACCTCCTTGTCTGCTCCAGCAACTGGGCTATGTGTGGAACCTTCTTATGTGCAGCATCTGCACTCTGCCCCTGCGCTACCATAGGGACGTTCTTGTGGGATGGGCTGTATGTTGGATATCAGTACTGACCTCCATCTTGCTGTTTAGAGCCACCGGCAGCATTTGAGGCGTCAGGAGCAGACTGGGCATCCTCATCACCCAAATCGATGAGTGGGGCAGACAATAGCAGCTCCTTGTCCTGCTCCAGCACTTAGGAAATGTTCACTACAGGATCTCACATAGTCGCTGCACGGTTGATGTTGCTGCTGCTTCAGGTCTAGAGTTCAGTACGGATCTTGACAAGATGGTGGCTCAGGTTGCTGTGGGTCCAGATGCAGCAGAAGTCGACATGTCGATGGTCTACCCCAGCAGGCCTCGAGAGGTCTAAAGTTACTGCTGAACAAGGGGGAGGAAGCACCACATACAGACCAAGACACAAAACAAGCAGTAATAATACTAACTACAGACAAAGATGTAATATGCAGTACTTATTTTTCTGCTTCTTGCTATTCTGCAGGGCTGTGCACTATCTGGACTGCTGCTGCTGATGCTTCATGGTTCTTCTTCTTCTGCTGCTGCTGGCTGACTAAGTGAGACTGAGGTTGCGGAGCTGCTGGGCCCGCCTTATATCTCCTCCAATGATGTCACCAGATTCTGCAATTGGCTAAAGTTTATCACGTGACCTGATTCAGCAATCCTATTGCTTCTTGCCCTTTTTTGGGGGACTGCCATCTTGAATTACATCACGGGAGGTTTGGTGGGCAGGGGAGATGGGAGTAGGGGAGGGTCAATAGTGTTCTCTAGTGATGGTGTTGTGAAGTAGACCAGTTCGTCTCTGAACCTCAAGGTGAATACATAAAATTAAATATTGCCACCAATAAATTTGAATTTCCATTCTTTTTTTCAATTGCCTGCCAAAATTTCAATTTCCCAACATTTCAGAGGGGGGGGGGGGGGGGGGGGAGGGGAGGAATGTGTGGTCCTCCCAGTCCAGCAGCTTGACCCAGACTGAGCGAATCTCCCACCATTTTGTTATTTTGTTCCCTGGGCTGCCATCATGGGAGGAGCATGTGGGAAGGGCAGACAGAGGTGAGGGGGTTGGAAGTTCCCTGCAGGGGAACCACCTGCCGGCTAGGAAAAACTCGACATCATAAAGGGTGTGGGTAATTAATTGATCAATTAATTAATTTGACATCAAAATTGCACTGAGAGCCCCATTACCCGACTACTGACAATGTGCAATGTCATCAGGCCACAGTTGTTCATGATTGGTTTAAAGAGCGTTTTGGACAATTCGAGCAAATTATTTGGCCACCCAGATCTCCCAACATGAATCCCATAGAACATTTATACGTCAGTTAGTGCACAAAATGGTTCACCAGCAACACTTTCGCAGTTATGGTCAGCTATTAAGGCAGCATGGCTCAATATTCCTACACGGTACTTCCAACGAGTTGAGTCCATGCCAGGTCGAGTTGCTGCACTATGCTGGGCAAACGAAGGTCCAACACTATATCGGGTGGTGTCACCTGATTGTACATGTTATAATAATACTGTTGAGTCTGCACGAGGCCTAGTAGTAGAATAAATTGATATTCCTTTTCATGTAGTTCCTTGTTTTTGGAGCCGGCCGGTGTGGCCGTGCGGTTAAAGGCGCTTCAGTCTGGAACCGCGTAACCGCTACGGTCGCAGGTTCGAATACTGCCTCGGGCATGGATGTGTGTGATGTCCTTAGGTTAGTTAGGTTTAATTAGTTCTAAGTTCTAGGCGACTGATGACCTCAGAAGTTGAGTCGCATAGTGCTCAGAGCCATTTGAACCATTTTGAACCTTGTTTTTGGACAACTGAATTCTTTTAGACTTCGTGAAAATGCAAATTTTATCAACTACCATGCCGTGATAGCCTTTATCCAGCGCTGTATTTCCCAAGGAGTTAAGTTCCTTTGCTACTTCATCAATATGTCGTGGCAGTCTAAGCAGTATTCTTTTTGCTTTTTTTTTCAGAATGAAAGAAGGCCTTTTCGTATTGAGCAGGCTGACATGATGCGCGAGGAATAATGACTTTGAAGATGTTGCAATTTGTACAGAAACCAAACGGCAGTTATGATGGTAGAGGGGCATGAAAGGGAAGCAGTGGCAGGGAAGGGAGTGAGACAGGGTTGTAGCCCATCGCCGATGCTATTTAATCTGTATATTGAGCAAGCAGTAAAGGAAACAAACGAAAAATTCGCAGTAGGAATTGAAATCCATGGAGAAGAAATAAAAACTTGGAGGTTCTGCGATGACATTGTAATTCTGTCAGAGACGGCAAAGGACCTAGAACAGCAGTTGAAAGGAATGGACAGTGTCATGAAAGGAGGATATAAGATGAGCATCAACAAAAGCAAAACGAGGATAGCCGCGCGGGATTAGCCGAGCGGTCTTTGGCGCTACAGTCATGGACTGTGCGGCTGGTCCCGGCGGAGGTTCGAGTCCTCCCTTGCGCATGGGTGTGTGTGTTTGTGCTTAGGATAATTTAGGTTAAGTAGTGTGTAAGCTTATGGATTGATGACCTTAGCAGTTAAGTCCCATAAGATTTCACACACATTTGACCTTTTTTCTTTTTGGACAAAATGAGGATAATGGAATGTAGTGGGGAGCCCTCTCATCAGCTCTTATCAACGGAAATCGGGACTCATTTGACTGGCCACGGGTTTCCAGTCATCTAGGACCCAACCTGTACAGTCGCGAGAGCAGGAGAGACATTTTTCTGTTAGAAATGGCACTTCTGACAGTAGCCATAGCCCATTAACGCCAAATTTCGCCAGAGTGTCCTCATGTATACGTTCATCATACATCCGACATTGATTTCTGCTGTTATTTCACGCAGTGTTGCTTCTCTTTTAGCACTGTCACCTCTACGCAAATGCCGCTGCTCTCTGTTGTTAAGCGAAGGCCGTCGACCTCTGCGTTGTCCGTGGTGAGAGGTAATGCATGAAATTTCGTATTCTCGGCACTCTTGACACTGCGGATCGCAGAATATTGAATTTCCACAATTTGTATAGAAACCAGATGGTAGTTATAAGAGTCGAGGGGCATGAAAGGGAAGTAGTGGTTGGGAATGGAGTGAGACAGGGTTGAAGCCTCTCCCCTATGTTATTCAATCTGTATATTGAGCAAGCAGTAAAGGAAACAAAAGAAAAATTCGGAGTAGGTATTAAAATCCATGGACAAGAAATAAAAACTTTGAGGTTCGCCGATGACATTGTAATTCTATCAGAGACAGCAAAGGACTTGGAAGAGCAGTTGAACGGAATGAACAGCGTCTTGAAAGGAGGATATAAGATGAACATCAACAAAAGCAAAACGAGGATAATGGAATATAGCTGAATTAAGTCGGGTGATGCTGAGGGAATTAGATTAGGAAATGAGACACTTAAAGTAGTAAAGGAGTTTTGCCATTTGGGAAGCAAAGTAACATGATGGTCGAAGTAGAGAGGATATAAAATGCAGACTGGCAATGGCAAGATAAGCGTTTCTGAAGAAGAGTATAGATTTAAGTGTTAGGAAGTCGTTTCTGAAAGTATTTGTATGGAGTGTAGCCACGTATGAAAGTGAAACGTGGACGATAAATAGTTTGGACAAGAAGAGAATAGAAGCTTTCGAAATGTGGTACTACAGAAGAATGCTGAGGATTAGATGGGTAGATCACATAACTAATGAGGAAGTATTGAATAGAATTGGGGAGAAGAGAAATTTGTGGCACAACTTGACTAGAAGAAGGGATCGGTTGGTAGGACATGTTCTGAGGCATCAAGGGATCATAAATTTAGTATTGGAGGGCAGCGTGGAGGGTAAAAATCGTACAGGGAGACCAAGAGATGAATACACTAAGCAGATTCAGAAGGATGTAGGTTGCAGTAGGTACTGGGAGATGAAGTAGCTTGGACAGGATAGAGTAGCGTGGAGAGCTACGTCAAAAAAGTCTCTGGGCTGAAGACCACAACAACAACAGCAGTGTGTCTAGTTGATTAATGACAAACGAAACCTCTAAAAAAATTAATGCTGTTATCCTGCAGATGCTTGAGTGTAAAAATAATATTATTGTGCTTTTTCCCAAAGTGTTCGATATCATCTTAGGGGCCACAGAATAAGACGAGAACCTCATCAACATACTGTTTGTATTACACTATAGATGCATTTATTTTAGAATGAGCCGTACGATTGACGAAAATATCTACCAGAGTACCTACGAGTATTAACGGCGATCCAATAGCTTACCCATGTTTTTGAAAGTAGATCTTTCTTTGAAAAGAAGACCAGTTGTATTTCCTAATAACTCGATAATTTCAATAATTACTCCATGAGAGAGTATGATGTGCGTTAGCATATTGTTTTTAATTACTGTTATCTTTTAGTTTCTAGGAATATTAGTGTACACACACCTGCTGTATCGAGTGATGCAAACGTCGCAGTAGCAGGGATACAGGCGAGTTTAATCGCTTCAGCAAGTTCATAATTTCTTTTTCCAGAGTAATTGTTTTCAAATGTGTGATGATCTCTTAGTAGCTTTGATATGTGTCATGTATAATTTTGGTATGTGAATTTTTGGTATCTGAATCGATTGTAAGCGAGCAGCAATGTGGTAAGCTGTATCGCAGAAGTTAAGCTAACATTTTTGAGGTGCGCGAGGGCGCAGGAGAGGTGTCGAAGTTCAGCTGTGTTTGAATAAAGCAGTCAATGTTTAGCTCTGCTAGCGAGTGGATCATACAGGATTATTTAGTAATCGCGAAATCGTTACGGAGATGATAGAGAAACTCCAGTGGAAGACTCTGCAGGAGAGACGCTCAGTAGCTCGGTACGGGCTTTTGTTGAAATTTCGAGAACATACCTTCACCGAAGAGTCAAGCAGATTATTGTTCCCTCCTACGTATATCTCGCGAAGAGACCATGAGGATAAAATCAGAGAGATTAGAGCCCACACAGAAGCATACCGACAGTTCTTCTTTCCACGAACAATACGAGACTGGAATAAAAGGGAGAACCGATAGAGATACTCAAGGTACCCTCCGCCACACACCGGCAGGTGGCTTGCGGAGTATGGACGTAGATGTAGATGTAGATGTAGATGTAGAGTCGAAGCTCAGCTGTGTTGGAGTTAAGCTGGTAATTTTAAGCAGTGTTGGTGAGGAACCTATGGCAATTTTATGATTGAAATTAAAATTTATCTCTTTATTCAATCAACGTGGTTACGAAACTCGTTTGTGAAGGAAGAAATCAGTGGAATGTCAGGTAAATACAATAATGATATTATTTTTCACTATTGCTGCGCCATCGAACGAACTTGGTTATTGTACAGAAAGTTGTTAGATTTGAGAGATAGGAAAGTGTATTGTTTGGATGTTGAGAAGTTCATTAAATTTAAAATCTGCCTTGAGCACTTTTTCTCAATATACAAAGAAACAGTGTTGTCATTTATGCGCATATTTCACTTTCTTACCAACCTTCCCCTTACAATTCTTTTTAATGGATGATGCAACCAAGTACGTTCCATTTGCAATTAACATAGAACTCATTGCACCTCTCGAGTCTCTCTCTGTAGGTACAGTAATTTGCAGCTTTAGCATATCGGCGCGCAAGACAGAGCATACTGCAACGCGGTATCCAGATTTACGCAGATTAGAGGTAAGGAGAAAATATTTTGATTGTTTTATTTACTCAATCGGGGCCAACTTACGTTATTCAGTGACAGCTTTTGTGACAAATTTTGCAAAGCCAATTACTCTAGGTTTAATTTAATTATTCAGGCAGTTAATACTGTTCAGAATTCTTGCAGTCAGATTGCCTGCTGCTACAGTATGACAGACTTTCCGTTTCGTTACAACAATTACTTGCTATTACAGTGCAGCTTTGCTTTCACTTTATGACATTTGGTGTACTAAACAGTATACCGTTGCTTGTATTTTTATTTATTCGGATAACTTTCAGGTTATTGAGTTTTTTTCTCCAGTAGACGGCTAGGTTTATCTGTAACGTTGACAACTGGCTTGGGAGCATTGTTCTTGTACTCTTTAAACCGTAGACGTAGAGATGTTCTCACACTCATTGTTTCGAAGCTGTCTTTCCTCTTTTTTTATCACTGAATAGAATCCAGTTACATTCTATAACTGTCTTGATTTCTGTTTGACGTTTGTGTGCTGGGTTGATGCTTATTTCTGTAGCACTATTTTCAGAGAAGAATTTTTCTGCTTTCGCGGTATAATTGTTTGCGCACTTAATAACTACAGTGTTTGCCTTATCTGCCTTAGTGATCAGGGAGTTGTGCTTTATCAGTTTCTTGTTAATGTCGCAACATACAGGAAGCTCATACTGCTAGTTATACGTCGATCTGTGGCGTCACTTACAATTTTGTTGACTCCTTCGTTCTGTTTTATTTACTTTTGTGGTTTCTGATGTATAAACTCCCTCATCAGCTGGATTTATGTCAGTCAGTAAGACACCTGCGGCATTCTTTCCACTGGTTACGAGCTGCTTGTCCGGTCGTGTTTACATCACATACAACATCATATATCTGCAGTTACATTCATACTCCACAGTATAAATAGTGATCCGAAGCCCAGAGCGATCAGTTCCACTATTGAAACGTGAAAGGAGGTTAGCGTACCGAAGGAAGAGATTAAAACCATGTACTCCATTGAACAACGCGTTTTTCTGGTGCTAGAGTGCCACAGGTTAGGAGAGAGTCCTACGGCAAGAAGGCGAAGTTTTCAAGCACGATTTAATGTTCCAAAAGGACCCGATGCGAAAAACATTCGTACGCTCTTCGCAAAATTTCAACGAACAGGCAGCGTAACTGATGATCTAGTGAGGCATGTTGGTCGCAAGCAAACCGCAGTTACGCCTGAAAATATCGCCACAGTTTCTGGAATTAATCAGCGAAATCCAATGTCATCCGTCCGTAGAATTGCATATGAGACTGGTTTGAAGCGTTGGAGCACGCAGAAAATAGTGAGAAAGAGCCTACACATGTTTCCACTCAAAATTCAAACGCACCAGGCCATACCCGTACGAGCTGTGCAACAAAGGGTTGCCTTTGCTAATCAGATGCTCACAATGATTTATAGTGAAGGATTTGATGTTGGCTGCATCTGGTTTACAGATGAAGCACACTTCTACCTGAATGGATACGTGAATAAGCAGAACTGGCGATTTTGGGGTTCCGAAAAGCCATATTGGTGTGAAGCGAAACCCCTGTATTCTCCTAAAGTTACTGTATGGGCTGCAGTATGCAGCAGAGGCATTATTGGCCCTTTTTTCATTCGAGAAACGGTCACTGGTGCACGTTACGTTGCAATTTTGGAACAATTTGTCGCTACACAGCAAGCGTTAGAGGATCGACCAAGTACTGAATGGTTTATGCAAGAAGGAGCCCGACCACATCGGACCGAACAAGTGTTTCGCTTTCTTGAGGAATACTTCGGGAATCGAGTCATTGCTTTGGAATATCCCAAATTTACTGGTGCAGGCATGGATTGGCCTCCATATTCGTCGGATTTGACTCCCTGTGACATTTTTTTGTGGGGCACAGTGAAAGACATGGTCTACCCGAAGCATCCCGCCACGCTGGACGAGCTTGAATCGGTGATCTCTGTGGCATGTGAATCCATTTCGGTTGAGACACTACGAAATGTGATGGCAAATTTCATTCTTCGTTTGCGCCATCTCTGTAGTGCCAATGGTGAACATTTTGAAAACATTGTGATGTGATTGTTTGCAAAGATTGTTTTCATACGATTATTTCACTTATATATGCTGATATGAGCTGCACAGCGTACAGCGCCATCTGTTAGCAGCTTTTGTAACTATTATTTCAAACTGCTGTATAAACTTCTTACAGCTTTCACAATAAACGTACCGTTTACTGCATTCCTCTATCGATCTTTGTTTTCGAGATGTTTAATTTTGAAATCAGGGAGCCCTTTTCTGGACACCATGTATATTGCACTCGCGATCCAAAAGCGAGACGTATGTCAGTGGCAGTAAGATCGTTGAAGAGTTCATCGCAAATGCTGGCTCTCTAAAATTTGTCAAGAGCGTTACGTGGAAAGCATGTCGCCTGCTGTCCAGGTATTCCCATTTGATTTCGCAGAGCATTTCCGTAGGACTCACGTTTTAATCGGACCTGTCAGTAACAAATCTAGCAGCGCGCCTCTAAACTGCTTCGATGTATTCCTGTAATCCGACTTGGTGGGACTCCTAAATACTTGAATAATACTCAAGAATCGGTCGCGCCAGGGTTCTATACACCGTCTCCTTTTATAAGTGAACAACAGTTTCCCAAAACTCTCCCAGCATAACGTAGTCGAGTATTCGCCTTATCTACTACCGCCCTTATGTGCTCGTTCCATTGCGTGTCACTTTGCAGTGGACATTTAACCGATGTTACTGTCTGAAGCAGCACTGAAGGATGTGCAGACGAGGTCTTGCAAGTTCCAGGATGATGAGCTGAAATCGGTCTGCAAATTTAAATACCTGGGGTCGTACAAACAGAGGGACGGAGGACTGGAAAGCGAGATACAACACCGAATAAATTGCAGTTGGAACAACTGGAGGAAAACGAATGGAGTGTTGTGTGACTAGAAGGTGAGGATTGGGTTGAAAGGGAAAGTGTACAAGTCGGTGGTAAGGCCTGCTATGATATACGGGGCAGAGACATGGCCAATCACAGTAGCCCAGGAAAGGTAGATGGAAGTGGCGGAAATGAGGATGCTGAGGTGGATGTGTGGGGTAACAAGGAAGTACAGGATTAGAAATGAATTTGTTAGAGGAGCTGTGAAAGTGGGACGCATGGGGAAAAAGATACAAGAGAGCAGACTAAGGTGGTACAGACACTTACAGAGAAAAGGGGAAGAGTATATCGGAAACACAGTTGAAGATATAAAGATTGAAGGAGCGAGAAGGAGAGGAAGACCGAAGATGAGGTGAAAGGGTATCTGGAGACCTAAAGGAGAAAGGATGGAAGAAGGAATATGGATAGTGTGGTGTCACCGCCAGACACCACACTTGCTAGGTGGTAGCCTTTAAATCGGCCGCGGTCCGTTAGTATACGTCGGACCCGCGTGTCGCCACTATAAGTGATTGCAGACCGAGCGCCGCCACACGGCAGGTCTAGTCTCGAGAGACTCCCTAGCACTCGCCCCAGTTGTACAACCGACTTTGCTAGCGATGGTTCACTGACAAAATACGTTCTCATTTTCCGAGACGATAGTTAGCATAGCCTTCAACTACGTCAATTGCTACGACCTAGCAAGGCGCCATTATCAGTTGCTATTGATATTGTAAAGAATGTACAGACAAGAACTACGTTCAACATTAATGGATTAAAGTTAAGTATTCCACCAGTTACCTCCTTTTTTTCTAGTCTAACTTCCTTGTCCTGTTCCAGACCTCACGCCAGCCTGCGTGAGCTAAAACGCGTGCCTTTCGGCTTCCTCTCAATTTAGTGGGTTGGTCTCCTGCGAATCCACAACAGATAGAGCACTATGGAGGAGAAGGATCCAGAAGAGCAACGTCGACCCTACGTGATGTGTGACAAGTCGACGATAACGAAGAAGAAGAAGACTGGCTGAAGCAGCACATCACTAACATTGTGTCCTATTACAGGATTCTTTTTTCCTACTCGTCCGCCTTAACACTTACATTTTTCCGTATTTAGAGCAACCTGGCATTCATCACACCAAACAGAAATCACATCCAAGTCATCGTGCATCCTCCTGCACTCTCCCCAGGGCGATACTCTGACGCACACTACAGCGTCACCAGAAAACAGTTGCAGGCTGCTGTTCACCCTACCCGCCAGACAGCTTACATATAAAGACAACAGCGGCCCCAACGCACTTGCCTGGGACACTCTTGACGATACCTTTCTATACGCTGAAGTAAGCAAACTGTACGCGATGTAAAGGCGGTCTCTGCGTTTAAACATATAAGTGACACTAGCAAATAGCACCAACTACCGAGAAATCACATTGCGTTAAGATAATGGATACGATCATAGAAAAGAGGCTGAGGAAAATCCTGGAACATCAGTTTGAGGAACAACAGCGCGGACTCAGAAGTAACAGGGGAACGACAGGCCTAATTTTTGCCCTCCGCCAGTTAATGGTGAAATGCTGTAAAAAAGGAAAAGACTTGATGGTAGTGTTCCTGGATTTGTTAAAAGCGTAATGTACTAAGGAGTAGAATATTGGAATACTTCAGAAAACATGACACTCCTGAGTCATTAATTTAAAAAAAATTCAGATACAGTATCAAGGCTGTGAAAGCCGTGTACAAGTAGAAGGTGGAAGATCAAACTGGTTTAAGCCAAAGAAAGGTGTTCAGCAAGGCAGTTCGCTTTCATCGTTACTGTTCGTTACACGTATGGACACAATAATTAAAGAAATCGAGGAAGCGGAAAATGAAGATCGCAGTGCTTTTACTTTTTCTGATGACGTCGGCATATGAGGGCACCTGGAAATGGAAGTTCAGAAGGACTGGATAAAAAATTAAATAATTGAAACTTCCTGGCAGATTAAAACTGTATGCCCGACCGAGACTCGAACTCGAGACCTTTGCCTTTCGCGGGCAAGTGCTCTACCAACTGAGCTACCGAAGCACGACTCACGCCCGGTACTCACAGCTTTGCTTCTGCCAGTACCTCGTCTCCTACCTTCCAAACTTTACAGAAGCTCTCCTGCGAACCTTGCAGAACTAGCACTCCTGAAAGAAAGGATATTGCGGAGACATGGCTTAGCCACAGCCTGGGGGATGTTTCCAGAATGAGATTTTCACTCTGCAGCGGAGTGTGCGCTGATATGAAACTTTCATGTCAGCGCAAACTCCGCTGCAGAGTGAAAATCTCATTCTGTAAATAATTGAAGCTGCCCGTGAGTAAGAGCAAGGCAGTGGCAATCAGGATGAGTAGGGCGCCAACACCGTGTACCATCATACCGAAAGGAGAGAAGGCTGAGTGTGTGAAAAGTACCCGTACTCTCGGTAGTGTGCCGGCCGGGGTGGCCGAGCCGTTCTAGGCGCTACAGTCTGGAATCCTGCCTCGGGCATGAATGTATGTGATGTCCTTAGGTTAGTTAGGTGTAAGTAGTTCTAAGTTCTAGGGGACTGATGACCTCAGATGTTAAGTCCCATAGTGCTCAGAGCCATTTGAACCATTTGAATAACCCTTGAATTTCTCGAGTTCTCCTGTGCAGGCCTAATCTGCATTTTTTGTCTTGCATCCCCAACTGTTTTCTTTTTTCTGTTTTCCTACTTTGATATAATGTGTGGGCCCTGTTTGTTCTTACAACAGTGAATCCTTTTTTTACGTTTATCCAGGATGCATTGCGAAAAAGACGCAAATAGACATCATTGCTATTTCACTTCATCTTTCATGTCTTGGATGAGAACACTGAAGAGCTCTACATATTTTGTCATATTGCCGGTTTCTCTGCCTCGTGATGGCTGGGTGTTGTGTGATGTCCTTAGGTTAGTTAGGTTTAAGTAGTTCTAAGTTCTAGGGGACTGATGACCATAGATGTTAAGTCCCATAGTGCTCAGAGCCATTTGAACCATTTTCATATTGCCGGATGTCAAAATAAAAACATCACCGTCTTCCACTTCATTCGTTATGTAGCTCTCAATCAAACTAGTGGCCTGAAGAAGATGAAAATTACGTTCCCTGAGCGCCGCCATTTGAGCTTAGAGTGCGATAAAAATGTTGGATTATGAAATGCAGATGCACAGATGGAAACACCAGTAGATTTCAAAATGATCGGAGCATCCAGATTTAAACCATTCCCTTTAACTGTGGTCAGTGTTAACCACACAGTAAACTGGAAAACACTGTTGGTCTCACACTACGCTACAAAGTGCCTTTTCAAAACGGAGAGAAGCCAAAAGGCACCACAAGGACACCACGACAATGTTAACCATTCGATGGGCCACTTGAGCTACCCATACCTGATTATAGTGGCACCTTTAGCATCAGAATTTCTTACTTGTCTAGTGCACATGAACTTTTCAGTTATTTTCTGTTCCCTCTAATCTAACTCGGACATTTCCGTTCATTATTCAAGACCTCGTTCCAATTTCCTGGCTTAAATATAAAGATATGCAAAGTCTGGTGGACTTTTTCCATTCTGGTGCTGCCACGTTCTTCAGGCAGCTGCCGCGTAGCAAAGTACACGTGATGTAGTGTGAGGAGGGCTATGCGAGAGGCGTTCAACGAATTCGAAAGTAAAGTTCTATGTACTGACTTGGCAGAAAATCCTAAGAAATTTTGGTCTTATGTCAAAGCGGTAGGTGGATCAAAACAAAATGTCCACACACTCTGTGACCAAAATGGTTCTGAAGCAGGGGATGATAAAGGCCGAAATACTAAATGTCTTTTTCAAAAGCTGTTACACAGAGGAAGACTGCATTGTAGTTCCTTCTCTAGATTGTCGCACAAATGACAAAATGGTAGATATAGAAATAGACGACAGACGGATAGAGAAACAATTAAAATCTCTCAAAAGAGGAAAGGCCGCTAGACCTGATGGGATACCAGTTCGATTTTACACGGAGTACGCGAAGAAACTTGGTCCCCTTCTTGCAGCGGTGTACCGTAGGCCTCTAAAAGAGCATAGCGTTCCAAAAGATTGGAGAAGGGCACAGGTCATCCTCGTTTTCAAGAATGGACGTCGAACAGATGTGCACAACTATAGACCTATATCTTTAACGTCGATCAGTTGTAGAATTTTGGAACACGTATTATGTTCGAGTATAATGACTTTTCTGGAGACTAGAAATCTACTCTGTAGGAATCAGCATGGGTTTCGAAAAAGACGAACGTGTGAAACCCAGCTCGAGCTATTCGTCCACGAGACTCAGAGGGCCATAGACACGGGTTCACAGGTAGATGCCGTGCTTCTTGACTTCCGTAAGGCGTTTGATACAGTTCCCCACAGTCGTTTAATGAATAAAGTAAGAGCATATGGACTATCAGACCAATTGTGTGATTGGATTGAAGAGTTCCTAGATAACAGGACGCAGCATGTTATTCTCAATGGAGAGAAGTCTTCCGAAGTAAGATAGATTTCAGGTGTGCCGCAGGGGAGTATCGTAGGACCGTTGCTATTCACTATATATATATAAATGACCTTGTGGACAACATCGGAAGTTCACTGAGGCTTCTTGCAGATGATGCTGTGGTGTATCGAGAGGTTGTAACAATGGAAAATTGTACTGAAATGCAGGAGGATCTGCAGCGAATTGACGCATGGTGCACGGAATGGCAATTCAATCTCAATGTAGAAAAGTGTAATGTGCTACGAATACACAGAAAGATAGGTCCCTTATCATTTAGCTACAAAATAGCAGGTCAGCAACTGGAAGCAGTTAATTACATAAATTATCTGGGAGTACGCATTAGGAGTGATTTAAAATGGAATGATCATATAAAGTTGATCGTCGGTAAAGCAGATACCAGACTGAGATTCATTGGAAGAATCCTAAGGAAAGGCAATCCGAAAACAAAGGAAGTAGGTTACAGTACGCTTGTTCGCCCACTGCTTGAATACTGCTCAGCAGTGTGGGATCCGTACCAGACAGGATTTACAGAAGAGATAGAGAAGATCCAACGGAGAGCAGCGCGCTTCGTTACAAGATCATTTAGTAAACGCGAAAGCGTTACGGAGATGATAGAGAAACTACAGTGGAAGACTCTGCAGGAGAGACGCTCAGTAGCTCGGTACGGGCTTTTGTTGAAGTTTCGAGAACATACCTTCACCGAGGAGTCAAGCAGTATATCGCTCCCTCCTACGTATATCTCGCGAAGAGACTATGAGGATAAAATCAGAGAGATTAGAGCCCACACAGAGACATACCGACAATCCTTCTTTCCACGAACAATACGAGACTGGAATAGAAGGGATAACCGATAGAGGTACTCAGGGTACCCTCCGCCACACAACGTCAGGTGGCTTGCGGAGTATGGATGTAGATGTAGATGTATGGGACTTAACAACTGAGGTCATTAGTCCCCTAGACTTAGAACTATTTAAATCTAACTAAATAGCGACATCACACACATCCATGCCGAGGCAGGAATCGCACCTGCGACCCTAGCAGCAGCGCGGTTCCGTACTGAAGAGCCTAGAACCGCTCGGCCACACCGGCCGGCTCCAGTCGAGAACATATTGAATTTAATCTCTCCAGCACAGACAGCATTGACCGTCCCTGTACTGAGTGACCAAGTGCACCAGGTATGGAATTCCATCCCACAAACTGACATCCGGCACCTGTACAACACAACGCATGCACGTTTGCAGGCTTGTAGTCAATATTCTGTAGGTTACACGAATTAGTAACGTACTAGCTTTTCATATCTGCAATGGCGTATCTTGCAACGTTACTCACTTAAATATATTACCTAGACAAATGTATTCCTGAAATTTCATTACTCTACGTTAGTTATTTTTGGAAGTCGGAATTTTTTTCCGTCAGTGTAAGCTGCGAGTGGAGCTTCAGCTGGCTACGTGTTTGCGTGCATGGAGTGTGAGCTCTCGCGGCAGCCTGACTGAAGGCTATTCTGTCCTCTCAACAGGGCTTGCGTGAAGCCGGAGCTTGCGCCGTCAATTCATGCAGGAGATGCGGGCACAAGGGCTAAAGGGCGAGGGCTGGACGGCTGTCCCTTCCCCCCTCCCCTTCTCTCCCCACCCCCACACACCCCTTGCCAGCCCGTTATTGTGTGGTCTGGGCTTTCCCCAGATGCTGTCTGGACCACACAGGCGAGGTCACGGCAGACCAGGTAGGGCCCACATCGTTAGCGGACACCACATGTTCCAACAGGAACGAAAACGCACTAGCCAGTGCAAAAAGAAGCAACAGTATAAGATTGTCATCTGTGACTGGCGTACAGACGTAAATGGTTTCGCTACATCACTGTGAAGTTTGCTGCGGCTATGTCGCAGATCTTGACGCAACAGTAAATTTAACTGTTCATGAAACTATTGGTCTATGGATGATACATCCATGCGTACAAGACTGCACAGGAACGGTACCTACATGACATTACGAAAAGACGTGCCACGAAGATGGGGCGGTGGCTCTCGTGGAGTATCGACACCGCATGTCCATGTTCCAGAACTTCAAAAAATGGTTCAAATGGCTCTGAGCACTATGGGACTTAACTCCTGAGGTCATCAGTCCCCTACAACTTAGAACTACTTAAACCTAACTAACCTAAGGACATCACACACATCCATGCCCGAGGCAGGATTCGAACCTGCGACCGTAGCGGTCGCGTGGTTCCAGACTGTAGCGCCTAGAACCGCTTGGCCACCCTGGCGATTTTTTTTTTTTTTTCGGTGAATAAATATTCCCCCGGAGCCATTCCATTTCTTACTGTATGGCAATGAAGACATTGTGTCTAGGACTCGTAAAATGATCTGCCTACTTTGTCCCCGAGACCATCCCGCCTCCTCCCCCTCCTCCCCCTCCCCTTCCACCCCTTTCTCTCTCTCTCTCTCTCTCTCTCTCTCTCTCTCTCTCATACAAAGGGTATCGTCTTTGACTAGTAATCAAAACGTCCTCGGTCCCACGTTCGAACCCAGCCACTGGTGACATTGTGAATAAAAAGACCATCAACAATAGCGACCGAAGACTTCCGGCATAAGAACTCACCCTCGTTCTGCAGCGACCTTGTCAGGGAGGGCGCAGGAGCGGACAGAGATTCAGAGCACTTTCTTGCCCTTGGGGTGGGAAACTGCCCCTAAAGGTGGAAGAATCAGCAATGATGAACAGCATGAGAAGGCAATAGAAACCACTGCATTAACGACACGTAATGTGTATCCGTAGAACATGTGGCCTGTAATTGATTGTCACGGTGATATCTCCATTGGCAAAAGATTCTGGCCTAGTCTCTCATTCGAATCTTCGGAACAACCAAGGAGGAGGTGACTATGGGAAAAATATTGACTATCAAACGAAAGGAAAACGTTCTCCGAGACGGGGCATGAAATGAAAGAAGCTTTATCTTGGTAGAGAAGTTAGAAAATTTCAGAAGGGAAATGATAAGACTCAGCCTAGATGTAGTTAGGATCAGTGACGAAAAATGGAAAGAAGACAAGAATTCCTGGTCAGATAAGTATAGCGAAATATCAGCAGTAGCAGAAAATGGTGTAAAGTGAGTAGGATTATTTATGAATAGAAGGTTACGGGAAAGAGTGAGCTACTGCGGAAAATTCAGTGATAGGATCAACAACAAACCACCACTAACAACAATACTTCAGGTGTACATGCCGACGTCGCAAGCAGAAGATGAGAAGATAGACGGAGCGGTCTAAGGCGCTGCAGTCATGGACTGTGCGGCTGGTCCCGGCGGAGGTTCGATTCCTCCCTCGGGCACGGGTGTGTGTGTTTGTCCTTAGCAGAATCCAGGTTAAGTAGTGTGTAAGCTTAGGGACGGATGACCTTAGCAGTTAAGTCCCAAAAGATTTCACACACATTTGAACATTTTTGAGAAGATAGTGATCGTATACGAGGATACTGAACAGGTAACTCAGTACGTAAATGAAGGTCAAAATCTGTTACTCGTAGAGGATTGGGAGCTGGTTTCTGGGAAAGGTGTAAAATAAAGGGTTACGTGAGAATTCGGCTTGGTAGTAGGAATCAAAGAGGAGAAAGATCAATTGAGTTCTGCGTTACATTTTGGACAGTAATGGCGAATACTCTGCTCAAGAAACACAAGAGGTGATGGTGCACGCGGAAAAAGCCGGGAGGTACAGGAAGATTAGAGTTAGATTAGATCAACATCGGGCTGAGATTTCGGGATCAGATACTAGATTGTAAGGCGTGCCCCTGAGCAGATATAGGCTCAGACCACAATTTAGTAGTGATGAAGAGTACACTGAAGTTTGAGAGACAAGTCAGGAAGAATCAACGCGAAAAAGAAGTGGGATACGGAAACATTAAGGAATGAATAGATACGCTTGATGTTCTCTGAATATATTGATTCTTCGATAGGGAACAGGCAGTTCAGTTAAAGAGGAATGGACGTATCTAAAAAGAACAATCACAAAACTTGAAAACAAAAACGTTGGTACGAGGAAGGTAATTGCGAAGAAACCATGGGTAACAGACGAAATACTTCAGTTGATCGACGAAATAAGGAAGCACAAAAACGTTCAGGGAAAGGCGGGAACACAGAAGTACGAGTACCTTACGAATGAGATTAGTAGGAAGCACCGGGAAGCTAAGGCGAAGTGGCTGCATGAAAACAGTGAAGAAATCGAAAAACAAATGATTGTCAGGAGGAGGGATTCAGCGTCTAGGACAGTCAAAACAACATTCGATGAAATTAAAAGAAAGGATGTTAACATTAAGAGTGCAATGGGAATTACACTGTTAAATGATTGGCAATTCCACTGTTAAATGCAAGGAGAAAGCGGATGGCTGAATAGAGTACATTGAATGCCCCTATCAGAAGACTTGTATGATGACACGATAGAATAAGATCAAATTAGGCACAAGAGATAAGAAACATTCCACTCTAGTTTCTAAAATCATTGTGATAAACGGTGACAAAACGATTATTCAAGTAGGTAATCTGAATGTATGACACCAGCGATGTACCATCGCAGTTACGGAAAAACATCACCCACACAATACAGAAACCGCAATAGTCGGCAAGAGCAAAAATTATCACACAATCAGCTCAGCAGCTCACGCATCCAAGTTGCCGAAAAGAATACGGAAAAGAAAAATGTGGATATAATCATCTTGTGGTGCAGTTCTTCTTGTTGTCTCCGTGCTTGCTAAGAAAATGGGATGAGAAGTTTCGCCTTATGCAAGACACCTTTTTTCTTTTCTGTTTCACCCATACATGTTTCAGCACTTCTGTGCTATCGTCAGTGGGTTCTATTTTTAATTTTAACTTACATGATGTTATTGTCCACTTGTTTTGGTAGCTGTTCTGCTACACAATATACAACTTGTCATCTGCAAATTTGAGTAATCGGAAAAACTGCATTGCCACGCGAACATAGGCAAAAAGTAAGCCTATTTACTTCGCCAACAACACAGGAAAACGTACCACAACTTCAAAACTGTAAGTTATAGAAAGAAAACGTGATACAGCCTTATTTCCGTTCGTAAATGCATAACAAACAGAAAATAAATTACGTTTTGCTGTTTGCAGATGACAAGTTGTATATTGTGTAGCAGAACAGCTACCAAAACAAGTGGACAATAACATCATGTAAGTTAAAAATAAAAATAGAACCCACTGACGATAGCACAGAAGTGCTGAAACAAAAGAAAAAAAGATGTCTTGCATAAGGCGGAACTTCTCATCCCAAAAATGTGGATGTTTTAAATGACGATCAGTTTGGCTTTGGGAAAGGCAAAGGAATCAGAGAAGCAATTCTGACGTTGCGGATGATGATGGAAGCGAGACTAAAGGAAAATCAAGAAATATTTATAGCATTTGTCAACCTGTAAAAAGCTCTCAACAATATCGAATAGTGCAAGATGTTCGAAATTCTTAGAAAAATATGGATAAGTTATTGTGAAAAAAAAAAAATGGCTCTGAGCACTATTGGACTTACCATCTATGGTCATCAGTCCCCTAGAACTTAGAACTACTTAAACCTAACTAACCTAAGGACATCACACAACACCCAGTCATCACGAGGCAGAGAAAATCCCTGACCCCGCCGGGAATCGAACCCGGGAACCCGGGCGTGGGAAGCGAGAACGCTACCGGACGACCACGAGCTGCGGACAGTTATTGTGAAAGCCGGGCAATATACAAGATGGATAAAAACCAAGAAGGAGCAATGAGACAGGAAGACCAAGAACCAAGTGCTCGGATCAAAAAGTGTATGATGCTGAGATGTCGTCTTTCGCCCCTACTGTTCAATCTATACGTCGAAGAAGCAGTGACGAAAGTAGAAGAAAGATTCAAGAGTGGGCATGAAATTCAGGGTCAGAGGACATCAACGAAAACATTTGCTGATGACATTGAAAATCGAGAAGAATTACAGGATGTGTTGACTGGAGTGAATAGTCTAATGTGTACAGAATATGGATTGAGAGTACGCTGGAAAAATACAAAAGTAACGAAAAGTAGCAGAAATGAGAAAAACGAGAAACGTAACATCAAAATTAGGGATCACGAAGAAGAGGAAGCTAAGAAATTCTACTACCTAGACAACCGATGACGAACAAAGCAAGGACATAAAAAGCAGACTAGCACCGACAAAAAGGGCAACCTTGGTCAAAAAAACTATTCTAGTATCAAACATAGATCTGAACTTGAAGAAGAAATTTGAGAATGTACGTTTGGAGCACAGTGTCATATGGTAGTGAAACGTGGACTGTGGGAAAACCGGAACACAAGAGAATCGAAGTATTTGAGATTAGGTGCTACAGAAGAATGTTGAAAAATTTGATGGACTGGTAAGGAATTACGAGATTCTCCGTAGAATCGACGACGAAGAAAATATATAGAAAACACTGACCGTAAGAAGGGGCAGGATGACATGACATCTGTTAAGATATCCGGGAGTAACTTCTGTGGTACTAGAAGGAGCTGCAGAAGGCAAAATCTGTAGAGGAAAGACAATCATTGAAATGATTCCAGCAAATAAATCAGTATGTAGGCTGTAAGTGTTACTCTGAGATCGAAATGGTAGCGCAGGAGAGGAATTCTGTCACACCCGCATACCGTACGAATGTGGGTATTGCACGATTCTACCAGCCAGCCAAATGAAGTCCCGCAGTGAAGCCCTTTTCAAATACCGCCCGCCCGGTGCTGATAGAGTTGTCTCACGTTGTACGCGGCATCTCCGTGTCCTCCAGTGATCACTGAACATTTCATGCTGTTCGTACGCCTTACCAGCACTACCAGGACTTTTTCTTCTCTTTTGTTTTTTTTGAGTCGTCAGTCTTGTGACTGGTTTGATGCAGACCGTCACAGATTTCTCTCCCGTGTCAACCTCTTCATCTCAGAGAAACACTTGCAACCTTTGTCCTCAACTATTTACTGGATGTATTCCAATCTGTGTCTTCCTCTACAGTTTTTCTCATCCACAGCTCGCTCAGGTACTATGGAAGTTGTCCCCTCATGTCTTAACTGATGTACTATCATGCTGTCCCATTTTCTTGTCAATGTTTTCCACATATGCCTCTCCGATTCTGCGCAGAACCTCCTCATTCCTTACCTTATCAGTCCAGCTAATTTTCAACATTCGTCAGTAGCACCACATCTCATATACTTCGATTCTCTTTTGTTCCGGTTTCCCACAGTCCATGTTTCACTACCATACAATGCTGTTCTCCAAACGTACATTCTCAGAAATTTCTTCCTCAAGTTAAGGCCTATGTTTGATACTAGTAGACTTCTTTTGGCCAGGAATGCCCTATTTGCCAGTGCTAGTCTGCTTCTATGTCTTCCTTGCTCCGGCCGTCATGGGTTACTTTGCCGCTTAGGTAGTAGAATTCCTTAAATTTTAGTTCGCCACCTTTAGTCCTGATGTTAATTTTCACGCTGCTCTGATTTCTCCTCCTTCTCATTACTTTCGTCTTTTTTCGATTTACTCTCAGTCCACATTCTGTACTCATTAGACTGTTCATTCCATTTTGCACATCGTGTAATTCTTCTTCACTTTCACTCAGGATAGCAATGTCATCAGCGAATCGTATCATTAATATTCCTTCACCTTGAATTTTAATTCCGCTCCTGAACCTTTCTTTTATTTCCATCATTGCTTCTTCGATGTACAAATTGAACAGTAGAGGCGAGACTACATCCTTGTCTTACATCCTTTTTAATCCGAGCACTTCTTTCTTGGTCGTCCACTCCCATTATTCCCTCATGGCTCCTGTACTTATTGTATATTACCCGTCTCTCTCCATAGTTTACCCCTCTTTTTCTCAGAATTTCGAACATCTTGCGCCATTTTAGATTGTAGAACGCTTTTGCCAGGTCGACAAATCCTGTCAACGTGTCTGGTAACAACACTAAACACGTACAACAGTGACGCGCTCTGCGGCCTTTCTGCGCTTCACAGAGAACTGCAATCCTAGTGATTTATAAGCCCGCCGATAGTGTGTTAGTGTATGAAGCTACGTGACAGCTGACCTTGTGTTCTGGATGGTCCTCTTCCTCTGTTAGGTGGTGTTCGTGTCTTTGCGTATCATTTGGGGTATGCTCTGTGGCGTATGTTTCTTCAGTGATGCTGTTAGGTGAATTTATGTATTTATTTGTTGCAGTTGTAAAATTTGGGAAAGCTATGGCGTCTGCCATTATGTTCCTGGTACCGAAATGGCAAGAAGTCTATACCAACTGCCAATGTGAGTAATCTAGACGTAGATATCCTCGGCGTAGTGAAGTACCTTAAATCCTTTAATGAAGGCAAGGCCTTCCACAAATAGCGATCATAAACAACCTTTCGCTCATCGAAAGATCCGTATCCAAAGTCTGGAAAGCTACACAGGTCACACCAATACTCAAGAAAGGAAACAGGAGTAATCCGCTGAATTCCAAACCCGTATCACGAAGTCGATTTGTAGTTCGACTTTGGAACACTACTATGAAAATTTAATACTCATGAGGGACTGGAACTCGATAATAGAAAAAGGAAGAGAAGGAAAAGTAGTAGGTGAATATGAACTGGGGATAACGAATGAAAGACGAAGTCACCTGTTAGAATTTTTCTCAGAGCATAATTTAATCATCGCTATCACTTGGTTTAAGAATCATGAAAGAAGATTTTATACGTGGAAGAGGCCTAAAGATACCGGAAGGTTTCAGATTGATTATATAATGGTGAGACAGAGATTTAGAAAGCGGGTTTAAATTTTAAGACTTTTCAGGGGCAGATGTGGACTCTGACCACAGTTTCTTGGTTATGAACTGCAGATTAAAACTGAAGTAACTGCAGAAAGGGAGAAATTTAAGGAGATGGGAACTGGATAAACTGAAAGAACTAGAGGATATAGAGAGTTTCAGAGGGAGCGTTAGGGAACAACTGACAAGAACACGGGAAAGGAACGCAGTACAAGAAGAATGGGTAGCTTTGAGAGACGAAATAGCAAAGGCAGCAGAGGATCAAGTAAGTAAAAAGACGAGAGCTAGTGGAAGTCCATGAGTAACACTGCGGATATTGAATTTAATTGATGAGAGGAGGAAATCTAAAAATTCAGTAAGTGAAGCAGGCACAAACGAATACAAACGTCTCAAACAATGAGATCGACAGGAATTGCAAAACGGCTAAGCAGGGATGGCTAGAGGACAAATGTAAGGATGCAGAAGCATCTCACTACGGGTAAGCATATCTCACTATGGGTAAGATACATGGTGCCTACAGGAAAATTAAGGAGACCTTTGGAGAAAAGAGAACCACGTGCATGAATATCAAGACCTCAGATGGTAAACCAGTCCTAAGCAAAGAAAAGGAAGCTGATAAGTGGAAGGAGTATGTAGGGGATATATACAAGAGCGATGTACTTGAGGGCAATATTACAGAAATGGAAGAGGACGTAGATTAAGATGGGAGGTATGATACTGCGTGAAAGATTTGACGGAGCACTGAAAGACATAAGTAGAAACAAGGCCCCGGGAGAGGACACTATTCCATTAGAAATATTGATAGCCTCGGGAGAGCCAGCCATGACGAAGCTCTAGCATTTGGTGAGCAAGATGTGTGACACAGGAGAAATACCCTCAGACTTCAAGAAGAATATAATAATTCCAATCCCGAAGAAAGTAAATGTTGACTGATGTGAAAATTACCAAACTACCAGTTTAATAAATCACGGTTGCAAATTACAAACACGAATTGTTTACAGACGAATGGAAAAAACGGCAGAAGCCGGCCTCGGAGAAGGTCAGTTTGGATTCCGGAGAAACGTATTAACACCCTACGACTTATTTTAGAAGCTATGTTAAGGAAAGGCAAACCTATGATTCTAGCATTTGTAGAGAAAGTGTCTGACAATGTTGACTGGAATACTCTCTTTCACATTCTGAAGGTGGCAGGGGTAAAATACAAGGAGCGAAAGGTTATTTACAGTTTGTACAGAAACCAAAAGGCGGTTATAAGAGTCGAGGGGCACGAAAGGGAAGCTATGGTTAAGAAGGGAGTGAGACATGGTTGTAGCCTATCCCCAATCTTACTCAATCTGCTCATTGAACAAGTACTAAAGGAAACGAAAGAAAAATTTGGAGTAGGAATTAAAATAGATGGGGAAGAAATAAAAACCTAGAGGTTTGCCGATGACATTCTAATTCTGTCAGAGACAGCAAAGGGCTTGGGAGACGAGCGGAATGGACGGTGTCTTGAAAGGAGGATATAAGATGAACATCAACAAAAGCAAAACGAGGATAATGGAATGTAGTCGAATTAAATCAGGTGATACTGAGGGAATTAGATTAGGAAATGAGACACTGAAAGTTGTATATGAGTTTTGCTATTTGAGCAGCAAAATAACTAATGATGGTCGAAGTAGAGAGGATATAAAATGTAGACTGACTATGGCACGGAAAGCATTTTTGAATAAGAGACATTTGTTAACATCGCGTTTAATTTCCATAACACTTAAACTAAACTCGATGTATGTATGGGTAGCCATGTATGGATGTGAGCATGGACGATAAACAGTTTAGACAATAAGAGAATAGAAGCTTTCGAAATGTGGTGCTACAGAAGAATGCTGGCGATTAGATGGGTAGATCAAGTAATTAATGAGGGGGTACTGAACAGAATTGGGGAGAAGAGGAATTTGTGGCACAACTTGACTAGAAGAACGGATCGGTCGTTAGGACGTGTTCTGTTGCATCGAGGGACCACCAGGTTAGTACTGGAGGGAAGCGTGAAGGGTAATAATCATAGATGAATACACTAAGCAGATTCAGAAGGATGTAGGTTGCAGTAGTTACTCGGGGACGTAGGGGCTTGCACCGGGTAGAGTAGCATGGAGAGCTGCAGCAAACCAGTCTTTGGATTGAAGAGGACAACAACAACAACAACATACAATCGCTCGCTCGTCGAAAGATTCGTATCCTAAGTCCGGAAAGTTGCACAGATCATACCAATAGTCAAGAAACGAAACAGGAGTAATCCGCTGAATTGCAGACCCACGTCTCCTCGTAGATTTGCAGTTCGATTTTGTATTCGAACGTTATGAATTACGTCGAAGAAAACGATGTATCGTCAAGTAACTAACACGGATTCAAAAAGGTTCGTTCTTGTGAAACACAACTAGCTCTTTATTCTTACGAAACACTGAGTGCTATCGAAAGGGATGTCGGATTGATTCCATAGTTTTAGACTTCCAGAAGGCTTCTGACACCGTACCTCAAAAGCGACTTAACAATGAAATTGCGTGATTTGAGCCTGGATTCATGACTTCCTGTCAGGAAGGTCACAGTTCGTAATAGCTGATGGAAAGTCATCGGGTAAAACAGAAGTAATATGTGGCGTTCCCCAGGAAAGTCTTGTAGGCCCGCTTCTGTTCCTCGTGTATAAAACATTTAGCAGACAATCTGACCAGACCTCTTAGATTGTTTGTAGATGATGCTGTCATTTGCCGTCTTTAGATGTTCAAAAGCAATTGTAAAATGATGTAGACAAGATGTTTGTATGGTGCCAAAAAGTGGCAATTGGCTGTAAATAATGAAAAGTGTGAAGCCATACACGAGAGTACTAAAAGGAATCCACTAATTTCACTTACTCGATAAATCTCACAAATCTAAACGCTGCGAATGTTACTAAGTACTTACTGTAGGGATTAGAATTACGAATAAATTAACTCCGAATGATGAGATAGATAATGTTGTGGGGAAAGAAAATGCACCAGGTCTACTAAAGAGACTGACTGACTACCCTTGTACGTACTCGAATTGGAGTGTCAGTTATTAAAACAAAGGCGTTCTTCAAATAACTTACGTGTTTGCTGCCGGGTGACGTCGTCGAACACCGCCGATATTTCGACAGGAGCACACCCTGCCATTCTCAAGGCACAAATGCAAGGAAGAAGAAATGTGCAAGCAAATTTAATATCTCGGTTCACAGAGGAGAAACAACGAAGATACCACACACAGAACAAATGTCAACACAAACAAAGATAACCAATATCAGAAATATCGATAGTTACTATTAATCAACAGGTGAGGTAGTACTAATTCTGTCCCTCTGTTTTTTGATGAGAGACAAAGCCGGATTCCAAGCAGCATTTAAACAAAATTCACCATCCCTGTTAATAAGGTTGCTTGATAGTTTGATTTCAACAGCTTCCTTAATAACACTATCCCAATAGCTGGACGTGCAATCCAGAATCTCCGTGTGGTTGTATTCCATAGGAGGACCGGTCTCAAGGCAATGTTCTGCAATAGCGGATTTGCTCGGCTGTTGTAAGCGTGTGTGACGCTTATGTTCAGTACACCGGTCTTCCACAGTCCTGATTGTCTGACGAATATAGGACATGCCACAACTGCAAGGAATACGATAGACCCCAGCCTTACGCAAACTAAGATCATCTATCGTATTCCTTGCAGTCGTGGCATGTCATATATTGGTCAGACAATCAGGACTGTGGAAGACCGGTGTACTGAGCATAAGCGTCACACACGCTTACAACAGCCGAGCAAATCCGCTATTGCAGAACATTACCTTGACACCGGTCATCCTATGGAATACAATCACACGGAGATTCTGGCTTGCACGTCCAGCTATTGGGATAGTGTTATTAAGGAAGCTGTTGAAATCAAACTATCAAGCAACCTTATTAACAGGGATGGTGAATTTTGTTTAAATGCTGCTTGGAATCCGGCCCCGTCTCTCATCAAAAAACAGAGAGACAGAATTAGTACTACCTCACCTAGCCGGCCGCGGTGGTCTAGCGGTTCTGGCGCTGCAGTCCGGAACCGCGGGACTGCTACGGTCGCAGGTTCGAATCCTGCCTCGGGCATGGGTGTGTGTGATGTCCTTAGGTTAGTTAGGTTTAAGTAGTTCTAAGTTCTAGGGGACTTATGACCTAAGATGTTGAGTCCCATAGTGCTCAGAGCCAGTACTACCTCACCTGTTGATTAACAGTAACTATCGATATTTCTGATGTTGGTTATCCTTGCTTGTGTTGACACTTGTTCTGTGTGTGTGGTATCTTCGTTGTTTCTCCTCTGTGAACCGAGGTATTAAATTTGCTTGCACATTTCTTCTTCCTTGCATTTGTGCCTTGAGAAGGGCAGGGTCTGCTCCTGTCGAAATATCGGCGGTGTTCGACGACGTCACCCGGCAGCAAACCCGTAAGTTATTTGAACATTCAATTCGCCGGGAAAAGTTAAGGTCTCACAAAGGCGTTCTTTGTTGCTGCAGGATCTTCTCATGAAATTTAAACCACCATCTTTCTCCTCAGAGTGTGAAAATATTTTATTAGCACCTATCTACATAGGTAGAAATGACCATCATAAGAAAATAAGAGGTATCAGAGGTCACGCGTAAAGATTTAAGTGTCCATTTTTTCCCGCGCGCTGTTCGAGAGTGGAAAGGTATGAAAACAGCTTCAGGGTGGTTCTTTGCACCCTCTGCCAAGCATTCAATTGTGAACTGCAGAGCAATCACGGAGGTGCTCATGTAAATGTAGGTGAAAGGTCTAAATCAAGTGCGGACTTTCAAAACTGTGAGCTGTATGATCAGAGAAATTACATTTACGTTCGGGAATTCTGGAATTCGTGATCAGTCTGTTTACCTTTGTGATTATAGGTGGGCAATATTATAATTAATTTGGGACTTCGGTAATTCATATTCTGTGAGGCTCTTTCCCCAATAAATCTGAAGGTGACTTTTACAGTAACTCTGGTATCTAAATAGTTTACCAGCTCTCAACTGATTCAATGTTGTTTCACTGCGCTTCTGACTTAAATACACTGTAAGAAAAAAAATAAACCAAAAAAAGACACACATGAAAGAATTACTGGAATGGGACGGAAATGGATAGATTTTATGACCATATACAGACAAAGAAATGATTAGAATTTCAGACAGATTGGTTGGTTTATTCAAGAGGAACAGCTACACAAATTGGACTAGTCAGTAACGCCAAATTTTCCGCAAATGGCGCGTTAGGTAGCTAAATTCCCGAACGGGTTGAGGGCCGTGCCAATAATTCCCCAAACGTTCTCAATTAGGGCGAGATCCGGAGACCTTGCTGGCCAAGACAGGTTTTGTCAAGCAGGAGGGCAGGCAGTATAAACGCCGTATGGGAGGGCATTATCGTGCTGAAATGTTACCTCAGGATGGCTTGCCGTGAAGGGCAACAAAACGGAGAGTAGAATGTCGCCTACGTATCTCTCTCAGTGCCATAAGGTTGCCGCGGATGACAATCGGAGGGCTCCACCTATGAAAAGCCTTACAGCACAGCGGTACATCGACGATATTCTATGCCCCGTTTTGTTCCCGTTCATGCTAAACGAGGCTGGGCTTACATTTCAGCAAGATAATGCCCGCCAGGATATGGCAAGAGTCCCTACTCCCTGTCTTCATACTTGCTAAATCTTACCTTCGCTAGCAAGTCTAACAACCCTACCACAACAAAGGTCAAAAATTAATTATGGTTGTAGTGCTGCTCACGTTGCTAAATATTGCATTTTCGGGCAACAACAAAGTTATATTATGTGGCAGGTGTCATTAGAGCACAGTTAATAAAGTCATTTCATGAAATAATGGATAAACTAGGCACTCAACTTTTTGTGTTTCCCACGCTGGTCTCATTGTGAACTCATGGCTCAATCGTCGAAAATCTAGGTAGTAATGATTCCAAGCTCGGATGCAAAGACGCCTAGGAGTTATTTATAGATGTGTTTCATAAACCATTCTTGAAGATTAAACTTTTGCAAATTAGGACAATTGTGATGTAAAAAAGTAATCAGCAATCCGAATTTAAGTTACACTTCTTTTTTATTACTTTTGTTGCAACATCACTTCACCATATAAAACATACTTGAAAATATCTTCCTCACTGTTAAAGTTCACATTTCATAAAGTGACTACAATTTGCGTCTTTTCAACATGACGACCAAGACTTGACTCTCCAATAATCGCTTACGCGCCCAAAAATCAGAGTCACAAGTACGTCAAAGACATAGTGACAAAAGAAAGAATACGCATAAGAATAATATCATTGCAATATAAACATGTCGATGTATCAAAGTACCTCTACATTAATGAAATCAAATCTGAATGTTGTCACAGAAATATGTTAACTATTTTACAGAAACACAGTAGAATATTGCTGGTATCGAGAGGTTGAGGTGAGGTGCCGTAATGGTTACGTAATTCAAGTACCATTACACAAGGACGCCGGATCTCTCCCCGATTGAGAACATTTGGAACAATGTGGACAGGGAGGGCCGTGCAACCAGCTAGTTATTTTGACAATATAGCGCGCCAGTTGGACAGAATGTGGCATTATATCACTCAGTAGGACACTAAAAACCTCTATCAATCACTGTCTAGCCGAATAATTGCTTGCATAAGAGATAGAGGTGGACCATCACGTTAATGACTCGGTCAGTTTGTGAAACTTCTTTTTCTGAAGTTGTAATCATTTGTTCGTCTTGACGTGTACATTACATCTACCGAATGCCGTCCTATCTGGACAATTCCATCGTGGTGCGCGATTTTCTCTCTCACTTTCTCTCTCTCTGTGTCACTCTCTCTGTCTTTGTGTGTGTGTGTGTGTGTGTGTGTGTGTGTCTTAGAGTGTATGAGGCACCGTTAAAATTCGACAGTTTTTCTGCGTGAAAATTTCCTTCACTATAATTTTCAAAGAGAACCGAGTGGCATCGAGCGAAAAGTGCGGCACACAGTTCATCTACATCTACATCATACTCCGCATGCCACCTATTGGTATGTGGCGGAGGGTATTTTCGGTTCCACTACCTGACCCCTCCAACCCTGTTCCACTCGCGAGTAGTGCATGGGAAGAATGATTGTCGGTAAGCCTCTGTATAGGCTCTAATTTTTCGAATTTTCTCCTCATGGTCAATACGCGAGCTGTATGTAGGGGGAAGTAATATGTTGTCCGGCTCCTCCTGAAATTTCAGAAGTGAATTTCTCCGTGATGCACAACGCCCCTCTTATAACGTCCGTCAATGGAGTTTGTTTAGCATCTCCGTAACGCTCTCTCGCCAGCTAAACGATCCCCCGTGACGAAACGCGCCGCTCTTCGTTGGATCTTCTCTAACTCCTCTATCATTCCTACCTGATAGGGATCCTAGATAGATGAACAATACCCGAGAATCTCGCGAACATGCGCCTTATAAGCCACTTCTTTCGTGGAGGAGTTACATTTCCTTCTACATCTACATCTACATGATTATTCTGCAATTCACATTTAAGTGCTTGGCAGAGGGTTCATCGAACCACAATCATACTATCTCTCTACCATTCCACTCCCGAACAGCGCGCGGGAAAAACGAACACTTAAACCTTTCTGTTCGAGCTCTGATTTCTCTTATTTTATTTTGATGATCATTCCTACCTATGTAGGTTGGGCTCAACAAAATATTTTCGCATTCGGAAGAGAAAGTTGGTGACTGAAATTTCGTAAATAGATCTCGCCGCGAAGAAAAACGTCTTTTCTTTAATGACTTCCATCCCAACTCGCGTATCATATCTGCCACACTCTCTCCCCTATTACGTGATAATACAAAACGAGCTGCCCTTTTTTGCACCCTTTCGATGTCCTCCGTCAATCCCACCTGGTAAGCATCCCACACCGCGCAGCAATATTCTAACAGAGGACGAACGAATGTAGTGTAAGCTGTCTCTTTAGTGGACTTGTTGCATCTTGTAAGTGTCCTGCCAATGAAACGCAACCTTTGGCTCGCCTTCCCCACAATATTATCTATGTGGTCTTTCCAACTGAAGTTGTTCGTAATTTTAACACCCAGGTACATAGTTGAATTGACAACCTTGAGAATAGTAATATTTATCGAGTAATCGAATTCCAACGGATTTCTTTTGGAACTCATGTGGATCACCTCACACTTTTGGTTATTTAGCGTCAACTGCCACCTGCCACACCATACAGCAATCTTTTCTAAATCGCTTTGCAACTGATACTGGTCTTCGGATGTCCTTACTAGACGGTAAATTACAGCATCATCTGCGAAAAACCTAAGAGAACTGCTCAGATTGTGACCCAGGTCATTTATATAGATCAGGAACAGCAGAGGTCCCAGGACACTTCCCTGGGGAACACCTGATATCACTTCAATTTCACTCGATGATTTGCCGTTTGTTAGTACGAACTGCGACCTTCCTGACAGGAAATCACGAATCCAGTCGCACAACTGAGACGATATTCCACAGGCCCGCAGCTTGATTAGAAGTCGCTTGTGAGGAACGGTGTCAAAAGCTTTCCGGAAATCTAGAAATACGGAATCAACTTGAGATCCCCTGCATATAGCGGCCATTACTTCGTTCGAATAAAGAGGTAGTAGCTGCGTTGCACAAGAACGATGTTTTCTGAAACCATGCTGATTACGTATCAGTAGATACTTCCGATGAATCTGAGTCTGGTATCTGCTTTTCCCAGTATCTGTATTATGTGGTCATTCCCCTTAAGGTCACTCTGGATAGTTACGCCTAGATATTTTACTGCACACGCTATCTCCCGCTGTTTGTCATCAATAGTGTAGCTGTACAGTAGTGGATTTCTTTTCATATGAATGTGCAATATGTTGCATTTAGTTACTGCTATGCTGCCCCTTAGACCGGCCGCGAAACCCTACAGCGGAAAGAGGAGAGGGTGGTGGCCACCGCTGCGTCCCGTTGCATGCGGCTGCCGGCTTAGGGCGCGCTTCTGCAATAACAACTGACTGTCTCGCCACCCAAGTTGCGATTCTGGCGCGGAGTCTGGCGATTCCTGGAAGCGCGGCCTCCCTGCCGAGCCGGAAGGGTGAAGACAGCCGTGAAGAGACGCGTCAGCGACAGCGGCACTGTCCTGCTGTTTACCGGAGGCTGTGTGGCAGCGAGGCCCGCCAGCTAATCCGGCCTCCGCTGACAAAAGGGGCCCCCGTCAGCCAACGCCGCTCCTTAACGGGTCCCCCACAGCGGACACGCCCACTCATTTTTTGTGGCCGAACTACGGACCCACAACACTGCCATCAATCTGCAGGAGGATTTTGGAAAGAAAGGGTGTTTGCCTTATCTTGTAAGAAGTAAATACACTGACGGGAAAAAATCGCGGCACGAGAACCTAGAGTAATAAAATTTTCGAAATACGCTTGTCTAGCTGACATACACTACTGGCCATTAAAATTGCTACACCAAGAAGAAATTCAGATGATAAACGGGTCCCGGCAGTGGTGGCCGTGCGGTTCTAGGTGGTTCATTCTGGAACCGCGTGACCGCTACGGTCGCAGGTTCGAATCCTGCCTCCGGCATGGATGTGTGTGATGTCCTTAGGTTAGTTAGGTTTAAGTAGTTCTAAGTTCTAGGGGACTGATGACCACAGCAGTTAAGTCCCATAGTGCTCAGAGCCATTTGAACCATTTAACCATTTGATAAACGGGTATTCATTGGACAAATATATTATACTAGAACTGACATGTGACAACATTTTCACGCAATTTGGGTGCATATATCCTGAGAAATCAGTATCCAGAACAACCACCTCTGGCCGCATTAACGGCCTTGATACGCCTGGGCATTGAGTCGAACACAGCTTGGATGGTTTGTACAGGTACAGCTGCCCGTGCAACTTCAACACAACACCACAGTTCATCTAGAGTAGTGACTGGCGTATTGTGACGAGCTAGTTGCTCGGCCACCATTGACCAGACATTTTCAATTGGTGAGAGATCTGGAGAATGTGCTGGCAAGGCCAGCAGTCGAACATTTTCTGTATCAAGAAAGGCCCGTACAGAACTTGCAACATGCAGTCCTCCATTATCCTGCTGAAATGTAAGGTTTCGCAGGGATCGAATGAAGGGTAGAGCCACGGGTCGTAACACATCTGAAATGTAACGTCCACTGTCCCAAGTGCCGTCAATGCGAACAAGAGGTGACCGAGACGTGTAACCAATGACACCCCATACCATCACGCCGGGATATACGCCAGTATGGCGATGACGAATACACGCTTCCAATGTGCGTTCACCGCGATGTCGCCAAACACGGGTGCGACCATCATGATGCTGTAAACAGAACCTGCATTCGTCCGAAAAAATGACGTTTTGCCATGTGTGCACCCAGGTTCGTTGCTGAGTACACCATGGCAGGCGCCTCTTAATGTAATGCAGCGTCAACGGTAACCGCAGCCATGGTCTCCGAGCTGATAGTCCATGCTGCTGCAAACGTCGTCGAACAGTTCGTGCAGATGGTTGTTGTCTTGCAAGCGTCCCCATCTGTTGACTCAGGGTTCGAGACGTGGCTGCACGATCCGTTACAGCCGTACGTATAAGATGCCTGTCACCTCGACTGCTAGTGATGCGAGGCCGTTGGGATCCAGCACGGCGTTCCGTATTACCCTCCTGAACCTACCGATTCCATGTTATGCTAACAGTCATTGGATCTCGACCAACGCGAGCAGCAATGTCGTGATACGATAAACCGCAATCGCGATAGGCTACAATCCGACCTTTATCAAAGTCGGAAACGTGATGGTACGCATTTCTCTTCCTTACACTAGGCAGTACAACAACGTTTCACCAGGCAACGCCGGTCAACTGCTGTTTGTGTATGAGAAATCGTTTGGAAATTCTCCTTAAGTCAGCACGTTGTAGGTGTCGCCACCGGCGCCAACCTTGTGTGAATGCTCTGAAAAGCTAATCAGTTGCATATCACAGCATCTTCTTCCTGTCGGTTAAATTTCGCGCCTGTAGCACGTCATCTTCGTGGTGTAGCAATTTTAATGGCCTTTAGTGTATATACGCGGTTATCATTGGAAGATTACTAGGTAATGTAAGCTCGACATAAGCCATTGCAAATTTGAAATGTTGACACATTAACAACCGGTGTATCCGCCAGAATTTTGAATGCTTGCATGCAAAGGTGCGTGCATTATATTGTACAGGTGCCAGATGTCAGTTTGTGGGATGGAGTTACGTGCCTGTCGCATTTGGTCGGTCAATACAGGGACGGTTAACGCTGGTTGGTGTTGACGCTGGAGTTGTCGTCCGATGACGTCCAATACTTCCTCGATTGGAGACAGATCTGGTCATCGAGCATGCCAAGGTAACTCGTCGACGGTCTGCAGGGGCTACATGGGACAGGCAAAATAATGTGAGCACCTGTACTTACGTGCGAATGGTTTATTAATAAGCGGTTGGACCCCGATTTGCTCGTAATACAGCTGCGATTCTTCTCGGAATACTGGCATGTAATAATTGTATAGTCTCCAGTGGAATGTTATGCCGCACTTTGATCAGAACCTCTTCTAACTCCTGTAGTGACGAGGGAGGCGGAAATCTGCTCCGGAGTCTGCTCTCCAATACCGCCCACAAAGGTTCGATAACGTTCAAGTCCGGGGACTGCGCTGGCCAGGGAAGACGCTGCAGTTCAGTTGCATGTTCCTCATACCACGATTATACTGTCCTGGCTGTGTGAATGAGCGCATTATCGTCCTGAAATATGACATCATTGTTGGGGAACAGCTATTGAATCACGGGATGCACGTGATGACCTAAAATGTTCACATAATCGTTGGCTGTAACACGGCCTTTGAGAGTAATGATGGGACCATCAGAATACCATGATATGGCTGCCCACATACTACGCTTCCATGTTTAACCGTTGGAATCAAGCAATCAGGATTCTACGCTTCTTTTAGCGTTCTCCAGACGTAAACCCGGCCCGATGTTGGAAATAACGGAAACGTTGACTCGTCGGACCATACGACGTGTTTCCACTGATTAGGCGTCCAAGATTTATGGTCCTGACCCATGTTTTCCGCTTCTTTGCGTTGGCTGTCGTCACTAATGGTTTCGGTACAGCAGCTCGTCCATTGATATGCGCTTCACGGCATTCTCGGCGGTCAGTGCGATAGATACGGTGTCTCGAAGACGGCTATTTGAGCTCTGCAGTCAGTTTAGCCGCTGTAGTTTTGCATTGTTTTGACACAATTTGTGGTGTCACCGCCAGACACCACACTTGCTAGGTGGTAGCCTTTAAATCGGCCGCGGTCCGTTAGTATCCATCGGACCCGCGTGTCGCCACTATCAGTGATTGCAGACCGAGCGCAGCCACACGGCAGGTCTAGTCTAGAGAGACTCCCTAGCACTCGCCCCAGGTGTACAGCCGACTTTGCTAGCGATGGTTCACTGTCTACATACGCTCTCATTTGCAGAGACGACAGTTTAGCATAGCCTTCAGCTACGTCATTTGCTACGACCTAGCAAGGCGCCATATTCAGTTACTTCAAGAATGTATTCTGAACAGATAATATTGTGAATCATGTACCGTCAAGAGCGACGTTCATCATTAATGGATTAAAGTTAAGTATCAAACTAATTACTTCCGCTTTATGAATTCTCATTCCTTGTCATGTTCCAGACCTCTCGCCAGTATAGTTCTTCCCTCCTCACGCCAGCCTGCGTGAGCTAAAACGCATGCATTTCGGCCTCCACTCGTAACACGCTGTTGGCTCTTCTGCCAACATAACACAATTCGTGTTAGCGTACGACGATCTCTCTCATTTAGTTTTGATTTGCACGCACTATTTCATTTGCACGATGATTTCTTTCCGTGTTTGGTGTAGGCTACCATGACTGTTAAAATAGCTGTTCTTCAGACATTAAGTTGGCTGTCTTGTTTACTGATGCTCCAGCTAATCGGGCCCTCAAAATCTGCCCTTTTTGGAACTCTCTTAGGTATTTCACTGCACTTCGACCTCGGCCTCTGAATGCAAATACGAAGCGTGCGCTGTTCGTAAACAACCTGCACTGATGCCTAGTCCGTACTGAACACGGCCAGTCCAGCGAGACACGTGTCTTACCTGCGTTGCTGACTGTCAGACACAACCATCCCATTGCTACCACTGTTCACATTATTTTGCCTATCCCCTGCATTTGATTACAACAGCGGTATGTGGGTGAGAGTTATCCTGTTGGGAAACACCCTAGGAATGCTGTTCATGAATGCCAGTGCATCAGGTCGAATCGCCAGTCAACGTAGGGGAAAGGTGCCTATTATGCGATAGTTCCCTAATTTGAGACACCCCAACTGTGCTCATGTGAGGGGTTGCACTCTGGTGGAAACTTTCTTAAACACGTCTATTGCGTACCAGACGACGACACAGCGAGTAGGAAGCCATAGTTGAGCCGGACACAGTATGTAGAGGTTGATACAAAATTTCTTGTATTTGGAGTTTATGCGACACCGGTGTTAAGACAATATTTCAACTTCAAGGTGAGTGGATATTACTGTACTCCTTTAGTGTTGTTATTTGTGACGGTATTACCTATAATTATTGACAATTAAGTTCATTTTCCAACGAACGTTGTTAGCAAGTGCGTGATTCTTTGTGTAAGATGGCGAAATTCCTAATATGCGATAGTTGTTGTTGTTGTGGTCTTTAGTCCTGAGACTGGTTTGATGCAGCTCTCCATGCTACTCTATCCTGTACAAGCTTCTTCATCTCCCAGTACCTACTGCAATCTACATCCTTCTGAATCTGCTTAGTGTATTCATCTCTTGGTCTCCCTCTACGATTTTTACCCTCCACGCTGTCCTCCAATAGTAAATTGGTGATCCCTTGGTGCCTCAGAACATGTCCTACCAACCGATCCCGTCTTCTGGTCAAGTTGTGCCACAAACTTCTCTTCTCCCCAATCCTATTCAATACTTCCTCATTAGTTATGTGATCTACCCATCTAATCTTCAGCATTCTTCTGTAGCACCACATTTCGAATGCTTCTATTCTCTTCTTGTCCAAACTATTTATCGTCCATGTTTCACTTCCATACATGGCTACACTCCATACAAATGCTTTCAGAAATGACTTCCTGACACTTAAATCTATACTCGATGTTAACAAATTTTTCTTCTTCAGAAAAGCTTTCCTTACCATTGCCAGTCTACATTTTATATCCTCTCTACTTCGACCATGATCAGTTATTTTGCTCCCCAAATAGCAAAACTCCTTTACTACTTTGTCTTATTTCCTAATCTAATTCCCTCAGCATCACATTAATTCGACTACATTCCATTATCTACGTTTTGCTTTTGTTGATGTTCATGTTATATCCTCCTTTCAAGACACTGTCCATTCCATTCAACTGCTCTTCCAAGTCCTTTGCTGTCTCTGACAGAATTACAATGTTATCAGCGAACCTCAAAGTTTTTATTTCTTCTCCATGGATTTTAATGCCTACTCCGAATGTTTCTTTTGTTTCCTTTACTGCTTGCTCAATATACAGATTGAACAACATCGAGGAGAGGCTACAACCCTGTCTCACCCCCTTCCCAACCACTGCTTCCCTTTCATACCCCTCGACCCTTATAACTGCCATCTGGTTTCTGTACAAATTGTAAATAGCCTTTCGCTCCCTTTATTTTACCCCTGCCACCTTTAGAATTTGAAAGAGAGTATTCCAGTCAACATTGTCAAAAGCTTTCTCTAAATCTACAAATGCTAGAAACCTAGGTTTGCCTTTCCTTAATCTTTCTTCTAAGATAAGTCGTAAGGTCAGTATTGCCTCACGTGTTCCAGTGTTTCTACGGAATCCAAACTGATCTTCCCGGAGGTTGGCTTCTACTAGTTTTTCCATTCGTCTGTAAAGAATTCGTGTTAGTATTTTGCAGCTGTGACTTATTAAATTGATAGTTCGGTAATTTTCACATCTGTCAACACCTGCTTTCTTTGGGATTGGAATTATTATATTCTTCTTGAAGTCTGAGGGTATTTCGCCTGTTTCATACATCTTGCTCACCAGATGGTAGAGTTTTGTCAGGACTGGCTCTCCCAAGGCCGTCAGTAGTTCCAATGGGATGTTGTCTACTCCGGGGGCCTTGTTTCGACTCAGGTCTTTCAGTGCTCTGTCAAACTCTTCATGCGATAGTATCGGGACCCGAATACGCGACAGTGTCGCACATTACGATACCTATCGAATATTGGGGGAACTCGTTCTCTCACGATTTGTTATGTAATTTACGCAATACTATCATGAAATAACAATATTTTATCATTTATTATAGTAAAATTTTGGCAACTGCGTTCATTTTAATTCGATTAGATTATCATTAATAGGGATTGCTGTGACTAGTCTTATGATCAGAAATTGGAAAGTTTTCTGGAACTTTCTTTCAAGGCAGTATTTTGCTCAGAAGTTGATTAATATTGCTCCTTATAAAAAATAATCTTACAAATAAAATCATAGAAGTTGAAGTCCTTTAAGAAGTATGTCTGATTATTGTATTTATTCTTTGTAGTTGGCTTTGGCACCTAATAGGAAAACGTGGGATAAAGACGCTATGGTTAGTGCCATTACATGTGTGAGATATGGCGAGATAGGGTGCTTAAAAGCCTCGAAAGTTTTTGCTGTACCAAAACGTAGTTTGGTAAGGTATGTGCAGGATAAAACTCGTACACCCGAGACGCTGGTTGGTGTTAATCTTGGCAGAAGGCTTGTTCTCTCATCTCAACTGGAAGATGAATTAGTGAAATACTGCCTTGCAATGGAAGAGCTGAAGCTAAGAACGCAGCTAGAAAGTTATCTGGGGAGAAGAGTGGAAAATCTTCAAATCGTAGACCTAAAGCAGAAGAATCGTCTAGTGACTCGGCATCCGATGTTCATCTTGATGACAGTGGGGATTCAGACAGCAGTGATGACGACGACGCAGAGTGTCTGTTCTGTACTGGACTCTTTTCTGAAGGCAAACACGGGGAGAAGTGGGCACAGTGCACCAAATGTTATCGCTGGGGTCACGAACATTGTGGTGTCACAGAAGACAATTTTGTTTGCCCCGGCTGTAGTAAATATAAACCTAAGTAGTGTGAAATGAGTGAAGGACAACAGAAATAAATGACCATGTAAAAATTGTATACTCATATGTCATTATTCTGTAATAAAATAATTAAAGTAAAATATTATTACTGTCTCATATTAGGAAACCTTGATCTCACTTCTACGAAATGCCTTGTTTGTGAAGATTTAATTACTACTCTGAAAGATTATTTATTATTGCAAATACGATCATTGTATGATAAAATTAAATAATGCAAGATATTATTACCATTATAAAAAATACAATTGCACTTACTTTTAGGTCTTTTAAATGGGGTTACAATAGTCTGTCTCATATTAGGCACCTTTCCTCTGCGGTTTTCTGTCAGGGTGCGTGCGATCACCACGACAGAGGTGCTGGTGTCATACTAAACCGCACCGCAGACCGTAGCTCCAGGTGTAGGCCCAGTGTGTCTAGCACGCAGACACGTTGGTTGCAGGCCTTCAGCTCACCTCCTACTAACACACAGCCATCTCTGGCACCGAGGCAGAACCAGCTGTCACAGAAAACCACAACGGATCTCCGCCCTGCCCTCCAATGAGCTTGACGTCAATGGAGTCGCAGATGGCGGCGTTTTGGGGGTCAATCGAATCCATGCTACAGGGCGTCTGACTCGGAGCACTCCTTGGAGTAACCGATTTGTCACAGTCGGTTATGTCACACTGATGCCAACTGCTACGGCACAACGCGTCAAAGTCATACGCCGAACACGACGGTCTTCCCTCTCGGCAGTGCCTCGTGGCCGTCCGGAGCACAGCCTTCTTGCTCCTGTACACTCTCGTGACTTCTGCTGCCACCAAACATGTAAAGCGGATACATTCCTGGCAAGTCTTCGCAGAAGGGACATCCAGCCTCTAGTAGCCCTATTACATGACCTCGTTCAAACTCTGTGTGAGGTGAAACTTTCTGGCAGATTAAAACTGTATGCAGGGCCGAGACTCGAACTCGGGACCTTTGCCTTTCGAGGGCAAGTGCTCTACCAACTGAGCTACCCAAGCACGACTAATGCCCCCTCCTCACAGCTTTACTTCTGCCAGTACCCCGTCTGCTACCTTCCAACCTTTACAGAAGCTCTCCTGCGAACTGCGAACCTTGCAGAACTAGCACTCCTGAAAGAAAGGATATTGCGGAGACATGGCTTAGCCACAGCCTGGGGGATGTTTCTAGAATGAAATTTTCACTCTACAGCGGAGTCTGCGCTGGTATGAAACTTCCTGGCAGATTAAAACTGTGTGCCGGACCGAGACTCGACCTCGGGACCTTTGCCTTTCGCGGCCAAGTGCTCTACCGCTTTTTTTTTTTTTTTTTTTTTTTCGTAATGAACCGCTGCCGGAGCAGGACGACGGGTAGGGCAGGGGTCGACACCCGAAGCCTGGCCATCCCGCCGCCACGCCCAAGCAACGTGTTCGAGTTCGAGGATCGAAGGATCAGGAAGAGGATGGAGTGGGTTTGTCGATGTTGTTCGTTTTATTTATTTATTTATTTAATTTTTATAACATTTTTTTTTGTATTATAGATTTATTTTTGTTTCATTACAAAGAAAGATCCTACAGCTGCCGTAGCCGAGCGTCCGAGTCGTCTTCTCGTCTGTTGGGAGGGGTTCCCCCCTATTCCGTCCGTAGAGGATCAATATGCTCCAGGATTCTTCTTCATTTTCAGCGTCTCATACCCGGAACGCCCCAGTGAGCAGGAGGATCCGCAAATAATGAACCTAAATAATTTGCGAAACGAGTTCTGTACTTCGGGTGGCGGTTGAAAGCTGCATGTGTCGTCATCAATAGGGACCAAAAGTCGAGTGTGCCTTTGGGAGCATCGCAAAATATGTAGTAAACGGCCATGCCTTTTAGCCAGTTAACGGCGTTCGTTCTGGTTGATGGAAAGTATACGACGTCGGGGCGCAATACGTCATCAGGGGAGATAGACTCCGGCAATCGCCGCAAGAGTAATGCCAGCATGCGCTGCGTCAGTAGCCAGCACTCGCTGGTCGCGGCACACGTCAGCCGGTGTGCATCCGAGTCAGCGACTGAGCATGTCGGACACAAGGGGTCGTCCGTCAGATGTATGGAATGTAACCTCTGACGAGTAGCGAACTTCCCATTTACAACTACGTACCACAATGAACGCACCGTCGTAGGTAGAAAAGGCGTGTGTACCGCTCGCCACACCGTGTTCCAGGCAACTTCAGGGTGTCTGTGGGTGACCGTATTTACAGGTTGCCGCAGCTGATAGAGGCGATAATAGTCTTTTGTGCTGGGCTTCCGTGTCGTCGGAAGTTCTGAACGTAAGTAGCTGAAGTCAATAAAGAAGTCTCTGATGTGGGTGAGTGCCGGTGAAATGTGTCCTACAGAAACCGGGGGATGCAGAGAGTGTGGTGCCGCTTCCGCTATCAGGGTGCCCGTCAGAGTGGCGTGGGCAGAGGTCCACGTGCGACGCATAGTGTTGAGATAAAGCGATCGCGCACGGTTATATACGTGAATCAAACCGATACCGCCCGCCCGCTGCGGCAGTGTCAGGGTGGCGTATCGGACTTTAAAAACCAGACCGGTGCTTACGAAATGTCCATATGCTGCTTGAAATCTGTCGGCCATCGTAGCTGTCAAGGGAAGGATATGCGCAAAATAGTTCAGTTTTGAGACAAGATAGGTGTTGACATAACGTGTTCTGAGGAGCATATCCAAGCGACGCAGTTTGTTGTCCTGCAGCAGAGCACGTGTCTGGTGTAGGAGCCGGCGGTACGTAGCCGCCGCCGTGCGGCGGACATTGCTATAGAATTGCACTCCTAAACACTTGAGTACGGGCACCTTGTCAAAGGGCACCGCCGTTGTGTGGGAAATCCCCCCTCCGACATCCATGTATTTTGTCTTCTTCACGTTGATGACGCTCCCAGCGACCGTCCCGTACTGGCGTAGCCACTGTAGTGCCATATGCATTTCATCCTCTGATCTGGCCAGGAACACCACGTCATCGGCGAATGCACCACAACAAAAGGTCACGTCCCGCAAGGAGATACCAGTTAATCGCTGCCGTAGACCATGTAAAGCTGGTTCAAGTGCTGCAGCAAATAATATGCCCGACAGGGGGCACCCTTGTCGCACTGACCGTCCAACAACAATGTGACCAGACTGATAATCGTTGACCATCATGCGGGAGCGCGCTCCGTGGACCAGTCGAAGGACCACCTGTGCAGACTCCGTAGAGAGGCCCATGTGGTGCAAAACTGCGCGTAAGAAGCCGTGATCGACGCGGTCGAATGCGTGGTCAAAATCTACGGCGACAAGGGCGCCTCGTATTTTGCAGGCCGCCGTCAAAGCAATTACGTCGCGGTATGCTCCTAACGCCGTATGAATGTTGCTGACACCACCTAAACATGTCTGATCGGTGTGGATGGCTTTCCCGATAGCGGTGTGGAGACGCGCGCGGAGGATACGGGCAAAGATCTTGTAGTCGTTGTTGAGGAGTGTGAGTGGGCGAAAATCCTGCCACCTACAACCACCATTCGGTTTCGGAACTGGGAGCAAGATGCCTTCTGTGAATTCTGTGGGGACAGTGAAATCAGGGCGGATCAGGTCTTGAAACATTTGGAGCCACTTGTCACCCATAAGGTGGTAAAAAGTGCGGTAGAATTCCAGGGGTAAACCGTCCGGTCCAGGCGACTTGTTCGGTGCTCCGCGTGCCAAGGCCGATGTCAGCTCGTCGGGTGTAATGGGCAACAGCAGACTATCATCGGGTGCCACGTCCCGAGGTGCGGGAAAATCGTGCAACAGCCCGTCATAATCACGTACATTTCGCGGATCTTCCATGTACAAGGTCCCATAGTGTCTGGCGAACGTGTGCGCGATGTCCGTTTGTGTCACTGCGCGCCCGCCGTCCTCCGTGTTTACCGCCGTAATGAGCTGACGTTTGCGGTGGCGCCTTTCGCGCACAATGTGATACATTGACGCTGTTTCGTTGGGGATACAGTCTTGCACTCGCGCACGGATGCGGACACCGTCTAGCTGCTCTGTCCTGATGCGAAGTAGACGAGCTTTGATGCGTTGTACGGACATCTGACGTTCGGGAGACGGCGGTTGCGTCGCCAGCTCACGTAACGCTGTATAGTAAAATTCCGATGTCGCCCTTTGCCAGTTCGATCTGTCACGCCCGTAGGCCATCAAGGTCTTTCGGAGGGCAGGTTTGACACATCCCAGCCACCACAGCAACGTGGAAGCATACATAGGCAGGCGCCTGATACATCGACGCCACGTGTCAGTGACTGCTCGCCGACACGCTTCCTCGCGAAGGAGGGAGACGTTCAGCGTCCACGGGCCCCTGCTGCGTCTTGTGAGTTGTCGGGGCAAGGTGACAGTGCAGATGTACGCGAGATGGTCCGTGAAGGCCGTCGGCCAGAGTTCTGCATCACGGGTTGCTGTGCGGAGGGCACGCGAGACGTATATCCGGTCCAGACGACTGGTAGAATGGCTGGTAAAGTGCGTATATCCACTCTGGGTCCCATGATGCAAGAGCCATGTGTCGTGGAGCGCGAGGTCACGTATCAATGCTTGTAGAGCGGGGCATGGGACGTAATGCGGTATCTGGTCCTCGGGTCGCAGAACACTGTTAAAATCGCCGCCCACTATGTAATGGTCCATATTTCCTTGCAAAAGTGGGGCCAACTCCTCCGAATAGAAGACATGCCTGTCACCGCGGTGCGAATTACCGGAGGGAGCGTAGACGTTAATGAGGCGCACTGCGCCAAGTGTGAGTGCGATGCCTCGCCCGTTCGGCAAGTACGTCGCGTCCGTCGCGTCTATGCCATCTCGGAGAAGGATGGCCGTTCCTCCTGCGCCATCACCTACGGGTAAGCTGTACGTGGTGTAGCCATATAGGTCTAAACACAGCTCGGGACGGACCTCCTGGAGAAGGGCAATGTCCAAGTCTGCCGCTCTGATCATGTCGTGTAACATGCGGGTCTTGACAGTGGAGTGGACACCATTTACGTTGACTGTTCCCACACGGTATGACTGAGACATATCAAGTGGCGGAGGCAGTGTGTCGGTGCAATCCCACAGTGAGTTCACACACCACACACCACACAGCCATCCACCTGCATGCTGTGCATTACTGTGCCGTAGAAGTCCCTGACTGGCAGAGCCCTCCGGGCTCATTGTCAGCCATGGGCTCTGGTGGAGATATCGATGTTTGCTGTGCATCATCTGCCTCCATATCGTCTGCCCAATCACCAAGAGACGATTGTGATGTCATTGGGGGCTGGACGCTTTCACAGGAGCCCACATTTTGGGAGTCGACGTAGGGCGCCTCGTTTTCTGGGCCACCAGATTTAGGAGAGTGTTCCTTGTCTTCAGGCACCTTCTGGTGAATGATGCCACTGGAGTCCGTTGCAATTGTGGGCGGGTCAACGAAGTCGATGTCTTCCGCCGGCTTCACATTCCTGTCCTGTTCGTCAGCTGACAATCGCCTCTTCTTGTGTCGCTTGGGTGATTTTTGCTTTCGGGTCCGAGATTCGACATCCACTGGAGGGCGGGGCTCGACACAGTCTCGGTCGGTAGGAACCCCTGTGTCTGATCCCGACAGTGACGGTGGCTGGGTGTCCACGACGCTGCGGTGGGCGGAGGCTGTAGGAACCTCTGCACCGTCGGGCTGCGGCGTCGTCGACGGCGCTGACTCTCCAACGGAGCTGGCAGCGGCTTGAGGAGGTAGCAGGTTTTGATCATCCGTCACATCATGTCGTGCCGCCTCCACATATGTTAGCGGGAGAGAGGTCATAGTGGATCGTTGGGGAAGTTCATTGCGGGGCACCTGAACGAGGCGGCGCTGCAGACTCAGTTCTAACATGGCCCTCCTAGCCGCAGCCCGAGCAGGTCCTCGGTTGTCCATCATATATAACAATTGCGCGGCAGCCACCAACGAAAACATACGATGGAACGTGCTTCTTAAGTTCTATGCGCACTTGTCGTACCCCGTTAAGGACAGAGTACGTTTCGAATGTGTTCCAGTTCTCCTCTGTGTGGCTCAGAACTGTGCCGTATGGCCGCAGCGCATCAACGACTAGGTTGGCAGGGACTTCGAACGGTAGTTCAAAGATGCGCACGGTACGCACCCCCAGACCAGCATGGTCAACTCCTACCACGCTCACGTTACCGTCTGCGTGACAGAAGCGAAAGCCGTTTGCAGATCGTTGGAGTAATCTGTCGCAGGCCGCTTCGTCAATCAGTTTGAGGTACACTGTGCTGGTTACAATATACAGATGAATTCCTATCAGTTCTTGTGGTTCGATGTGCATGATGTCTCGTAGAAACCGTTCAATTTCATGGGCCTTCGGTCTCGTGTACGATGCGTTGAACGTTAGTTTGATTGTAGCTTTTCGATATGAGAACGCCATGTCGGGTCGGTACAGGTACTATACGGCAAGACAACGACGCGACCGCGCGCTAGCGGGTAAACAACAACACCTGCGGAGCACTGCCCGGCGCGCCGAGCCCGTCCGCACGGTAACACGGCTGAAAGCCGACTGCCACTGAGTTACCGAAGCACGACTCACGCCCGGTCCTCACAGCTTTACTTCTGCCAGTACCTCGTCTCCTACCTTCCAAACTTTACAGAAGCTCTGTTGCGAACCTTGCAGAACTACCACTCCTGAAAGAAAGAATAATGCGGAGACAGGGCTTAGCCACAGAACGGGGGATGTTTCTAGAATGAAATTTTCACTCTACAGCGGAGTGCTAGTTCTGCAAGGTTCGCAGCAGAGCTTCCGTAAAGGTTGGAAGGTAGGAGACGAGGTACTGGCAGAAGTAAAGCTGTGAGGACAGGGCGTGAGTCGTGCTTGGGTGGCTCAGTTGGTAGAGCACTTGCCCGCGAAAGGCAAAGGTCCCGAGTTCGAGTGTCGGTCCGGCACACAGTTTTAATCTGCCAGGAAGTTTCATACCAGCGTACACTCCGCTGTAGAGTGAAAATTTCATTCTGCGTGAGGTCTTTGTCACCTGTAAAGCAGTTTTGACTAACACTGACTGACCACGTCCAATCTCAAAGGTAACTAACGCTCTCGAGCGGTACAGGATGTATGTAAACCGAACCTGATTTGTACCTGCTACCGCCACTCTTACGCCACTGGTGTAAAATCTGAAACACGTCATATTTCAATCGCAAAACGCGCCTACCAACTTTCGTTTATGTCTCACAACTCTTTCTTGGTGCTCCGTTTTTTCTATAAGTGGTTGTCGAAAATGATGGATGGCACGAAAAAAATATTCTAGATTAAAAGTTAATATTAGTAAAAGGAACACCTGCCTGTACTAAAACACCTTCGAGCTGCACCTCCAGGTGCGGGGTCTCCTATGTACCCGGTGATCAGTTTGTTGTTGTGGTCTTCAGTCCTGAGACTGGTTTGATGCAGCTCTCCATGCTACTCTATCCTGTGCAAGCTTCTTCATCTCCCAGTAACTACTACTGCAGCCTTTTTTTTTTTTTTTAGTCATCAGTCAACAGACTGGTTTGATGCGGCCCCCCACGAATTCCTTGCCTGTGCTAACCTCTTCATCACAGAGTAGCACTTGCAACCTACGTCCTCAATTATTTGCTTGACGTATTCCAATCTCTGTCTTTACAGTTTTTGCCCTCTACAGCTCCCTCTAGTAGCATGGAAGTCATTCCCTCATGTCTTAGCAGATGTCCTATCATCCTGTCCCTTCTCCTTATCAGTGTTTCCCATATATTCCTTTCCTCTCCGATTCTGCGTAGAACCTCCTCATTCCTTACCTTATCAGTCCACCTAATTTTCAACATTCGTCTATAGCACCACATCTCAAATGCTTCGATTCTCTTCCGTTCCGGTTTTCCCACAGTCCATGTTTCACTACCATACAATGCTGTACTCCAGACGTACATCCTCAGAAATTTCTTCCTCAAATTAAGGCCGGTATTTGATATTAGTAGACTTCTCTTGGCCAGAAATGCCTTTTTTGCCATAGCGAGTCTGCTTTTGATGTCCTCCTTGCTCCGTCCGTCATTGGTTATTTTACTGCCTAGGTAGCAGAATTCCTTAACTTCATTGACTTCGTGCCAATCAATCTTGATGTTAAGTTTCTCGCTGTTCTCATTCCTACTACTTCTCATTACCTTCGTCATTCTCCGATTTACTCTCAAACCATACTGTGTGCTCATTAGACTGTTCATTCTGTTCAGCAGATCATTTAATTCTTCTTCACTTTCACTCAGGACAGCAATGTCATCAGCGAATCGTATCATTGGTATCCTTTCACCTTGTATTTTAATTCCACTCCTGAACCTTTCTTTTATTTCCATCATTGCTCCCTCGATGTACAGATTGAAGAGTAGGGGCGAAAGGCTACAGCCTTGTCTTACACCCTTCTTAATACGAGCACTTCGTTCTTTATCGTCCACTCTTATTATTCCCTCTTGGTTGTTGTACATATTGTATATGACCCGTCTCTCCCTATAGCTTACCCCTGCTTTTTTCAGAATCCCGAACAGCTTGCACCATTTTATATTGTCGAACGCTTTTTCCAGGTCGACAAATCCTATGAAAGTGTCTTGATTTTTCTTTAGCCTTGCTTCCATTAGTAGCCGTAACGTCAGAATTGCCTCTCTCGTCCGTTTACTTTTCCTAAAGCCAAACTGATCTTCACCTAGCGCATTCTCAATTTTCGTTTGCATTCTTCTGTATATTACTCTTGTAAGCAGCTTCGATGCATGAGCTGTTAAGCTGATTGTGCGATAATTCTCGCACTTGTCAGCTCTTGCCGTCTTCGGAATTGTGTGGATGATGCTTTTCCGAAAGTCAGATGGTATGTCGCCAGACTCATATATTCTGCCCACCAACGTGAATGCCGGCCGAAGTGGCCGTGCGGTTAAAGGCGCTGCAGTCTGGAACCGCAAGACCGCTACGGTCGCAGGTTCGAATCCTGCCTCGGGCATGGATGTTTGTGATGTCCTTAGGTTAGTTAGGTTTAACTAGTTCTAAGTTCTAGGGGACTAATGACCTCAGCAGTTGAGTCCCATAGTGCTCAGAGCCATTTGAACCAACGTGAATAGTCGTTTTGTTGCCACTTCCCCCAATGATTTTAGAAATTCTGATGGAATGTTATCTGTCCCTTCTGCCTTATTTGACCGTAAGTCCTCCAAAGCTATTTTAAATTCCGATTCTAATACTGGATCCCCTATCTATTCTAAATCGACTCCTCTTTCTTCTTCTATCACATCAGACAAATCTTCACCCTCACAGAGGCTTTCAATGTATTCTTTCCACCTATCTGCTCTCTCCTCTGCATTTAACAGTGGAATTCCCGTTGCACTCTTAATGTTACCACCGTTGATTTTAATGTTACCAAAGGTTGATTTGACTTTCCTGTATGCTGAGTCTGTTCTTCCGACATCTTTTTCGATGTCTTCACATTTTTCCTGCAGCCATTTCGTCTTAGCTTCCCTGCACTTCCTATTTATTTCATTCCTCAGCGACTTGTATTTTTGTATTCCTGATTTTCCCGGAACATGTTTGTACTTCCTCCTTTCATCAATCAACTAAAGTATTTCTTCTGTTACCCATGGCTTCTTCGCAGCTACCTCCTTTGTACCTATGTTTTCCTTCCCAACTTCTGTGATGGCCCTTTTTAGAGATGTCCATTCCTCTTCAACTGTACTGCCTACTGCGCTATTCCTTATTGCTGTATCTATAGCGTCAGAGAACTTCAAACGTATCTCGTCATTCCTTAGTACTTCCGTATCCCACTTCTTTGCGTATTGATTCTTCCTGACTAATGTCTTGAACTTCAGCCTACTCTTCATCACTACTATATTGTGATCTGAGTCTATATCTGCTCCTGGCTACGCCTTACAATCCAGTATCTGATTTCGGAATCTCTGTCTGACCATGATGTAATCTAATTGAAATCATCCCGTATCTCCCAGCCTTTTCCAAGTATACCTCCTCCTCTTGTGATTCTTGAACAGGGTATTCGCTATTACTAGCTAAAACTTGAAACTTGTTACAGGACTCAATTAGTCTTTCTCCTCTTTCATTCCTTGTCCCAAGGTCATATTCTCCTGTAACCTTTTCTTCTACTCCTTCCCCTACAACTGCATTCCAGTCGCCCATTATTAGATTTTCGTCCCCCTTTACATACTGCATTACCCTTTCAATATCCTCATACACTTTCTCTATCTGTTCATCTTCAGCTTGCGACGTCGGCGTGTGTACCTGAACTATCGTTGTCGGTGTTGGTCTGCTGCCGATTCTGATTATAACAACCCGATCACTGAACTGTTCACAGTAACACACACCCTGCCCTACCTTCCTATTCATAACGAATCCTACACCTGTTATACCATTTTCTGCTGCTGTTGATATTACCCGATACTCATCTGACCAGAAATCCTTGTCTTCCTTCCACTTCACTTCACTGACACCTACTATATCTAGATTGAGCCTTTGCATTTCCCTTTTCAGATTTTCTAGTTTCCCTACCACGTTCAAGCTTCTGACATTCCACGCCCCGACTCGTAGAACGTTATCCTTTCGTTGATTATTCAATCTTTTTCTCATGGTAACCTCCCCCTTGCAGTCCCCTCCCGGAGATCCGAATGGGGGGCTATTCCGGAATCTTTTGCCAATGGAGAGATCATCATGACACTTCTTCAATTACAGGCCACATGTCCTGTGGATACACGTCACGTGTCTTTAATGCAGTGGTTTCCATTGCCTTCTGCATCCTCATGTCGTTGATCATTGCTGATTCTTCCACCTTTAGGGGCAATTTCCCACCCCTAGGACAAGAGAGTGCCCCGAACCTCTATCCGCTCCTCCGCCCTCTTTGACAAGGCCGTTGGCAGAATGAGGCTGACTTCTTATGCTGATTATTTATCAAAATTTAGGCAGTGGCGGGGATCGAACCCGGGACCGAAGACGTTTTTATTATGAATCAAAGACGCTACCCCTAGACCACATCCTTCTGAATCTGCTTGGTGTATTCATCTCTTGGTCTACCTCTGCGATTTTTACTCTCCACGCTGCCCTCCAGTGGTGATCCCTTGATGTCTCAGAACATGTCCTACCAACCGATCCCTTCTTCTAGTCAAGCTGTGCCACTAAATCCTCTCCAATCCTATTCAGTACCTCCTCATTAGTTATGTGATCTACCCATCTAATCTTCAGCATTCTTCTGTAGCACCACATTTCGAAAGCTTCTATTCTCCTCTTGTCTAAACTATTTATCGTCCATGTTTCACTTCCATACATGGCTACACTCCACACAAATACTTTCAGAAACGACTTAGTGACACTTAAATCTATACTCGATGTTAACATATTTCTCTTCTTCAGAAACGCTTTCCTTGCCATTGCCAGTATAAATTTGAAAATAAACCACGGAATAATGTAGATAGAGAGGTAAAAATTGACCCACATGCTTGGAATGACATGAGGTTTTATTAGAACCAAAAAAAAAAAACAAAGTTCACAAAATGTCCGACAGATGGCGCGTGAAAGATCTCTTACGCGTCGTGTGCGCGTGTGCTCAGCCGCCACTTTCGTCATGGTTGGCCTCACAGTTCCCCAGACCTCAGTCCGTGCGATTATTGGCTTTGGGGTTACCTGAAGTCGCAAGTGTATCGTGATCGACCGGCATCTCTAGGGATGCTGAAAGACAACATCCGACGCCAATGCCTCACCATAACTCCGGATATGCTTTACAGTGCCGTTGACAACATTATTCCTCGACTACAGCTATTTTTGAGGAATGATGGTGGACATATTGAGCATTTCCTGTCTTACTTTGTTATGGTAATTATTGCTATTCTGATCAGATAAAGCGCTATCTGTCGGACATTTTTTGAACGTTTGTATTTTTTGGTTCTAATAAAACCTCATGTTATTCGAAGCATGTCTGTCAATTTGAACCTCTCTATCTTCATTATTCCGTGATTTATTCCGTTTTCAAATTTATACTGACTTTTTGATCACCCGGTAATTTCAAATATTCACCATTTTTATTGCACATTCTACATCAAACCATTGTTTCCCATTCTTGGTAAATGGCGCTGTAATCGACAAACTGTACTGTTGTTGCATTTAAGAACCGACGCATTTTATTCTACATTTCAATTACGATGTAAATGTAAGGCGTCGCATTCTGACGGTTGATATTCGTGTTCGACATTTACTTTAGTGTTGCATACATTACAATGCAGTTAGCCGTTTCATTGTCTGGTTGGAAACTACATTTCGCGTAAATCAAGAACAACGACGTGGATGTAATACTTTTCTGTTCCCATCGGGATGCTTCATATTGGTGAGACCCCTTGTCTCTCACCACTGCAGTGCTTGATTTTCGTGAGTATCCACGGCACGGGCGCCTGCCGCCATCACTTCGTGGATACTTTATTACGTTATTACAGTGGTCATGGTCTGTATTCCGCCGGTAGACGCGTTGCGACCCGCGCGAGGGTTACGGCGGTTGGAAGGAAACACACACCGAAATCAGTCATCCTCGTAGGCGAGTTCGAGGACGGCCACCGAAACCCAGCTTTCTGACCGTTTCGGGACTCACTGCAGTCAGCAACGTAGGGAACAGGCAACTACCATACAAGCAGCTATCTGCCAGAAATGTTAATGGGTAGTTATATTATTTGTACTGTACCACCACATTTGCAACACTCAAGAAACATATCAACCTTCAGAAAAGGAAGATTTACACTCACATCTACACTACTGGTCATTAAAATTGCTACACAAGAAGAAACGCAGATGATAAAGGGGTATTCATTGGACAAATATGTTATACTAAAACAGACATGTGGTTACATTTTCACGCAGTTTGGGTGCATAGATCCTGAGAAATCAGTACCCACAACAACCAACTCTGGCCGTAATAACGGCCTTGATACGCCTGGGCATTGAGTCAAACAGAGGTTGGTTGGCGTGTACAGGTACAGCTGCCCATGCAGCTTCAACACGATACCACAGTTCATCAACAGTAGTGACTGGCGTTTTGTGACGAGCCAGTTGCTCGGCCACCATTGACCAGACGTTTTCAATTGGTGAGAGATCTGGAGAATGTGCTGACCAGGGCAGCAGTCGAACATTTTCTGTATCCAGAAAGGCCCGTAATGGACCTGCAACATGCGGTCGTGCATTATCGTGCTGAAATGTAGGGTTTCACAAGGATCGAATGAAGGGTAGAGACACGGGTCGTAACACATCTGAAATGTAACGTCCACTGTCCCAAGTGCCGTCAATGTGAACTAGAGGTGACCGAGACGTGTAAATAATGGCACCCTATACCATCACGCCGGGTGATACGCCAGTATGGCGATGACGAATACACGCTTCCAATGTGCGTTCACCGCGATGTCGCCAAACACGGATGCGACCATCATGATGCTGTAAACAAACCCTGAATTCATCCGAAAAAATGACGTTTTGCCATTCGTGCACCCGGGTTCGTCGTTGAGTAGACCATTGCAGGCGCTCCTGTCTGTGATGCAGCGTCAAGGGTAACCCCAGCCATGTTCTCCGAGCTGATAGTCCATGCTGCTGCAAACGTCGTCGAACAGTTCGTGCAGATGTTTGTTTTCTTGTAAACGTCCCCATCTGTTGACTCAGGGATCGAGACGTGGCTGCACGATCTGTTATATCGAAGCGGATAAGATGCCTGTCATCTCGACTGCTACTGATACGAGGCCGTTGGGATCCAGCATGTCGTTCCGTATTACCCTCCTGAACTCACCGATTCCATATTCTGCTAACAGTCATTGGATCTCGACTAACGCGAGCAGCAGTGACGCGATACGATAAGCCGCAATCGCGATAGGCTACAATCCGACCTTTATCAAAGTCGGAAACGTGATGGTACGCATTTCTCCTCCTCACACGAGGCACCACAATAACGTTTCACCAGGCAACGCCGGTCAACTGCTGTTTGTGTAAGAGCAATCGGTTGGAAACTTTCCTCATGTCAGCACGTTGTAGGTGTCGCCACCGCCGCCAATCTTGTGTGAATGCTCTGAAAAGCTAATCATTTGCATATCACAGCATCTTCTTCCTGTTGGTTAAATTTCGCGTCTGTAGTACGTCATCTTCGTGGTGTAGCAATGTTAATGGCCAGTAGTGTAATAACAATTTATTACAGAATAACCCTTTGACATAATAACTTACATTTGATGCCGTTATATAGGTTAGTGTTACTAGTTTTTTTTTAAGATCACTTACGTTAGTAACCTGTACGTGTGCTCACTTGGCAGCTCGGAGAATATCGAGGCGGTATTCCTGTTCCCACAACGTGTTTCGTAACATGTGTTCTGTCACAGTACCCACAGCAGCTTGTATCCTAGTCTTCAGTTCATCGACGTCAGCAACTGGTGTGTCGAAGGCTCTGTCCTCGATATAGCTCCAGAAAAAAAAAGGTCAAGTGGCGTAATGGCTGGAGAGCGGGGTGGCCAGGGTGTTGGACCGTTCCTTCCAGTCTACCAATCCGGACATTACTCCCCTCTCCAGACATTACGCCCCTTGACTTTTTTCTGTGGCTATATCAAGAACAGAGTCTTCGTCACACCAGTTGCTGACGTCGATGAACTGAAGACTAGGATACAAGCTGCTGTGGGTACTGTGACAGAACACATGTTACGAAACACCTGACGCGAACTAGAATACCGCCTCGACATTCTCCAAGCTACCAAGGGAGCACTCGTTGAGGTTATTAAAGTAACCGGTCTTAAAAAAAAAAAGCTAGTAACACTAACCTACATAACGGCATCAAATGTAAGTTATTATGTCAAAGGGTTATTCTGTAATAAATTGTTATAATCAGGGCAAGACTTTCTGCTCACCCTGTAATATGTTTTCCGACTCCTCCTGAAAAGTGCTGTCCCGAAATTTAAATAGTAAATCTCTCCGTGATGCAAAACGCCTCTCTTGTAACGGTTGCCAGTGGAGTTTGTGTAGCATCTCCGTAACGCTCTCTCGCCAGCTAAACGCTCCCGTAACGAAACGCGCCGTTCTTCGTTGGATCCTCTCTGTCTCCTCTATCAGTCATGCCTGATAGGGATCCCAGATAGATGAACAATACTCAAGAATCGGGCGAACAAGCGCCTTATAAGCCACTTATTTCGTGGATGAGTTACATTTCCTTAAGAGGTTCGAGTCATGCCTCGGGCATGGATTTTTGAGTTGTTTTTAGCATAAATTAGTTTGTGTGTAAGTCTAGGGACCGATGACCTCAGCAGTTTCGTCCCTCAGGAATTCACACACATTTGACCATTGAGAAACGGGTCTGACAAGAGCGTCCCACGCAAGATGTATACTCTATAGCGTATAGGGAAATGGAGTACGCATACCGTTTTGTAAGTTCAATATCCACTCTGCCCAACACTCCAATGGTCCTATGTGAGTCGGCGCCGTCGTCCATAAAAGGAAAGTCGTGTCGTTCTGTACCCCTTAAAAGACGGACATGATCCAGAATAATGTCCGTGCACTGTAACAGTATCCATCCTTAGTCTTGATGACAGCTTCCACTCTTGCAGGCATACGTTCAATCAGGCGCTGGAAGGTTTTTTGGGTAATAACAGCCCATTCTTCACGGAGTACTGCACTGAGGAGAGGTATTGATGTCGGTCGGTGAGGCATATCACGAAGTCGGCGTTCCAAAACATCCCAAAAGTGTTCTATAGGATTCAGGTCATGATTCTGTGCAGGCCGATCCATTGCAGGGATGTTATTGGCGGCCGGCCAGGGTAGCCGAGCGGTTCTAGGCGCTACAGTCTGGCACCGCGCGACCGCTACGGTCGCAGGTTCGAATCCTGCCTCGGGCATGTATGTGTGTGATGTCTTCAGTTAGGTTTAAGTAGTTCTAAGTTCTAGGGGACTGATGACCTCAGATGTTAAGTCCCATAGTGCTCAGGGCCATTTGAACCATTTGAACCTTAAAAGTTGGCATTTATCATTCTTCCGTTAATATAATGCCATTTGATCAACATGTTTCAACAAAACATATTATTAGAAAATCGTTATTAAATAATGTTGCCTCCACCACACTTCAGGCCAGCTTCATGCTTATCAAACCAAGTACATTTGCCAGACTGTTCAACACACAATGACCTGTACTCCCTGACTTACTGTGACCAAACACAGTCATACGAAGGATATGGTTATATCGATTTCACAGAGGTTAAGTACTTTTGTCAAATTTGCAACCTCATTCACAGTTATGCCCTAAACTTCCTGAAAATCCACAAGGTCATCAGGACAGCTCACTTTCATGTTATAATTTTACGCTCGAAACTTATACGTTTTCACACACCATTCCAGGTTTTCTTGTGTTTGTATTTGAAGATTGTGGCATTCACCTTAACGCCTTCATATCAATGACTTTTAAATAGATTGACGGAAAAAAAGATAATTAACATAGACTAATCAATTCCCCCCCCCCCCCCCCCCCCCCGCCCTATGAACCAAGGACCTTGCCGTTGGTGGGGAGGCTTGCGTGCCTCAGCGATACAGATAGACGTTCCTTAGGTGCAACGACAACGGAGGGGTATCTGTTGAGAGGCCAGACAAACGTATGGCTCCTGAAGAGGGGCAGCAGCCTTTTCAGTAGTTGCAGGGGCAACAGCCTGGATGATTGACTGACTTGGCCTTGTAACACTAACCAAAACGGCCTTGCTGTGCTGGTACTGCGAACGGCTGAAAGCAAGGGGAAACTACGGCCGTAATTTTTCCCGAGGGCATGCAGCTTTACTGTATGGTTAAATGATGATGGCGTCCTCTTGGGTAAAATATTCCGGAGGTAAAATAGTCCCCCATTCGGATCTCCGGGCGGAAACTACTCAAGAGGACGTGGTTATCAGGAGAGAGAAAACTGGCGTTGTACGGATTGGAGCGTGGAATGTCAGATCCCTTAATCGGGCAAGTAGGTCAGAAAATTTAAAAAGGGAAATGGATAGGTTAAAGTTAAATATAGTGAGAATTAGTGAAGTTCGGTGGTAGGAGGAACAAGACTTTTGGTCAGGTGAATACAGTGTTATACATACAAAATCAAATAGGGGTAATGCAGGAGTAGGTTTAATAATGAATAAAAAAATATGAGTGAGGGTAAGCTACTACAAACAGCATAGTCAACGCATTATTGTGGCCAAGATAGACACGAAGCCCACGCCTACTACAGTAGTTTATATGCCAACTAGCTCTGCAGATGACGAAGAAATTGAAGAAATGTATGATGAAATAAAAGAAATTTTTCAGATAGTAAAGGGAGATGAACATTTAATAGTCATGGGTGACTGGAATTCAGTAGTAGGAAAAGGGAGAGAAGGAAACGTAGTAGCTGAATATGGTTTGGGGGGAAGAAATGAAAGAGGAAGCCGCCTGGTAGAATTTTGCACAGAGCACAACTTAATCATAGCTAACACTTGTTCAAGAATCATAAATGAAGGTTGTATACATGGAAGAAGCCTGGAGATACTCACAGGTTTCAGATAGATTATATAATGGTAAGACAGAGATTTAGGAGCCAGGTTTTAAATTGTAAGACATTTCCAGGGGCAGATGTGGACTCTGACCACAATCTATTGGTTATGAACTGTAGATTAAAACTGAAGAAACTGCAAAAAGGAGGGAATTTAAAGAGATGGGGCCTAGACAAACTGACTAAACCAGAAGTTGTACAGAGTTTCAGGGAGAGCATGAGGGAACAACTGACACGAATGGGGGAAAGAAATACAGTAGAAGAAGAATGAGTAGCTTTGAGGGACGAAATAGTGAAGGCAGCAGAGGATCAAGTAGGTAAAAAGACGAGTGCTACTAGAAATCCTTGGGTAACAGAAGAAATATTGAACTTAATTGATGAAAGGAGAAAATATATAAATGCAGTAAATGAAGCAGGCAAAAAGGAATACAAACATCTCTAAAATGAGATCGACAGGAAGTGCAAAATGGCTAAGCATGATTGGCTAGAGGACAAATGTAAGGATGTAGAGGCGTATATCACTAGGGGTAAGATAGATACTACCTACAGGAAAATTAAAGAGACCCTTGGAGAAGAGAGAACCACATGTATGAATATCAAGAGCTCAGATGGAAACCCAGTTCCAAGCAAAGAAGGGAAAGCAGAAAGGTGGAAGGAGTATATAGAGGGACTATACAAGGGCGATGTACTTGTGGACAATATTATGGAAATGGAAGAGGATGTAGATTAAGATGAAAGGGAAGATACTGCGTGAAGAGTTTGACAGAGGACTGAAAAACCTGAGTCGAAACAAGGCCCCGGGAGTAGACAACACTCCATTAGAACTACTGACAGACTTGGGAGAGCCAATCCTGTAAAAACCCCCAGCATCTGGTGAGCAAAATATATGAGACAGGCGAAATACCCTCAGGCTTCAAGAAGAATATTATAATTCCAATCCCAAAGAAAGCAGGTGTTGACAGATGTGAAAATTACCGAACTGTCAGTTTAATAAGTCACGGCTGCAAAATACTAACGCGAATTCTTTACAAACGAATGAAAAAGCTAGTACAAGCCGACATCGGGGAAGATCAGTTTGGATTCCGTAGAAATATTGGAAAACGTGAGGCAATACTGACCCTACGACTTATCTTAGAAGAGAGATTAAGGAAAGGCAAACCTACGTTTCTAGCATTTGTAGACTTAGAGAAAGCTTTTGACAATGTAGACTAAATACTCTCTTTCAAATTCTAAAGGTCTCAGGGCTAAGATACAGGGAGCGAAAGGCTATTTACAATTTGTACAACAACCAGATGGCAGTTATAAGAGTAGAGGGACACGAAAGGGAAGCAGTGTTTGGGAAGGGAGTGAGACAGGGTTGTGGCTTATCCCCGATGTTATTCGATCTGTATATTGAGAAATCAGTGAAGGAAACAAAAGAAAAGTTTGGAGTAGGTATTAAAATCCATGGAGAAGAAATAAAAACTTTGAGGTTCGCCGATGACATTGTAATTCTGTCAGAGAAAGCAAAGGATTTGGAAGAGCAGCTGAACGAAATGGACAGTGTCTAGAAAGGAGGATATAAGATGAACATCAACAAAAGCAAAATGAGGATAATGGAATGTAGTCGAATTAAGTTGGGTGCTGCTGAGGGAATTAGATTAGGAAATGAGACACTTAAAGTAGTAAAGGAGTTTTGCTATTTGGGGAGCAAAATAACTGATGATGGCCGGAGAGGATATAAAACGTAGACTGGCAATGGCAAGCAAAGCGTTTCTGAAGAAGAGAAATTTGTTAACATCGAGTATAGATTTAAGTGTCAGGAAGTCGTTTCTGAAAGTATTTGTATGGAGTATAGCCATGTTGGGAGTGAAACATGGATGATAAATAGTTTGGGCAAGAAGGGAATAGAAGCTTTTGAAATGTGGTGCTACAGAAGAATGCTGAAGATTAGATGGGTAGATCACACAACTAATTAGGAGATATAGAATAGGATTGGAGAGAAGAGAAGTTTGTGGCACAACTTGACTAGAAGAAGGGATCGGTTGGTAGGACATGTTCTGAGGCGTCAAGGGATCAGCAATCTAGTATTGGAGGGCAGCGTGGAGGGTAAAAATCGTAGAGGGAGACCAAGAGATGAATACACTAAGCAGAGTTAGAAAGAGGTAGGTTGCATTAGTTACTGGGAAATGAAGAAAATTCCACACGATAGAGTAGCATGGTGAGCTCCATCAAACCAGTCTCAGGACTGAAGACCACAACAACAACAATGAAATTTCGAGAATACATTTGTGTGGGTAATATTCTTAAATGTCTACCATTGCAAGATGACGGTTTACTGTAAGCGCGAGATTCGCCATTGCTGATGTGAAATGCTGGTACATTAATAACCGGTGTAGCCACCAGAATGTTGAATGCAAGCATGCTGACGTGCAGCGATTGTGCTTTACACGTACAGGATGCAAGTTTGTCGGATGCAGTTCCGTGCCTGCAGGACTTGGTAGGTGAATACAGCGGAGGTCAGTGCTGAGTGTGGACGACGCTTGAGCTCTCGTCCGACGATGTCTCATACCTGCTGGACTGGAGACAGAGGTGGTGATCCAGCAGGCCAAGGTAACGTGTCGACACTCTGTAGAACATGGTGGGTTACAACAGCGGTGTGCGGGCGGGCGTTATCCTGCTGGGAAGCGCCCTCTGGGATACTGAATGAGATTTTCACTCTGCAGCGGAGTGTGCGCTGATATGAAACCTCCTGGCAGATTAAAACTGTGTGCCAGACCGAGAACGCGGGATCTTTCCCTTTCGCGGGCAAGTACTCTACAGTGGTCTGCAGGAGAGCTTCTGTGAAGTTTGGAAGGTAGGAGACGAGGTACTGGCGGAAGTAAAGATGTGAGGACGGGGCGTGAGTCGTGCTTGGGTAGCTCAGTTGGTAGAGCACCTGCCCGCGAAAGGCAAAGGTCCGAGTTCGAGTCTCTGTTGGGCACACAGTTTTAATCTGCCAGGAGGTTTCATATCAGCGCACACTCCGCTGCAGAGTGAAAATCTCATTCTGGAAACATCCCCCAGGCTGTGGCTAAGCCATGTCTCCGCAGTATCCTTTCTTTCAGGAGTGCTAGTTCTGCAAGGTTCGCAGAAGAGCTTCTGTAACGTTTGGAAGGTAGGAGACGAGATACTGGCAGATGTAAAGCTGTGAGGACCGGGCGTGAGTCGTGCTTCGGTAGCTCATTCGGTAGAGCACTTGCCCGCGAAAGGCAAAGGTCCGGAGTTCGAGTCTCGGTCGGGCACACAGTTTTAATCTGCCAGGAAGTTTCATACCTCTGGGATACTGTTCAAATGTTCAAATGTCTGTGAATTCCTGTGGGACCAAACTGCTCAGGTCATCGGTCCCTTGACTTACACACTACTTACACTAACTTATGCTAAGAACAACACACACACTCATGCCCGAGGGAGGACTCGAACCTCCGGCGGGAGAGACCGCGTAATCAGTGACATGGCGCCTCTAACGGCGCGGCCACTCCGTGCGGCAGGAATACTGTTAATGAACGGCAGCGCAAGTGGTGGAATCAACAGACTGGACTATAATTTATCAGTCAGTGCGCGTGGAATAAGGAGGAGAGCGCTGTTGCCGTCATACGAAATCTCACCCCAAACCATGACTCCGGGTGTAGGTCCTGTTAGTCTAGCATGCAGAAAGGTTGGTTGCACTCCCTCAACTGGCCTAGTTTACACAACGACTTTGGGTTGCGCTACTCGTTGCGTGGAATGAGTTGCACGCAAGTGATTTCATATATGACTGTAGACACGGCGACACCAGAATACACTTCAGTTTCGTCGTTTTGTGGATCCATGAGTCGTGTCTGGAATGAAAGTTTTGGCAGCTGCACGTCGCACGAGTTGTGATGGAGTTGAAACTTTCTGCGTGGAATCGCTGCATAGGAAAAAAAAAAAAAAAAAACGTGTTTTGATTCGTGACTGGATGAAGAAAAGACATCAGCTCGGTTGCTCAGCATCCTTGCCGAAATAATTTATAACGGAAGATCCAAGAAGTTCTTTTAATTATCTTAGAATGCCACCAGAACTCTTCACGTTTCATCTAAATAGAGTTAATTATGCGGTAAGGAATAAAGGTACTGAAATTCACGAAGCACAACTGAAATTACATATCATATTGCGTGCAATCAATCGACAACACTCGGCCAGCTATAAGATACGGTTTTAGTTGGTGATGACGCTATTTCATTGACACCAATAATTATTAACATTTATAGTAATAATTACTAACATTAACAACAATAATTACTCGAAGCAGGCCGCATTAAGAAGAGAATGGTCTGCCAACTACTCTCTTGAAGAGAGATCTTTACAGTGGCAATATTTCAAAATGCTAACATGTGTGAATGGGGAGCACTGGCAGTTATGTTTTAAATAGATGAATATTGAATAAAGAATGCAGCTTCTTGAATTTGTATAGACTTCTGTCCCGTCAGTATTCTTTAACAAAGAGTTGGCCAACTCGAACGGTGGGATTTTAGTCTTGTAGACGAGAGCATTGCCACAGCTAGAATTACACTTGCTCGTATTTTTCTTAATTCAGTTGTATATGTGCTCCTAACTCAATAAATTTTACCCTGCAGCTCAGATATTGTCAAACCAGCTATGTCATGATCGCACATGACCGTGTCAGTGGCAGCAATATGTTGCTTATTTTTGTAATCAGCATCACTGAAATCCCACAAACACCTATGCAAAGCATAGATATCCAAAAAGTGAACATAATTCTCCGTTCCCCACTTCATATTTCAGATTTTCTACACTCTATGAGCACACATAACCTCAAAACTCGTGCAACTAGTGTCGCCATAGTTGGAACACGCCAAAAATGTGAAAGGTCTCTGTTGGATTCCTTTCATGTTAATTTATTTAATCTGTTGTCATTTACGGCATACTTCTAAATTTACTGTGGTGTTTCTGACTCTATCTGGGAGGAGACTGAGCAGTGGAACATGTTACTTTTACACATAATCAAAAGCGATCTGTCACACTACTACCTTTAAAATACAGTTTATATGTAATTCATGTCACACAGTCTCATACGGAATCTACATCCGCTTTCTTTTATATACCGTATATGATAAGATACTGTCATCCCCCTTCCCTTCTGTGTGAAAGAATGAATGAGCAAATGTATTTCTAGTTGCAGGCTTGCAACTACTGAGGGCTGGTTTGATGATTACACCACATGCTTCACGTGGTCAACTTGGTTTACACAAAGAGTGTAACACCACAATAATTTTGATAATTAAAATAAATTACATCGATACGCAATTTACAAAAGAAAAACCTTGAACTGGTTACTATCGTCTTACTATTAACATGATGGGTCAAACAATTGTATAAGCACGTGGTTCTGGTCTCACAAAGTACACCCCACGTGGGTTAAACATAAAGAAAAGTTGCTATATTGAAAAATATTGTCAGGACGAGACACTATAATCTCACGCACATTCGCATTTAAGATTGATTATCTTAGTTAGAGTTACGGAGCCTCAACACGTGGTTCCACTTTACTCACAAAGTAGTGACAAAGCTACTACTGGAAGATATTCTGAACTTCACACTCGAATTACACTGTGTTGCAATTTACGATAACATTTTTTAGATCTAAACCTGAAACAAAGGTGATTAAATTTCAAGTTAGTCTGAACTTAAGAAATCCATTGTCATACAGACTTAGCAGAGACGCACTTAGCCGGAGATCTTACCACTTCAGACCGATTGGCCTGGGCCCCTACCAAGGGTGCTTCACAGATACTAACGGAAGTGACCAGAGAGGCAGCTTCCTATACCAGCATGACAATGGACGGATGGGACCATACTAAGAATAGAAACCTCTTTGTTTTTAGAAAGTGTAGCTACCTGTTCCGACGTTGGTCCTACTGTTCTCTAGCAGACAGGTTTGTCTACTACCATCAAGCATGCAACTAGAAATACATTTGTTCATTCATTCTTTCACACAGAAGGGAAGGGGGATGACAGTATCTTATCATATACGTCTTATAAAAGAAAGTGGATGTAGGTTCTGTATGAGACTGTGTGACATGAATTACATATAAACTGTGTTTTAAAGTGTAGTAGTGTGACAGATCGTTTTTGATTATGTGTAATAGTAACACGTTCCACTGCTCAGTCTGCTCCCAGATAGAGTCAGAAACATCACAGTAAATTTAGAAGTGGAATGTATGCCGTAAATGACAACATATTTAAGAAATTAACATGAAAGGAATCCAACAGAGACCTTTCAAGTGTTTAGTTTCACCCATGAGTTGCGCAAAAGCGCGGCGCGCATGCGCAGTGGCCGTAGCGCAGTTGCCTGCAACCTAGGGTCGTCGTGTAAGCTACGCCATCAGTGGCACCGAGGCAGAACCAGCTTTCAATCAGAAAACATAACAGATCTTCACTCTGTCCTCCAATGAGCTCTCGCTTGAAACCAATGAAGTCGCTAATGGCGATGATTTGAGGTCAGTGGAATACACGCTACAGGGTGCATGGCTCAGAGCTGTTCTTGGAGATACCGATTTGTGTCGCTGTGGTGCCAACTGCTGCCCAAATTCCTGCTGCAGATTGCAGTACGACGCACCAGAGCCATACATCGAATACGATGGTCTTCTCTCGGTAGTGACACGTGGCCGTCCGGAACACGGTCTTCTTGCGACCGTACATTCTCGTGAGCACCGCTCCGAGCGTTAATATCCAGTGGCTACATTCCTGGAAAGTCTTTCTGCAGTATCTCAGCCCTGTTACACTACCTCGTTCAAGCTCAGTGGAGTGTCGATTATGGCGTCTTTGTCGCCTTAAAGTCACTCTTGGCTAAGGTCGACTCACCATATCCACTCGCATAGGTTTATTTATGTGGTGTCCGTACTTTAAAACCTTCGGTACACACACCATCAGATTATTTGACTAGTCGCTCTAACGAAGTAGGCGAGTGTCAGCAATATGTCTCATGGTCTTATCGTGGCATGCCGTTAGGTCAGACGATAGAAATGCCACTTGCACGCTTAGAGTAGCAGATTGACGGTGACCAACTTTAAACAGAACTTGATTAATTTTCACACACATTTATTAAAATAATAAAAAGCATAGATATTACGTAACTTCATTCTGGATGCTGTTTACAATTGACAATCTGAAGTTCCTTTGGTCTTGGTACGTTAATCTCATTCTCACATATCTCTGATACTTGACAAAGTGTCTATTCATTTATCTTCATGGGTATGTACACCAATATGGTAATCTTATTAGGCGCAGACTGAAACTTGACTATAGACTGGTACAGACTAATGCAGACTGGTACAGACTGGTGCAGACAAATGCAGACTGACTGATCGGAGGTCTGTACACTCGTTATAATACCTCACGCGTTCAGGTATCACTGCACGAGTGTGATCCGTGAGGAGAAAAGGTTCTACGTTAGCAGCAATCTCATTGGCTGCGTTACATATTAATACGCGGATCGGCAGAAGCAGAATTTGGTCCGTCTCTAAGACAGCGCCATCTCGTAGTGCGGAGATGGACGAGCGCTGCGCCTGCGCTGTTGTGCTTAGCGGGGCGCGCTCTAGTGGGAAAGTTGTGTACGCTCTGACTACGCGGAACTATGTACACAACAATTTATTTAACCGTATGGCTAGGGCCCCACGGTGGGCAGACCGTTCGCCGGGTGGCGGTCTTTCAATTTAACGCCACATCGGCGACCTGCAGTCGATGAGGATGGTGGGGTGATGATTAGGACAACACAACACCCAGTCCCTGGGCGGAGAAAATTCCCCGACCCAGCCGGGAATCGAACCCGGGCCCAGAGGATTGTCAACCTGTCAAACTGACCATTTTTTTTTAATCTCATTTTGTTCTATATTGTTCGTTGACTTTGTTCGTCGAGGACGTCCGATGATAGTCGTTCAGGTTGTTCGTTGATCCGTTCACCCAGTTTTTTATGACAGAGGGTAGCTGAACCGTCTGAACGGACACGCTGAGCTACCGCACCCGCTGACCATTCAGCTACCGGGGGCGGACAGTCGCAAAGGTAACTAACGCTCGCGACCGTCACAACACGTATATAAAACTAACTTGATTCGCATCCTCAAGTGTCGCTGCTAGCGCACCTCTTACGCGACTGGAGCGAAATTTTAATAGACGGTTTGTTTCACATGTAGAAACACTTCCGCAGTCTTTCGTTTTGTCGCACAACTACTTTTTCGTGTTAGGACTTCCTTTTTTCTCCGTCAGTGTATGACTGATCCGGTCTCTGCTCTTCATCCAAGTAAATCTGTGGTGTCACCGCCAGACACCACACTTGCTAGGTGGTAGCCTTTAAATCGGCCGCGGTCCGTTAGTATACGTCGGACCCGCGTGTCGCCACTATCAGTGATTGCAGACCGAGCGCCGCCACACGGCAGGTCTAGTCTAGAGAGACTCCTTAGCACTCGCCCCAGTTGTGCAGCCGACTTTTCTAGCAATGGTTCACTGTCTACATACGCTCTCATTTGCAGAGACGACAGTTTAGCATAGCCTCCAGCTACGTCATTTGCTACGACCTAGCAAGGTGCCATATTCAGTTACTACATCTTCTGAACAGATAATATTGTGACTCATGTACCGTCAAGAGCGACATTCATCATTAATGGATTTAAGTTAAGTATCAAACTAATTACGTCCACTTCCTGAATTTTAATTCCTTGTCATGTTCCAGACCTCACGTCAGTATAGTCCTTCCCTCCTCACGCCAGCCTGCGTGAGCTAAAACGCGTGCATTTCGGCCTCCACTAGTAACACGGTGTTGGCTCTTCTGCCAACACAACAAAATCACGTCTCTTCTTTAGCTTAGCCATGCCGTTAATAGCTTGGATCAAATGGCTCTGAGCACTATGGGACTTAACATCTGAAGTCATCACTCTCCTAGAACTTAGAACTACTTAAACCTAACTAGCCTAAGAACATCACCCACGTCCATGCCCGAGACAGGTTTCGAACCTGCGACCGTAGCAGTCGCGCAGTTCCGGACTGAAGCGTGTGGAACCGTTCGGCCATCGCGGCCGGCCTTTAATCGCTGTTAGACAGGTTCGCGGGTAAATCGCTACGTAACGCGATTGTTATTTCTGATTACAGGTAATCCGAAGATGGGCCGACAGCGCGAAACGCGTTATTATTAATAAGACACGTGAAAGAGGGACTGTTTCCTATTTTTCGATCATTGAACCACTGTTGCTGCATCAGGCCACAACAGAGTGGAGTAATGTTGCATGGGGGCTTAATTAACAGGAAATAAATGCAATAATGCAATAACTTTAGTAGCTGTGTGTCCGGTTACGAAATCTCGTAACCGGTTGGCCCTGAGTAATATTAGCACGCAATCTGACTGCATAAAATAACAATAAAGAATGACCAGAAATTTCCGTTAACACAATTGATTATTTAAGTCCCCTGCAACTATAAAACGTACGAAACAACAAAGCACAAGTGTAACTGTTCTGTGTGTGGTAGTGTGACTCAACGTACATGTATCTGGCTCGGTTCTTTCTCAATAAGACAAAATATTTTAAACACCATTTACAATGAACTAATTGAAAAACCAGAAATACTATAATTGCACTTAGAAGCCAGAATTACACGTCTAATACATGAACACGAGCCAGATGGTTTGTTGACTGAACCTGTCACCAAGAGGCATTGTCATTAAAGAAATGTGAAATATTTTTTTTACCTCAGTATATACTGACGAAAAATACGCTGTGATCATTGCAACATCTTCCATCAATACATCAGACCAGGGCCTCCCAGCGTGTGGTCCGTGGACCCCTTAGGGGTCCGCCGGCTCTTTCTAGGGGGTCCGCTAACACCTTTCACCAAATCGTCTAAAATAATGAGTAAAATTGTTGAATAAAAATGTGAAAATCAAATTTAGAACTGTTTTTTTTTTCGCCTGAAAAACTTGTGTACTTTTACTTCAGGTCGTATTCCCAAGCAGCCTTTGCGGTTCCTAAGTGAGAACGGATACACAGTTTAGTGCCGGAGAATGCGGCTTCTCTGATCGACTGTTTCGCAACAATGCGGATTACGCATGCGCGGAGGGAGTTTTCTCGACCAATCACAGCGCTCGCTGGCACGTATGCGGCCCCAGGCATCATTAAATGTTAAACTTGCTTTGTCAGTGCACTACCTAATAAGTCGATTTTTGACTCCCATAGACTTTACATACATTTGGACATTTTTCTTCGGATTTCACGAAAAACCACACACACGACTGTTACAAAATATGCATGCACACAACAGTAGCCAAACAGTGGAAGTGAACAGACCATAAGCGTCAGCTTGTCAACAGCGAACAGTTTGGACGTGACGTTGATTGCTCTTGGAGGAAGGCAGCTCCATAGTGTGAAATGTCAATTATCAAGTAATTTTAATCAGGCTCTAGTGTGTTGAACAAAGGGAGTAAATCCAGTAGTAAGTGTCTGGATACAGTGGGAATTGAAATTGGATCGTTAATTTCAAGTTGTTTTCATTCATCTCTAAACCAAAGACTATTGATACTTCGGGTGGGTGGGGGGGGGGGGGGGGGGGGGTTGGGAACATAGCACTTGCATTAAGAAGGTTTCAGTTCGCATGGGTTTCGGTCTGAAATTTAAAGTTACTGCGCTCTTGACTGACTAGGGGTCCGCCATGGATTTTCGACTGAAGAAGGGGCCCGCCAGCTGAAAAGGTTGGGAAGCCCTGCATTACACCAACCGAACAGCATCTACACTCTCGCCCAACAGAACAACAACTGCAGTCGACATCCTCTCAACCACTACTGCTCTCGACATCCTCTCAACAAGTACTGCCCACGCAACCTCTGAACTACTACTGCGCCAGTGGAGGCGGCTGAGTAATAATCTTTGGCGCAATCTCTGGCGCTGTGACTCAGTGTAGCCAAATTTCAATGTCTGCTGTGATTTTCTTTAACAAGAACGCATTCTTACAGCTGTGGTCGCCCACTGAGTAAAATGTGTTGTTACCAGAACAAAAGACTGTTGACATTCGGCAGCCGAGGTGTGTGTGGGAGGTACGGCGGACGGAGCCCACCTGCCCCCCCCCCCCCCCCCCCCCACTGCGCCAGGTGCGCAGGCGAGCCCCAGCCAGCGTGCACGCCCGCACGCGCCTCCCTGTACCGCAAGCCTCGGCGCCGGGCCTCACAAGGTGATGGATGCGGGGGCGGGAGGGGTCCTCAGCGGCCGATCCTCAGTCCGCTGTCAGCGTAAACACGCCCGCAGCCCGCCGTTCACCAGGCAACACCGCTACTGCTTACCGACGGGTCCGTGATGTTTGTCACCTTGCGTCTCCACTCTGCGAAATACTGCAAGGACGGGGCAGGTGGTGGCACACGTATCAAAGCCGCTTACTCCCGTTCCAGCTGCACTCGCGTTCAGAAAGGAACAGAACGCCTTGAACGGCTAGAGATAGGAGGTTGATATTCACAGGACACGTACAGTAGTACGTGCCGCAGATATGATTAGTGCAATTTTGTCATATGATGACTTGATGGAGACCGTGGCTGTTGTTTGAAGACAAATGTTGATGGCGTTAGGACAGCAACCAGCCACAAATTTACTTTCAGTTCCTTTATTCAAAGCCGCTTCAGTCTGGATCCGCGTAACCGCTACGGTCACAGGTTCGAATCCTGCCTCGGGCATGGATGTTTGTGATGTCCTTAGGTTAGTTAGGTTTAAGTAGTTCTAAGTTCTAGGGGACTGATGACCACAGATTTTAAGTCCCATAGTGCTCAGAGCCATTTGAACCACTTGAACCTTTATTCAAAGGAAACCGTTACCGGTTTCGAATCGTGATTCATCCTCAGACGGTTGACACACTTTCTTTATGACATTTGGTGTGTCTTTATAGATTAATTGTCCTAAAATATAAATAAAACATAATTATAAACACGCCACACAAAAATTGTTGCGATACTTACGTGAAACGTCGGTTTCGAGTGTTTGTTTTCCCTTGTTTTCATAACGTTCGTCCAACCGATGTAAATGCATTCCCACTGCATCCTCGTTGTTGCACACGTGAATAGTTCTCACTGTACACTTTAGATTTGTCGCTGGGATCATGTGGTGCGTGAAATGATTTCAGCGACAAATCTAAAGTGTACAGTGAGAACTATTCACGTGTGCAACAACGAGGATGCAGTGGGAATTATAGTATAATAAAATAATGGAATAGATGATAATAAAATGCGTGGCTTTTTAAAATGTATTGAATTAATGAGATTAATTTTTCGGCGTGAATGACAAGCACAATAAGCTGAGCTATGCCTGGAAATAAGTTCGTATTAGTTCATATTATTTTGCAGGGCGGAGTAGTTTCTTTCTCCGCTGTAGATTTGTGCTTACCATTCTTTATAATACTACGTTTGGTCGCCGCGTTCACCTTTGAAGTCTTGACCGTGTTCCTATTAAGCTTATCGGATCTTCGTAATTTTCCAAAGTACACAGGTGGGCTTCAGTTACTGTAATTATTGTACTATTTGAAATAACAACTCACACGACCTTTCTGTTAATAAAACAATACTGTATTTTTCTAAACGGTGCACATATGAAATCCACACTCCTCACTTATTCATAGCGACCCCAAAATGGCGGTCTACAATTACTCGCTAAAAAATTGACGTGCTTCTCACTCTTTCACTAGCTGAGCGCGAATCCCTCCTTCCTCCTACCGGTACCAGAAAAAATCCTCTGTTTATTAACAACTGAAAGTCAAAAAATACATGACGGTAGGCATAGGCTCTATGATGGGCTACCGCTTCATCTTGTCTCTTTGCCTTTAAGGAAGACGAAAACATAAAGGAAATGCAAAAGGTTTATCACAGAATGCATTTACATCGGTTGGACGAACGTTATGAAAACAAACACTCGAAACCGACGTTTCACGTACGTCACATGCAACGAAAATCTGTAACGCAACCATCTGTGCGTGACGTGTTTATAATTATGTTTTATTTGTATTTTAGGACAATTAATCTATAAAAACACACCAAATGCCATAAAGAAAGCGTGTAAACCGTCTGAGGATGAATCACAACGATTCGAAACCGGTAACGGTTTCCTTTGAATAAAGGAACTGAAAGTAAATTTGTGGCTGGTTGCTGTCCTAACACCATCAAGAAATGATTAGCATTTGAACCGTGTAGACCCGTGGATTCACGGTCAACATCGATATCGCGCCGCAATGGCTACGTGGGATTTCCTATCGTGGGATTTCCTACAAGGGTGCAGCAGGTGGCGAAGCAGTCCAGAGCAACCGGTTCCCTAACGAGCAGTTTGCGAACTGAGCCTCCCCCACTGCTTGTCTACCCCAGTCGGTCACCCTCAGATCAGGTGTTATCACCGTTTCTCAGACAGTGTCGTCGTCGATTAGCATCAATAATTTCGCAAAGTTAACTTGCCGATTCTGGAGTTTCGTCATATATGTCATACTAAACTAATTATTTGTATTTGGCGGATCTCATTCACAAAAGTACGCTTTTAACGGTATTTCTAAAGTTCTAATACACAATCTACTATTTATTGAATTTTTATATCAAGAAAACTGAAATTTTACTTGGTACATTTCTTACATAACATGGTCACTCGTCCTGTGAAGCTTCCAGAATTTTTGGTGAGGAAGGCGGAATGAGGACTCAGACATCTGGTTGCCCACTCTTTTATCAGAGACTTTTAAACACGATCATATTTGCCGTTATTGTGCTCCAAAAGGAGCATTTTTCAGCTGATTATTATGAAGTTCATTTTATAAAGATGAAATTCCAACTAGATGAACTTTGGTTGGAACGAATTTTATAATCTGTATTCATCAAGAACAACACTCTAGTTATCGAGACTTTATACGCCGCATCTAACTATAGGGAAATATTCTGTAATTTCTTTCAGATGAACACGCCCATTGTCGCGTAAATCTTTTTCTAATTACTAACTGTAAACCCGGCGTTGCCCGGATATTTATTCACCCCAGTTTTTTGTCAGTTCATCCCCTCTCCCTCATCTCTCTTGTCCATTTAGTCCTATCTCGTCTCTCTATCCACCTCCTCCTTCCGCCCATCCGTCTCTCTTTCCATCTCCTCCATCTGCCCCCTCTTCACTTCCTCCTCCATCCTTCTCTCCTTCTCCATCAATCATCCCGTCTCTGTCCACCTCCTCCTTTTCTAATAGTACATCAAATTCACAATAACACCCCGAATTTATGTATTTGTTACAGTGTTCCATTTGTCATACATCACCTTCCCCCTTTTTCTGTTTACCTGCTGCTCCCTCTCTCTTTTAATCTGCTTCTCTCACTTCTCTGGATGCACCTCCTCCCCCCTCCCCGCCTCCATCACGTTCTCCTCTCTCCGTATATCTCCTCCTCCGCCTCCGTCATGCCATCTCCTCTATCCACGTCTATGGAAAAAATACGTATATCTGCCAACTTTCATGCTGATTGACGAGACGATGTTGAATTTATTTAAAGGTAGGCCAACCATCCGCCATCCAGCATACGTTGGCTTGAGTAAATGCCTTCACCACGAAAACATACATACATGAGCCAACTCCCAAGCTGATCAGTCAAATGGTGTGTAATTCTGTTGTAAAGCACCCTCCGCCATACACCGTATGAAATTTCACGTAGACGGTGAGGTTCCCCTTGTTTTGAAGATCAAATGTACAAAATTTCATCAAGGTCGGAGCAACACTGTGGCTTTTGTAAGTAAAGTACCCTCCACCATGCACTGAACGAAGTTTTGTGTACACAGTGACCTTCCTCTTGGTTTGGGAAATAGGAGTTCATTTTTATACACCCCGCCTGCTCTATGCCGACTTAGTTGCGAAACATTAATAATAGATTCGAACAACAGAAATCATGTAATAATTTCTGTCATATAAGGGGCAACATAGCTATTAAATAATAGCAACGAGATTACGAGAGCAGTCACTTTGAGTGTTACGTAAAATAACGTTATAGCTTGTAAATTATCACGACACAAAATGATGATAATAAGCAATGTGGGACTTCCTTCCGTTTGCGTCTGAAACTCGCGGAGAAATCCTGTGTGGCGAGGAGGGCGGGAGGGGGCAGCAAGGGGAGCCTCAAGTTGTTTTGCCGGCCCAGGCCTCTGACAGGTTTAATGCGCCACTGCTCGTAGGAAACCACATGGTAGGAAACCCCACGACACCGGCGCAACACCACCTGCCGGTAAAATGTGCCTGCGGCTCGCCTTGCCGCTGTAAACCGAGGGCAACGGATCAGTGTGACTTGATGCCTCGCAGACGAGTGCGCGAACCCGTACCGTCAAATGAGTGAGTTTGAAAGACGGCGCATTATTGGCATGAGAAAATGTGATGCATCTAGCCAGGAAACTGATGCTAGTGCAACACCAAGTGTTTCGACAGTGCAGCCGGTGTGTACAGAATTATTCACGGAACGTCGTAGAACACGACGAGATAGGTCAGGTTCCACCACCCAGTCCACTATCTGAGAAGATCGTCGCATCATCCGAATGGCACTGCAGGACAGATCTGCATCCAGTCACTCGCTGATCAGTATGGCCTGACAACGGAAGACAGCAAAACGAAAGCTGAAATTTTAAATTTAGCATTTGAGAAATCTTTCACGCAGGAGGATCGTACAAACATACCGCCATTTGGGTCTCGTACAGATTCCCGTATGGAGGACATAGTGATGGACGTACCTGGGGTTGTGAAGCAGCTGAATGGATTGAAAATAAATAAATCGCCAGGTCCTGATTGGATTCCAATTCGGTTTTACAGAGAGTATTCTACTGCAATGGCTCCTTACTTAGCTTGCATTTCTCGAGAATCTCTTGCCCAACGTAAAGTCCCGAGCGACTGGAAAAAAGCGCAGGTGACGCCTGTATATAAAAAGGACGGATCCTCAAAATTACAGACCAATATCCCTAACATCGGTTTGTTGCAGGATTCTCGAACATATTCTCAGTTCGAATATAGTGAATTTCCTTGAGACGGAGAAGTTGCTGTCCATGCATCAGCACGGCTTTAGAAAGCATCGCTCCTGCGAAACGCAACTCGCCCTTTTTTCACATGATATCTTGCGAACCATGGATGAAGGGAATCAGACGGATGCCATATTCCTTGACTTCCGGAAAGCGTTTGACTCGGTGCCCCACTGCAGCTCCTAAGGTACGAGCATATGGGATTGGTTCTAAAGTATGTGAGTGGCTCGAAGACTTCTTAAGTAATAGAACCCAGTACGTTGTCGTCCATGGTGAGTGTTCATCGGAGGTGAGGGTATCATCTGGAGTGCCCCAGGGAAGTGTGGTAGGTCCGCTGTTGTTTTCTATCTACATAAATGATCTTTTGGATAGGGTGGATAGCAATGTGCGGCTGTTTGCTGATGATGCTGTGGTGTACGGGAAGGTGTCGTCGTTGAGTGACTGTGGGAGGATACAAGATGACTTGGGCAGGATTTGTGATTGGTGTAAAGATGGCAGCTAACTCTAAATATAGATAAATGTAAATTAATTCAGATGAATAGGAAAAAGAATCCCGTAATGTTTGAATACTCCATTAGTAATGTAGCGCTTGACACAGTCACGTTAATTAAATATTTGGGCGAAACATTGAAAAGCGATATGAGGTGGGACAAGCATGTAATGGCAGTTGTGGGGAAGACGGATCGTCGTCTTCGGTTCATTGGTAGAATTTTTGGAAGATGTGGTTCATCTGTAAAAGAGACGGCTTATAAAACACTAATACGACCTATTCTTGAGTTCTGCTCTAGTGTGTGGGATCCCTATCAGGTCGGATTGAGAAAGGACATAGAAGCAATTCAGAGGCGGGCTCCTAGATTTGTTACTGGTAGGTTTGATCATCACGCGAGTGTTACGGAAATGCTTCAGGAACTCGGGTGGGAGTATCTGGAGGAAAGGAGGCGTTCTTTTCGTGAATCGCTACTGAGGAAATTTAGAGAACCAGCATTTGAGGCTGACTGCAGTACAATTTTATTGCCGCCAACTTCTATTTCGCGGAAAGACCACAAAGATAAGAGGGATTAGGGCTCGTACAGAGGCACATAGGCAGTCATTTTTCCCTCGTTCTGTTTGGAAGGGGAACAGGGAGAGAAGATGCTAGTTGTGGTACGAGGTACCCTCCGCCACGCACGGTATGGCGGATTGCGGAGTATGTATGTAGATGCAGATGTAGATCCTCCTCGGCTCTGGCGCAATTGTGGAACAGTGTAACACATCGTACACTATCAACGGTGACAGTTCGTCGCCGTTTATTACGACATGGGTTTGGTGCGTGTCGTCTACTTCTCTGGCTACCTGTGACAAATCTGCAGAAACATGCCAACGGCAATGGTGTATGGAACTTCGTCACTGTGGACCGGAATGGCATCAGATAGTGTTTTCGGACGATTCCAGTTTCTGCTTATACTCGAAAATGATGGCCGCATTTTGGTTCGCCGCAGACATCGGGAGCGGCATCACAGTGACTGGATTCGCACAAGACTTACAGTGCCAACTCAAGGCCTTATGATGTGTAGAGCTATTGGGCACAGATCACAGTTGGTGCGTGGCTAGGGTAGTCTGACCTGTGCGACCTACATGAACGACATCCTGCGCTCCTTGGCCACGTCCTTTCTGTGCAACACCCCATACACCATTTTCCAAGAGAACGCACGACCACATGTTCTTGCACATGTTGCTGCACAAACATGTCAGCCTTTTGCCTAGTCCTACTCTGTTCCACCAAGTCACCAGAGTTGTCGCCAGTCGAAAATGTGTGAGACATGCTGAAACGATGGGTGCAGTGCTGTGACTCAGAGGCAAACCACCACAGATGAACTTTGGAGCCAAGTGAATGCAGCATGGGTGGCTGTAACGCAGGAAGCCACTCACGCCTTACACGCGTCGCTGTCATCACGCATGGAACAAGTCATCAGGGCCAGTGACAGACCCTGTGTCTACTATGCAACAGGACACATGCAGAACCAAGATGACTGGAATGCTAATCATTTCTACAGAACATACTAATGTACGTGTCGTGTGAATATTTACGCCCTGTCTCTACTGGTTGAAGGCGTTCTGTTATTTTCTGAATATGAGTGTATTTATTGAGCCTGTGGGCTGTTGAGACAAACGGAGATACAAGACAAGGTCGGGGGGCTGGGGGATGGCGGAAGTGGGTGGCATGGAGCTCAAACCATAACCATACACCGCTCTCCCCCCCCCCCCCCCCCCCCCCCGGCCTAGAGCATTTTACTAGCCGTGTCGTTGTAACTGTCCGCCTACATTCGCCTGTTTACCCCTCCCTAAGGTACTAATTTGAAAATGAAACCAGTATCATGTATACAAAATGTAGGTCTCCAGGCTTTCGTGGCTGTTGTCACTAAAGTTAAAATCTTCTGGGTTATTAGGCCACGTCATGTTTCTTCTAAAATGTTCGACGTTTCGACCCCTCTGCTGGGATCTTCCTCAGGATCTTTTGGTGTTCACTACTGCTAGAACACTGTCAGAGACGATGACGACAACTTAGAATCGCAGTTGATTTTTCTTAAAGAGGACATTGAAGGTAAATGGGTATGATAGTTATTCAATCGACAGGGCTTTTAGGCAGAATATTTATACCGCTAATAAGAATGAGAAGGAACCGCCTTTTCACTCCGTCTGGTTACCGTTCGTTGCTGGGGTCGCTGACCGCATAAGCAGAATTTTAAAGAAAAAGGGTATTCAGACATCTTTCTTTAGTCAAAACAAAATAAAAGACTTTTTCCGACGGAAAACGGATGCACCTGATTACCTCCACAGTGCAGGCGTCTATCAAGTGTCATGCGGCTGCGGCAAAGTGTATATAGGCGAAACGGGAAGAACTGTTAAAGAACCCATTAAGGAACACGAATGGCACATGCGGCTAAAACAAAGTGAAAATCGGAAGTAGCAGAACATAACGAGAACTGTGGCTCTGACATCGATTTTAATAACGTACGTGTACTGGCAAAAGAAATAAACATTTACAGAAGAAAGGTCCGAGAAGCGGTTGAAATTTCTAAGAATGCCTCTAATTTCAATAGAGAGGACGGCTATAGGCTTCCGGCATCGTGGCTCCCCGCCATCAAGGAAGTAAATACGCGGCCGCGGTGTGTGAGCGGCATAAACAACGCGCTGCAAGTCACCTCGGCGGACAATAATATTTTGGGTAAACATTCCCCCTCTCTTGCTCTGTCCGTTTCGAATCTAGCCACTGATGACCAAACAATAGCGGTAGCAGGCATTTCAACCAATAACCCTTCTCCAGCATAAGTGTGGAATAGTGTCTTTCTATCCAATGACGATGACCGCCAATGGTATCCACAGGAGATGAGCTACCAACGACCCTTCTTCTGTATTAGCCTATGACTGTGGCCCACCAATGGTAGCCATATGGATTTTAACCAATACTATCACTTCTCCAGCACGAACGCCAGAAAATTCCCCCTTTATAAGTGGATGCGACACTCGTCTCTGACAGTGCTCTATCAGTAGTGGACACCAAAAGATCCTGAGGAAGATCCCAGCAGAGGGGACGAAACGTCGAACATTTTAGAAGAAACATGACGCGGCCTAATAACCCAGAAGGTTTTAACTTCCATGTATCCAAAATGTTTGCTGAGTTTTTAAAAGAAGTCATTCCGTTGTGTGCTATAAATTACTCTCTGAAGCAAAAGAAACAACGTACCACAAAGGAATTACGAATCGAACAGAAATCGGTGGACGTGATGTATTTACAAAAAGCTGGATGATTTATTCAAGAGAAAAAGCTATATAATTTGAGCAAGTCAGTCACGCATTGGACCACCTCTGGGACATACGCAAGTAGTTATTCGGCTTGCCACTGATTGGTACTTGTTGAGTGTCCTGAGATGTAGCCTGCCAAATTCTGGTCGGGCAATATCTTGCTGAAATGTAAGACCAGGAGGTCTTGCCATGGAAGATAACAAAACGGGCCGTAGAATATCGTCGACGTACCACTGTGTAGTAACGGTGCCGCGGATGGGAGTCAAGAGGGTCCTGCTATGAAATGAAGTGGCACCCCACACCATCACCGCTGGTTGTCTACATCTACATCTACATTTATACTCCGCAAGCCACCCAACGGTGTGTGGCGGAGGGCACTTTACGTGCCACTGTCATTACCTCCCTTTCCTGTTCCAGTCGCGTATGGTTCGCGGGAAGAACGACTGCAATATACTCGATACCTCATCCAGAAACGCACCCTCTCGAAACCTGGTGAGCAAGCTACACCGCGATGCAGAGCGCCTCTCTTGCAGAGTCTGCCACATCTCCGTAACGCTATCACGCTTACCAAATAACCCTGTGACGAAACGCGCCGCTCTTCTTTGGATCTTCTCTATCTCCTCCGTCAACTCGGCCTGGTACGGATCCCACACTGATGAGGAGTACTCAAGTGTTTTGTAAGCCACCTACTTTGTTGTTGGACTACATTTTCTAAGGACTATCTCAATGAATCTCAAACTGGCACCCGCCTTACCAACAATTAATTTTATATGATCATTCCACTTCAAATCGTTCCGTCCACATGCTTCCAGTTATTTTACAGAAGTAACTGCTACCAGTGTTTGTTCCGCTATCATATAATCATGCAATAAAGGATCCTTCTTTCTATGTATACCCAATACATTACATTTGTCCATGTGAAGGGTCAGTTGCCACTCCCTGCACCAAGTGCCTATCCGCTACAGATCTTCCTGCATTTCGCTGCAATTTTGTAATGGTGCAGCTTCTCTGTATACTACAGCATCATCCGCGAAAAGCCGCATGGAACTTCCGAAACTATCTACTAGGTCATTGTCGGGCCGTATGGCGGGGGAGGCGATATCCAGACTGGTATCCCGTCGCTGTCTGGGGCATCTCCAGACACATCTCTCATCACTGAAGACAATTCTGCTGCAGCCAACAGGACTGCAGGGCGAGTGCGTGCCTGGAAGGCATTCCCTCAGAATGTATTATTTATTGCGATTGCAGTTCCAACACAAGGCCATTGTCAAGCATTCCGAGAACAATCACTCACCAAATAAACACAGACGTGATTACAAAACTGACGAACTTTGAAATATGAAAATTTCAAAGCTGCTTACGTGGGATGTTTAACCCACTCAGTAACATAGAGCTGCGATATGCTGTAACTGCGTTTCCAGCAGCGTAAAAGCAGATGCACTTGGTGGTCTAAATTTGTGCGGTGTTCCACACACCAAGCTGGCGAAATAACAGCAGGTATTAAAACACACAAATCGAAATCTTGTGGTGGCCGGATCACAATAGTCGCAAAGATGCAAACATACGAAGAGCACGAATTATAGAGAGAAAAACGGTATGATAGAGTACAAAGATGTAAATATATAGGCTCGATATCACGTGGTTTGTAAAATGTTCGTGTATTTTATCAGACTGTGATTGCTTGTTTGCGTTTGTATTTGAAATTTTAGACCCTCTACTTTGTAGTTTGTGGATATTGTTCTACTGTGACTTGGTACTCACTTCACCTACTTACAGTGTACACTCTCAGAATCATTTGTCGATTCAGATTTTATTTAACACAGTTTCCTGACAATTTTCTCCTTTATACACACACAATTTACAAACCATATGATATCGACTCCACTCTGCAGGTCATGCTGTTTACATGTTTGCGTCTTTTCGCTGTTGTGATCCCTCTACTACGCCTGCTACAGGAGATTTTGATTTAAGTGTTTATCGTTCACATGGTCCAAATGGCTCTGAGCGCTATGGGACTTAACATCTGAGGTCATCAGTCCCCTAGAACTTAGAACTACTTTAACCTAACTAAGGACATCACACACATCCATGCCCAGGCAGGATTCGAACTTGCGACCGTAGCGGTCGCGCGGTTCCAGACTGTAGCGCCTAGAACCGCTCGGCCACCCCGGCCGTCGAAGTCTAGGATGTCTCATAATTAATAGCAAAAACTGACATCATCACAGAAGAAGAATCGTTATAGTAAACGTTACAGTCTTCTGCAACATAATTGCGATTGTGTAATTAACAGCTGCCACTGGCCTCATCGTAATATATTATCTTACTCAGTATAAATCTAATACAAAAGTAAGCTTTTTAGTAAGTCCGTATCTGAGCTCAAATTTCCCCCTTGGCACACGGTTACGGAAAGTTCTTATTTTATACATTGTTTTTTATTTAATTACAAATTTATTATTAAATAGAAAGCATTTTCCTAGTCTTCCGTGAAATTATGTTTATTTGGTCGCGAACTGGCTTTAGACTTCTCAGGCCGTCATCAGTTGACACTGAATGTCGCAAACGCAGATAAAATTACGAGCAACTTACTCAGCTATTACTGATACCGAAGATAAGAAAAATGACGACATACAGATTTTTTGCAAAGGAAAGTTTTATGTCACACAGAAATAGTTACATTAACCGGAACTAAAAATAAAAACTAAAGTTTTATGTGCATCTCGTTTCATTTCGCAACAGACGAAAAATAAAGTTGGATGTACAATTCTAACCTGATATTTGTATTTACGTCTTATTGTACTGCATATGTACGCTTACGTGACATTTCATAAGATTCACATGTTTTACAGTTTACATCTTACACATTTCAGCGTGGTAGGCGTCTTTTCTGCGCCATACTCCACCGTCTGCGACCGTGTACACAGCAATAGTGGATGTCGGAGTATATTATCCCGTTTGATAGGTGCCCTGGTGTCATTGTTGACGTGAAGCGCCATGGGAAGAATGGAAGCAGGACAATCACAAATTGAATGTGGCCCGGGGGCTCAATGTGAATCGTTCTGTTGTTTTTCGGATGTGGAGACAGTTTATAGAGACCGAAAGTAGGCAGGGTTCGACCACGTGTAACATCAGAAAGAGAGGACCGTCATTTGGCTGTAAGGGCACGACGGTACCGCCTTAGTACTGCACAACTGGCATCTGACCTCGCAGCATCCACTGGACGTGTTGGACCGAGGCAAACGGCGTACAGAAGGATCTGGCGGAATGGCCTGTCTTGTAGGAGACCTATTGTATGTCTACCTCTGACGCGTGTTCACAGAGGAGAGCGTCTAAGAATGGAGCCGTCAACTTGCCATTTTTCTATGCTTTAAATGCCAAGATATGGTGTTTAATAATGACTGCGAGAAAGAAAGCGAAACTGCTCGTTTTCACAGCACAGCAAAGCATTTTCTTTCTGACGGTTTCCTACAATATAAAACATAAAAACTCTTCTTTAAAAAATATAGTCTATGCTGCTCTGAAAGTTTATTAGAGTATTGTATAAAAACTTGAAGTAAGTCGGTCAGGATTTTTTCGACATTTTTGCTAACAACTTATCCCTGCTTTATAGATTCCCGGGAATTACGCCGGATAATATTGTAAAAACCGCACAATATTTCTGCGAGACAACTGCAAGCCATCTTCAGGTGGTACTGTCGCGTCGGTGAGAAGCTCGCCAATTTATATGTTGGCTTTCTAGAACGGCGAAGGCGCCAGCGGGAGCATAACGCCATCGAAGACCAATCGTGGACGTCGTCGAATACCAGAGCCCTCTGCTGGAGAAACGAGTCGCGGTCTGCGAGGGCGCGCCGCGGCGCGGAAAATGCGGCCGGTAGCGCCGGTCCCGACGGAGGTTCGACTCCTCCCGCGTGCATGGGTGTGTGTGTGCCCTTAGGATAATTTAGTTTAAGTAGTGTATACGCTTAGGGACTGATGACCTTAGCAGTTAAGTCCCCCTAGAACTTAGAACTACTTAAACCTAACTAACCTAAGGACATCACACACATCCATGCCCGAGGCAGGATTCGAACCTGCGACCGTAGCGGTCGCGCGGTTCCAGACTGAAGCGCCTACAACCGCTCGGCCACACCGCACGGGGTTTCACCTGAGCAAAGCTTGGAAGCCAGCTTTGGCGTGGGAAGTTAGAAGTACAACGTTCGTGATTTACGTAAACTGTTACGTTAAGACTCAGGAGTCAAATACATAAAAATAGTAATAGTACGAAAATGCCATTACGTAATAATTAAAATGCCGTGAAACACAACATTCATTATAAAAAAGTTTTGAAGCTGTAGACAAACAATTTTGCTATCATATTTAACCGACATGATGATGCACATCCCGTTTGTCCCTTTGGACTGGCTAACATTATTATAACAATGGTTATACGCTTCCGGATAAGCACTGGGTACTATGTTTTTTTAAAAAAACTGGGTTATACCTTATTTTATGGTATTCGTATATTATTCTTTTTCCTTTTCTTTTTCTCTTTTACTTGTCATGCACTCTGACAACTAATTATCGATCTATCTTATGTTTTGTAAGTTGTTTTTTTTAAAAAACAATACGCCAGTGTATGTTAGATGTTTCCTTCCCCCTTCGTCTGCTATGTTTTTTACGTACATTTTAAATTTTAATTACTTAATGAGTCACAAATACACAAGAGCTGTTTTGTGTTAATATCTTGGAAAACCAGTAATATTAAGTCGTCACGTGACACATGTCACATAGAGGGCGTTCCAAGCCCTGTCACACCGAGGTCTGCTGAACAAGTGGATGTAAACAGCGGCCTCAGTTTATGTGATCGCTCTAAGCTTGTGGTTATAGCTTGACACCAGTGCCCACCAATTTTAGTTGTATATTACAGGTATGTTCCTACCAACTGTTATGTTCATACGCAGGTGTGGTTGCGACTTTCAGTTTTATACTCTCTGATCGTTATGTGAAAATTTTTAACTTCTAGCACTGAGGATGGTCACTAAGTGACCGAAAATCGATTTTGCTGACAATAAAACAAAAAAAATACGGCCGATGCTGATTTTCTTTTCAATTGTATCTGTAGCAGCAGTTGGCACCACACTGACACAAGGGTTATAAGTCGGGTTACTTCAAGGACAGCTCAGAGCCAGACGCCCTTAGCGTGCATTCCACTGACCCCAAACCACTGCCATTTATGACTTAAGAGGTGTCAAGCGAGAGCTCGCTGCAGAGCAGGGTGGAGGTCTGTTGTGTTTTCCGTTAAAAGCTGGCTCTGCCTCGGTGCCAGTGATGGCCACTTGTTGATTAGAAGGAGGCCAGTTAAGGGCGTGCATCCAACCTGTCAGCACGCTACACTAGCTGGTCTGGGATACGATTTCGTATGACAGCAGGATCACTTTCGTGGCCATTGCACGCATCTTGACTACCTGTACATCACTCTGGCGGTTCGGCCTGTTGTGCTGCCATACGTTAACAGTATTCCAGAGGGTCCAGAATGAGATTTCCACTCTGCAGTGGAGTGTGCACTGATATGAAACTTCCTGGCAGATTAAAACTGTGTGCCGGACCGAGACTCGAACTCGGGAACTTTGCCTTTCGCGGGCAAGCGCTCTACCAACTGAGCTACCCAAGCACGACTCACGCCCCGTCCTCACAGCAGAAGTAAAGCTTCTTTTTTGTGACCATATATATATAATTACATTATTAACAACTATACATTTTTATACATTTCTTTCCATTGACGTATTGTATTCCTACAGTGGGTTAACATTCCTGTCGCTTCTATAGTTTTTCGTTTGTACATTCTTTTCTTTTTTGATTTTTCCCTTATTGTTGTTTCCATGGCCATTTGTCGTCTTCTTTGACGATAAACCATTGTATAACATAATAATTTATGTCTAGCGTCAACACATCATTGATTATGAGTTCAGATTTGTGTATGTGATGCACTTTATGGTGTCACAGGGACATTGTGGATGCTCTTCTACTGGACGACAGCACACAGTACGAACTAGATCGGTGTCGTGGTTGACTATCGACCCACAACATTTGGCACCGATCTGAGTGTCTGACACCTGGGAGTTTGGGTGTCAGCTTCATTGTGAAATGCATTTTGTTATATCGAGAGTTTAAATGTCGTAGCCATATATTTAACTACCTTGTGATACCATTCCATAAACACAGCGCATCATCCACATACCTGATAAGTGTTTAATTTTACAACTCAGTACGCTTTAAGTAAACAAGATTTCTTCCGGTGAGCCATGAAAATTTCGGGTCGTATAGGTTAAGAGGGGAACCCATAGATAGGACATCAGACTGACTATGTGTTCTGACACTGAAAATAATTTCGTTTTACACACACAGGGTACCCATGATTAAAGTTCCAGTTTCAGAATGCTGTAGAAAGAGAACGCTGTCCAGAAAGGAATCAAATTTGAACAGCATATTACTGGCGCAGGGGGAAACGTAATGGAAAAAAAAGTTAACGAAAATTTTATCAATAGATGCCTCTGTAAGCGCTGTCAGCTACAAATGACACACGATTCACAATACGACGGCTCTGGTTTGAGCTGCACATTACACCATCCGTACTGTTCAATGTGACTGATTCAACATGTTCGGCAGTCTATAGTTGTGGCACTGTTAGTACCATGTCGGATGGGAAAATCTGATTTTTAATTGTCCTGAGACCAAAAATCTCATAAAGAGCAAAATCACTAGGGTTTTTAATTGTCCTGGGGCCAAAAAGAGCATAAAAATCAAAATGACATCGGGTTGTAATTGTCGTGAGATTGGTGCAAGACATGTTCAGTATCCAGAATGATGTTTTCACTCTGCAGCGGAGTGTGCGCTGATATGAAACTTCCTGGCAGATTAAAACTGTGTGCCGGACCGAGACTCGAACTCGGGACCTTTGCTTTCCGCGAGCAAGTGCTCTACCAACTGAGCTACCCAAGCACGGCTCACGCCCCTCCTCACGACTTTACTTTTGCCAGTACCTCGTCTCCTATCTTCCAAACTTAACAGAAGCTCTCCTGCGAACCTTGCAGTTTTAATCTGCCAGGAAGTTTCATATCAGCGCACACTCCGCTGCAGAGTGAAAATCTCATTCTGTAAACATCCCCCAGGCTGTGGCTAAGCCATGTCTCTGCAATATCCTTTCTTTCAGGAGTGCTAGTTCTGCAAGGTTCGCAGGAGAGCTTCTGTTAAGTTTGGAAGTTAGGAGACGAGGTACTGGCAGAAGTAAAGCTGTGAGGACGGTGCGTGAATCGTGCTTGCGTACATAGTCGGTAGAGCACTCGCCCGCGAAAGGCAAAGGTCCCAAGTTCGAGTCTCGGTCCGGCACACAGTTTTAATCTGCCAGGAAGTTTCATGTTCAGTGTGTTGGCCTCGGCTTTCTGCCACTAGGTGAAATCGAGGAACAACATGTTCCACAACAGACTGGAGTGTCTCGGGGGTCACGTTCACAACGCGTTACACAATGAGTGCCTTCAGGTCAGCTGCGCTCGTAACTGGAGCACCGAACACAACATCTTTCAGATAAACCCAAAGCCAAAAGGTCACACGGGTTAAGATCAGGTGATCTGGTAGGTCAGGCTGTACGGAAATGACAGCTCAGAATTATAGCTCTTCCTAAATGCCTCTATAGTAGCCGCTTCGCTGACTGTGCAATGTGCGGAGCCGGCCGCGGTGGTCCAGCGGTTCTAGGCGCTCAGTCCGGAACCGCGCGACTGCTGCGGTCGCAGGTTAGAATCCTGCCTCGGGCATGGATGTGTGTGATGTCCTTAGGTTAGTTAGGTTTAAGTCGTTCTAAGTTCTAGGGGACTTATGACCTTAGAAGTTAAGTCCCATAGTGCTCAGAGCCATTTGAACCATTTTTTGAATGTGCGGAAGAGCGGCTTCTTTGCACACTAAGCGGACATCCGCGCTGTTGAAGGGTTGGAATGGCGTTGGCGGGCTGAAGACTCTCACGGCGTTTACCATCGGCGGCACAGGCAATGGTGGGACCCGCAGGACTCATACCACCGAAAAAATGCGGCTCTGCGATAAACGATGCCGTCAATCCGCACCAAACAGTCGCCTTTGCAGAATTAAGTGGTGCCGACTGATGTGGCTGTGGATTTTCCGATTCTCATATTCTGCAATTCTGCATATTGACATATCCTTAGAGATGGGAATGAGCTTCGTCCGCAGTATGTTCCGTGGCCATTCATTGTTCACGGGAGCAAGAAATTCCAAAGAGAATGCTTTCTTGCTGACAGATCAGCAGGAAGCAACTCCTGAACATGGGTGCTTTTGTATAGGTAGCAACGCAGGATGTTTCGATAGGTTTTATGCACCGTGCTCGCACGCAAGTCTAACATTCTCGCAATTCCCACTGCACTGCATGTTTTCACACTACCGCTCCACCCCTCTTGCACTGCTGTGGCCACATCCTCCATACATGTCGGGCCAGCTGCTTTCCTCTGCCACACTGCAATCCAGAAGAACCTGTCTTACTCTCGAGGCGTTTAGTAGACACCGCATCAATGCCTTTTTGCTTCCCTCGGGAGTCCGCAACTTCTGCAGGTGTACTGGCGCACAGTCCCCGTTCTCGTAAAAGCACTTTACCAGCAGCGCGCGATCCTTTCGGTGACACACATGCTGGGCGTCTCGGAAGCAAACTGCGAAACAGTCATGTGCCGCGCATCTGTGGAACAACCACATTCCGCGCGCCAGCTTGTGTGCATGTTGTTCCATGGCGTTTCCCCCTGTGTTGATAATATGTTGTTCAAATCTGAAGTCATTCTGAAGTTCTCTTTGTGCAGCGTTCTGAAATTGGTCCTTTATAATTACGTACATCCTGTATTTAAGTATCAACGATTACGTCACGTATTTCTACAGGATTTGCTTTAGATTTGTGCAAAATATCTGTTAACATACTTATACATTTATTAGGCGGATCATTTGTAAACAAGCTAGAGTTGTCAGGCCATTCTAGTTTAGAATTAGGCGGGAGTAATATATCTCAATTTTATCAACTAGAGCTGTGGAATTTCTTATTCTAAACTTGGGCTCAAAATCTATTTTCTTTTTAAAGATGTAATCTCTCTCGCTGAAGGGTAACGAGGAGCAGAAGAGTATAACACTACTGGACATACTGGAACGCCATCTTTGTGTAGTTTATGGGCGGCCGGAGCGTCCGAACGGTTCTAGGCGCTACAGTCAGGAGCCGCGCGACCGCTACGGTCGCAGGTTCGAATCCTGCCTCGGGCTTGGATGTGCGTGTTGTCCTTAGTTAGGTTTAAGTAGTTCTAAGTTCTAGGGGACTGATGACCACAGCAGTTAAGTCTCATAGTGCTCAGAGCCATTTTTTGTAGCTTATGTAAGACATGGGATGTGGGAGCCATTGGATTCATATCAACAAACATACTGCTTTTCTTTCTGATATAACATTTTCACACGACCTGATAGTGGTTTTTGCTTGCACTTGGAAGAACATAGAGATGTTGAAGCCGGCTGCTGTGACCGAGCGATTCTAGGCGCTTCAGACCGGAACCGCGCTGCTGCTACGGTCGCAGGTTCGAATCCTGCCTCGGACATGGATGTGTGTGATGTCCTTAGGTTAGTTAGGTTTGAGTAGTTCTACATCCAGGGGACGATGACCTCAGATGTTAAGTCCCATATTGCTTAGAGCCATTTTGAAGAGATGTTGAAAACGTGAACTGACAGGAAACTGGTTAACTTTGCTAACGTAATACTCGTAATTTTTGTTGCACACATCTAAGCTGTTTAGTTTATCGGCCTTGGTAGAGATGAGATTTTTCCAAATTACTTTCATCTTAACCTTCTACAATCTACGAATTTCACTCCGCGAATGCATCTTTACGGAGCAACACCACTTTTCAAATCGTCGGCTATCAAATATTTCACAGAAACAGCACCCCTTAACGGAAGCTCTGTACCTATTTTTAGTACGTTTATTTACTTATTTATTCATTTAGTCTGATTAAAATAACGATCATCAGGCACTTTCTTAGAGCCAACCGAACATTCGGCGTGTTCTGTGTGATATTTTACTACGATAATACAGAGACAGGTGATAGGGGACAGCAATACGCGCATAGACAGGTAGCGCCGCGTGGAATTAGCCGAGCGGTGCCGGCACGGTAGCTCAGCGTGTTCGGTCAGAGGGTTTAGCTACCCTCTGTAAAGAAGAAACTGAGTCAACGGTTCAACGATCAACCTGAACGGGTGTCATGAGACGTCTGCCCCGGTCATATACAACGTACAAAATAGAACAAAATGAGATCAACAAAGAAATTAAAAAAAAAAGCGGTCTATGGCGCTGCAGTCATGGACTGTGCGGTTGATCCCGGCGGAGGTTTGAGTCATCCCTCGGGCATGGGTGTGTGTGTATTTGTCCTTAGGATAATTTAGGTTAAGTAGTGTTTAAGCTTAGGGACAGATGACCTTAGCATTTAAGTCCCGTAAGATTTCACACACATTTGAACATTTTTAGACAGGTAGCAGCAGTATCGCGAGACAAGGTATAAAAGGGCTGTACACTGGAAGACCAGTCATTTTTAAACAGGTGGTCCATGTGAAAAGGTTTCCGACGTGATTGCGGCGCACGACGGGAATAAACAGACTTTGAACGCGGAGTGGTAATTGGAGCTACACGCACGGAACGTTCCATTTCGGAAATAGTTAGGAAATTCAGTATTGTCAGATCCACAATCTCACGGGTGAGCCGAGAATGCGAGATTTGGGTCATTACCTAACACCACGTCCAACGCAGTGGCCGACGGCCTTCACTTAAGTCCGAATGCAGTGGCGGTTGCTCATACCTGCCAGTGTTAACAGACAAGCAACACAGCCGCATAAATCAGTGTGGGACGTACAGCGAAACGTATCCGTTACGACGAGTGAGCCGAAGTTTGGTATTAATGGGGTATGGCAGCAGTACCTTTGCGAACAGTACATCATCGCCTGCAGCGTCCTCCTGGGCTCGTGATAGCATCATTTGGATCCTAGACTACTGGAAAAACATGGTCTGATGGAACTAATGGTAGGGTTAGAGTGTGTTGCAGGCCCCACGAAGCAGTGGACCCAAGTTGTCAACACGGCTGGTGATAGCTGGTGATGGCTTCTTAATGGTGTGGGCTGTGTTTACGTGGAACGGACTGGATCCTCTGAAGGTAAGAAGACCGATCATTGATCGGAAATGGTTCTGTTTGGCTACTTGGAGACCATTTACAGCCATTCGTGGATTTCATGTTGTTGTTGTTGTTGTCCTTGTGGTCTTCAGTCCTGAGACGGGTTTGATGCAGCTCTCCGTGCTACTCTATCCTGTGCAAGCTTCTTCATCTCCCAGTACTTACTGCAACCTACATCCTTCTGAATCAGTTTAGTGTTTTCATCTCTTGGTCTTGGTTCAGATGGTTCAAATGGCTCTGAGCACTATGGGACTTAACACCTATAGTCATCAGTCCCCTAGAACTTAGAACTACTTAAACCTAACTAACCTAAGGACATCACACAACACCCAGTCATCACGAGGCAGAGACAATCCCCGTCCCCGCCGGGAATCGAACCCTGGAGCCATGGCGCGGGAAGCGAGAACGCTACCGCACGACCACGAGCAGCGGACTCTTGGTCTCCCTCTACGATTTTTACCCTCCACGCTGCCCTCCAATGCTAAATTTGTGATCCCTTGATGCCTCAGAACATATCCTACCAACCGGTCCCTTCTTCTTGTCAAGTTGTGCCACAAACTCCTCTTCTCCCCAATTCTATTCAGTACCTCCTCATTAGTTATGTGATCTACCCACCTAATTTTCAGCATTGTTCTGTAGCACCACATTTCGAAAGCTTCTATTCTCTTCTTGTCCAATTATTTATCGTCCATGTTTCACTTCCATACATGGTTACACTCCATACAAATACTTTCAGAAACGACTTCTTGACACTTACATCTATACGCGATGTTAACAAATTTCTCTTCTTCAGAAACGCTTTCCTTGTCATTGCCAGCCGACATTTTATATCCTCTCTACTTCGACCATCATCAGTTATTTTGCTCCCCAAATAGCAAAACTCCTTTACTACTTTAAGTGTCTCATTTCCTAATCTAATTCCGTCAGCATCACCCGACTTAATTCGACTACATTCCATTATCCTCGTTTTGCTTTTGTTAATGTTCATCTTATATCCTCCTTTCGAGACACTGTCCATTCCATTCAACTGCTCTTCCAAGTTCTTTGCTGTCTCTGACAGAATTACAATGTTATCGGCGAACCTCAAAGCTTTTATTTCTTCTCGATGGATTTTAATACCTACTCCAAATTTTTCGTTTCCTTTACTGCTTGCTTAATATACAGATTGAATAACATCGGGGAGAGGTTGCAACCCTGTCCAACCACTGCTTCCCTTTCATGTCCCTCGACTCTTATAACTGCCATCTGGTTTCTGTACAAACTATAAATAGCCTTTCGCTCCCTGTATTTTATCCCTGCCACCTTTAGAATTTGAAGGAGAGTATTCCAGTCAACATTGTCAAAATCTTTCTCTTCTACGGAATCCAAACTGATCTTCCTCGAGGTCGGCTTCTACAAGTTTTTCCATTCCTCTGTAAAGAATTCGTGTTAGTATTTTGCAGCTGTGACTTACTAAACTGATAGTTCGGTAATTTTCACAACACCTGCTTTCTTTGGAATTGGAATTATTATATTCTTCTTTAAGTCTGAATTTCATGTTGCCAAACAATATTGGAATTCTAATGGATGACAATGCGCCATGTCACCGGGCCACACTTGTTCGCAATTGGTTCGGAGAACATTCTGGAGAATTCGAGTCAATGGATTGGCCACTCAGATCGCCCGACTTGAATCCCATCTCGCATATGGAGAGGACAGCTCCTGCACAACGTCCTGCGCCAGCAACTGCACGGGTAACACGGCTCGGTATTTCTGCAGGGGGCTTCCAATGACTTGTTGAGTCCCTACCATGACGAGTTGCTGCACTACGGTGGGCAAAATGAGGTCCGACACGATGATAGGACGTTCAAAAATGGTTCAAATGGCTCTGAGCACTATGGGACTTAACATCTGTGGCCATCAGTCCCCTAGACTTACAACTACTTAAAGCTGACTAACCTAAGGACGTCACACATATCAATACCCGAGGCACGTTTCGAACCTGCGACCGTAGCGGTAGCCCGGTTCCATACTGAAGCGCCTAGAACCGCTCGGCCACAGCACCAGCTGTTAGGACGTATCCCATGACTTTTGTCACCTCAGTATAGAGTATAACATTTAAAACTTACTATGTTTTAGAAAACAAATTCACAGTTTACAACCATTTATGAGAAGTACAACAATAAAGACAAGTTACAGGGAGGTAGTTTTAAACTATTAGCTCTAGCATCAATGGGCGCCAGAGAAGTGATGGAGGAGGGAAAGTGAGAGAGAGAGGAACGTGATAAAACCATTAATGAACATAGCGGAAAAGAAAGGGACGTGAAGCATAAGTGGAAGAAGACGGGAACATTTGCTTTGTTGTTTGACACAGGGAAAACTGGCCACATAGGTTGCAGTAAACTGGGGTAAAGCGGATCAAATTTGAAGTTTTCTTAAGAAATGAGGAGTTAATCGGCAGATGAGAAACTGCAAAAAACTGCTGGTATTCTACATTTATGATCTTTCAGATGGCAGTAATATTATATTTTTACAGACACGATTACCTACACACAAATTTTAGAAGTCTTATCCACTTTATCCCACTACTTCAGGGAAAGCAGATCACATATGTATTTTCTTGATTGGCGACTCCATGGAGTGCTGTGTGAACAACGACCATATATGATAAATTAAAAGGAAGGTCAGCGTTGGTCTTAATATTGAAGTTTTATTGACAGCAGAATCGATGGTTATTGATAATATGATACCAGTGTCTGAATTTAATGTGTACAGCACCGAAGATGATCACTATGTGATCGAAAATCGATTCTGATATCAATAAAACATCAATATTACGACCAACGCTGACCTTCCTTTTAATTTAATATGTATTTTCGTATTTAAACCACTTCAGCCCGTTCAAGGTGGAAAATGGATCACTGTAAGAGTGTTTAGAAGAAATAGTGGTATATATTTAATTCAAAAATACCTTTAACACGAAAATTACATTTGAAAATACAGAAAACTTACCAGTACTTTTTATGAACTTGTCTGTGACATAATATCGACCCCTCCTCAAATCTTTCAATGGTGTTTGATATGGAAACCATTTGAATGTCAGCAACACCAGAATACAAAACATCTCTGTTTTTTGCTATCTTTTTCCCTTAAAAACTGTTCAAAGTAGTTTCTTTATCTACCTCCATAATTCTTCCTACGTTATATCTGCCTCTTTTGTCACTATTGAAGAAACAGAGGACACGGTATCATTATCACAACGTATTTCAAAAAGCTTTGGTCAGAGTCATTTCACTGCGCTTTACATTTCTCACTGTTTCACGCAGAAAGGCTTGTTTATAACGTCCATTTTCCTCTGCTCCAAACTTCTTTACTCATTTTCGTGGCATGATCCGCTACTATCCTGAAGTTACAAGAAAGGCATTTTTGGCACAATAAAGGAAAGAAAAAGTACACTAAGAAAGCGAGGTCCACATGCTGTAATTCGTCGCTTGCGTTAATCATAAATAAATCTCCGTGCTGGTCAGTGTTATTATCTTTACGCAAAGAATAGTATTGTCTTCTCAATAACCTTCAAATCATGAGCTACAACCTTAATTATTTACATTTGAATTAGTGAATTTACACGTGATACTTTTGTTGCCTACGTCTATGGTCAGTTTTAGAACTCAAATTCATGTTGTTGTTGTTGTGGTCTTCGGTTCTGAGACTGGTTTGATGCAACTCTCCATGCTACTCTATCGTGTACAAAACTTCTTCATCTCCCAGTACTTAGTGCATCCTACATCCTTCCGAATCTGCTTAGTGTATTCATCTCTTGGTCTCGCTCTACGATTTTTACCCTCCACGCTGCCCTCCAATGCTAAATTTGTGATCCCTTGATGCCTCAGAACATGTCCTACCAACCGGTCCCTTCTTCTTGTCAAGTTGTGCCACCAAATTTTCTTCTGCCCAATTCTATTCAATACCTCCCTATTAGTTATGTGATCTACCCATCTAATCTTCAGCATTCTTCTGTAGCACAACATTTCGGAAGCTTCTATTCTCTTCTTGTCCAAGCTATTTAACGTCCATGTTTCACTTCCATACATGGCTACACTCCATACAAATACTTTCGGAAACGACTTCCTGACACCTAAATCTATACTGGACGTTAACAAATTTCTCTTCCTCAGAAACGCTTTCCTTGCCATTGCCAGTCTACATTTTATGTCCTCTCTACTTCGACCATTATCAGTTATTTTGCTCCCCAAATAGAAAAACTCCTTTACTACTTAAGTGTCTCATTTGCTAATATAATTCCCTCAGTATCACGCGACTTAATTCGACTACATTCCATTACCCTCGTTTTGTTTTTGTTGATGTTCATCTTATACCGTCCTTTCAAGACACTGTCCATTACGTTCAACTGCTCTTCCAAGTCCTTTGCTGTCTCTGACAGAATTACAATGTTATCGGCGAACCTCAAAGTTTTTATATCTTCTCCATGGATTTTAATACCTCCTCCGAATTTTTCTTTTGTTTCCTTTATTGCTTGCTCAATATACAGATTGAATAACATCGGGGAGAGGCTACAACCCTGTCTCACTCCCTTTCCAACCGCTGCTTCCCTTTCATGCCTCTTGACTCTTATAACTGCCATTTGGTTTCTATACAAAAAATAGCCTTTCGCTCCCTGTATTTTACCCCTGCCACCTTCAGAATTTGAAAGAGAGTATTCCAGTCAACATTATCGAAAGCTTTCTCTAAATCTACAAATGCTAGAAACGTAGGTTTGCCTTTCCTTAATGTATTTTCTAAGATAAGTCGTAGGGTCAGTATTGCCTCACGTGTTCCAACAACTCAAATTAATAACCAAATTATTAATTAGTAAGATTGAACCTTAAATTGCTGGTGTACCCACATACCACAACAATAAAATAAAAACAGTGAATCGTTGAGGGAGTATGAATGAGAACAGTGATGTATGTAAGTATACAAAATACTGACGAGTTTTTTTAATCCTTTTGTAACTACAACTAGCTGATAAATCTTACAGAAAAATGAAAAACACGAATCAGAAAAGGAACGGTGTTTGATTGGGGTGGAAGCTGTACAAATTCTTCGCCGGTGCAGCAAGACTTTACCCTTCCGCCTTGATTCAGACGCGCATTGGGCGAGGAGCGGCGCGCTGCGGCAGGTGTGACGTCTTGACCCTTCCATGAAAATATGGATACTACGCGGTCAGACGTTCTGATTACCAGAGCGCGGGAAACTTGCCTATCACAGCGCTGAGGTCCCGGCAGACTTCAGCGCGAGGTGCACCCGTTGACTGGTCTGTCCAAACCGATTTGACTCTCAAGCACGACGGTGCGCGCTGGATATGTCGAACGTTCAGACGTCAGACGGCCGGCTTTAGGACGAGTATGCCCGTACCGTGTCCGGGCCGAGACACTTCCGAGTATCGGCCGTCACCCGGGCAACGAAATACATCATTAAAACAAAAGTAGCGTAGCGGGCCCCACTTGACCGGGCCGTGCACGGGGAACGCCAACGGGCAGAGGCCGGGCCGGGCGGGATTCGCCGTGTTTAACTTTTCACGTGACGGACACGGCCTGACAGTAGAATTGTCTTGTGAGCTGTTCAACTACGCAAGACTGTTCTGTGTACAAAACATGGATGTGGAACGACTAATAGAAGAAGTTCATAAGTTTCCTGTTCTTTACGATCAGGGAAGTGAAAACTACAGGAATATCGAGTACAAAGACAGAGTTTTTCATCAAGCTAAAAGAGGATTTTTTCAATTGTACAAGACTTTGAACTGAAGCAACTCATGAATGACGTATCGGTCCATCAATTCACTCCATCATCCTCCAATTCCTCAGCAAAATCTGTTTCAACACCATATTCTTCACCTGTGGAAAACGAGTCACCGGCCGCGGTGGCCATGCGGTTCTAGGCGCTTCAGTCCGGAACCGCAGGACTGCTACGGTCGCAGGTTCGAATCCTGCCTCGGGCACGGATGTGTGTGATGTCCTTAGGTTAGTTAGGTTTAAGTAGTTCTAAGTTCTAGGGGACTGATGACCTAAGAAGTTAAGTCCCATAGTGCTCAGAGCCATTTGAAAACGAGTCAACAGAACCTTCACAGCAGCTTTTGGATCTGCAAAGGGATTCCCACAATTCGTATATAAATAACCAAAGCGATCATCCTCCAAGTTCCCCTGCATCCGCATCAGCTACAGAAACTATTTCACTCAATAGTCCTCATTTGTTTTTCTTAAGGTAGTAGAAATTTTACTGTATTATTTACTAACTTATGTATTTATCTTTCAGTTACTAAAGTAATAAAATAAAAATGCTGTCCTTAAAACTTCATATTTATTTGTGTTCTGTGTACTTTTCTTTAACCTACCTTTAAAAAACAGCCAGTCGTTCTTTGGGTGAAACTGATACTCTCCAGAAAGTGTCGTATTTTCTTAGTCTTGGTTCTAGTTTCTTTAAAAGCTCACACAAGGTGTACTGCGTCATCCTAAAATATTCATAAAACTTAGTCTCATCATCTATGAGATGATAAAATAATGTTCGAAACTCTCCCTGTACTGGTCTTGTTTTCCAGGCACTGTGGATCCACTATTTTCTTCTTCCTGTTCGCCTTCGTTCTTTTTCCTCTTCGTCTAAAGCAAGTGCTATAAGTCCTAATTCACCATTACGAAAATTAGTGAACATGTTTTACAGCTTTCACAAACAGAAACACAGATCACAGCGTCGGAGTCACTACGAGGAACAAGAAAGACACGGACGTGCCCCGGTCATGTGTGGCCCCTGCAGGAACGGACCGCAGCACGGCCGTCACTCGTCCGACGCTCGGCCCTGACACAGCCTGGACGTGTGTGTCCCGACCTTAAGGGTGCAACGGGCGGAAGTCCCCCCTGCAGTTTTGACCCACCGAGTGCTGCTGCCTAGAATCACTCGCGCAGCCTGGTCGGCGCACTCAGCATTTGTGGCCACCAAATCGTTTCTCTCTCCACGTTCTCTGTCGCCTGCACTATGACCTCTCGGGTACAACTTCTCTACAGGTTACACATGCAGATATAAGAAAACTCTGCCCACAACTTCCTCATCTGAAGAAAGTCATAAACTATACAAACGAAATGTAGTACTGGATAACACCGAGATCAAGACTTTAAATATGAATATTAATCTGACTGCCAACGTTATTAAAGTAAGAGAGTGGGGTACCACCGCTCAGTGCACTGAAGGTACTGTACGAGGGGCACCACCGGCTCGTATAGAGGGTATGCTTAGTTAGTAGCATCTTTGGAATGAGCGCACACCAAGTTCCACTCATATTGGTCTATTTCTTTGTGATTGGCATTCGTGTGAATCATGGAGGACGAGTGAGAAATGGACGAAAAAGAATTTCGTGTGATGATTAAACATTACTTTATGAAAGGCAAAACGCCTCAGTAGACTAAAGAGAAGCTTGATAAACATTACGGTGGCTCTGCACCTTCGATTAGGATTATAAGTTGTTTCAAAATTTTCAGAGTGGCCATATGGCCACAAGTGATGCTGAACGTTCTGGACGCTCTGTGGAGGTTACGACTCCAGAAATCATTGATAAAATCCATGATATGGTGATGGATGACAGAAGAGTTAAGGTGCGTGAGATTGCTAGTACTGTGAGCATCTCGAATGAACGGGTACATAATATTTTGCATAAACATTTGGACATGAAAAAGCTATCCGCAAGATAGGTTCCGCGATTGCTCATGCTTGACCAAAAACGGAATCGTGTGAAGTGTTGCAAGGATTGTTTGCAGCTGTTCAGGAAGAATCCGCAGGGCTTTAAGCATCGTTTCGTCACTGTGGATGAAACGTGGATACATTACTATACTCCTGAGACCAAACAACAACCTAAACAATGGGTTACCACGGGAGAATCTGCACCAAAAAAGGCGAAGACCAGTCCTTCGACCGGGAAGGTTATGGCGACTATCTTTTGGAATTCACAAGCGATAATCCTCATCGACTATCTGGAAAAGGGTGGGACTATTACAGGTGCATGTTATTAATCGTTATTGCACCGTTTTGAAACCGAGCTGCAAGAAAAACGCCGGCGATTGGACAGCAAAAAAGTCCTTTTCCATCACGACAATGCAGCAGCACACACCTCAGCAGTTGTGGTCCCAAAATTAATGGAAATAGGGTTCCATCTCGTTTCACATCCCCCCTGTTCTGCAGACATGGCTCCTCCGACTACTATTTGCTCCCCAATTTGAAGAAATGGCTGGCGGGACAAAGATTTTATTCAAACGAGGAGGTGATTGCAGCAACTAATAGCTATTTTGCAGACTTGGACAATTCCTATTATTCGGCAGGGATCAACAAATTAAAACAGCGTTGGACGAAGTGTATGTCTCAAAGGAGACTATGTCGAAAAATTAAAACGATTTATCCCAAACACATAAGTAGTTTCTGTTTTATTGATTGGCGACTCCATGGAGTGTCCTGTGCACCACGACCAGATAATGGATATAGTTGGAAGGAGAGACAGCATTGGTCGTATTTTTTTGTTGTATTAACCGCAAAATCGATTTTCGGTCACTAAGTGACCATCCTCAGTGCTGTAATATACAATTTAAATTGGTAGGCACTGGTGTCAACAAGCTTGTTTAAACTGGTAGGCACTGGTGTCAACAAGCTTGTTGACACCAGTGCCTACCAATTTAAATTGTATATTACAGCACTGAGGATGGTCACTTAGTGACCGAAAATCGATTTTGCTGTTAATAAAGGAAAAACATACGAGCAATGCTGTCTCTCCTTCCAAGTTTCTGTTTTTGCACGCACTTTTCAAACGCCACTCGTATTCATTTGATACAATCCAGATGAAAAATAGATGTAGCTTGTCACCTGTGGGCGCTGCAACATTTTGTTTTCGTTGAAATCAAAAAACTTTAAGTTACCCTTGGAAATATTACGTTGGTGGGTAAGTTCATTGTCGAGAAATCGGAGCATTACGACATAATCTTCTGTTTGAGTTCAATAGGGGTATGACAGCAACGGAAGCAGCCAGAAACTTTGACGCCATGGACGGGGATAATACCGTTAGACGCAGCTCGTTGTAAGGGGGAATGGTTTTGACATTAGAGAATTTCTATGTTGAAGAAGACCTTTGGGATTTGATGCAGATAGTTTAAAGGTAACAACCTACAACGACCCGCATCAGTGTACTCGAGAATTGGCAAATGTGATGGACGGTGATCATCCCACCATTGTGCAACATTTGCATGTAGTGGAAAATGTTCACAAATCGGCATGCTCTAAGCCAAAATCACAGAAATCAGCAGGTGGCCAAGTGTGCATCTCTGTTTTCTCGTCATCAACTGCTTCGTGAACAACACCGATCATTCGTATCCTGTATAGTTATTAGTGATGACAAATGGTGTCTTTATACTAACAAGGAGAGGCCGCCAATTGTGAAATTCAGATTGGATTCATACTGCGCATAATAAAAGCTCATGGCCAGAGGTGTAATGTGGCAAAGCACCAAGATGCACTTCTCAGCCGTTGTCGAGAAAATCGACGGTTAAAAGAAACCGTTGCGGTGAAATACTCTCTATGATCAATAGTTTTCTACAGCGTCGTGGCGCAGCGGTAAGCGCTAGGGTTCGTAATCCGAAGGTCGCCGGATCGAATCTCGCGCCATGCAATTTTTTTTATTATTAGTTTTTTGTAATTCAAATATATATATATATATATATATATATATATATATATATATATATATATATATACTCCTGGAAATTGAAATAAGAACACCGTGAATTCATTGTCCCAGGAAGGGGAAACTTTATTGACACATTCCTGGGGTCAGATACATCACATGATCACACTGACAGAACCACAGGCACATAGACACAGGCAACAGAGCATGCACAATGTCGGCACTAGTACAGTGTATATCCACCTTTCGCAGCAATGCAGGCTGCTATTCTCCCATGGAGACGATCGTAGAGATGCTGGATGTAGTCCTGTGGAACGGCTTGCCATGCCATTTCCACCTGGCGCCTCAGTTGGACCAGCATTCGTGCTGGACGTACAGACCGCGTGAGACGACGCTTCATCCAGTCCCAAACATGCTCAATGGGGGACAGATCCGGAGATCTTGCTGGCCAGGGTAGTTGACTTACACCTTCTAGAGCACGTTGGGTGGCACGGGATACATGCGGACGTGCATTGTCTTGTTGGAACAGCAAGTTCCCTTGCCGGTCTACGAATGGTAGAACGATGGGTTCGATGACGGTTTGGATGTACCGTGCAGTATTCAGTGTCCCCTCGACGATCACCAGTGGTGTACGGCCAGTGTAGGAGATCGCTCCCCACACCATGATGCCGGGTGTTGGCCCTGTGTGCCTCGGTCGTATGCAGTCCTGATTGTGGCGCTCACCTGCACGGCGCCAAACACGCATACGACCATCATTGGCACCAAGGCAGAAGCGACTCTCATCGCTGAAGACGACACGTCTCCATTCGTCCCTCCATTCACGCCTGTCGCGACACCACTGGAGGCGGGCTGCACGATGTTGGAGCGTGAGCGGAAGACGGCATAACGGTGTGCGGGACCGTAGCCCAGCTTCATGGAGACGGTTGCGAATGGTCCTCGCCGTTACCCCAGGAGCAACAGCGTCCCTAATTTGCTGGGAAGTGGCGGTGCGGTCCCCTACGGCACTGCGTAGGATCCTACGGTCTTGGCGTGCATCCGTGCGTCGCTGCGGTCCGGTCCCAGGTCGACGGGCACGTGCACCTTCCGCCGACCACTGGCGACAACATCGATGTACTGTGGAGACCTCACGCCCCACGTGTTGAGCAATTCGGCGGTACGTCCACCCGGCGTCCCGCATGCCCACTATACGCCATCGCTCAAAGTCCGTCACCTGCACATACGGTTCACGTCCACGCTGTCGCGGCATGCTACCAATGTTAAAGACTGCGATGGAGCTCCGTATGCCACGGCAAACTGGCTGCCACTGACGGCGGCGGCGCACAAATGCTGCGCAGCTAGCGCCATTCGACGGCCAACACCGCGGTTCCTGGTGTGTCCGCTGTGCCGTGCGTGTGATCATTGCTTGTACAGCCCTCTCGCAGTGTCCGGAGCAAGTATGGTGGGTCTGACACACCGGTGTCAATGTGTTCTTTTTTCCATTTCCCGGAGTATATATATATATATATATATATATATATATATATATATATATATATATAAACTATTAATGAATTGCTTATGCATGCTGGTGAAGGCGGATCGCTCTCCAATTGTACCGCCTCCATTTTTCCGTTTTTTTAGCAGGGTGTACCAAAGCTCTCCCGTCCCCACTGATTTTCGACGATGTTATACGTTGCGCTAGGGACCGGATCTACCTTCTTTCGAAGTTAGCGGGCAACTACGCTGTTATGCGGCGGCTCGTTTCGGCCCATTCAACATCTGTCCTTCAAGTGTTACGAGCGAGTAACGGAATTTATATTTCATATCTGCCACAGCGAATTTGTGTTCGTGGTGTCTCTATTCTAATTCGAACGTTTGACTTACGCTATACGTATGCGTTTCGTAATATCGTTTCTACGTCTTCCGTTAACTATACGTGGTTAACATTATGAAGACAATTAATAACATTTGTGAAATACAACTTTGTTTGCGGAAAACATAATGATGTTCGAAGTCGCCAGTTTTTCCACGACAAACGACTTTCAACAACTTATTATATGCATAATTGTTGCAACTGATTGCCAGGAATTATATATATATATATATATATAGATATATATATATATATATATATATATATATATATATATATACATTTGAATTAAAAAAAACAAATACTAAAAAAAAATTGCATGGTGCGAGATTCGATCCGGCGACCTTCGGACTACAAACCCAAGCGCTTACCGCTGCGCCACGACGCTGTGGAAGATTGTTAATCGTAGAGGGTATTTCACGGCAACGGTTTCTTTTAACTGTCGATTTTCTCGACAACGGCTGAGAAGTGCATCTTGGTGCTTTGCCACATTACATCTCTGGCCATGAGCTTTTATTCTGCGCAGTATGAATCGAATCTGAATTTCACAATTGACGGCCTCCCCTTGTAAGATAGGGAAAGGAAAGGAGTAGTTGAGTCCCAGTGAAGCAGCAACTCAGGATATAAAGACCTCGGCACACCCACAAAGGATAGAGTCAAACCGGCCGGTGTGGCCGAGCGGCTCTAGGCGCTTCAGTCTGGAACCGCGTGACCACTACAATCGCAGGTTCGAATCCTGCCTCGGGCATGGGTGTGTGTGATGTCCTTAGGTTAGTTAGGGATAAGTAGATTTAAGTTCTAGGGGACTGATGACTTCAGATGTTAAGTTCAGTAGTGTTCAGAGCCATTTGAATCATTTGATAGTGTCACGCATCTGCTAGAATAGTAACACTGTGGTGTACTACAAATTGCTTCCCTCAGACCTAACCACCAGCAGTGGGCGAAAGAATGCCATTGCTTTAGACATTGTTATGCTGCATGTCAGCGCTGAACCTATTGCTCTGTTTTTGGCTTTTCCATGATACCCTGTCCCCTTAACCTACTGTGCCAGTTTCTCCTCATCTCCCTCTTTATATCAAATTAGTTTCAAATTAATTATGCAGATTAATTAAATTGCTCAATCGAACCACCCCTTCCCCTCCCCTTAACGTATTGTTCTGATAAGTCGTTAACGACTCCTGATGTTTGATTTATGACCCCTTGGGGATAATCAGTCTTTCTCAGAAATCGCCATCCCAACCCCTCCCCTCTCCTCCTACACCCCTCAAGGAAAAGGGGCAGTTGCTCAGTTCTGAGCCATTTTTCCCCCTCCTAGGAGATCCCCACGAGTTCTCTCCCCTCCCCAACTTCACCATTCCTCACCTGGAAAGTGGTGAGAAGAATGTGCTGGAGAGGAAGGATTTTAGGACACGCAAATCAAATCAGTGGTAATAATCTATTGGCGCCATATTCTTTATTTAATCAGTTTGGGAAATAATACAGTTGCAGTACGTCCATTCATGATGTCACCTAATGTCCTACTGGTGGATGCTGGTGCAGTATCTTACTGCAACGATCCCACAACCCATTGGTTCCCCTGATATACAGAGGTGCGTTTGACTGATTGCTTGCACATTTCCCAGGAAACACCTCATCAAATTGATTGACTGTGTGGAATAATGCAGTATGAGGGAAAAACAGCCACTGTGTATCCGAGGTCTTGTATGCACCATTGCATGACTACACAACCACCCTCCTCCACCACCACAACCCATACCTGGCGATAAAAAAATTCCAATCACGTCTCCACACTGGCCGCAGAGCAGACATGCTCGGATCCACAGCCACGCTCTCCACCTCACCTACTCTTGAACGTGCAGGCCAGGAGAGAGGTGTCAACACACAGGACTCGTTTGTGTGGCACACAGCGAGAGCGCCTGTGGAGATCGAAAACTGCCCCATTGTCCTCACATCTCTAGCCGTGCCACATGCTCACAGGCCAGAGAGGTTGTTAACAGGGTAACGGGCAGTCAGCCAGATGCCCGCGAACAGGAGAGACCGGTACATGCATTGGCAACATAGGCAGTTGTGTACACATCTCCAGTAGAGGTGGGTCGAACTCGTTCATTCCCGTGAACTACTTCATTCTTTTCACTCTTTGCCGTGAAGCGTTCAAATGAAGTAGTTCATTCACGAAGTACGGAAGCCTGGCGAAGTTGCCCAGTTCGCCGCTCAGCCGCGGCTACGCTCGCATCGCCTCGCTCGTACAAAAAGCTTCGTAATACTTCATAATTTTACCAACAGATGGCCGAACTATGCAGTAACGTGCACGCAACGTTTTACGCTCTTACAGCGTCTGAGCTAACTTAAATAGAGCATGGTCGAAGGGGACAAAGGAAAGATAAACAGAGAAGCCTGTCACATATAAAGAAGGTATTACATTTAATCTTGCTCGACATTTTCTCATGAAGCGCCCAAAAAAGTCTTTATCTGCCAAGTGAAACATTATTTGTTGTATTCATGGACTGAAAACTAGGGCTACAAACGAAATGCATTCCAGTTTTATGTTCCTTTTAAAATTTAATCCAAAATAGACTGTGTATGTTTACCACTGTCACAAAGTCTATATATCTACGTTAGGTAATTATTCAGAAGTTTTCCTGTAGATTTTATTTTTGTTGAGAATAATAACCCTCCAGATTCAAAACAGTTTAAACTGTCACCTGCAGTCATTGGTACGATTTCAGGTAGAATCCCTCTTTCAGTGTTATTAACAAACCTTTTATTTTCATGTTGGCTGTGCGTGCTCACACAGCCAGCCTCTTCGTTTGCATCTGTAATATTCATTGGTCCGCAAGATGTCAGCACTGCAGGTAGCAGCTGACGCTGCCTTCCCCTCGCCCCTCACCGCCGCAACCCCTCACAAACCTATAATTTCCCACAAACGCCGCGCGATTCGTCGACAGGCAGTAGAGGGGGAACTGAAGTGAAGGGAGAATGAGTGACGTAGCGCCGATGTAGTGAGAGAGGGGAAGAGAGTGAGTGAACTAGAAAGAAGTGTGGAGTGTGCCATCTGTGAAGAGTTTGAAGTACCAGTTCATTGAAATTGAGTGGTTAGTTCACACTTCACTGGAGTGAAGCGTTCATTTGAACGACTCATTCACGAGCTCCCCATCACTAATCTCCAGATGCTCAAAGGCCTGAGAGACTGTTCTTGTGACCAGTGAGCAGCTATATGGTCACACCACCTTACAATGGTTTTTCTTCGTAATAAAACATAATCATAAACAAACGTTTTTCAAACCAAGTAATTAAATTTCCATCGCAAAATTGGACATAATGCTAAATATATCCAAGGTCTTGTATTCACCGACATCTCACAACACAAGGACCCTACTCCGCCATAACGTTTCCCTGAAACTAATGCGGTGACAAAAACCTTTCAATCACATATACAAGGCTATTACAAATGATTGAAGCGATTTCTTAAATTCACTGTAGCTCCATTCATTGACATATGGTCACGACACACTACAGATACGTAGAAAAACTCATAAAGTTTTGTTCGGCTGAAGCCGCACTTCAGGTTCCTGCCGCCAGAGCGCTCGAGAGCGCAGTGAGACAAAATGGCGACAGGAGCCGAGAAATCGTATGTCGTGCTTGAAATGCACTCACATCAGTCAGTCATAACAGTGCAACGACACTTCAGGACGAAGTTCAACAAAGATCCACCAACTGTTAACTCCATTCGGCGATGGTATGCGCAGTTTAAAGCTTCTGGATGCCTCTGTAAGGGGAAATCAACGGGTCGGCCTGCAGTGAGCGAAGAAACGGTTGAACGCGTGCGGGCAAGTTTCACGCGTAGCCCGCGGAAGTCGACGAATAAAGCAGTCATGGAGCTAAACATACCACAGCCGACGGTTTGGAAAATCTTACGGAAAAGGCTAAAGCAGAAGCCTTACCGTTTACAATTGCTACAAGCCCTGACACCCGATGACAAAGTCAAACGCTTTGAATTTTCGGCGCGGTTGCAACAGCTCATGGAAGAGGATGCGTTCAGTGCGAAACTTGTTTTCAGTGATGAAGCAACATTTTTTCTTAATGGTGAAGTGAGCAGACACAATGTGCGAATCTGGGTGGTAGAGAATCCTCACGCATTCGTGCAGCAAATTCGCAATTCACCAAAAGTTAACGAGTTTTGTACAATCTCACGGTTTAAAGTTTACGGCCCCTTTTTCTTCTGAGAAAAAAACGTTACAGGGCACGTGTATCTGGACATGCTGGAAAATTGGCTCATGTCACAACTGGAGACCGACAGTGCCGACTTCATCTTTCAACAGGATGGTGCTCCACTGCACTTCCATCATGATGTTCGGCATTTCTTAAACAGGAGATTGGAAAACCGATGGATCGGTCGTGGTGGAGATCATGAGCAGCAAGTCATGTCATGGCCTCCACGCTCTCCCGATTTAACCCCATGCGATTTCTTTCTGTGGGGTTATGTGAAAGATTAAGTGTTTAAACCTCCTCTACCAAGAAACGTGCCAGAACTGCGAGCTCGCATCAACGATGCTTTCGAACTCATTGATGGGGACATGCTGCGCCGAGTGTGGGAGGAACTCGATTATCGGCTTGATGTCTGCCGAATCACTAAAGGGGCACATATCGAACATTTGTGAATGCCTAAAAAAACTTTGAGTTTTTGTATGTGTGTGCAAAGCATTGTGAAAATATCTCAAATAATAAAGTTATTGTAGAGCTGTGAAATCGCTTCAATCATTTGTAATAACCCTGTAATGTTGTTTGATCTTTGGTGAGAAGGGAGTGTTCAGATTTACTGTGGATTTAGTGAAATTGTGGGAGGTAGTAAATGTAGTCTTGTGAAAGCCTCCCAGGGATGGAAACAGTCTAATTTAAAGTTTAGTGGAGTTTCAAAGTCTCCTATTTAATCATTTACTTGAAAGTAGAAGATTGTGGTAATAAAGACAATTTGCAGTTTCTTTTAAAGATTAAAAGCTCTTAAAACTGAGGCTTATAAAGTGTTGCTTAGTTAATAATCATAGTGCTGCCTGTAGTAAATTTTAGAAGGTGAGTCAGTTTCTTGTAAATTTGTCAACATTGTGTCTCACTGTAGTAAAAGTCGTGAACTGTATTTATGGAGAGTTATACACTTATGCTTCTCCTAAGCACTTGTTTCTTTTGGGCATTGAAAGTGCATATTAATAGTGTAATAAAATCCACAGGTTATCCTTTACCACTATTTATGAAAACAATAATTTATTTATTCAAATGACATTGAGAAGTAACTTGTTAGTGAATTCCATTTAACTTTCATTCCAAACAGAATAGTATTTAGTTGAGAGATACTTAACCTGTGACCAGTTCTTAATTTTGCAGTGACCTACATTTATAATTTCATGCCAGCTAGGAAAATGTTTGAACAATAATACTGAACCTATGTCGAATTAATAATTCTGCAGTGAATGTTAATAGTAATGTTATGAAGACCATTCAGTTTGAACAAGTCCTGAAAGTAATAGTGTGGTTCGGTATCTGTTATATTTTTGCAAATAGTTTGTGCTGCTCTAGCTGTTAGCTTCAATCTTACCGTAAACATATGTATGTGTCAGATTTCATTGCACTCGCGTGTGACAAAGTATAGGTTGTGTTTATCCATTAAAGTTACTAATAACTATTTCCTTGAACAAGAAAGTTAATCATTTTCTTGCCTAATTAGGCTGGCGACCGTTTTCTTTATCCGTTAAACAGTGCATATAAGCAAAAATTTTGTTTGTTACTGTTCAAATATTTACGCAATTCTGACCTTCATTTCCGATAAGCCACCCCCGTTAGGTACAACACGGTCAACACAACAAAATTCCTCTCAGAAGGTAACACTGCTCTGTTGCTTTATACCATAACTGCTTTAAGGGGCTCCGAAAAGGCTCAAAATCATAAAAAGTTCAATTTTTACTTTTTTTGCGTTTTCTGAATCTGCAGACTATTACCTTTTAATAGATATATAATTTATTCAATTCCGAAGACTACAACTATTTTTAAATTTTTTTTGAAATGTGTTCTACATGGGTGTGACCCACTGTGGCGCTGTTAAACTGCTGTCAAATGGTGTTATTATTAACGTCCGTGTTCATCAGGTACATTTTAGTGATGTGAGATAAAGTATGTGTTGTGGCTAACCTGTGATGGTTCAATATATATCGCTGGTGTGATTGTCGATTGTTTCATGTTTATTTACTCTGTCGTTATCTCGAAAATATTCGTAATTAATTCTGTTTCTTGAAGTTTTGTTGAAGTATAATAATGAGTAAAAGTAAAGTTATTAGAAATCCTCTGAAGGCTTTTAAGAAAAGTAGAAATGTTGGAAAACCAAAGGTATGTGTTATTACTGTAAACAATAAAGACGATAACCAAGTGAGTGAACCTAACCTCTCAAGTACATCTACCCATAGCAGTCAAAGTGGGAAAGAAAATACTTCACAGAAGAAGCTTGGTTCAATGAGTGAAAACTATGAATATTTTATGGGCGAATCGGATGTGAACGAAATATTTGATATGTCGGTTCTCAAAGGAATTTTTTCAAACTGTGTAAGATGTATTCATTGTAGTGAAGTTGGTCTGGAACTCTCCATAATAAAGCACGTAGGACTTGCTAGTGAAATACAACTGAAATGTGATAAGTGTTCATACATGACCACCTTTTGGAACAGTGTTGCAGTAACTGCAACTGAAGAAAATGGTAGCAAAATCTACGAACACAACAACGAGCGATGCTTGCTTTAGACAAGGAACGCCTTCGGGCTGCAGACAGGGCAGTAAAGAGTCTATAAATACAAGCAAGAGTAAACAGGAGGAGGAACAAGAGGAAGCTGGAGGAGGAGTTTGCAGAGGATGAAGATAATCCATCCTATGGACCTGGAATGCACTAAAAAGTTAATCCAATCTTTGTCGCTCGATTCCCAAAACTTTTATTTTCTCATACTAATTACATGTTTTCTAAGGATCTTCCAAACATATTTGTTTCAAACTTTCAGTAAATGTTACACAGTACCTTCTGCATAATTTAACACAGCCTTTTTCCAAAAAACTGTATATTTTTGAATATATAAATAAAAAATTGCAAAAAAAATGTTGTGAATTTTCATTACAATTGAAAAAAAATCATCTTTAATAACTGAACTAAAATTTTGTAAAATCCCTGTGTTAAGTTGTAGCCCATATTCCAATAAATAATCTGTAAAAATTTCAACTTCCTACCTCAAATACTTTGTGAGGAAAGATGTAATTTATAAGCGTTATTTTAACATTGCAAGTATAGGGCGTTCCGGAGCCCCTTAACAAGATAGTTTTATTTCACAACCTGCCTCCAGCTTCGAGGTTATGGTATAGCAGTAGCAGACGGTAGTATTGTAACGTGCTACAGGATATACGCATCATTACGCGAGGTGAGACCTGTTACTACCAGTACGATTGGGACAGCAGGCGACGGTCAGTGGCACAGTGTCCATATTCTTCGCCTCCCGAAAGAAGTCAGCTGATGGAGTTCAAGACCGGACGACATCGATCACCTTTTTTGACAGCAAGTGTTTGATCAACTACGAACTTCTACCCTGGGGAGGCGGGGAAGACGATAACTCCAAACCACTGAGTGTCGCTCGGTCTGCGGGTCGTACTGGTAGTAGCAGGTCCATCTGTTGTAGTGATGCGAATATCCAACGATGCGTGGCTACGGTGCTTTGAGAGATTCCACAAGAAGCTTTTGCTTACCGTTTCCAATAGCTTAACTACCGATTTCGGAGGTGTGTTTCAGCCAGAGGTGATTACTCTGAAGGTGAGTAAAGGTTTGTAATATTTGCTGTGACCAGTGACCGAACTTTTCAGATACATCTCGTGTACGGGAGTAACCATCCGGAGGTGTCCACGGAAGATGGTAGGCCATACAAACTAGTTGTAGGAAAAGCAGATACTAGGCTTTCATTGAGTGAACATGAACAAAATGTAATTCATCCACAAAAGAGGTAGCTCGATGCACTCGTTCGATGTGTCACGTGTGTTGTTCGTCATTTTGGCATCCATAGCAGGTAGCAGTGACGGCCCGACAACGCGTCCGTGCCTCCTTGCCATCAGTGATTTCGTCCGAATTAATACATGTAGGGCTCGGCCAGAAATGAAAGCGACAGAGGGCCAAGTGTGAACGTGGAGAGTACACAGTGGTAATAAGGGGGTCGTGGGCTCGAGTCTGTATGCAGAAACTTTTGTTTATCTTAAATTTTCTTACGTTAATGACACTGTAAATAAACCATAACAATGTTCTATATATTGTTTTTTTTTAATACGATGCAGTGAACAAGCGACGCAAACGTGACAACTACAAAGTCACATCACTGGCTACATTTTGAAATGAATCACGTTAACAGTTTTGATTACAAGAACTTACTGCATCGGGATAAAGCTAGCATTGAAACTATTAAGATCAATCACATATGAATGACAAACATTTTTTAGATGGAAAAAGACTTCAGTATGGCAAGTTATATAGTTTAAAGCTTCTGGATGCCTCTGTAAGGGTAAATCAACGGGTCGGCCTGCAGTGAGCGAAGAAACGGTTTAACGCGTGCGGGCAAGTTTCACGCGTAGCCCGCAGAAGTCGACGAATAAAGCAAGCTGGGAGCTAAACGTACCACAGCCGACGGTTTGGAAAATCTTACAGAAAAATCTAAAGCAGAAGCCTTACCGTTTCGAACTCATTGATGGGGACATGCAACACCGAGTGTGGGAGGAACTTGATTATCGGCTTGATGTCTGCCGAATCACTAAAGGGGCACATATCGAACATTTGTAAATGCCTAAAAAAACTTTTTGAGTTTTTGTATGTGTGTGCAAAGCATTGTGAAAAGATCTCAAATAATAAAGTTATTGTAGAGCTGTGTAATCGCTTCAATCATTTGTAATAACCCTGTACTTCCGATTCCACTGTCTGCCAACTGTGCCGAGCCGCAGTCACGCATCCGGTGGGGACACGGCATCGACGCACGGGCGCCGTTCGGGAGGGACCTGCACACGCATTGATCATGCTGGCAGCTGCACGCCTACACCCCGGCGTCGTCAAGATGACCACGCTGAATGCTCAGAGGTCGGCGACACCGCCCACGGCTGCCACACCTGACATGTTGCAACGAGCTGATGTTGCCATTCCCCCTTGACGGATGCCATTCGTGGAAGACATTTTGAGGACGATGCGGAGGTGATTCACACAGTGCAGCACTGGCTCCGCCAGCAGGACAAGGATTGGTACCGACAGGGCATGCACGCCCTTGTTTCGTGCTGCAGGAAGGCTGTAGAACAGGATGGAGATTATATGGTAAAATAGGGTGTGTAGATAAAACACCATTCTTTCGTGTGTATTAATCCTCATTATGTTCAATAAAGGATGGTTGAGTAAAAAAATTGGGTGCATTACTTTTTGGGCAACCCTTGTAACTCATAGAAATGAAAGACGCTGTCTCCAAAGATTTGGAGATGAGGATGACAATCACCTATGTCACCGAAACAGCGATCATGTACCTGGGTGCAATATGCGCCACCGATATGAGGAATCAGTGCTCTTAATCTCTTCGAAAACAGAACACTGAAACATTTACTACCCTGTCACTGTGGAAGATGAGATTAAACCTCGAGGTCATCACCTTTGAACAGCTGTTCGGAAACGCTCCACAACTCTTCAATTTCCAAATGTTGCGATGTCTTCTACATTTTTGTCAACAAAAAACACAGCCTCTGTATTTTATTTCAACGATCCTGTATGTTGTGGAACCAGCTTTGTTTACACGATGCTATTTCCACCTTTCTTTGGTTCAAATGGCTCTGAGCACTATTGGACTTAATTTCTGAGGTCATCAGTCCCCGAGAACTTAGAACTACTTAAACTTAACTAACCTAAGGACATTACACACATCCATGCCCGAGGCAGGATTCGAACCTGCGACCGTTGAGGTTGCGCGATTCCATACTGTAGAGCCTACAACCGCTCCGCCACTCCGGCCGCCCTTTCTTTGGGATCCATTGGATTGAAGCATCATAATGTCAGTTTAGCACCTAACATAGACCTCAAATTCAGGGTAGAAAAATTAAATGTTTACGCAGCTGTAGTCATACACTGCTTCTATATGTTGTACAAAAAAGAGAAAAGAAAAAAATAAAGAAAAGCCATTGTATCAAACTGTTTATGAAACAACAATACAAGAACCCTCTTGTGACTGATGGTCTGTGGGATATGGTCTTCCTCCAGTACAGGCGACAAAGCTTTACACAGGTCTGTGGAAGCGACTTCGATCAGTGGTCGCCTGCTCGAATGAACAGTACATGTATATTTAATGTAATCACCAAATATCGTCGATGTCAACACGCAGATGACATTTGTTTTCGATACGTTGGAAGAGAAAGACACAGTAAACTCTTACTGACTTCTCTACAAGGTGATCTTAGAGAAGTTTTTGTAGTTCATAGTTTTACACCATTCGATGTTACAAAAATACTGAGGAGGAAGAGAGAGAATACAATGAACGAGATTAGGACATGTAGAGGGGAGCAGGGGAGATATTTATAAACACTCATATTCGAAAGCAGAAAGGTGGAAGGAGTATATAGAGGGTCTATATAAGGGCGATGTACTTGAGGACAATATTATGGAAATGGAAGAGGATGTAGATGAAGATGAAATGGGAGATATGATACTGCGTGAAGAGTTTGACAGAGCACTGAAAGACCTGAGTCGAAACAAGGCCCCCGGAGTAGACAACATTCCATTGGAACTACTGACGGCCGTGGGAGAGCCAGTCCTGACAAAACTCTACCATCTGGTGAGCAAGATGTATGAAACAGGCGAAATACCCTCAGACTTCAAGAAGAATATAATAATTCCAATCGCAAAGAAAGCAGGTGTTGACAGATGTGAAAATTACCGAACTATCAGCTTAATAAGTCACAGCTGCAAAATACTAACACGAATTCTTTACAGACGAATGGAAAAACTAGTAGAAGCCAACCTCGGGGAAGATCAGTTTGGATTCCGTAGAAACACTGGAACACGTGAGGCAATACTGACCTTACGACTTATCTTAGAAGAAAGATTAAGGAAAGGCAAACCTACGTTTCTAGCATTTGTAGACTTAGAGAAAGCTTTTGACAATGTTGACTGGAATACTCTCTTTCAAATTCTAAAGGTGGCAGGGGTAAAATACAGGGAGCGAAAGGCTATTTACAATTTGTACAGAAACCAGATGGCAGTTATAAGAGTCGAGGGATATGAAAGGGAAGCAGTGGTTGGGAAGGGAGTAAGACAGGGTTGTAGCCTCTCCCCGATGTTGTTCAATCTGTATATTGAGCAAGCAGTAAAGGAAACAAAAGAAAAATTCGGAGTAGGTATTAAAATTCATGGAGAAGAAATAAAAACTTTGAGGTTCGCCGATGACATTGTAATTCTGTCAGAGACAGCAAAGGACTTGGAAGAGCAGTTGAATGGAATGGATAGTGTCTTGAAAGGAGGACATAAGATGAACATCAACAAAAGCAAAACAAGGATAATGGAATGTAGTCTAATTAAGTCGGGTGATGCTGAGGGAATTAGATTAGGAAATGAGGCACTTAAAGTAGTAAAGGAGTTTTGCTATTTGGGGAGCAAAATAACTGATGATGGTCGAAGTAGAGAGGATATAAAATGTAGGCTGGCAATGGCAAGGAAAGCGTTTCTGAAGAAGAGAAATTTGTTAACATCCAGTATTGATTTAAGTGTCAGGAAGTCATTTCTGAAAGTATTCGTATGGAGTGTAGCCATGTATGGAAGTGAAACATGGACGATAAATAGTTTGGACAAGAAGAGAATAGAAGCTTTCGAAATGTGGTGCTACAGAAGAATGCTGAAGATTAGATGGGTAGATCACATAACTAATGAGGAAGTATTGAATAGGATTGGGGAGAAGAGAAGTTTGTGGCACAACTTGACCAGAAGAAGGGATCGGTTGGTAGGACATGTTCTGAGGCATCAAGGGATCACCAATTTAGTATTGGAGGGCAGCGTGGAGGGTAAAAATCGTAGAGGGAGACCAAGAGATGAATACACTAAGCAGATTCAGAAGGATGTAGGTTGCAGTAGGTACTGGGAGATGAAAAAGCTTGCACAGGATAGAGTAGCATGGAGAGCTGCATCAAACCAGTCTCAGGACTGAAGACCACAACAACAACAACATTCGACTTCAATGAACTGTATGTGTTAACCTCCTGAATTTGTTTGTGCAGTCCACGTATACTCTGTATAGTTGTGAATTTCCCCCGTACGTCAGGGTGCTATTTTTTTTCACTGTGATAGGTCTCCATATAGTCAGTGATGGGTGCAAGCCTAGGCAGTCTTCTAAGTAGTAAAACAGTGCTGTTGTAGCATGGTGGGATTTCGAGAGAATTATCAGGAGTCTTAACTGGCGCTGGACTTCTCTTACTCGTCGGAATCTGGATTCAAATGCTACTCGTATATATCGAAGACTGGAGGATTCGTGAGAATACAGCAGGTAACCTATACTCTGACAGAAATGGAGTTGAGAGGTGAGCTCTGTACCGCTTCTTCTACGTGTTGTGGACAAACATATTACAACCTCTGACATACGTCTCACGAAGTGACTGCAGTCAGAAAGTTAGGAGCTAACAAGAACGCTTTTGTCGAGAGACAATCAGCACGAAAAGTTAGATGTTTGTTTTCTCGATAAATAAGGGACAGTGTTAAAAAATGGTTCAAATGGCTCTGAGCACTATGGGACTCAACTGCTGTGGTCATCAGTCCCCTAGAACTTAGAACTACTTAAACCTACCTAACCTAAGGACATCACACACATCCATGCCCGAGGCAGGATTCGAACCTGCGACCGTAGCAGCAGCGCGGCTCCGGACTGGAGTGCCTAGAACCGCACGGCCACCGCGGCTGGCCGGGACAGTGTTCTGTGACTTGTGTGTGCCTATAAATGGGTGAGCTGAAACCTTAATAGGTAGACTAAATTTGCACACACATCTGTACGCATATCTCCCAAGCCATCATACGGAGCGTTGAGAAGGGTACCCTAGACCAGTACTATAGTTCAATTCTTTTACCTTGGCGGCTCGCGCATGCCCGCCCAGACGTGGGAGATTGCTGCGTTGCCAGTTGCACGCGACGCACGCGCCAATAGAAGCAGCGCCATGTATAGCATAGTTCGCAAGCTTACGTTTAAGCGCGTCTCGCACGGAGCAAGATTCGCTGTAAGTTTCCTTGCTGGCTCGCGCGGCGGCTACCTTGCGGGCTCCGTTGTCTGCTAGCGGGCTACCTTGCTGGGAACCTTGTAAGATTTCCAGGATAGGTCCGGTGCTATTTTTCTTGCAAGGTTCCCTGCGTGCTACCTGCGTTGGTCAATCATGAGGCGTTTCGTTTGTGACGTCAGACGCGGAAAGCTTGGGCGGGAAGCCTTTGTTGATAGTCGCTTTTCTGCTGTTGTGAGGTGCGGTAGGAAGTTCTTATAATTATTAAATAATGGCACCGCAGTGGTCCAAGGAAGCGATTGAAGCATTGATATGTACTTATAGGGAAGAACAATGTCTGTACGTCGTGAAAAGCGCAAACTATTATAATAAACACTTGCGTGCAGAGGCACTCGAAAGAGTTGCAAATACCAATACATCCATTCGTATAAAATTTGCAAAGGATTTACGATCTTCTATTCTATAAAATAAAGTCGTACATTTAGATTAAAGTTCAGTCTTGATCACGTTATGTCTATTTTAATGAGTAACCGGTTTCGGTTTTTTCTATAAAACCATCATCAGACCCATTGGCTCCCTTGGGTTGGTAGGTGGAGCTCTCCTTGCTGCTGTGCAGTCAACTGATCAGTTGACTGCACAGCAGCAAGGAGAGCTCCACCTACCAACCCAAGGGAGCCAATGGGTCTGATGATGGTTTTATAGAAAAAACCGAAACCGGTTACTCATTAAAATAGACATAACGTGATCAAGACTGAACTTTAATCTAAATATAATAATTAATTGATCACTGAATTCCAAAAATGTTTACCAAAAAAGTCGTATATAATAGTCATTATTGGTATATTTATAAAATCAAACAGTAATGAAATGGTGATACTTTTCAAACAAAAGTAGGTGTTACGCGAATTAACCTCAACTCTTTATAAAGCATGGAGAGCACACCTTTTCCAGCGTTTCTCCTCTTAATCCAGTTTTTCGTCCATTCTTTCTTTCTTCTTCTCTCATTAGCATGCATTTCTGCATCGTTTAGCACCAAAACAGCTAATAACGCCAGTTTCCTCTGAACATCTGTACCTGAAGCAGCCATCTTCGTTCGATACAACATGCAGCCGATCACAACACAACTAGCTGCCGATCTTGCACCGTGGGAGAGCTTCGGCATGGAAGATAGCCGGCTGCTTTCTCTGCAAGCCGGCAGGCATGCACGCCATCTCGCAAACTTGCGGCGAACCTTGCTCCGTGTGAGACGGGCTTTAGGGGGGAGCACGCAGTTCATGAAGTAAAGCCACCACGGCCGCATTAACCCTTTCGCTGCTACTAAGACGTGCTCCCTGCATTCCGCGCTGTGCGCGATTTTGTCACTGCACTGCTCACCTGTGCAGACACATCGTGTTCCGACTGCTTTGACACTCTTATCAATCGATTCCACAAAAATTATTTGGCCCAAAAATTAGATTTTTACACATCTTCTTGACTGATACCTTCCCCCCATAAATGACTTAGTTTTGTTTCGATGTTCAACGCAGTTATTGTGCAGCATTAGATGTAGTAAACCATTGCACGAAATTTTGAAGAGTTTGCAGAGGTAAAAGTCCATAGAGTATACTTTCCGTATGGTCGATTTTAGTTGCCACAATGTTGAAAATGAAATGTGGACAAGATACCTAAATTTCATATAAAATTTACTGTATAACAATAGCTCATTTAAGTACCACATAGGTGTCGTATGTAATATTGAGAAATATTCCGTCTTTCGCGACTGTAACAAAAGTTTTATTTACATTGAGCACGTTTGGCTTTATTTTAAAGCACTTCAATCAATCAAAAGGAAGTAGACAAAATACATTAAACAAAACTGTGGACTTACAAAAACATTAGGACTTAAATATACCATCTATCAGTGAAGTGCTCTGAGCTATGTCAAATATAATTTTTGTGTGTGGCACACACCAACATCATTTATTTGCTAAAACACTGATCTGCCAACACAAACGTTGAATATTGTGTTATCGCAGCACAAAACTACGAAAGGTGACTTGGCAATGGAGGAAACAAAATACTGTCCACTGAAGATGCTTCAAAAGAGAGAAACACGTCTGGTCTAAATAAGCCCCTTATTACAGTTGCAGAAGAGGAATATATTTCAGTACCATTGGTAAAACTGTGACTGTGGAACAAAAACAAGAAAGAGAACACGAGTAGCATTGTGTATGTGCCATTGTGATAGAAGTGCTTTAAAGTAAAGCCAAACGCGTCCGGTGTAAATAATACTTTTATTACAGACGCGAAAGACGGAATATTTCTCAATATTACATACGACACCTACGTCGTACTTAAATTAAATGAGATATTGTTATACAGTAAATTTTATATGAAATTTAGGTATCTTGTCCACATTTCATTCTCAACATTGTGGCAACTAAAATCGACCATACGGAAAGTATACGCTATGGACTTCTACCTCTGCAAACTCTTCAAAATATATATTTAATGCTGCATAATAACTGCGTTGAACATCGAAAGCCGGCCGTGGTGGCCAAGCGGTTAAAGGCGCTACAGTCTGGAACCGCGCGGCCGCTACGGTCGCAGGTTCGAATCCTGCCTCGGGCATGGATGTGTGTGCTGTCCTTAGGTTAGTTAGGTTTAAGTAGTTCTAAGTTCTAGGGGACTGATGACCTTAGAAGTAAAGTCCCATAGTGCTCAGAGCCATTTGAACCATTTTTTTTTTTAACATCGAAACAAAATTAAGTCATTTATCGGGGGGGGAATCAGTCAAGAAGACGTGTAAAAATCAAATTTTTGGGCCAAATAGTTATTGTGAAACCGAATGATAAGCGTGTCAAAGCAGTGGGAACACCATGTGTCTGCACAGGCGAGCAGTGCAGTGATGAGAAAATCGCGCACAGTGTGGAATGCGGCGAGCACGTGTCTACTGCAGCGAAAGGGTTAATGAAGAGACAAAGCACTAGAAATTTCAAAAAATTGCATTAAAACGAATATAATTCGTGAAATAAGACACTTCGATATTGTTTTTAAATAATGAAAATATTAAGCACCACATAAGGTTTGAACTCATAACCTTTCGCCTAGCAGCCCAACACCTTAACCGTTCCGCTAACGCACCTCGTCTAACTATGTAATGCCATGAGGACTATAACACGTCACGCAAAATACTGACAAACACTGTTGGTATGACTATGAATTACTCACGCTTCGTCGAAGTACAATAGGAAATAAACAATTACCGCTGTTCTTTATTGCGAAAAAGCGGTTAGTGAGACCGATACAAACACCTTTCCTTGCTATCGCCTGAATTAGGAGTCTTATTGCTTGTTTGGTTTAATTAATTAATAGAATATGAAGCATCTGGTATAAAGAATGCTTTTTCCAAACTTTCTATAAAAGAATGTCTGCTATCAAGACATTGCTTTTGTTCTATTACTTTATTTATGACTGAACGTTTCTAAAACTGAAGACACTCGTCCATACTCTGCTCTGCAGTCGAGATCTGGCAACGTCGTTCTCTGTTCATTGGCTGACTGTGTTTTGTGACGTCAGATGCGCAGAACGAACCTAAACTCGGCCGCCAACATAAATGACGCGCACTTTTTTCTTTTTTAGTCATTTCCTTCCCACTTGCAAACAGAGAGAGGGAAAGAAAGACTTTCTATATGCGTCAATGTGACCGTTAATTTCTTGTAACGTATCTACGTGGTCCTTACACGTAATATATGATGGCAATGTTTGGCTCTTTCTGCAGTCAACTTCAAATGTTCTCAATAGTGTTCCTCGAAAAGGTCATCGCCTTCCCTCCAGGGATTCCCATTTGAGTTATTCGGCGAGGGTTGACTGAAGAGAAAAAATTACTCACCATGCAAAGGAGCTGTCAAGATCAGTTTAATTAATTTGTATTTCTGTGACATGCCGCCGAGTGGGTGGAGGCGTTGGCGAGAGTACCACGGATATGACTCGTTAGTTGGATCGATAACCGGCGTTTATTCGTTGTGACGAAATCTTTTAACAGAATTTCAGTTATCTATCTACAGAAGGAGACATGGCCATCGTAAAAAAATCTGCTATATTATCGAATTTGTGAAGTCACAGGTAGCATAAATTTAATATTCACAACTCCTGTGTGCTGACAGCTTAAGAGACTTCCAGGTGTCGAGCCATCTGGTAACTTCAAGAGAGTTGGAAAGTGAGGAGGCATCCTTAGGCAGAGGTAGCACTCTTAAGCCAAAAATTGGTTTAATATTCTAGTCCTGCGATGCAAGACATAACATATATTATGATGATGAGAACAGATTTTTCTCTCAGATGAGAGAATACTAAAAGGAAATATATTCGCAACAAATAACGATACTTTAGCGATGTGAAAATGCGTGTATGCTCCGATTTCTTCTGTCTTCGAAAATAACGTAAAACCGATGAATCTACACTTCGCCTGAGAAAGTCTAGAATTGGGTGAAGTGTATTTTTTTTAAACTGGGAAGAGTCCATGTCGGGGGTGGAAATGCAGCTAGAATTATATGTCCGAGTCGCACCTGCTTGTCTCGCAGCCTGCTGATGCTACCCGCAGGACTGGACGCGACATTTCAGTCCACTGGAAGCCGCGCCTTAACCTTCTACGGGTGGTTAGTTACAAAGAAGGTTTCGACCTGTCGGTTCTTGCCCACAGCCACGGGGACGAGTCCCGGCGGCAGCGCCCTCTGAATGGCTGAGTAGCATATTGGCCAGTATCTTGGGTGATTAGCGACAGAAGCGGACGTGTGTCTTGCGTGAGAAAATTCAGGATCACAAGTATTTTCGATCGACGACTATTCCCCCCCCCCCCCCATATAAACTGATCGGTTGATGACCTAGCGGTTGCAGTGACAATATGACTTCCTAAAATCGTATAGGGCCCCCAAGAGCACGCAGAAGTGCCGCAACACGACGTGGCATGGGCTCGAAAAATGTCTGAAGTAGTGCTGGAGGAAGCTGACACCACGAATCCTGCGGAGAACCGTAAGAGAGAATGGAGGTCTCTTCTGAACAGCAGGTTGCAAGGCAGCCCAGATATACTGAATAACGCTTGTGTCTGGGGACTTTGGTGGCCAGCGGAAGTGTTTAAACTCAGAAGGGTGTTCCTCGAGCCACTTATAACACTCCCCGTCTGCTAACTACTGTACCATAACCTCAATGCCAGAAGCAGGTTGTAACATAAAACAATTTTGTAAAAGTAACTATGGCACAAAGCAACAGAGCAGTGTTACCCTCTGAGAGGAATTTTGTTAAGTTGACCGTATTGTTCCTAATGGAAGTGGCTTATCGGAAATGAAAGTCAGAATTACGTTAATATTGGAATAGTGACAAACAAAATTTTGCCTAGCTATACTGATTATAGAATAAGGGAAACGGTCGCCAGCCTAATTAGGCAAGAGAAAGATTAACATTCTCGTTTATGAAAGTAGGTATAAGTAACTATAATGGACAACACAACAGACACAACCTAGACTTAGCAACACGCGAGTGCAATGAACTCTAACACACATATGTTTTAAGATTGAAGCTAACAGTTAGAGCAGCAGGAACTATTTTCAAAATTATAACAGGTACAGAAAAACACTATCACTTTCAGGGTTTACACAAACTGAGTGGTCTTTATACTGTTAATATGCACACAAGAGAGACAAACACTTGGCATACATGAGAATGTAACGTTTCACAACTGCAGCTTTCTCACTTTTACTACAACGAAACACAATGTTGACAAAATTGCAAGGAACTGACTCTCCTTTTTAGAATTTACTACAGACAACAACGTGATCATTTACTTTATAAGACTCAGCCTAAAGTTTGAAGTTGGTAACAGCACTTTAAATAACAGTTTCAATAGGAAAATTATTATTGGACAAATAACATTTGCTTTAACTCACTCTGTTACCACATTAGCTTTAACTATCTTTCTAATAAGTTCAAGAGGCATTATTTAACAAAGCTCTAGGCTTCAACGTACTTTCAGTAAGGACACTCGGTAATCACTTTACTTCAAACGGAGAGGACCCTGAGAGGTGTTATGATGAGGAGTAAAATCAAGGTAGGTAAATAAATTCCGATATGAATTACCTTATATTTCAGCACACTAACACATCCATTAGGCTGATCCTTCACTGTACATCAATATAGTATTACGTTACAGTGATTGCGCAATGTGGGGCAACTGCATGTTGGTAGGTGGAATTACAGGTAGAATTGCCGGACTTTATCGTATCTTCATGGCGATGATTCATACAAATTCCAGAATAGATCCACCTATTTATCCACCCATCCGAGGCATTGGAAAGAAGCAGTAAAAGCCTCTCTCTGAATCAGCATGATATGCACCTTTACATTGACAGTGCACAGACTGGTAGCTCCTTTCCGACTGGTGGCTCGTCTCCGACTGACTATCAGTTCCACCTTTTCCACCTATGCCAACCACAATTTGCGCGTGCTACGCATTTCCGTTCCAGAGGGGAACCACTACACCATTTACATACAAACTAACTAAGAACCCTAAGTGAGGATCAGCAATTTACATAACAGCAAACAAATACATTAAATAAAACAGAACATTTTCACATATTGACACTTCTACAAAAAATTATTCACACAAAATTACAATTACATACAATAAGTTCTGTTCCCTCCAAATGGGACAAAGAATACAAATTGCAGATACACTACTTTGCATAGAATCAAATCACGACATCAAAGGTTTGACAAAGAAAAGAATACACAATTTTATGCTATCGATTTGAACACATTCACAGGCGATCAACAATGTAACATTAAATAAAGCAAAATGAATCCATACAGCATAAGAGCTGTGGTGTTCCACATGCCCCATGTTTCGTTGAAGTTTCCCATCAGGGATACTTCAAGGAAACATCCATAACACCTAAGTGGTGCTGGCTGCAAAAAAATTTATTCCATCCAACTTCAGTTGGGAGAAAAAAAAAACACACACACATTACAAATATACAGTATATACACTAAGAAATTGCATGTATTTCTTCCAAAATATTTTCAAAGTAAAATATCTAAAGCAATTTTCAATTTCACACTGGTTTAAGGAAACTAATTTTGCACCATTACACAAGATATCTTTAAGCATGTTCTTTTCATACACACACAGTTCAATTAATAGGCAATCAGTACACAAACTCATCTACATATAAGTAGAATAGGAAAAGCCTTTAAATAATATGAAAAAAAAATTTAAACACATATACAATAACACAGGACATCCTAAGTTAGCAAAACAGAATTTTGTCTCTCAATAATTATAGAGGAATGTAAAATTTCACAGACACACAAGCATATTAATGATCACAGTATATTTTACAAGGTTCAGCAATTAATGAAATATTGAAAATTTCAGTTTGCATTTGGATATGCACAATTATTTATACAAACAACTATGAGAAACCTTTTCCAACTGACTCCTTAAATACCAAAGTAACTTTGCAAGGTTGTTTCAAAATAATTAACTTTAAAGCTGCTCTTCATTAATAGCAGTCCAAAATATTTGTTACACATAAACACACTAACATATTCAGAGCCTATCTTTAATCATCACTGCTGTGTTTCAAAGCAAGGCAGTCCAAAACTTTACGTTATTTCAAAAAACCTAGTATCAAAAACATCTACATCCATTTAAATAAGATTCCTTATACATTTTATAATAACTTTTCACTGACTTCAATAAGAATAGTCAGTTTATAACATATTGCTCAAAAAAACCTAACTTAATTCACTGCTTGCCTCAGCACTAGCAGTCCATGTTACACATTCTACCCATTATTGGTTTAGCAGTCTTTTTACATACACATTTAGACACAAAAACACAATTTAGATTAAGAATACACAAAAAACACATTTTAAAATTGACACACTGCCCCATCCTCTAGGTTTGGCAGTTCATGACCACTTATCAGCTCCTTGCCCCACAATGGCAAGTCCTTTGGTTACTGCTCACATCGTATATTTTGTAGTCCTTAGCATCAGGACCACAGCATTTTTATTATTTTGTCTTGTTTTACTGCCCATCAACATATTTTTGAGCAGTTTATTGTCATCATTTCCAGGTTTTTTATCATTCTGACACACTTTTGGTAAAATTTGCATTAGTGGTATAAAACATGAAACCTGTAACTTTGAAACAGCAATTAGACACTGGTAACGAAACCATTTCTTTTCAAATGACACAATCAGGTAACATATACATTAATCAAGAAAGAATTAAATGTCATATTCAGGATCAAGTTAGGATAAAGTATTTCTTACTACTCCTTTATCATTGCTTTTCCACACACAGTTAGGTCATTCCATACGTCAAGATCAGGACAATAATTTCATATCCTATTGCAAGTGATTTCTGCCAATTCTTTTGCTGGCACTAGACACATACCTCACATCTACTTTACACATACCTTAGCCAGGTTCATCTCCTCAGTTTTAAACACATATACAGTTTTTCAACACCATATTTGCCCCTTTCTTTTTCAAAAACATTTACATTTAATTATACAGGGTGGCGCAGATGGATCGGGTGGTTTTAAAATACTTGTCAAACTGTCAATTGTAAAGGTATTGGATTGAAATAAAGTGCAAAACGTGTAGTTACAATGGAAGTTTATTAACAAAAAAATAGTAATGTTAGTTTTTAAAAATTACATCCATCAAATGCCCTCCTTCTCGAGCGACGCATTCTTGGAGTCGGTCCTTAACGTTCCGCATTGCCCGCTCAAGCACATCACCAGGAATTGATGTGATTTCGGTGTGAATTGCTGCCTTCAACTCCTGAATGGTCCGGGGTTTGTTCATGTAGACCCTTGCTTTTAAATAGCCCCATAAGAAAAAGTCACATACCTTGAGGTCCGGCGAGCGAGGGGGCCAATGGACATCTCCATTACGGGAAATCAAACGGCCAGGGAACAGAGCGCGTACAGCTTGCATTGATATCCTAGCGGTATGTGCAGTTGCCCCGTCTTGTTGGAACCACATATTGCCCATGTCGTAATTGTTCTCTTCAAGTTGTGGGAGAAGAAAATCTTCAATCATGTTCACATAACGCTGCGAATTAACAGTAACCGCCTGCTCCCTTTCATTTTCAAAAAAGTAAGGACCAATTATCCCTACCTTAGAAACCCCACACCAAACCGTCACTTTGTCACTATGGAGAGGCCGTTGGTGTAGATCTCTTGGGTTAGTGTCGGCCCAGTAACGGCAATTTTGCTTGTTTACGTATCCGTTAATGTGAAAGTGAGCCTCGTCAGACATCATGATAATCAGGTTTACATCTTCCAATAACTCCAACATCTGTTGGCTAAACTGAAGCCTTTGAAGATGGTCTGTTGGGAGAATCTTCTGTACCAACAGGATTTTATAGGGGTGGAATTTCAGTTCTTCGTTAAGAATCCTTTGAAGGCTCCGACGTGACATTCCAAGAGCTTGAGCACGACGTCTCGTTGATCGACGTGGGCTCGCAGTGACATCGCGTCTCACACGCTCCACGTTCTCAGGCGTTGTTATTGTTGGCGGTCTAGGCGTCCATTTTGGAGCACATGAACCAGTAGTGCGGAAATTATGCACCCAACTCAATATCGTATCTCGCTTAGGAACACTACCGCGAGGTGGGATGTTGAAACGCCGGCGAAAGGCACGCGTCACAGCAACAATTGACTCGTTATTGCGTATGAACTCTTCCACTGCGAAAACACGATGCTCAACGGACCACGTAGCTATCGCGACTGACTGCCAGCCTGCAACTGAAACTTCCCGTCCCCCCCCCACCACAGGACGAAGTCGCCGAACACCTGGCTCCCCCCCTCCAGACGTACAGTCCACTTCAAAACCACCCGATCCATCTGCGCCACCCTGTATTATGGCATTCATTTACCTTCTCTTTTCAATATTCTTACCTTTTCTCATCCATATTTCTCTTTCCAATTACTTTTTAATTTCATTTTTCCTTTACAGTACCCACTGTATTTTCATTATTCTTTGCCATTTTCTAGTGTACCCATATTATTTTTCCATTTACTTGTCCACAAACAATACACAATATCTTACATCATTGCCACACTATTCAATACACTCTGATAGAGAAGAAGGAAAGAAGATAGTAAAAGTTCTGAATGATGAAGAGGAAGGTTGGCAGCATGAAAAGAAATGGAAGTAGTGCTAGCAACGACTCGGGTCCCTGGTGCTCGTCAGGCACCTGACAATGCAAAGAGTGCATTGCCCCCTGAGGGTTAATAACCCTCTTCTGAGGACATGTATCTTTAAGTAAACCACATACTGCAAACATAAGCCCTTTCTGAATTTTAAGTGTATTAGAAATTAATTATTATCTTGAAGAGTTCTTTGCACTTTCATTAAGTTACCATAAGCATATTTATTCATAAAGTTTTCATGTTTCTCACACTACATGACCCTCTCATCATAATTAGACTGGCAACAGTAAGTGTTCAATTGAAAATAAACATTTCCTAAGCAAAGTTAAACAGTACACTATAATAAATAAGCAACAACCTCCAACAGGCCTCAAGATCAACAAAACAACAATCCACTTTCAGGTAACACTCAGATATAATAATAATAATAATAAAGTCATGCATTATATTAACAACATATATACAAATACAGCACCCTGCCTCCAGTCTCTTTATTAACAAGGCAGTCTTTTATGGTTCATAAAACAGTTACTAAGTCTGGTGGCTTTTTAGGCCTCCTACTTTCTACATCTTTCACTAACCTATTCAGATCTTGCCAACGTTTTGTTTCATCAGGTGGCTTTTTAGGTTTTGGAATTTCAAAGTCTTTAGCAAGGTACAACATCTCCTGCTCTGCTATTATTTTATCAGGTGGTTCTTTTTGTTCCTGTGCCTCACACTTACTCAAAACATTAGTTAAAGCTTGCCCCAATATAGTGTTATCATGAGGTTCTTTTTGTTCCTGTGATTCACACTCTTTCAAAACATTTGTTAAGGCATAAGGTTAAGTATAGTATCATCTGGAGGTTCCTGCAAATTATGCCCCTGTGTTACATTACTAAATAATTCATTCGGTTTTGGCCCAGTTCTACTTCCTGTATCTTGCTTTGGAAAAATGTCACTAATTTTCTCATACCCTCTTTCAGTAAAAGTATATTCACTTTCATTTACACCTGAGAATTCATCTTCACTGGAGTCATCACTACTCTTTTCCTCACCATCAGAATTACTTAAGTACTCGACTTTTGAACAATAGGGAAAGTTGGTATATTCATTCTTATCTGTATTCATATACCCTTCATTATCTGAACTATCACTGATTTCATTTTCGTCATCAGATTCCAGGAGGAAAGCAACTTTTAGACAGTGAGGCAGATTATCACTAGATGTTTCAGTCACTTCGTTTTCCGACTCATTTTCTACACAATGCACATCGTTTGGACAGTCAGACACTTCTGTTATATCACTTTGAACGATTTCAGCCTTAACTTCATATTTAGTATAATCGTCATGTACTTCGATAACTTTCATTTCATTTTCTTCCATGCTGTCATTTTCGGGTAATCGTGCGAAATCCCTATCATATCCTTCTGCATTAAAATCATTAAGCACCTTTCCATCAACAATAACTTCACCTGCACTGCTTATAATGTCATGTTTACTAACGTCCTCCTCTATATCACTTTCACCTATCATTAATTGTGCACACGTCTTTTGCGTGGCGTATTCTACCTTCCTCTCTTCTTTATTCATGATAACCTCCCCCACATCTACGTCTTTTACCTCATATACATTATTAACAGTACCAATCTTCTCTTTTTCACTCGCGTTTTCTATCTCCCTTTCATTCTTTAATAAAGTCTTTTCGCACGATTCCGATACTGAGTTATCTTTATCATATGACATATTAACTTTATTTTCATCTCTCCATTCATCTACTACTGAAACCGGCCATCGGAAGTGTCCGATCCCGCCTCTTCTGTCTCTCTCTACGGCAGCCATCTTGTTCCGACGTCTGCCATTTGTGTCTGCTGCCAAGTGCAATGTACGCTGCTTCGGCAACGGCTGGCCCGAGCACGAACGGTCACGTGACTTCGCACTGGGAACGCCACTATGTATCATTCCGCGGCCGTCTGCTATAGGCGCGCCCTTAACCTTCCTGCCCCATAGTTCACGTCTTTCCTTCTCGAATCTAATATTTGGCATCTTTTCTTTGGGCCCAAAACCAGTTTCCGCGTGAATCCGGCCCGTAACACACGCGGTTTTTAGTTTTCCATTTCTTCTCTATTTTGGAAATTCCGCGTCATGTAACCTCCACCGCGCGTAGTATAATTTCCCCTGCCTCTCGCACGACCTCTTTGAATCGTATTTACACGAAATCTATCGTTTTCAGGTCGTTCGTTTTGGTCATTGCTTTCGCGCGAGTAATTGTTGTTATGATGGGGACGGGACTCGCGATTCCTTCGCCAGTGATCTTCATCCTCTACTCTTTCCAGAAACGCAGAAAAACTTCTGTGTGTACTCCCAACATATCATTTAGAATCCTCAGGCAGTTTCTGCCAGAGAACCCAAACGATCTCAGCTTCAGTCCTTCTAGCCTTCAAATGTATCAGTTTTCTGTACCATGACTCGCAGAATTCTTTCATGGTTTGCCTACCTCTGACATCATACAGTCTGCCCATTAGAAATTCACGCCACAACTGGTCTTGTTTTTGTTCTGACCAGTATTCGTCAATAAATTTTTGTTTAAACGTTTCAAAATACATCTGGTTAGTATCCAGATTCAACCCCCATCTTTTTGCTTCTCCCGTTAGTGCACTAATTACAACATTAATTTTTTCCTGATCAGACAAATATTCAGGAAAATTTCTTTCGCAATTCTTTACAAAGTCTAGGGGGTGCCAGCCGTTATGTCTCTTCGCTGGGTCGAATTTTTCCTCGCCCTCTAATATTTTACTGAGAGGCATTCTTTCAGTAAAATGTGTAGGTCCGGTTTGTATTTTCCTTTCCAAGTCATACACTTTGCCTTGGATTTGTGAAGTGTTATGTTCACACTTCTTTTCGCAAGTAAGAATCTGTTTGGTTAGAGCTCTGCTTGTTTCTGTTACAGATTGTTTAATCTGTGCAAATTCAGCGTTACATTCGGTTTGTATTTCGGATTTAATACCGAATACCTTTTCGTCAACCTTAGTACAGACTAAGGGTTCAATTTGATCTTGAATTTTAATTACTTCAGAGTCAAATCTTTCGTTAATGTCATCAATTTGTCCTTGTATGTTGGCAATATTGCCATTGATGACAGTAATTTCGCTTTTGAGGTTTTTAATTTCATTACTCACAATGTCTACTTTTACATCAACTTTCTCAATCTGTTTACTAATATCACTACCCTGTGCTGCAATTAGCTGTCTTTGTTCTACATTTTGTTGCCCTAGTGCTGCAATTTGTGCCTTAATATTGTCATTTTGTGCAGACAGTATTTTAAGCAAGTCAGTCAGATTTAATGTCTTTTCACTTTTAGATTCTACTGCCTTTTCGTGTTCAGATCCTACACCCCTTTCTGGTTTTGGTGATTCAAACATATCCCTCGATTCATCAGCATAGCCACTGTCTTCGACAACATCGCCTACATTGTCTTGCTTAGTACGCGCTACACACATAGCTTCGATCTGTTTATTAACGTCTGCGTGATAACGTACGTAATTTAACTCGCGCGTCATGCCATCTGTTGGTGTGCTGCCTGAACTGCTCTCGGTTGCATTCTGCTCTCGCGCGTCTAAATTTATTTCTAATTTCCTGTCCATTTTAGCTATTATTAAGTACTGATACCTTTTATTTTTAATTTAAACTGAACTTTCACTACTAGTTCTGTCAAGTAATGTACAGGTTCGTGCCGCTGGACGTTTTATGTTCACTCAATGTTTGTAAAATGCTAACTACTTATAATTTTTTCCGTCTGTAGTCGCAAATTGAACAACGTCCTGTCACGCGGCGCCACGTATAACACTGCAACAGCGTATTTACGTAGCTTATACTATGAAGTACCAAGTTTGGTTTATTGCGTACTATGCCGAACAAATAGTCCTGTCACGGTCGCCACGTATAACACTCCCCGTCTGCTAACTACTGTACCATAACCTCAATGCCAGAAGCAGGTTGTAACATAAAACAATTTTGTAAAAGTAACTATGGCACAAAGCAACAGAGCAGTGTTACCCTCTGAGAGGAATTTTGTTAAGTTGACCGTATTGTTCCTAATGGAAGTGGCTTATCGGAAATGAAAGTCAGAATTACGTTAATATTGGAATAGTGACAAACAAAATTTTGCCTAGCTATACTGATTATAGAATAAGGGAAACGGTCGCCAGCCTAATTAGGCAAGAGAAAGATTAACATTCTCGTTTATGAAAGTAGGTATAAGTAACTATAATGGACAACACAACAGACACAACCTAGACTTAGCAACACGCGAGTGCAATGAACTCTAACACACATATGTTTTAAGATTGAAGCTAACAGTTAGAGCAGCAGGAACTATTTTCAAAATTATAACAGGTACAGAAAAACACTATCACTTTCAGGGTTTACACAAACTGAGTGGTCTTTATACTGTTAATATGCACACAAGAGAGACCAACACTTGGCATACATGAGAATGTAACGTTTCACAACTGCAGCTTTCTCACTTTTACTACAACGAAACACAATGTTGACAAAATTGCAAGGAACTGACTCTCCTTTTTAGAATTTACTACAGACAACAACGTGATCATTTACTTTATAAGACTCAGCCTAAAGTTTGAAGTTGGTAACAGCACTTTAAATAACAGTTTCAATAGGAAAATTATTATTGGACAAATAACATTTGCTTTAACTCACTCTGTTACCACATTAGCTTTAACTATCTTTCTAATAAGTTCAAGAGGCATTATTTAACAAAGCTCTAGGCTTCAACGTACTTTCAGTAAGGACACTCGGTAATCACTTTACTTCAAACGGAGAGGACCCTGAGAGGTGTTATGATGAGGAGTAAAATCAAGGTAGGTAAATAAATTCCGATATGAATTACCTTATATTTCAGCACACTAACACATCCATTAGGCTGATCCTTCACTGTACATCAATATAGTATTACGTTACAGTGATTGCGCAATGTGGGGCAACTGCATGTTGGTAGGTGGAATTACAGGTAGAATTGCCGGACTTTATCGTATCTTCATGGCGATGATTCATACAAATTCCAGAATAGATCCACCTATTTATCCACCCATCCGAGGCATTGGAAAGAAGCAGTAAAAGCCTCTCTCTGAATCAGCATGATATGCACCTTTACATTGACAGTGCACAGACTGGTAGCTCCTTTCCGACTGGTGGCTCGTCTCCGACTGACTATCAGTTCCACCTTTTCCACCTATGCCAACCACAATTTGCGCGTGCTACGCATTTCCGTTCCAGAGGGGAACCACTACACCATTTACATACAAACTAACTAAGAACCCTAAGTGAGGATCAGCAATTTACATAACAGCAAACAAATACATTAAATAAAACAGAACATTTTCACATATTGACACTTCTACAAAAAATTATTCACACAAAATTACAATTACATACAATAAGTTCTGTTCCCTCCAAATGGGACAAAGAATACAAATTGCAGATACACTACTTTGCATAGAATCAAATCACGACATCAAAGGTTTGACAAAGAAAAGAATACACAATTTTATGCTATCGATTTGAACACATTCACAGGCGATCAACAATGTAACATTAAATAAAGCAAAATGAATCCATACAGCATAAGAGCTGTGGTGTTACACACTCTGTAGCAATTTCTGGACATGTGGGGTGTCGCATTGTCCTGTCCAACTCTGCCGGAATGCACAATGCACACGAATGGGTGCAGGTGATCAGACACGACGCTTACGTACGTGTCACCTGTCAGAGTAGTATCCATACATATCAGGGATCCACTCCACCTGCACGCGCCCCACACCATTACAGAGCCTCCACTAGCTTGAACATTCCTCTGCTGACAAGCAAGGTCCATGGATTCATGTCGTCTCCATATCCGTCATCGTTGGTACCGTTCTTGCAGGATCTTTTTCCCGCCGCAGCGATGTCAGAAATTTGATGTTTTACCCGATTCCTGATATTCACGGTACACTGGTGAAATGGTCTACGGGAAAATCCCCACCTCATCGCTACCTCGGAGATGCTGCGTCCCATCGTTCGTGCGCCGACTACAACACCACGTTCAAACTCACTTAAATCTGCCACTGTAGCAGCAGTAACCGGTCTAACAAATGCACGAAAGACACTTTTTGTCCTATATACGGGTTGCCGACCACACTGTCATATTCTGCCTGTTTACATATGTCTGTGCTCGAATACACATGCCTATACCAGTTTCTTTGGCGCTTCAGTGTTTATCTTCCTTCCAAGATATTGTCCATTCCGTTTAACTGCCCTTCCAAGTCCTTTGTTGTGTCTGACGGAATTACAATATCATCGGCAAACCTCAAGATTGTATTTCTTCTCGCCGAATTTGAGTCCTACTTCAGATTTTTCTTTTATTTCCTTTACTGCTTGCTTAACGTACAGGTTGAATTTTGTGGGTCAGACGGGAGACGTTCTTGTATGGTAGAGGCGGTGAAGGCAGCCCTTTTAAAGAAGCGGAATATCCGCTTTCGAGTACCGATGCAGCACAAAGTTTCGAATGCCGCTGCTGCACTTAATACAGTGCTCGTATGCAGCTGAGATCAGTAAATATCTCTTTCAACGTATTTTGGCCTACTCGGTAAGTTGAAGGTGTAGCGGTGAGGGCATCTCGCCAACACTTTGTACTCTGAGATAACAAGAGTCGTGGGATATCACCAAATACCGCGTCGGACCTCTATTTTACCAGCGTAGTGCAGCAACGCAATGTGGCATAGACTTAAGAAGTCGTTGCAACTCGCCTGCAGATATACGAGGATATGCTGCTTAATTTTTTTTTTTTTTTTTTTCCTTTTGACTTGTTTGATGCGGTCCGCCACCAACCCCAGACTCTTCATCTCAGAGTAGCACTTGCAACCTACGTCCTCAATTACTTGCTGGATGTGTGCCAACCTCTGTCTTCCTCTACAGTTTTTGCCCTTTACGGCTCCCTCTAACAGTATGCATCTCCTAACAGATGTCCCTTCTGTCCATTCTTTTTATCAGTGTTGTCTATATATGCCTTTCCTCTCCTATTCTGTGCAGACCATCCTCATTACTTAACTTGTCAGTCCACCTAATTTTCAACATTCGCCAGTAGCACCACGTCTCAAATTCGTCGATTCCCTCCTGTTCCGGTTTTCCCACAGTCCATGTTTCACTACCATACAGTGCTCTATTCCAAACGGACATTCTCAGAAATTTCTTCCTGAAATTAAAGCATATGTTTGATGCTAGCAGATTTCTCTTAGTCAAGAACGCCCTTTTTGCCATTGCTTGTCTGCTTTTTATGTCCTCCTTGCTCCGCCCGTCATTGGTTATTTTACTGCCTAGGTAGCAGAATTCCTTAACTTCATCTACTTCGTCACCATCAATTCTGATGTTAAGTTTCTCTCTGTCCTCATTTCTGCTACTTCTCATTACTTTCGTCTTTCTGCGATTTACTTTCAACCCATTTCTGTACTCATTCCACTCAGCAGCTCAGATAATTCTTCTTCACTTTCACTCAGGATAGCAATATTATCAGCGATTGGTATCGTTGATATCCGTTCACCTTGAATTTTAATTCCACTCCTGAACCTTTCCTTTATTTCCATCACTGATTCTTCGATGTACAGATTGAACAATAGAGACGAAAGACTACATCCCTGTCTTACATCCTTTTCAATCCGAGCGCTTCGTTCTTGGCTCTCGTACATACTATATATTACACGTCTCTCCCTATAGCTTACCCCTATTTTTAGCAGAATTTCAAAATCTTGCACCATTTTACATTGTCAAACGCTTTTTCCAGGTCGACAAATGCTATGAACGTATCTTGATTTTTCTTTGGTCTTGCGTCCATCATCAACCGCGACGTCAGAATTGCTTCTCCCGTGCCCTTACCTTCTCTAAAGCCAAACTGATCGTCATCTAGCACATCCCCAATTTTCTGTTCCATTCTTCTGTATATTATTCTTATCAGCAAAAACAATAAACTGGTAGCCAAAAACAATGTGTGTGAGATCTTGTGGGACTTCACTGCTAAGGTCATCAGTCCCTAAGCTTACACACTAATTAATCTAAATTATCCTAAGGACGAACACACACGCATGCCCGAGGGAGGACTCGAACCTTCGCGGGGACCAACCGCACAGTCCATGACTGCAGCGCCTAAGACCGCTCGGCTAACTGGTAGCCAATGTTGCAGGAATTCTTTTTATTCCATGTTTACCGGTTTCGGCGAAACTAAAGCCGCCACCATCGGCTCTTAGGTAATCAAGGAATAAAAATAATTCCTGCGATCTTGGCTACCAGTTTATTGTTTTACAAGCATCTAGATGGCTCCCACATGAGCACAATGTGCTCTTATCAGCAACTTGGATGCATGAGCTGTTAAGCTGATCGTGCGTTAATTCCCTCACTTGTCATCTCTGCCTCTACAGCCGTCCTTAGTTGGAAAAGTGTTGTCGGTGCAGGATTTTGTGCACGACTTGAAGGCAAAACGCGTATGGATTGAACAAAATAAATAGCAGCAGGAAAAGGCAGTTTTATTTGCAAAACAAGCAAAAACACTAAATTTTACTGTTCTAGGACAACTGCACCGAAGATAGCAATCCACAATCACCAGATCGCATAAAACTGATTTTTTCCCACCCAACAAGCCATCAAGATTGCAACCATTGGGCGAGGGCGATATGCAAAATTTTATAATGCTCTGCGAATGTAACAGTTTTGACCGCTTTAACTTTGACTGATAAGTCCAGGAAAAATGTCAAACCCACCACTCTTGGTAACTGCTCCGGGAAGTGCAGATTTGTCATGCAAAGAGAAAACACTGACCAGCCGTCTGAATCGCGAGAATTAACGAAGTCAATCCCGCCGGAATCAGGGCAGTAACTTGTACTCAGCTGAGTTAACCTTTGAAGGTTTCCTTCGCGATGGCGATAACATCGATGTTCGCGGTGTTCTGTCGATGCTGAACTGTTGGTCTGTCAGGAAGAGACCGAAGAAGACATTACCTCCAGTCACAGTAAGCGAGTTAAGGTCGTCTGCGCGTCCCCACGATCCTCCGCCCTCAGAACGGAAACGAGTGATGATCTGTTATCATCACTGAAAATTCGCTTGGCATTTCTGTACGGACATCGCTCTGTCAAAAGTAGATCACCGAGGTTTGTATGTATCGTATGACCAGGGTGGCTCAGTAGTCTGTTAACATTTGAAAATGCACTGATTCACGGAATAACGAGGTACTGTAAGACCTGCGGTACACACACCACCAGATTATTTGACTTGTCAATCTAACGAAGTAGGCCAGTGTCAGCAATATGTCTCGTGGTCTTATTGTGGCGTGTTTATCTTCTGCCGTTAGGTCAGACGATAGAAATGCCACTTGCACGCTTAGAGTAGCAGATTGACGGTGACCAACTTTAACAGAACTTGATTAATTTTCACACTCATTTATTAAAATAATAACAAGCATGAAAATAACTTGGTTCTGGATGCCATTTACAATTAACAATCTGAAGTTCCTTTGGTCTTGGTACGTTAATCTTATTCTCACATATCTCTGATACTTGACAAAATGTCTATTCATATATCTTCATGGCTATGTACAGGATTATGGTAATCTTACTAGGCGCAGACTGAAACTTGACTATAGACTGGTACAGATTAATGTAGACTGGTAAAGACAGGTGCAGACAAATGCAGACTGATGCAGACTGACTAATCGGAGGTCTGTACACTCGTTATAATACATCGAGCGTTCAGGTATCACTGCGCGTGTGTGATCCGCGAGGAGAAAAGGTTCTACGTTAGCAGCAATCTCATTGGCTGCATTACATATTAATACGCGGATCGGCGGAAGCAGAATTTGGTCCGTCTCTAAGATAGCGCCATCCCGTAGTGCGGAGACGGACGAGCGCTGCGCCTGCGCTGTTGTGCTTAGCGGGGCGCGCTCTATTGGGAAAGTTGTGTACGCGCTGACTACGCGGAACTATGTACACAACACAAAACATGACACGCACGCCTGAAATGGCGTAGGGTTTTATTGATACCAAAAACGACTAGAAAAAGTGCTGGACATCATCACTTTGCAGACGCCATATTAGAACTCCCACAACCGCAGACTTCGGGCTGCCGAGAAGCCTAGAATTGTCGTGGAAACCCGACTGCATGACGAGAAAGTAACGGTGTGGATCTATCGCATCAACAGTGATCGGGCCCTTCTTCGTGGAAGTGCGGGGGTGCTGCATTTCACACTGTCAGCACGATGGGCGCACGGTACGCCGATACGTTACTGAACCGCATCTTCTCTAGCCTGGCTGATAAACACCTGCTGCAAGGCGCGACTTTTATGCAGTATGGCGCTCCACCTCACAATGCTACATGTGTGGAAGCTCTCTCGCGCACATCGTTTGGTGAGGATCTCGTGCGGAGCCGCCACTTGGGTCACGCTTGGCCACAGAGCTCAATCCTTGTGATTACTGGCTGCGAGATTAACAGGTGTCACGTATAATCTTGGTATCTGAATCGATTGTGAGCAAGTAGCGATGGCGTAAAGCTGTAACTGAGCCGTGGCACCATTGAGTTAGTAGAGTGTTCTGTCTGGCGCCACTGGCTCAGGTGTAGTATCGACTATCCCTCTTGCGGTCCCATTGACAATATCTATGAGGAAGAGTTGGTATCTGTGGGTTGTGTCCTTAGAAGGTCTTTGCTTGCCTAGTGGTCACGAGGTCCGAGCGGCCGAAGCTACGAGCTGCGCAAGAAGGGCAAGCGCGGAGCGAAGATACGGGCCGGCCGGAGTGGCCGAGCGGTTCTAGGCGCTACAGTCTGGAACCGCGAGACCGCTTCGGTCGCAGGTTGGAATCCTGCCTCGGGCATGGATGTGTGTGATGTCCTTAGGTTAGTTAGGTTTAAGTAGTTCTAAGTTCTAGGGGACTGATGACCACAGCAGTTAAGTCCCATAGTGCTCAGAGCCATTTGAACCATTCGAAGATACGGGAGCTTCTGTCAAGTTTGGAAAGTAGAAGGTGAGGTACTAGCGGAGATGAAGCTGTGAGGCTGTGTCATCAGTCGTGCTTGGGTAGCTCAGCCGGTAGAGCACTTGTCCTTGAAAGGCAAAGGTCCCGAGTTCGAGTCGCGGTCCAACATACAGTTTTAATGTGCCAGGAAGTTTCATATTGGCGCACACTCCGGCATTGAGTGAAAATTTCATTCTAGAATTGTAAATGTGGCTGCAGCTAAGGAAAACAATAGTGTATTGCTCAAATTGCAAGCCGTTGCGGTTCAAGCAGTGATTTAGGTACAACATATAATGCCAAATATTTCCAGAAACAAGGAATGACGTTTTCAGATATTGTCTCCATAAATGACGAACAGATAACCATAATTTTAACAGCATTTGATGTCTCGATACGAGTCTTTAGGTGTAAAAATGGATGAGATTGAAGGTATTGTGGAGCAATGTGTGTGGTAGTCCATCTTAGTACCTTTCATTATTTTTATAATTTCGATAATGGATCATAGTGGCCGGCTGGTGTGGCCGAGCGGTTCTAGGCACTTCAGTCTGGAACCGCTCGACCGCTACGGTCGCAGGTTCGAATCCTGCCTCGGGCATGGATGTGTGTGATGTCCTTAGGTTAGTTAGGTTTAAGTACTTCTATGTTCTAGGGGACTGATGACCTCAGATGTTAAGTCCCATAGTGCTCAGAGCCATTTGAACCATTTGAATTTGATCACAGTGATTTATGTACCGTACTATGTTTTTTTTTTCCTTTCATCAGGCTTAAGTAAGCACTTAAAAAAACTGTAGTGTTTTTACTTTAGGGTGGTCAAAGTTCCATTGAGTTTTTGAAATATTAACGACAAATCGGATGGTAGTTTACAGTCAAGATGAAAGTATAGGCCAGCCAACGTAACCCTAACTCTGACCATCATACATTTCTTTCCATTACTTCTCGTCAATTTAGGAGATATACTGTACGCAATACTTTCATACAATACTTTCACTAAGATATATATCAAAGAAGCTAAAAAACGGTAATGAAAACCGCATTTGAATCTGAAAATTGGTCAAAGTATATATCCGGTTAACGGTAATTCTAATTTTTTCACTAGTTCCTTAAGTTTCAAATAATCAGGTGTCGATTGTATATAGATTTCAATAAGGATAAAGTTGTCATCTGGCGTTGAAGGTGAGTTACGAGAACATCGTTTGGTATCCTTTCCCGCTCGATGTAATACTCGGCGCACGCTGGGGGCACTTCCGTTCCGTAACGGTTGGCGCACGGATTGTGCCGACAGCGAAATGGCCTTCCCCGGCAGCGGCGCTGGCAGGAATTGAGCTGTCACCGCGGGGGAGCTTTTGCGTGGGTGGAGGGTGCTTACTGCGGGGGTGCGCAGCCCTCGGACCGCCTGCCCCACCCACCCCGTCCCACCCCCACACGCGGGCAGCCGCCGCTTCCGCAAACAGGCCCGCCACCCCCGCCGCCCCAATGACCCACATCTGCCGAGCCCGCCACCGCTAAACGCCGCAGCTGTGGCGCACTCACACGCATACGTTCCAGCTCCAGCCCCAGCGGCAGATGGCGTGTTACCGTAAAGCTAGCGTTTCCATTTCACGGACAGCTACAGCTTCCTTTTCCCCTCCCGAAACCGCTCCCCCTCCTACTATACGATCGAAAGGATGTAACGGTGCAAAGATTAGTATCTCGCTTTATCTGTTTGCCAGTACTGCCCCCGCCAACCCTCCCACCCCCACATACACGCACACCCCGCTTGTTAAATAAAAGAATACCCATATACAGGGTGTTACAAAAAGGTACGGCCAAACTTTCAGGAAACATTCCTCACACACAAATAAAGAAAAGATGTTATGTGGACACGTGTCCGGAAACGCTTAATTTCCATGTTAGAGCTCATTTTAGTTTCGTCAGTATGTACTGTACTTCCTCGATTCACCGCCAGTTGGCCCAATTGAAAGAAGGTAATGTTGACTTCGGTGCTTGTGTTGAAATGCGACTCATTTCTCTACAGTACTAGCATCAAGCGCATCAGTACGTAGCATCAACAGGTTAGTGTTCATCACGAACGTGGTTTTGCAGTCAGTGCAATGTTTACAAATGCGGAGTTGGCAGATGCCCTTCTGATGTATGGATTAGCACGGGGCAATAGCCGTGGCGCGGTACGTTTGTATTGAGACAGATTCCAGAACGAAGGTGTCCCGACAGGAAGACGTTCGAAGCAATTCATCGGCGTCTTAGGGAGCACGGAACATTCCAGCCTATGACTCGCGACTGGGGAAGACCTAGAACGACGAGGACACCTGCAATGGACGAGGCAATTCTTCGTGCAGTTGACGATAACCCTAATGTCAGCGTCAGAGAAGTTACTGCTGTACAAGGTAACGTTGACCACGTAATTGTATGGTGAGTGCTACGGGAAAACCAGTTGTTTCCGTACCATGTACAGCGTGTACAGGCACTATCAGCAGCTGATTGGCCTCCACGGATACACTTCTGCGAATGGTTCATCCAACAATGTGTCAATCCTCATTTCAGTGCAAATGTTCTCTTTACGGATGAGGCTTCATTCCAACGTGATCAAATTGTAAATTTTCACAATCAACGTGTGTGGGCTGACGAGAATCCGCACGCAGTTGTGCAATCACGTCATCAACACAGATTTTCTGTGAACGTTTGGGTAGGCATTGTTGGTGATGTCTTGATTGGGCCCCATGTTCTTCCACCTACGCTCAATGGAGCACGTTATCATGATTTCATACGGGATACTCTACATGTGCTGCTAGAACATGTGCCTTTACAAGTACGACACAACATGTGGTTCATGCACGATGGAGCTCCTGCACATTTCACTCGAAATGTTCGTACGCTTCTCAACAACAGATTCGGTGACTGATGGATTGGTAGAGGCGGACCAATTCCATGGCCTCCACGCTCTCCTGACCTCAACCCTGTTGACTTTCATTTATGGTGGCATTTGAAAGCTCTTGTCTACGCAACCCCGGTACCAAATGTAGAGACTCTTTGTGCTCGTATTGTGGACGGCAGTGATGCAATACGCCACTCTCCAGGGCTGCATCAGCGTATCAGGGATTCCATGAGACGGAGGGTGTATGCATGTATCCTCGCTAAAGGAGGACATTTTGAACATTTCCTGTAACAAAGTGTTTGAAGTCACGCTGGTACGTTCTGTTGCTGTGTGTTTCCATTCCATGATTAATGTGATTTGAAGAGAAGTAATAAAATGAGCTCTAACATGGAAAGTAAGCGTTTCCGGACACAGGTCCACATAACATATTTTCTTTCCTTGTGTGTGAGGAATGTTTCCTGAAAGTTTGGTACGTTCATGTTGACGGCTCCATATTATATATTTTCACCTTTTTAAAACAAAGTCTGTAGGCAGAAGAGCGGCATAATAAGCTGCTGCCAGCCCGCCCCCTTCGGGGGGAAACCGAATTCAATAAAAAAAATAAAAAATAAATGATAGTTCCACACCTCAACTGGTAAAAACGAAATCCTTACAGGATCGCTTTGTTTTCCATCTGTCTGTCTGTCCGCTGTTAACCCTTTTTCTCAGGTACGGATAGGTGTATCAGGCTGAAATTTCTCACATAGTAAGGTTTACGATCCCTTGGCGACGTAAAAAAAATTAAGCATTAAGCTTAAGGAGGGATATCTATTGAGAGGCCAGACGAACACGTGGTTCTTAAAGAGGGCAGCAGCCTTTTCAGTAGTTGCAGAAGCAACTCATCTGGCCTTGTAACATTAACCACAAAGGCGTTGTTGTGCTGGTACTGCGAACACGTGAAAGCAAGGGGAGAATACAGCCGTAATTTTTACCGGCGGTATGCAGCTCTACTGTACGGTTAAATGATGATGGCGTCCTCTTGGCTAAAACATTCTGGAGGTAAAATAGTCCCCCATTAGCATCTCCCGGTAGCGACTACTCAGGAGGATGTCGTTATCGGGAGAAACGAAACTGGCATTCTGCGAATTTGAGCATGGAATGTCAGATCCCTTAATCGGGCGGGCAGGTAGGTTAGAAAATTTAAAAAGGGAAATAGATAGCTGGAAGTTATATATAGTGGGACTTCGGGGCCGTGAGGAACAGGACTTCTGGTCACGTGAATGCAGTGTTATACATACAGTCAAGTCAGGATAATGCAGCAGTAGATTTAATAATTATTAAGAAATTAGGAATGTGGCTCAGCTACTATGAACGGCATAGTGAACGCATTATTGCAGGCAAGAGAGACACAAAGAAAACACCTACGACAGTAGTACAAGTTTATATCCCAACTAGTTTCACAGATGAAGCGATTGAAGAAACGTATGATGCGATAAAAGAAATTATTCAGGCAGTTAAAGGAGACGGAAGTTTAATTGCGATAGGGGTTGGAATTCGATAGCGTGGAAAGGAAGAGAAGGAAAAATAGTGGGAGAATATGGACTGGGGAAAGGAATGAAAGAGGAACCCCATCTGATAGAATTTAGCACTGAGCATAATTTAATAGTCGATAACACTTGATTAAGAGTCATAAAAGAAGGTTGCATACATGGAAGAGACCTGGAGACACCGGAACGTTTCCGATCGATTATGTAATGGTAAGACAGAGATTTCGGAACCGCATTTTAAATTATAAGACGTTTCCAGGGGAGAGGTTGTTGAGTATTTCTGAGGGAACATTAGCAATGATTGATTAGAACGGAGAATGGGCCACAGCAGAAGACGAATAGTTAGCCTTAAAAGATGAAAGAGTGAAGGCAGCAGAGGATCAAATAGATAAAAGAACCATGCTTAGTAGAAATCCTTGGATAACAAAAGAGAAAATTTAAAAATGCAGAAAAATGAAGTGGGTGGAAAGAAATACAAATGCCTAAAAAATGAGACTGTCAGGAAGTGCAAAACGGCTAAGCACGAATTGCTAGAGGACAACTGTAAGGATTTAGAAGCACAAATCACTAGGGGAATATATAGATGCCGACTGCAGCAAAATTAAAGAAGCCTTTCGAGAAAAAGAAGCAGCTGTATGAATCTCAAGACCTTAATGGAAAACCAATCCTAATCAAACAAGGGAAGGCTGAAAGCTTGAAGGATTACATAGAGAATCTATACAAGGGAGTTAAACTTGAAAGCAATATTATAGAAAGGGAAGAGGACATAGAGGAGGAGGAGATGGGAGATATATTGGGAAAAGAATTTGACGGAGCACTGAAAGACCTAGGTCGAAACAAGGCCGCGGGAGTAGACGGCATTCCGTTAGAACTACTGATAGCCCTGGAAGAGCCAGATATGACAAAAATATTCCATCTGGTGTGCAAGATGTATGAGACAGGCGAAATACCCTCAGACTTCAAAAAGAGTGTAATAATTCCAAAGACAGTAGGTCCTGACAGGTGTGAGTATTACCGAATTGTCAGTTTAATATATCGTAGTAGCAAAATACTAACATAAATTCTTTACAGAAGAATGGAAAAAATGGTAGAACCTGACCTCGATGAAGGTTAATTTGGATTCTGGAGAAACGTATAAACATACGAGTTACCTTAGAAGATAAGGGAAGATAAATGTACGTTTTTTATCTGGATAAAGTTTATTACAATGTCGACTGGAGTGCAGTCTTTGAAATTCTGCAGGTAGCAGGAGAGGAAGATTATACACCAGCTGTACAAAAACCAGACGGCAGATGTAAGAGTCGAGTCGCTTGAAAGGGAAGCAATGGTCGAGAAGGAAGTGAGACATGATTGTAGCATATTCCCGATCTTATTCAATTCGTCCATTGAACAAGCTCTAAAGGAAACGAAAGAAAAATTTGGGGAAGGAATTCAATTTCAGGGAGAAGAAATAAATAGTTTGACGTTTGCTGATGACGTTGTGTCAGAGACAGAAAAGAGCTTGGAAGAGCAGTTAAACGGAATGGACAGTGTCTCAAAAGGAAGATATAAGGTAAACATCAACAAACCAAGACTAGGACAATGGAATCTGGTCGAGTTAAATGAGGTGATCCTGAGGGAATTAAATTAAGAAATGAAATACTTAAAGTAGTAGATGAGTTTTGCTATTTGGGATGCAAAATAGATGATTGCGGCCGAAGTATAGAGGATATAAAATGTAGACTGGTAATGGCAAGAAAAGCGTCTCTGAAGAAGAGATATTTGTTAACATCGAATACAGATTTAAGTGCTAGGAAGTGTTTCTGAGAGTATTTGTATGGAGTGTAGCCACGTTTGGAAGTGAAACGGGGACGATAAACAGTTTAGACAGGAAGAGAATGGAAGCTTTCGAAATGTTATGTTACCGAAGAATGCTAAAGATTAGATGAGTGGACGACGTAACTAACGGGGAGATCCTAAACAGAGCTGATGAGAAAAGAAACTTGTGGCGCAACCTTGCGGTTGGTAGGATACATTCTGAGACATCAAGGGATCACAAATTTAGTATTGGAGGGAAGTGTGGGGGGTAAGAATAGTAGATGGAGACTAAGAGATGAACACAACAAGCAGATTTAGACTGCAGTATTTATTCGGAGATGAAGAGGCTTGCACGAGATACAGTAACATGGAGAGCTGTACCAAATCAGCCTTCGGACTGAAGACGACAACAAACAACAACGAGGCAGTTCAATCGAAACATTCGGCCATTTAGGTCAGATATATTGAAACTCGCAAACCTAACTCATCAAGAACTTCCCGTTCACCTAGAACGATGGATTTTGGCGAGAAGCAAGATTTCAGAGCACTAGTAAATAAAACCAGAAAATTGTTAATTTTTTAATATATCTCACAAAAAAACGTCATTTTTTATTCGTCTGTCCGTCTGTTACAACCCATTTTCCTCTGGAACGAGTGGGCGTACCAAGTACAAATGTATGTGACATACTAAGGTCTACGATTACTTACCGATGTACAACATTTAAGCTTGTAATCAGAAGAAATGGCCATTTGTATCACAAATTTTAAAACTTGCAAAGCCACTCACTAAAAGCTATAGGATACATTACGTTGACCTAGAATCACGAAATTTGGGAAGAAGCGAGATTCCAGAGTACACGTAAACGAAAAAAATTCGAAAATTGTGAAATTATAATTACATCACATAAAAAATCTCTCTTTGCCATTAGAATAGCATTGGATTCATCATCCATCAAAAGCGTAACAGAAAAATATTACTGCATGTGAATATAAAATGTAAGTTGTAGTGATGTTTTATTAAGTAAATAAAAATATTTTATTAAACCTCCTCTCCCTACATATATAAACTGAGGTCCCTTGCACCCTCCTTTCTGTATGTCTGGGCTAGTTTCAGCAACTAACGTAGAAATTTTGATGCTGCATTGTAATTCTCAAGATCGACTTCTTGCCAGTATCGATATCGACAACAGTCGTAGAGACTTCCGATTCCAGGGACGGATGATCTACCTATACACTTAATTAAGTTTGTACAGAACCCTCAATGCGCGACTTCTGCTGGCACTTGACTAGTTTTTTCTGTCATTCGCCTTATCACACTAATATTTTCGCTACAAGATCTTCCATTCGTAGTCGCATTCTCCTCTTCTAACAATAGTGAACCAGGGACAGCCAAGAATTCGGTTTGCGAGTTGGAACGTGGGGAAACGGTGAACCCGCCGAATTTAAGTGGCAGTGGGGACGCATTGCAAACGACTTGGCTTCATATTACGTACTCTGCTCAGAGAATTAGGGGACCATACCCCATTGAGCAATAACTGATAACTGCCCGCGTTATCAAATTATACCTTTATCTTTCACGAATAAATACACAAGAAAACCTCATTACATCTTCGTTCATTTAAATACCAACAACTGAAATGTCCGACAGATATCTAAATAAAGTGGAAACAATCATTCCTATCGTCTTCTTGGTTGTTTTTCATTGGAATTCAGTAACGAGCGTGCCCTCCGTGAGACTCCTGACGCCTCCATGCTGTGCTCAGTACCGTATACAACAGCCACCGCACGATCCAACAGGATATGTTCGATATACTGCCTGGTGGTAAGGCGACAGTGGACAACAAGATCCGTAAGGGTGTCAGCGCTGGAGCCTCCGCACAACGTCACAGAACCTTGCAAATCTGTCCATTTCCTGGTCAGTATTTGTTAGATATAGCTCACCACGAATCTCGGCACACGAATATGGCCGTCACCTTGCATCAGGGTATATCTGGACTCGTCTGTGAATGAAAACCTCCGCCATTCACGAAGTTGCCAGTTGACGTGGGAACGACAGAACTTAAGGCGAGCTGTAAGATGTTGTCGTGTCAAGTGGGACAGTCGAATAGGACATCTGGGTTGTACGGTCCGTCCCCGTATGCTGTTCGTTGCAGTCTGGTCGGACACAGCGGCTCCAGAAGACCTCCTGAGGTCGTCTTTCAGTGCGCTGGCGGTAACCGTACGACGCCACAACGCAGAGCTAGAGAGCCTGTATAGGGAGAGAGTGGCCAACCGGACGATACGGCGGCCATTTTTCTGCCATACTGCGGGCGGGACTTTTGAATGGCCAGTAGTGGAGTAGTAGTGTACACACTCACCGAATCAAAAGCACAAGACAATATGGGGAAATCATTCGTTAAATGCCTTTCTTTACTGCTATAACATACTCATAGTAACCTACTACGTACAGCACAGGAAAATTTCATACACTGGTTGTAAAAATTATTCGTTACTTGCATTTATCTCCTTTAAAGTTCGGTTACTAGACATATTGCAATGAAAGTAACGTAAATAAAAAAATAGTGTATAGCATTTGTTTGCTGTCGGAAGTGCATAACGCTAAAGATTTAACGTACCTGTACTACGTCAGATGAATGAAAGTCGTAAGCAGTTGTTTACTTGTGACATGCAAAAAGTGTGAGACGTATTAGTACTTCTTGTCACGTCTTCAAACTTTTTGCATGTCACAAGTAAACAACTGCTTACGTATATATACTGAATACCTCTCGCAGATAACAAACGAAAAAGATTACAAAAATCAGGTAATGTTAAATGTAGGCTACTGTAATAACGACCAAATATAACAAGGAAACTGCCGTATCCCTTCTACCCCACAGTAAGTAGGCCTATTAAAAACTGTCTTCAAGAGTACCTACAATTATTTACTACGAATAATGTTACAGCAACCACTACAACTGCGGAAACATGCTTACAACTTGCCTGCGTCAACAGTCAGGCAATAATAATAAAACCAAAATAATGCCTAGTGTTCTGATTCGGAACGAAATAAAGTTTGACGCTATAAAGTCGAATGAGCATGGCACAACAATTACAGGGACTTCCCGTTTCCAGCAAGGATTGTCAGATATTGGCTTCAGAAAAGCTTGTGATGCTACCAGTATACACGCAAACGCTAATTACGTACTAAAACGATATACAACTAAATCGAACATGCATGCACAACGCATAACAAGTCTCTCAATAATTCAAATACCCTTTAATCGTTTCCAAGAGTCCTCTGAACTTCAATTCAACTCAAAAGCACGGCGAACATAGGAAGCGCGAGAGACGTTTGGCAGAAAAATGGCGCCGAAGCTAATCAACCAATCACGGGCAACTTCACCTATGACCACTCTCTGTGTATACAGGCTCCCTACGCAGAGGTAGCCAGCTATAGGTCCTCACGTGGGGGTGCGATGCGTCAGCACCGTTCTCCGACACGTCTTATGCACTGATCCGTCTCACTGTAGTGTCCTTACGATCTGGCAGATGGAGAGACAGCGGCATCTGCGGCACCACGTCGGAAAATCCATCCCTCTCGGATCAAACAGACCGCCCTTCCGACTTGCACTGCGTTAAGATGTCGCATTGCGCACGCTCAGTTGAATACAACGTCCACAAACGACAACTGCCATCTGTGTGCCTTACCAGAAAACGCTGGGACACGAATAGTCTCTTCTTCCTGAATGGTCGCCATATACTGACAAGGAATTTAGTGGTAAGTTGGACCATTGGATAGCCCGTCAAAAACTGAACACAGGTGAAGCATAAAAACAGAAGAAGCTGGACTGAACTGTGTAAAAAAAGAAGAAAAGAGAAACAGTGAACGGTCTACATTTACTGTGTACCACATCGAGGGTCGTCCGTAGGCATCGTGTCGTGGTTGCACCGTCATGGTGTTCGATTGCGAGGGGGGAGAACCGAGTTCCAATCTCACTCACTCCAATTTCTCTTCCTTCACAAAATTAAGAATTTTCCGTCCAGTCATTGATGAGCTGTCCGCTGTATTCAGATTTGTGGATATGTCGTTGCGTAATCAGTTTGCAACAGCGACATGTAACGAAGGGGCCTCCACACACACTGTAAGTAGGCTGTTTAGGTTTTTATGTTGGTAACGCCACGTAGCGCTCTATATGAAAATCAGTGACTGTGCTCTGTGAAGGCTGTGGTTGGTTTGCATTGTTGGAATATATGCTATTGTAGTGTTGGGCAGTTGGCTGTGAACAGCGCGTAGCGTTGCGCAGTTGGAGTTGAGCCGCCAGCAATCGTGGATGTGGGGAGTGAGATGGCGGAGTTTTGAGAGCGGACGATCTGGACGTGTGTCCATCAGAGAGAGTAAATTTGTAAGACTGGATGTCATGAACTTATATATATATATATATATATATATATATATATATATATATATATATATATATCATGACTTTTGAACACTATTAAGGTAAATACATTGTTTGTTCTCTATCAAAATCTTTCATTTGCTAACTATGCCTATCAGTAGTTAGTGCCTTCACTAGTTAGAATCTTTTATTTAGCTGGCAGTATTGGTGCTCGCTGTATTGCAGTAGTTCGAGTAACGAAGATTTTTGTGAGGTAAGTGATTGATGAAAGGTATAGATTATTGTTAGTCAGGACCATTCTTTTGTAGGGATTTTTGAAAGTCAGATTGCGCTAAAAATATTGTGTGTCAGTTTAGTGTTGATCAGAATAGGCAAAGAGCGAACTGTCTGAGTACGTTCAGTTCTGCTCAGCTGTTTGAAAATCAAATAATGTAAGAGGTTTATCAGCACAGTAATTCATTAATTTTTCCAAGGGGACGTTTCAACACGTACCTCCTATTTGTTCTACGCAGGTACCACATGTTATGCCTCTTCCGCTCTGTTTTGGGCGTTTTGACTCTGGAATTCCCTCGTTGAGACACAGTTGACGCCCGTTTATATGCTGTTTTTATTTCTGTGAGAGGTCTATGCGGCATCTTTGGTGTTCTCACTATCCATCACATTTACTCGTCGGCGCACCTCGTGGTCTAGTGGCTAGCGTGTCTACCTGTGGATCATGGGGTTCCGGGTTCGACTCCCAGCCGGGTTGGGGATTTCCTCTGCCGGGGGATGGGGTATTTATTTGCGTTGTCCCCATCATTATCATTCGTGACAGTGGCGAGATTTGGCTATGTAAAAAACAAAAGAAGAAGACTACGTAAAAAAATGGGCACTATGCGACTTAACTTCTGAGGTCATCAGTCGCCTAGATCTTAGAATTAATTAAACCTAACTAACCTAAGGACATCACACACATCCATGCCCGAGGCAGGATTCGAACCTGCGACCGTAGCGGTCGCTCGGTTCCAGACTGTAGCGCCTAGAACCGCATGGACACTCCGGTTCAAAATGGTTCAAATGGCTCTGAGCGCTATGGGACTTAACATCTATGGCCATCAGTCTCCTAGAACTTAGAACTACTTAAACCTAACTAACCTAAGGACATCACACACATCTATGCCCGAGGCAGGATTCGAACCTGCGACCGTAGCAGTCGCGCGGTTCCGGACTGAGCGCCTAGAACCGCTAGACCACCGCGGCTGGCGGACACTCCGGCCGGCACTGTGTAAAAATTGGGACCTCGTACGGGTGCTGATGACCGCGCAGTTGAGCGCCCCACAAACCAAACGTTTACTGGCGATGGTAATATATTTTTTAGCGCATGACTATATTCTATGATAAATAGTGAGGACACGAGAGATGCCGCATAGTCCTCTCACAGAAATGAAAACAACAAATAAACCGGCTCTTACACAAATAAAAACAACACATAAACGGTTGTGAACTGCCTTACAGCGAAGGAATCCCAGAGTGAAAAAGTCCAAAACGGAACGCAAGAGGCATAACATGTGGTACCTGTGTAGAGCAAATAGGAGCTACGTACGTCTGGAGGTCCCTTTCATTACACGTCGCTGTTGCAAACTGACATTACGCGTTGCAAACTGACATTACGCCACGACACATACACAAACTTGAATACAGCGAACAGACATGTCAATCACCGGACGGAAATATCGTAATTTCGTGAGGGAAAAAAAAAAGTTTGGACTAAGTGAGAGTTGAACCGCATCTCTGCATTGGTAACCGAACACTGTGGGGGAGTTTCCCTTGTGAGATGCATAACACAGACGCGCATATCTGAGGCGCCACTTCACGGATTGCGCGGCCCCTCCCGCCGGAGGTTCGAGTCCTCTCTCGGGCATCGGTTGTTCTTAGCGTAAGTCAGATTAAGTCTAGGGACCGATGACCTCAGCAGTTTGGTCCCTTAGGAATTCACACACATTTCAACATTTTTTCCATGACGCGTCCTATAAATGGCGAATGATTTCAGTAGTTGCGTAGACTGAAAGCTGACGTCTTGGGCAATGCAACAAGACCACAGGTACAAGCTGAACAACAGTTGCAAAATTATTTATACACCTTATCACCTTATCAGTAAATAATGAAAAGTGTGAGGTCATCCACGTGAGTACTAAAAGGAATCCGTTAAATTTCTGTTACATTATAAACCACAGAAATCTAAAGGCTGCCAATTCATTTAAATACATAGGAATTACATTCACGAACAAGTTGTTACGATCAGTTAGATAATATACTGGGAAGGAAAACTAAGGATTGCGTTTTATTGGCAGAACACTTAGAAGATGCAACGTATCTACAAAAGAAACTGTTTACAACAGTGGTTCCCAAACCTTTAAGGTAACGGAACACTCAACAAATCCCTGTTATCTAATGAAATCCCATGTCAAATTATTATAAATGAAATACATTGCAATTTAAAATAAGAACAAGTACCATTACTAGAAATATTCTGTCGGTGATACAATTCGATTCTTTGCAGTTTACACTTTCATTGTGAAGAATGGAACTGTTTCATTGTTTTATAAACAATTGTTTTAAAGTTCGGTATTATATCCGACAGTTATAAGCGTACGTCTGGGGCAGCGTAATTCTCGATCTATATTTATTTTTTGTATAAGCTGAAAAGCCTGTTTCACAACGATACGTTGCGACAAAAGCTAGCAAAGTTAAGGTGGCCGTATTGGCTACGTCAAGGGGTTCATTCTTAAGACTAAACCAAAACTCGTTCAGTGAAACAGACTCAAATGTGTATTTTAATGCGGATGAACTCTGGAGATGTATGAGTGCTTCGTATTCCAGGACCGTTAGCACCGCAGGATGACTTTTCACGATATACAGATTTTGTAGCCAATCGATGTCAATATGAGTATCTGGAAAGTGATGTGACAAAGGATTCAGCAGATTTAACACATGACCAGTGATGATATTCCTCATTTCAGTTGGTAGTTCCAAAACATTTTGTTACAGAAAATTATATAAAAGTGGAAATCATTAAATACTGTCCTTCTCACAAGGGAACCTCCCCATCGCACACCCCTCAGATTTACTTATAAGTTGGCACAGTGGATAGGCCTTGAGTCGAGCAAACAGGAAGAAGTTGTGTGGAACTATGAAAAAAATAAGCATAATATACAAACTTAGTAGCCCACGCGCAAGATATGCCACTTCAAGGACAGTGTGAGCTCAGCAGCGCCGCGGTCCCGTCGTTAGCGTGAGCAGCTGCGGAACGAGAGGTCCTTGGTTCGAGTCTTCCCTCGAGTGAGAAGTTAAATTTTTTATTTTCAGACAATTATTATCTGTCCGTCCGCCCGTCCGATGCGAGGTAACTGCGCCGTAGTATGGGGACGCTACACCTAAACAAACATCAAAACACACGACGTCAGTCGAGTACAGCGACAGAGCACATGGAAAACTGTGAAACTGTTGCATTCATTTGTTGCAGTTTATGTGACAAACTCTTATTTTTTCATCACTTTTTTGGGGGGAGTGATTATCACATCCGCAAGAAAATCTAAATCGGGCAAGGTAGAAGAATCTTTTTACCCATTCGCCAAGTGTACAAGTTAGTTGGGTCGACAATATATTCCTGTCATGTGACGCACATGCCGTATAGAATATATCAGACGTGTTTTCCTGTGGAGGAATCGGTTGACCTATGACCTTGCGATCAAATGTTTTCGGTTCCCATTGGAGAGGCACGTCCTTTCGTCTACTAATCGCACGGTTTTGCGATGCGGTCGTAAAACAGAGACACTAAACTTATTACAGTGAACAGAGACGTCAATGAATGAACGGACAGATCATAACTTTGCGAAAATTAAAAAAGTAAACGTTTCACTCGAGGGAAGACTTAAACCAAGGACCTCTCGTTCCGCAGCTGCTCACGCTAACCACGGGACCACGGCGCTCGTGAGCTCACACTCTCCTTGATGTGGCCTATCTTGCGCATGGCCTACTCAGTTTGTATATTTTGCTTATTTCTTTTACAGTTCCACACAACTTCTTCCTGTTTTCTCGATTGATCTGTGTTCAGTTTTTCAAGGCCTCTCCACTGTGCCAACTTATAACTAAATCTGAGGGGGGTGCGATGGGGAGATTCCCTTGTCAGAACTTTCATTTCTCTTTGAATGCTGATAGTTTGTCTCTCGCGATAAATAGAGCTGTTGATTTTCCTTGCAACAATGTAAAATTTCACTGATCATTCCAAAAATTTCGTCAACGTTGGCTAATTTTATAAGACTTTGTTCATCATGCCACACGACGAGAAGGGTTGCGGACGCTGTATTTTGCCCCACTTGGAAAATTTTCAGCTCGTCAGGAAGATCGTATAGGCTGGCTACAGTTTTTTGCCTCTGGAAAGTCATCGGATTTCATTGTGTAGGAGGAGTGATCCATACAGACTACCCATTTCTTCGCAAACATTTTTGAACAATCTTGATTGGAGAGAACGAGTTTTCACGTATTTTAATTATCTTCACAGCATGATCAATAACTTTTTTTAAAAGTCAGATGGCATTTTCTTTGCTACAACGGCATAACGAAGCAAAATACAATGACTGCTGTAACATCCCGGCGTAACACTAATGGCCATTAGAATTGCTACACCAAGGAGAAATGCAGATGATAAACGGGTATTCGTTGGACAAATATATTGTACTAGAACTGACGTGTGAGCACATTTTCACGCAATTTGGGTGCATAGATCCTGAGAAATCAGTACCCAGAACAACCACCTCTGGCCGTAATAACGACCTTGAAACGCCTGGGCATAGTCAAACAGAGCTGGGATGGCGAGTACAGGTACAGCTGCCCATGCAGCTTCAACACGATACCACAGTTCATGAAGAGTAGTGACTGGCGTATTGTGACGAGCCAGTTGCTCGACCACAATTAACCAGACGTTTTCAATTGGTGCGAGATCTGGAGAATGTGCTGGCAAGGGCAGCAGTCGAACATTTTCTGTAGCCAGAAAGGCCCGTACAGGACCTGCAACATGCGGCCGTGCATTATCCTGCTGAACTGTAGGGTTTCTCAGGGATCGAATGAAGGGTAGAGCCACTGGTCGTAACACATCTGAAATGTAACGTCCACTGTTCCAAGTGCCGTCAATGCGAACAAGAGGTGACCGAGACGTGTAACCAATGGCACCCCATACCATCACGCCACTTGATACGCCAGTTTGGCGATGACGAATACACGCTTCCAATGTGCGTTCACAGCGATGTCGCCCAACACGGATGCGACCATCATGATGCTTTAAACAGAACCTGGATTCATCCGAAAAAAATGACGTTTGGCCATTCGTGCACACAGGTTCGTCGTTGAGTACACCATCGCAGGCGCTCCTGTCTGTGATGCAGCGTCAGGGGTAACCGCAGCGATGGTCTCCGAGCTGATCGTCCATGCTGCTGCAAACGTCGTCGAACTGTTCGTGCAGATAGTTGTTGTTTTGCAAACGTCCCCATCTGTTGACTCACGGATCGAGACGTGGCTGCACGATCCGTTACAGCCATGCGGATAAGATGCCTGTCAGCTCGACTGCTAGTGATACGAGGTCGTCGGGATGCAGCACAGCGTTCCGTATTACCCTCCTGAACCCACCGACTCCATATTCTGCTAACAGTCATTGGAACTCAACCAACGCAAGCAGCAATGTCGCGATAGGCTAGAATCCGACCTTTATCAGTCTGAAACGTGATGGTACACATTTCTCGTCCTTACACGAGGCATCACAACAACGTTTTCACCAGTCAACACCGGTCAACTGCTGTTTGTGTATGAGAAATCGGTTGGAAACTTTCCTCGTGTCAGCGCGTTGTAGGTGTCGCCACCGGCGCCAACCTTGTGTGAATGCTCTAAAAAGCTAATCATTTGCATATCATAGCATCTTCTTCCTGTCTTCTAGCACGTCATCTTCGTGGTGTAGCAATTTTAATGGCCATTAGTGTATAATGAACCGAAGGCCGCTACCTGCTTCAGCCACGATCGGCACTACCTCATCGTTTCATTTCACATCCCTACAAAGTGTTACATCCAGATATTTGTATGAGTTGACTGATTCCAAGTAATAGGAAACTACATTTTCTCCTGTTTTGAAGCGCACAGTTTTACACTGCTGGTGCCGGCCGAAGTGGCCGAGCGGTTCTAGGCGCTACAGTCTGGAACCGCGCGACCGCTATGGTCGCAGGTTCGAATCCTGCCTCGGGCATGGATGTGTGTGATGTCGTTAGGTTAGTTATGTTTAAGTAGTTCTGAGTTCTATGGGACTGATGCCCTCAGAAGTTAAGTCCCATAGTGCTCAGAGCCATTTGAACCATTTTACACTGCTGGTCGTTTATATAAGGTGCCGTCTTCACACCACTTTGAAATCTCATGAAAATATGACAGTATTTATGCAGCTTTTCTCAGGTATACTTCACTCTATGGGCCGCAAATGTAACTGGAACACGCGCCACAGCAGGACCATGGGATGGTTCTGTACAAAAGCTGTCACCACACGCATTAGGACGTTTATCCCACTGGAAGACAAGACGATCAGTTCATGTTTCGTGGAATACGGTCAGCCGCTGACGGACCCACAACAGCACCCACTTGTGTATCCCCTCGTCCGACTGAAACCGACGACCGGTAATGTCATTCTTCAGGTCGCCAAAGATGCGAAAATCGCACGTAGAAAGATCCAGCCTGTATAGAAGATGTTGCAGTAGTTCCCAATCAAATGTCTGAAGCGTACCCTTCGTCCGACTGGCAGTGCGGTGCCAGACGTTATCGTCTGACGGGATGACTCCTCCTGACAGCGTTCTTACAGCCTGAGGGCAAGCGGCATGACAGACAGCGGATCTGCCCTGTCAGACAAATCCAAAACTATTTACACAACTTCCGGTTCTTCAGATTCCCTCTGCTTGTCTTGTCCCTCGAGCGTGGAACGACAATCGATGTTGCAGCGCTACGAAGTCACTTTGCAGAACCTGCGACGCGCCGTAAAGTCAGATCGCCCAGGAATGCTGTTGGACGGAATCACCCTGTTGCGCGATAGCGCCCACCCTCACACTGGCAGTAGGACCGAAGCTATGCTTCGGCGATTCGGTTGGGAAACACTGCAACATCCTTTGCACAGCCGGGAGCTTTCACCGTGCGATTTTCACGTCTTTGGCGACCTGAAGAAACACATGTGTGGGCGTCGGCTTCAGTCGGACGAGGAAGTCCAAGAGTCGGTGTGGTTGCGGATCCGTCAGCGGCCGACCGCGTTCTACGAAGCAGGGACGTCAACCAGTGGGATAAACGTCTTAACGTGTCTCGTGGTTACTTTTGAATGGAACCCTCCCATGGTCCCGTTGTGACGCGTGTTCGGTTTTCATTTCACTGCCGCTTGTACATAGCTCCATCATTTGTAAAAACAGTGAGGTTGCTATTAATATTCTCCGCAAGGTCACTAATATACAACATGAACGGCAAGAGTCCTATCACACTTCTCTGGATCACACACGAAGTTATTTCCAAAATTTCTCGATGATTCTCCATCCAAGATAACATGCTCCGTCCTCCCTACCAAGAAATCCTCAACCCAGTGACGAATTCCGCTTGATATCCTATGTGCTCATTCTTTCAATAATAAATGTAGGCGTGGTAAAGAGCCAGACGCTTTTTGGAAGTCGAGAAATACTGCCTCTACCTGACTGCCTCCATCCGTGGCTTCCAGTACGTAACGTGAAAAAAAAGTGCGGTTTCCATCTCATAAGGTTGATCTTTACGAAATCCATGCTCGTTGACAAGGAGCAAGTCGTTCTGTTCGAGATACATCATTACGTCTGAGCTCAGAATTCGTTTTAAGATTGTACTACGAATGGATGTCAGTGATATTGACCGTAGTGTTGTGGACCACTTCTGTCACGGGAAATCTGGGTGAGGTGACCGCTAAGGGAGATGTTGTTTCTCCCTACATCATGTCATAGGCAAGGATACAAATATATAAACTGTATACATTCCGTAACGATGAAACAATCGTATTACGACTCAAATCCTGCCTTTGTAGCGGTAGCTTCAGTGAAAGTTTGGCAGATGGCCACTTTCCACATGTGCAGGACAAAGTGACCAAAGCCAGATAAACGAAAAATAAGACTCAGACGAGATGGAATCTCGTTTTCTAAGTTTTATGTATGGATGTCTGTTCCCAAACTATGTCGCCCAGTCTTTGTCTCTCATCTTTCTTTCTTTATTGAGTAGATGCTATAGACCATTCCGCTCTGCAAGCTGGAATGCCAAGTGTCGTATATCGGCCACAGATATGCCACAATATTTCCTCTTACTGTTCGTTGAATATACATCTGAAGTATTCTGTAGCACCACCTGTTTTTAAGAACGCTTCTTTTAAGTGTTCTTCTTGAGACACTGAACATTTCGGCTGGTTTAGCTAACGGCATCTCGTGTTTTGTTACAGCATCCAACGCCTGTCACACAGTTTGAGAATCCCATAATCGTTTCAGTGATTTTCTTAAATAATTCATGGCGTCTTGACATAAACCTGTAGTAAGGGAACATAACTTTTTACTGTATTGTTAATACACTAGTGCCTTTGTATACTTGTTTTACAATATAGTCTTGTCTTATTATGAATTCTATTGTCCTGAAACTATGTAAACACATCACAAAATATGGTTCGGGCAAACTGCCCACTGGGCCACTTCGCCTATCAGCCGACTGGCCGCTATGGCCGACTGGACGCCATTACTCTAAGGGTGGCGAGCACCAAGCTAGTATAAATCTTACTTCTTTATTCTGGATTACTTTAGAAAATTACCTCTGTAGTTACATACTCTTTTAATAACTGTAAGAGAGCTCAGTTTCTATTTACTTCTTTAGTTGCAATTAAAGTAGTAACGCCTTTTTACTAAAGAAGTAAGCCACTTCTGCACACTGTTAGCCCATGCAAACATTGATTGTCGGCGGACATTACTGCATCACCTTTTGCGCTATAATTTTAGAAACTAGAAAGGATTGTTAAATTGAATTCTTAATGGAAAATCTAAATGCTATTGTACTAATTAATAATAGCATCTGCGTATTATGAAAAAGGAACGTGATACTTACGGATGAATCTATTGTTAATCCCGTCATCTACAGGTGCCAGCGTCCATTGTTGGTTGGTGACACGCATTTATTTAAGCGCCAGTTGGAGATACGAGCTACCAGCAACATGGCGATAGACAAGAAACATTCAAAAAGCACACCAGAAACTTAGAAAGAGTGGTTAGCTGAAATAATGAAAAACCGCATAACTATTGTTGAATCTAAAAAGCACGATTTCAACATGCTTGAAAGGAAAAGGACGCTTGGGGAAAAAATACACGTTGAATACAATGCAGAAGCTCTTACACAAATGGCCGTGCGTTTCTAGGCGCTTCAGTCTGGAACCGCGTGACAGCTACGGTCGCAGGTTCGAATCCTGCCTCGGACATGGATGTGTGTGATGTCCTTAGGTTAGTTAGGTTTAAGTAGTTCTAAGTTCTAGGGGACTGATGACCACAGATGTTAAGTGCCATAGTGCTCAGAGCCATTTGAATCATTTTCTTACACAAAGATCACAAGACCAGCTTAACGTAATCTGGAAAGCGAAAGCAAAGAAAATGAAAGCTAAATGTAATCGATAACAATTTCAAACTGGCGTTCGAGAAGGTGACACAAAGATCGACGATATAAACCAAATGGGTTTTCATATGGTCCGACACGTTTTCGAGGGGATGCCTGGAGTTAACGACAAATGACACATCTGAATATACTGTGATACTTCCGAGCGACTTCGATCACGATAACTGCTCTGAAGGTGGCAATGAAACTGCTGAAGACGGAACTTTGTCCCACAGTCATGAACCTCGGCCTCCATTCTCCGGTGGGAGCTTATCAGCAGACACGCCCGGCAAAAAAGGGAGAGAACATGCGGTTGTAGTGAAGAACCGAGAGTTGTTGAAAAAAGCAGACGAGCTTCGTTTCTTAAAAATGCGTTTAATACGAGAGGAATGCAATGCAAAAATATTAATAGAAAGACAAAGAGAAATCATGCAAGAAGAGAATAATCTTAAAATGGAAATTATGAATATGTTTAAGAACGTAATGGAGCAAACTTCAGATTCCAGTTCTTCAGCCAATGTACTCGAGAAGTTTGGGTTTTCGTGAATGAATAAGAAAATATTCGTATGTATAAAACACCTTTTATTTCCTTGATTTGTTTTTTCAAGTGATTGCCGGCCGAAGTGGCCGTGCGGTTAAAGGCGCTGCAGTATGGAACCGCGAGACCGCTACGGTCGCAGGTTCGAATCCTGCCTCGGGCATGGATGTTTGTGATGTCCTTAGGTTAGTTAGCTTTAACTAGTTCTAAGTTCTAGGGGACTAACGACCTCAGCAGTTGAGTCCCATAGTGCTCAGAGCCATTTGAACCATTCAAGTGATTAATATTTTCTTGCTTCTTGTATGGCGTAATATTTGTGTGTATCATTTCAGCATCGGTACTAATTTTTGTTAATAGCACATTCTAATATTTACCTGAATTTGCAATATTAATAAAAGATGTCTTTTTTTTAGAAATAATTGAAACATTAGATGACTGAGTATACTCAATTAAGAAATAATAGCAAAAAAAGAAGAAAGAAAGAAAAAACGAAGATAACTACAAAATTGCACATAAATAAAATGAGTCACTTTTCACTGCATTAGTGACAGTCCGGTGGCTTATTTACTCATTTACATTGACTTCTAATTTTACTAGCAAACTAGGTGCAATTTCAATTAATGTAATTAAGTATAACAGACCTTCTGACAGCTTGGCCTGCAGAGTCTGCTTCTGGCTGAAATGCATATTTTTCGATGTCATTCACCTGCACAGCATTAGGGTTAAACACAGTTCTAAATTCTATTCCGAAACTGTGTACAACTGCAGCAGCCACAATAACATTTCTACGCTTGTTTGGCTTAAAACGCGTTGTTTTAGTGAGAATTTGGAAACATTTCTTCCAAACACCGAACGCTCGCTCTATTACACATCTGGTAGCAATATGGGCTTTATTGTAGCGCCGTTCCGCCCCTGTGTGAGCTCGGAGCACAGGTGTCATACGATGTCTGGAGAGAGCATATCCACTATCTCCAACAAGCAACCCATCGTACTGTCCATTTTCAAACTCTGCAGCAACTGCACTATTGTGCTACGTGCGTGCATCATGCGTGGAACCCGGCCAGCGGCTTACCAAGTTCAAAATCTCCATATTGGCATCACAGATGATTTGTGTATTGACAGAAAAGAAATTCTTGCGATTTCTGTATAGTTCTGCTTGTGCTCAACAAGGACAAAGTATGGGTATATGTACACAATCTATGGCCCCTATGACATTTGGGAATCCACAAGTTTGATAGAATTTCTTGTTCCTTAATATATTTTCTTGGCTCATGGCATGGACACATACAGTGGCTTTAAGGCAATTCTACTGTTTACCGCACTGTTAAAATCTCTTCCAGCATTAGTACGATGGACGTTAATGAGATCCCCTGCTGCGATTTGATAAGCACCTGTGCGAAACATTCGCAGTCCACAAAGAAATTGCAGCCTAGGAGACAAAGCACGCTTCCTGTCAGAACTGTGCTGCAGTGACGGCTCCAGCATACCCAGCAGCAACTCAAAAGATTTCTTCAGCAACCCAAACCGCTCTTTGAAATCACTGTCGCTATACACCACAAATGGGTCCCTTCTTTCCATTACAGCCTTCATTCTTGGAATGTTCACCTCTTCTTCCATCTCCATATATTCTTCATAGTCAAGGTAATCCATAGAATTCGGCACTTAAAACACAGAACTCAAAGATCGCACCTTACTTTCTTACTTTACTCCTACTACTGCCCAGGAGTAAATTTTGGCCTTGTTTCCTCCTTAAGTTACTAACGTAGTAACGTACTCTTCAATGGTGCTCTCCACCACTAATGGAGTAACTAAATTTACTTCGGAAATAAATGAAAAATTTATCCTGGAGTAATTTACTCCTTTAGTTCAGTACTATCGATTGAAATTCGCCGATTTCCTTCTCTGTTAGTAACTTACTAGTTTAGTCTTACTTACTCCCGGTTGGTGCTCGCCACTCTTAAGTGTTGTGCGAATACGAAATTACACAACCTTGGCAGTTCAAAAATACGTGCTTTCTAAGGATAAAATGTAACACTGTAGCAGCATTATCTGTCACAATATATACTGGGTGAGTGAACACGAAAGAGATTTCAGTCGTTTATTACAGACAAACTATAGAAGATAGAAACTCGTTCTGCGCGTCACTGGATAGAGGAAGGTTCAAAGTTCTGACACAGTTGTGCTGTTGTTTGTTTGTAGGAACGTGGCCACTACACCAGGAGAGAAATCATTTCGTGTGTTGGAATTAGCGAGAAGTCGATCCATTGTTCAAGAGCAACGTGCGTTCCGCCGTCGATTCAGCAAGGAGACGCCTCTGCACAAGCAGATTTATGACTGCCATATAACATTCTTGGAAGTTGCTTGCATATACAAAGGGAAGAGCACGTCTGATGAAAATTTGGAGCGTATCATAGACGCGTCCACACGCCCACAGGACGTACAGGCTAGGAACTTGAAATTCCTCAAACAACGCTGTGGCATGTTCTGCAGCGAAGCCTTACATGTTGCAGTTACTGTTTATTACAACTGCGTCCTAGCGACCATAGCAGAAGGTACGAAATTTGCATTTCGGCTCTCCGGGATGTTGTGTCTAGAATCATACATACGCGGCTCGCTAGACAAACAATTCGTATTATTATTATTTTTTATTATTATTTATTTTATGGCCGTCGTTGGACCACTCTAGTCAAAAATACAAAGTTCTAAACAAGTTGTTACACAGGGATACAACTTGGCTCAACAATAACTTAATATGATATTTAGGTAATATAATTATTAGAGTCTATTCTTATATGAAAGGTATTTTGCTCTTCTGTCTGCCCAATATTTCTTTATTCTTTCAGATATTTTCTTTCTTTCTTCATCTGAGATCACTCTTCCTGTACTCCTTTTATTGATTTTCATTTGTAGTCTGGTTTGCGGGTCTTGCAGTATTCTGGTTTTCTCTGTCTTGTTTTTTAGGTCATCTACTGTAATTTGGAGTTCTTTTATATCTTCCTTAATTTCTGTGATCCATTTACTGTCGCTCTTGCTATTCCCCAATTTTTGTATTATTTTTTTGCTAATTCTGTTTTCTGGACTTCTCATCAGATGTCCAGTGAATGAGATGCGTTTCTTCCTGATTGTGCTCATGACTGGTTCTACTTTCTTATATACTGTTTCATTTGATGCTTTTCTCCAATGTCCATTTATTTTATACTGTTTATTTATACATGTCCTAATTATTCTTCTTTCTATTTTTAGTATTCTGTCAATTTCTGCTGTATTAGTTGTTTTGAAGATAGTTTCAGCTGCATACGTTATTTCTGGTTGTGTAACTGTTTTATAGTGTTTTAATTTTGCATCTATAGATAGGCTTTTTGTTGTATGTAGTTTTGGTAATGTAATTTGCGTAGTTCAGTTTTTTTATTCGATTCTGCCATGATGGCTTCTCATTTATATTGTATGTATTATTTCGCCTAAATATTTAAATTTATCAACAATTTTGATTTCCTGTTCTCCTATTGTAATTTTGTTTGCAAGTGGTGGATCAGTTATCATAATCTCCGTTTTTTCAAATCATATTCTAAGGCCTTCTTTCTCTGCTATTTTTTGTAGTGATTTCACTTGTTGCCTGGCTTCTTGAATGTTGTTGGCTAGGAGAGCAAGATCATCAGCGAATCCCAAGCAGTTTAAGCTAATATCATCTTTTGCACTTCCAATTCTTATCATCTTTGGATTGTCCTTGTACTATTCTCTCATTATGTATTTCAGTGCACAGGTGAACAGAAATGGTGATAGGCAGTCACCTTGTCTTAAGCCTGCTTTTATGAGGAATGGTTCCGAAATTTCTCCTCTAAACTTCACTTTTGATTTGGTGTTGGCTAGAGTGAGTTGTATTATATTAATTAGTTTTGGATGGAGTTCTAGATTTCTTAAAATTTTTAATACTTAACGTCTGTGGAGACAGTCATATGCCTTCTTAAAATCTACAAATGTTATTGCCAGAGGTTTGTTCCGTTTCCTGTAGTATGCCATAATCAATTTTAAACTAATTATCTGCTCTGCACAGCTTCTCCATGGTCTGAAACCTCCCTGATATTCCCCTAACTCCTAAGTGCTCCTTGATTCTTTCATATAGGATCTTGAATAGAATTTTTTATGTGCAATGTAGGAGAGAGATTCCTCTGTAGTTGTCTGGGTTGCTCTTATCTCCCTTTTTGTGTAGTGGGTGGATGATAGCTGTAGTCCAATGTTCAGGGAATCGTTCTGTTACCCAAATTTTTGTTAGAGCCATGTGTAAGGAGGTCTTGACTGTGTCACTTGCATATTTCCACATTTCAACAAAAACCTTATAATTTTTTTGTTCTACTTCTTGGAAAGCTGGAGGGTCTAGTTTGTTAGTTTTGGTTTTTATTGGGGTATTTATGTTGATTTGTAAGGGTTCTTTGGGTTCCTCGCAATTGAGAAGTTTGTTAAATGCTTTTGCCATGATTTCTGCATTTTCCTTGTTACTGTGTGTCATTCTTCCATCTTCATCTTTCAGTATTAGTGTAGGGGCCTCATATTGTTGTAGTTGTTTCCCAAAGATTTTATAGTAGTTCCTGGAGTTGGTTTTATGATAATTACCTTCTATTACTGAGTTTTATTATAACAAAAACAAGTACGAATATTTAACTTTGATAGAGGTGCTGCAAGCAAAGGACGCAATACAGTCTTCTTCAGAATAGACAAACACAAGTCTCTGCTACGTAGTGATGCTAAGGATAGAGGCTACGATGCGTCGGCTAACGAAGTGGCCAACGTTGAAGCTGCTATCCAAGTGGACTGCCACCAGTCGGGCGCGGAGCGTAAGTAGTCAGGTTCGTTTGAGCAGCTGCCGGAGAGCGCCAGAAAACTGGCCGTACTGCGAATCTCGTACCTTCCGACTTCGATCTCCTCGGCCCAATGAAGGGTGCACGCCACGTGAAGCAGTACGTGCATGATGCGGAGGTAACTGATGCGGCAAAACGCTGGCCCCGACGTCCATCAGTGGAGTGGCACGAAGCGGACCAACAGCCCCTCCCAGAAAAGTGGCGCAAGGACGTCGCATTGAACGCACATTATGTTGATGAACTGAGGTTTTTAGCCAAAAAAGTGGCGAATAATATGCTGTATTGAAATCCTGAATAAAACCGACCTGTTTTCAGAAAAAAAATAATTTTGCAGTGTTCACTGAACGTCCCTCGTAGGTACTGTCGGCAGGTGATACTGAAAGTTGTAATGGTACTTGAATTACGTAACCATTACGGCACCTCAACTCGACCTCTCGATACCAGCAATACTCTACTGTGTTTCTGTAAAGTAGTTGACATATTTTTGAGACAACATTCAGATTTGATTTCATTAATGTAGAAGTAGTTTGATTCATCGATACGTTTATATTGCAATGATATTATTCTTATGTGTATTCCTTCTTTTGTCACTATGATCTTTGACGTACTTGTAACTCTTGATTTTTTGGCGCATAAGCGATTATTAGTTAGTTAGAGAGTCGGACCCTGAAAAAGTCAAGTCTTGGACGTCATGTTGGAAAGACGCATATTGTAGTCAGCTTATAAAATGTGAACTTTAACAATGAGGAAGATGTTTTCAAGTACGTTTTGTATTGTGAAGTGTGTTACGCGATATTACAAGAAAAGCAATAAAAAGGAAGTGTAACTTAAATTCGGAGTGCTGATTATTTTTTTACATCACCATTTTCCTGCATAAGTGTAATCTTCAAGAATGGTTTGTGAAGCGCATCTACAAAACTATTGAATATAGCAGAATAAAACCTAGGCCTCTTTGCATCCGAGCTTGGAGTCATCACCACCTACATTTTCGACGATTGAGCCATGATTTTACAACGAGACCAGCGTGGGAAACACGAAAAGATGAGTGCCTAGTTTATTCATTATTATATGTTGTTGTTGTTGTGGTCTTCAATCCTGAGACTGGTTTGATGCAGCTCTCCATGCTACCGTATCCTGTGCAAGTTTCTTCATCTCCCAGTACCTACTGCAACCTACATCCTTCTGAATCTCCTTATGGTATTCATCTCTTGGTCTCGCTCTACGATTTTTACCTTCCACGCTGCCCTCCAATGATAAATTTGTGATCCCTTGATGCCTCAGAACATGTCCTACCAACCGGTCCCTTCGTCTCGTCAAGTTGTGCCACAAATTCCTCTTCTCCCCAATTCTATTCAATACCTCCTCATTAGTTATGTGATCTACCCATCTAATCTTCAGCATTCTTCTGTAGCACCACATTTCGAAAGCTTCTATTCTATTCTCTTCTTGTCCTAACTATTTATCGTCCATGTTTCACTTCCATACATGGCTACACTACATACAAATACTTTCAGAAACGACTTCCTGGCACTTAAATCAATACTCGATGTTAACAAATTTCTCTTCTTCAGAAACGCTTTCCTTGCCATTGCCAACCTACATTTTATATCCTCTCTACTTCGACTATCATCAGTTATTTTGCTCCAAGAATAGCAAAACTCCTTTACTACTTTAAGTATCTCATTTCCTAATCTAATTCCCTCAGCATCAACCGACTTAATTCGACTATTTTCCATTATCCTCGTTTTGTTTTTGTTGATGTTCATCTTACATCCTCCTTTCAAGACACTGTCAGTTCCGTTCTTCCAAGTCCTTTGCTGTCTCTGACAGAATCACAATGTCATCGGCGAACCTCAAAGTTTTTAACTCTTCTCCGTGGATTTTAATACCTACTCCGAATTTTTCTTTTGTTTCCTTTACTGCTTGCTCAATATACAGATTGAATAACATTGGGGAGAGGCTACAAACCTGTCTCACTCCCTTCCCAACCACAACTTCCCTTTCATGCCCCTCGACTCTTATAACTGCCATCTGGTTTCTGTACAAATTGTAAATAGCCTTTCGCTCCTTGTATTTTACCCCTGCCACCTTTAGAATTTGAAAGAGAGTATTCCAGTCAACATTGTCAAAAGCTTTCTCTAAGTCTACAAATGCTAGAAACGTAGGTTTGCCTTTCCTTAATCTTTCTTCTAAGATAAGTCGTAAGGTCAGTATTGCCTCACGTGTTCCAATATTTCTACGGAATCCAAACTGATCTTCCCCGAGGTCGGCTTCTACCAGTTTTTCCATTCGTCTGTAAAGAATTCGCGTTTGCATTTTGCAGCTGTGACTTATTAAACTGATAGTTCGGTAATTTTCACATCTGTCAACACCTGCTTTCTTTGGGATTGGAATTATTATATTCTTTTTGAAGTTTGAGGGTACTACGCCTGTCTCATACATCTTACTCACCAGATGGTCGAGTTTTGCCAGGACTGGCTCTCCCAAGGCCGTCAGTAGTTCTAATGGAACGTTGTCTACTCTCGGGGCCTTGTTTCGGCTCAGGTCTTTCAGTGCTCTGTCAAACTCTTCACGCGGTATCGTATCTCCTATTTCATCTTCATCTACATTCTCTTCCATTTCTATAATATTGTTCTCAAGTACATCGCCCTTGTATAGACCCTCTATATACTCCTTCCACCTTTGTGCTTTCCCTTCTTTGGTTAGGACTGGGTTTCCATCTGAGCTCTTGATATTCATACAAGTGGTTCTCTTTTCTCCAAAGGTCACTTTAATTTTCCTGTAGGCAGTATCTATCTTACCCCTAGTGAGATAGGCCTCTACATCCTTACATTTGTCCTCTAGCCATCCCTGCTTAGCCATTTTGCACTTCCTGTCGGTCTCATTTTTGAGACGTTTGTATTCCTTTTTGCCTGCTTCATTTACTGCGTTTTTATGTTTCCTCCTTTCATCAATTAAATTCAATATTTCTTCTGTTACCCAAGGATTTCTACTAGCCTTCGTCTTTTTACCTACTTGATCCTCTGCTACCTTCACTACTTCATCCCTCAGAGCTACCCATTCTTCTTCTACTGTCCTCCTTACCCCACTGCTGTCAATTGTTCCCTTATGCTCTCCCTGAAACTCTGCACAACCTCTGGTAAGTCAGTTTATCCAGGTCCCATCTCCTTAAATTCCCACCTTTTTGCAGTTTCTTCAGTTTTAATCTGCAGTTCATAACCAATAGACTTTATTAACTGTGCTGTAACGACACCTGCCACATAATAACTTTGTTGTTGCCCGAAAATGCAGTATTTAGCAGCGTGAGCAACACCACAATCATTATTAAATGTTGACCTTTGTTGTGGCAGGGTTGTTAGAAAGTGGTGCATAAATGACGGAATGCCTTACGGCAGAGATCGGGTGTTACGGCTTTGCGGCAGAGAATCCCGTTAGGTGATGCCCAGGTGGGTGGAAGCGGCCGACGCTGTTTGTGGGGCAGTGGGCTAGCGGTGCGGCCGCCAGAACATACGGGGGAGGAGAGCGCGCCAGTACTCAGGGGTGGTGGGTGAGTGCTGTGGGGAGGGCCTGTTGTCGCCCCGCGGCCGGGGGTGGGCCGCCGCCCCCACACGGCGCACAAAGCGCTGCTGCCGTCCAGGGCGCGCCCTCGCCGCGGGGGTGCGGCTCCCGGCAGACCGCAACCACACCCCCGCCACCACACGCTGGTCGCCGCTCAGCGCCCGACAAATAAAGCTACACCGCCGCAAAGAATAAAGCCGGGTTTCCGCAGGCAATCCCGCCCCCCCCCCCCCCCCCCCGCCGCCCCTCTTACATGAAGGTTAGCGTTTTCACACACCGGAGCCGGAAATGCTACTTTCAAGGCAGCGACAAGTAAAGTTATTTGCACAGGTGTTGCGCAGCTTTTATCACTAGGCCTTATAGTGCCGTTGACGAAGAAGCAACGGACCCTGCTCTGTATGAACTGAGCATCTCGCAGGAATCGTTCGGGAACACCCAGTACGCTAATAAGGGAGTTCTCTGCCAATATCGACGTCTCATTCGGAAATCTTTTTAAGACATACATTTATTCTGAGAGCGGGTTGGTTTTAATCAGGATTTCAACTAACCGTACTATTTTCCACTCTTTTTGCTACAAACCGCCGCTCTTCAACATAATCTCCGTTCGACACTGTGGCTTCACCCCACATTACTGGAAGGCCGTGTATAACCTCATGGTACCACTCTACTGGTCGACGTCGGGGCCAGCGTCTTGCTGCATAAATAACCTCCCCATCAACCACGTACTGCTTCTCACAGAGACCATCCTTTATTCGGCCAAACAGATGGGAGTCGGAAGGTGCGAGACGCAGGCTGTAGGGTGGATGAGGAAGTACAGTCGAATGAAGTTTTGTGAGTACCTCTCGCAAACTTGTGTGAGACCTAGCGTTGTCATGGAGAAGGCGGAGTTCCTTTGCATTTTTGAGTCGACGAACACGCCGAAGTCGTTTCTTCGCCGCCGGCGTGCACGCAACCGACGGATAGGTTTGCGCGACCTTGCTGCAATGAAGACACACGCGTCGCCCAACGACTCACCGTGCTCTTGTTCACTCCCAGGTCTCCGTAGACATTCTGCAAGCTCGTATAAATATCTCAGATGCTCTGGTTTTCCGTCAGAAGAAACTCAATGGCAACACTCTGCTTGTAACGTATCTCCACTACAGACGGAATTTCGAATTAGCGCCGCCAGCTGTCGGAACTTCATGAAACTATAGGGGCTGAAGCGGGAATGTTCCACTACGCCCCACAACAAATTCCGCATCACAAACTGGCCCAGAAAAAGTCGTGCATTACTTATTGAACGCCCCCTGCTTGTATGGGTATTTGATACACGTCCTAATCTCTTCCCTCCCCTCCCCCCCCCCTGTCTCTGCCCATATCCCCCTCCCCTTCGCTTTGTCCATCTACGTCTCCTTGCCCCTCTCTAGTCCGCCTGCGTAGCTGGGTGGTAACGTCCTCACCTTCCACGCAAGCTGGCCCAGGTTCGATTCCCGGCCGGGCTGGAGATTTTCTCCGCTCGGGGACTGGCTGTTGTGTTGTCCTCATCATCATATCATCCCCATCACCGGCGCTGAATGAAATTAGTCTTGCACTTGGCGGCCACACTTCCTCGACTAGAGGCCACCCAGCCAAGGCTGCCATACGCTCATTTCCATTTCCCCCTCTCTGACCATCGGCTCCCTACCACTCTCTCTCTCCATCTCCTGATTCCCCCTCTGTTCCATTTCCTAATACCCTCTCTCTCTGTCGATTTCCTCCTTTCCGCTCCGTCCGCGTTTCCTGCCACCGCTGCGTCCATCTCCTCCCCTTCACCCTCCCCTACTCTTCCTGATCTTGAGCCTTGTCTATTGTAATTGAAAATTCAGATTCTGTAATAGTATTCTAATCGTAAGTCGATAAACCGAAAATACAAATTTCCTTTCTTTCTGTGATAACCGTCTGCGAGGAAAAAAAAAACAGCATATTGCTGTCTAGGCATTTTATGTTTAAAAATTTACGGGTTGATTCTCTTTAACGTTTAAAAACCTCTGTGTTGTGGCTGCGCAAGACAGCCAATCCACTAAGAGGAAGCCGAAAGGCACGCGTTTAAGCTCACGCAGGCTAGCGTGAGGTCTGGAACAGGTCAGGGAAATGAGACTAGCAAAAATTGTACGTAGCTGCCGGAATACTTAACTTTAATCCATAATAGGTGAACATCGCTCTTGACGGTACATGTTTTACAGCATCAATAGTAACTGGTAATGGCGCCTTGCTAGGTCGTAGCAAATGACGTAGCTGAAGACTATGCTAACTATCGTCTCGGCAAATGAGAGCGTAATTTGTCAGTGAACCATCGCTAGCAAAGTCGGCTGTCTAACTGGGGCGAGTGCTAGGACGTCTCTCTAGACCTGCCGTGTGGCGGCGCTCGGTCTGCAATCACTGATAGTGGCGACACGCGGGTCCGACGTATACTACCGGACCACAGCCGATTTATAGGCTACCACCTAGCAAGTGTGGTGTCTGGCGGTGACACCACACTCTGAATCAACGTAGATGACGTTAAGTGATGTAACATACACATCAAAAAAAGTTTTGCGTCACCTCGGTTCCGGAACCTGTACAGAAAACTGGAATAGAGATCAACCTAAACATCATTTCCGCCCTTTTTATTGCTCATGAAAACCACACATTGCATGTTGTACCACCATACATTGAGACCTTCAGAGGCAGTGGTCCAGATTGCTGTACACGCCGGAACCTCTAATATCCAGTAGCACATCCTCTTGCATTGATGCATGCCTGTATTCGTCGTGGCATATTATCCACAAGTTCATCAAGGCACTTGGTCCACATTGTCCCACTCCTCAATGGCGATTCGGCGTAGATCCGTCAGAGTGGTTGGTGGGTCACGTCGTCCATAAACAGCCCTTTTCAATGTATCCCAGGCATGTTTGATAGGGTTCATGTCTGGAGAACATGCTGGCCACTCTAGTCGAGCGATGTCGTTATCCTGAACGAAGTCATTCACAACATGTGCACGATGGGGCCGCGAATTGTCGGCCACGAAGACGAATGCCTCGCCAATATGCTGCCGATATGGTTGCGCTATCGGTCGGAGGATGGTATTCGCGTATCGTACAGCCGTTATGGCGCCTTCCATGACCACCTTCCATGATCACCAGTCGTCCCCGCGTAATGCCACCCCGAAACATCAGAGAACCTCTGATGTGTCGACAGAAGTGCCGACACAGTGTTATTTTGAGGGGGCCGATAGGCACGCTATCTAACGCAGACGGGCGTGAAGTCTGGAACAGGATAACTATTGAATGGTAGCAAGTAAAGTACGTAGCTGGAATATACTTAACTTTATTCACTCCTTGTGATACATCTCTCTTGACTATACAAATGAGACTCGTAAGATACATGCACTGTTACAATTGGCGCCTTGCTAGGTCGTAGCCATGGACTTAGCAGAAGGCTATTCTAACTGACTCTCGGCAAATGAGAGGAAGGCTTTGTCCGTATTGTCGCTAGCAATGTCGTCGTACAATTGGGCGAGTGCTCCATCGTATATCGAGACCTGCCTTGTGGTGGCGCTAGGTCTGCGATCACACAGTGGCGACACGCGGGTCCGACATGTACTAAATGGACCGCGGCCGATTTAAGCTACCACCTAGCAAGTGTGGTGTCTGGCGGTGACACCACAACCTCCACCTTGCTTCACTCGCTGGACACTGTGTCTTAGGCGTTCAGCCTGACTGGGCTGCCTCCAGACATGTCTACGACGATTGTCTGCTTGAATGCATATGCGACACTCATCGGTGAAGAAAACGTGATGCCAGTCCTGAGCAGTCGATTCGGTATGTTGTTGGGCCCATCTGTACCATGTTGCGTGGTGTCGTGGTTGCAAAGATGGACGTCGGGAGTGAAGTTGCGCATCATGCAGCCTATTGCGCATAGTTTGAGTCGTAACACGACGTCCTGTGGGTGCACGAAAAGCATTATTCAACATGGTGGCGTTGCTGTCAGGGTGTCTCCGAGCCATAATACGTAGCTAGCGGTCATCCACTGCAGTAGTAGCTCTTGGGCGGCCTGAGCGAGGCATGCCATCGAAAGTTCCTGTCTCTCTGTGTTTCCTCCATGTCCGAACAACATCGCTTTGGTTCACTCCGAGACATCTGGACACTTGTCTTGTTGAGAGTCCTTCCTGGCACAAAGTAACAATGCGGACGCTATCGAACCGCGGCACTGACCTTCTAGGCATGATTGAACTACAGACAACACGAGCCGTGTACGTCCTTCCTGGTGGAATGGCAGGAACTGATCGGCTGTCGAACCCCCTCCGTTTTTCATAGTGTTTCTTAAACATCGACGAACTCTCGATTAATCGATAGCGCTATCGTCACTATCGGTATTTTGGTTTAACTATCGATAGTCCTATCGTTTCTAACGCAATTCTTTTTTAAATGGTGCCCGAAAAATTGCCGGTTCCTATTACCTCCATGGTGCCTAGAGAGCAGAGGGAAAGTAGATTTTATGGAGGTATTTAACCAACATCAAATTTAGTGGCGCTTTAGCCAGTCTATGTTGTTTATAAACTATGTTGTTAATAGATTGGTCGCTGTGGGGGAGGGGTTGTGAGAGCAGGAATTTCCTTGTTTGTCTTCCAGTGATGACAACTCACGGTCGTTCGCATCTCGTACCGATCGCTTATGATAAAAACTACGCATGGATTCCTGAATGGGCGTTATAGAGATCGTCATCTTCAAATGTGTGAGCTTACTTACTTGTAGCAAGGAACAAAAATGTAAATGAGGTTGTTGTAATAATAAGCAGAGGAGAACATGACATTTTAAAGATTTGTTAAGCGTTTTTGATTGTACTGTAGAATGGATTTGAGAATAAACACAGTTATTAATTAAACACGCCTGCTACTGTCCTATTCTCTTCTGGAACCTCATTGTACTTACAAGTGTTTTCAGCTGTACACAAATCACTGCCACAATACCAATGCCCCAGAGTCACTTTTGCTTTTGCTTTTGCAGAAGCACAAATATCATTCAGATGTTGGTTGTTCGACTTGTGTTTGATTAGCGGAGCTCGTCCTTCCAAGGACACACCGGCTCCCGCAAAACTGAATATAGCAAAAACACAACCCGTCGAGTGTCAAGTTTTTTTATTTGTATGGTGGCTGAACACAGTCATATAAATACGCAGCTGTATTTACATGCTATCTGCTTTCACAGCATTGCAGTGCATATTCATAAGTAATTCGGGCGAAATACACTCCTGGAAATGGAAAAAAGAACACATTGACACCGGTGTGTCAGACCCACCATACTTGCTCCGGACACTGCGAGAGGGCTGTACAACCAATGATCACACGCACGGCACAGCGGACACACCAGGAACCGCGGTGTTGGCCGTCGAATGGCGCTAGCTGCGCAGCATTTGTGCACCGCTGCCGTCAGTGTCAGCCAGTTTGCCGTGGCATACGGAGCTCCATCGCAGTCTTTAACACTGGTAGCATGCCGCGACAGCGTGGACGTGAACCGTATGTGCAGTTGACGGACTTTGAGCGATGGTGTATAGTGGGCATGCGGGAGGCCGGGTGGACGTACCGCCGAATTGCTCAACACGTGGGGCGTGAGGTCTTCACAGTACATCGATGTTGTCGCCAGTGGTCGGCGGAAGGTGCACGTGCCCGTCGACCTGGGACCGGACCGCAGCGACGCACGGATGCACGCCAAGACCGTAGGATCCTACGCAGTGCCGTAAGGGACCGCACCGCCACTTCCCAGCAAATTAGGGACACTGTTGCTCCTGGGGTATCGGCGAGGACCATTCACAACCGTCTCCATGAAGCTGGGCTACGGTCCCGCACACCGTTAGGCCGTCTTCCGCTCACGCCCCAACATCGTGCAGCCCGCCTCCAGTGGTGTCGCGACAGGCGTGAATGGAGGGACGAATGGAGACGTGTCGTCTTCAGCGATGAGAGTCGCTTCTGCCTTGGTGCCAATGATGGTCGTATGCGTGTTTGGCGCCGTGCAGGTGAGCGCCACAATCAGGACTGCATACGACCGAGGCACACAGGGACAACACCCGGCATCATGGTGTGGGGAGCGATCTCCTACACTGGCCGTACACCACTGGTGATCGTCGAGGGGACACTGAATAGTGCACGGTACATCCAAACCGTCATCGAACCCATCGTTCTACCATTCCTAGACCGGCAAGGGAACTTGCTGTTCCAACAGGACAATGCACGTCCGCATGTATCCCGTGCCACCCAAAGTGCGCTGGAAGGTGTAAGTCAACTACCCTGGCCAGCAAGATCTCCGGATCTGTCCCCCATTGAGCATGTTTGGGACTGGATGAAGCATCGTCTCACGCGGTCTGCACGTCCAGCACGAACGCTGGTCCAACTGAGGCGCCAGGTGGAAATGGCATGGCAAGCCGTTCCACAGGACTACATCCAGCATCTCTACGATCGTCTCCATGGGAGAATAGCAGCCTGCATTGCTGCGAAAGGTGGATATACACTGTACTAGTGCCGACATTGTGCATGCTCTGTTGCCTGTGTCTATGTGCCTGTGGTTCTGTCAGTGTGATCATGTGATGTATCTGACCCCAGGAATGTGTCAATAAAGTTTCCCCTTCCTGGGACAATGAATTCACGGTGTTCTTATTTCAATTTCCAGGAGTGTATGAATGTTTCAGTGGATGTGACACAAAACTAATCTTTTCTTGCCGAGACATGACAGTGAATGTCCAGGAATGTTTTTGCAAAACTCCAAATCCTGTAGATGTTTCCGAAGCTCTTGCCCGTTAACGCTGAAACTCCTTGTTTGAAACTTGTGCAGCGGGTGAATTAGCTCATTATTTTTATTTTTGTTATTTTTTCCAGTTTACATAATTCTGCAACGTGTTAACAATTTTTCGAGTGTCACGAGGAAGAATTCTGCCTCTAAAGCTTCTAGCTTTTCTGCGTATCGTAGGAGATGACCTCAATGTACCAACAATGGCTTCTTCGTCACTCATTTCGTTATTTAAATGCCTCACAACAACAGGATTATTCTTCAGCACGCAACTATAGTACCTCAACTGTTGAGTCGCTGTCGTTGGCAACAGTGAGACAAAGAGCACAGAGAGTCAAGACGTGTTCCGAATGGTGACAACATAAGACGATCAGTACTTTCTGCACGGCACCGATAGTCTCTGTTGGCCGAGGAAGTATGATAGTTAGTTTGTAAAGTGTACTCCCAGCGTTAAAGATTATAAACATGATCAGGCAATAGGACCAGTTTAAGAGGCCACTGAAAAGAAAGAGTAGTGAAAAACTAGAGAACCACTGATTAGTAATAGAATTGAGAGGTGAGGGATCAACTTGTGAGCTACATCAAGTGCTAGAGGTGCAACCTAAAGAATCGAGAAGCTCTATAAAAAATTATTTTAACATAAGTTAGTTGTACGATGCCAGTTCAAAAGTTAAAAAAGAATTTGATTCTCTTTATGCACAAGTGATGGCTATCGATATGCCACCGTACAGAACTTCCGACCACCAAGGTTTGAGAAAAGTTGTTTATGCCTTAGACAGCAGTTGCGAGTTACCAGATGACACCACACTTAAATGTTTACTGATCTCAAAACTACGGAAAGAGATAAAAAATAAATTACGAAAAGCCCTTATAAAATGTAATTTTTTTAGTGGTACAACGAACATGTGGGAAAGCAACGCAAATGAAGGCATACTGCCATTGACATTCCACTATATAATAGACGAAAAATTAGTTTAACCAATATTAAAAGTGACAGGTTTAGCTCTAAAATATCTAATGTTATCTTAAAGTGCAACGCAGTGTATTTCGAGTGTGAAGTTCAGAATATCTTCCAGTAGTTGCTTTGTCACTACTTTGTGACCAAAGTGGAACCACGTGTTGATCAGTAACTCTAACTAAGACCATCAATCTTAAATGCGAATGTGCGTGAGATTATAGCGTCTCGTCTTGACAATATTTTTCAATATAGCAACTTTTCTTTATGTTCAACCCACGTGGGGTGTACTTTGTGAGACCAGTACCACGTGCTTATACAATTGTTTGACCCACCAGGTTAATAATAAGGCGATAGTAACCAGTTCGAGGTTTTTCTTTAGTAAATTGCGTTTCGATGTAATTTATTTTAATTATCAAAATTATTGTGGAGTTACACTCTTTGTGTAAACCAAGTTGACCACGTGAAGCATGTGGTGTAAGCATCAAAGTAGCCCTCCGCTATTCTTTTCGGGAAGATTTCACAGACAATTAGTATGAATTTAGTATACTAGTGTGTGGTAATTTCATGACGGACAGGATTGTGCTACGAACGTAACTTCTTTGGGTGAAAATTGAATCGGTTGGTTGTGGTTAATTTCCTCTTGCATATGTTTCAACGTTCTTCGTGTGTTATTTTATGAATGCAGTGTTGTATGCAGTCTCCCAATTTTGGCTCCATATTTGATGTGTTCTGTAAGATTACAAACACACATTTTCACAATCCTAAATAAGGCACCAGTTTAGTTATGAATCAAGTTCAATATGCCGAAATTTCAATGATCAATGTTACAATTAATTTCCAAATATAAACTGATTTATTTCTTTTTATTTAAATTCTCTTTTTCATATATATATCACCGGTTGTCGTATGGCTATTAAAAGATTATAATTAATGTTAGTCTGGTTGGGGATTTGGTAAGCTAGACTGGATACCTGGTGAAACAGTTGCGCAGTAATGCAAGGTTAACTTCCCCAGACAGCTCACAGCTTTTAAACCGCTTTTATTGTCTATCAGCTCCGCATTCATAACAAATTAATGCAACAACATTACAATACTCTAACTGCTGCAGTTAGCCGGCCGGAGTGGCCGTCCGGTTCAGGGGGCTACAGTGTGGAGCCGAGCGACCGCTACGGTCACAGCTTCGAATCCTGCCTCGGGCATGGACGTGTGTGATGTCCTTAGGTTAGTTAGGTTTAATTAGTTCTAAGTTCTAGGCGACTGATGACCTCAGAAGTTAAGTCGCATAGTGCTCAGAGCCATTTGAACCAATCTTTTGCTGCAGTTAATCAGCAAGCACACCTAAGGTAGCAGCTCTGCATAGTAGACCAGTAGACATTTCCCCTCTCGCATCCCCATTCCTTATGGTGGTCTTCTTCTTCTTCTTCTTCTTCTTCTTCTCCCTGCTTTCCCCGTGCTTCTAATACGCTGAAGCTCAATGTAACATCGCCAAGTAATATATTGGCCCAATTTTTATGAGAATTATTTTTTATACATGAAAGTAATTTTTCCAAAAACAAGACTTTGAAAAAAAGAGATTTTTTGACAATGTTATGTTATTTATAAATTTCGGACATATTGGCAGGTTTCAAAAAAGAGCAAACAAAACAGAACTGAGACTGACACAAGAGGTGCAGACTCGCTGGAACAGCTCATGCCACACGCCCAAAGGGATTTTGGAAGTACGAAGTGAGCTTGAGGTTGCTATCAATGAAAGTTCAAAAGCACAGCCTTCTCTCACAGCACAAAATTTCTTAGGTATACTAAAGGTAACAGGTCTTCTTGAACCTATTGAAGTAGCAACAACAACAATGTCAGTGGAGTCATACGTCACTGCTTCCTTAATTATAACTCTTTTACGTGATATTGCTGCAAAGTTTTCAGACTTGGAAAACATATTAACAACTAATGAAGGACGAAGTGTTCTGGATTCCTTGATTAGATCAATCAATGAAGGAGTGAAACCATTTAACACATTGACTATTAATATGCGTGTGACATTTTTAGATCCTAGTTTTAAAAACTTGTTTCACGACATTTCAAGAGGCAGAGAACTTCAGAAGGAGTATACTGCTATCATCGCATAAATTGTAAGAATAATACCTGAAACAGAAGCATCCCCGAGCAGTAGTAGTACGTTTACTGATACGTTGGAATTCGGATGATCCACATTTTTTGTCCAATTAGCAACAGTGTAACGTCGATGTCGTTACACAAGTCAGTGATTTCACAATTGATTTACATCAGTATTTTGAAAAACCGGTAATAGACAAGCATGCTTGTTATTAGAATATTGTGCAAAATCTAATAGTATGATCCCAGAAAATTTGTAACATTATGACCCAATCACCTTGTATATACTAGGCCTGTTCGAAAAGTAAGGTGACTTTTCAAATTGCTCGGGCAACGTACATTCGATTATCGATCTTCTTCTTGTTATGTTGGTACACAAGTCCCGAGCAAATGTTCACAGATCCAAGTGTACAGCATACTTCGTTTGTTTCTGACAGATACAGACGTGTTTTAGTGTGCTCGGCGATTTTCGATTATTGTAAAAAATTGAGCACAGAAATTTTGTGTGAAAAATGGAATCAAGTGTTCTCAAGCACTTGAAACGTTGACAGTGACATACATTCAGCCTGCTCTAAGTAAAAAAAATGTTTACATGTGGTACAAGCTTTTCCAAGGTGGCCGAGAAGATGCCAATGACGAACCTCGGTCTGGACGCCCCAGCATATCAACTAAAGATGATAACGTCAAAGTTGTGAAGAAAATTGTTGTGGAAAATCGTTGAATTACCACAAGAGAAGTTGCTGAGGTTATTGGCATATCGGTCGGCTCGTGTCATGCAATTTTTTCGGATGTTTTGGACACGAGATGTGTGTCAGTGAAGTTTGTTCCAAAACTCCTCAATTTTGATCAGAAGAACCGTCGCACGAGCATCGCTCAGGAGCTCTTGAATGACTTCAGTGATGATCCTGATTTGCTCAAAAGTGTCATAACTGGCGACGAAACATGGGTTTACGGTTATGACGTCCAAATCAAAGCTCAATCGTTCCAATGGAAGCATCCCGGAGAGCCAAGGCCAAAAAAAGCACGCCAAGTTCGATCACTGTTTTCTTTTTCAATTACCGTGGCGTAGTGCATCATGAGCTTTTGCTTCAAGGTCGAACGGTCAATTACCTTGACGTTATGCGCCGTTTGCGAGAAGCAATGTTCAAAAATCGTCCGGAATTGTGGAAAAACAATTCGCGGCTTTCGCATCACGACATATCTCCTACAGTCAGGCAACAATCGCCGTCTGGATAGGAAGTTTAGGAGATATGGCGTCATAAACAATGAGATGCACATCATGCATGACTTTTAAATTTGTGACATCTTTGCTAATAATTCTGTTCGGAACATATTACGGAAACAGTATCAACATATGCCGCAAAATGTACCTTCATACATACATTGTGCAACATATAGTTCAACAGACACTATCTCATAAACACTGAGATGTGTAAGAAAAGTCGCATAATGCATGAAGTATTGTCAGTGTGTGAGTTTTATTTTTGTCAAGTTGAGCAATGGATTGATCCAACAAGTACCATTTGGCTCCTGCAAGAAACAATTTCCACCTCACACTACTACAGAAGTCAGACAGACGCCCCTAATGAACCAACAAGAACTGCTTGAAAAACATTCAGCAACAAATATCTTCTGGAGTCGTCTGCTGTAAGGAAAAGACACAAAAATATTCTATATATTCTTACGTAATTAGTGGAATACTTGGGTACGGGAGTATTGCTAGTTAGTGTAAGAAAAATATTAAACGAACGAAAAATATTATTTATTAAAAAAGATTCTTAGAAATCAAGTGAAACTTTTTCTTGTAATGTGATAATAAATTTCCGGGTTCTTTTCGGAACACTAGATTGCCTCTTATGGATAGGAATGCTATTATTTTACAAAGTATGGAAAGGTTCTTTTCTCCCTTTTCTTTAAGAACGTTATTTACTCGTGTAAGACGTGTATATTTCTATTATCTATTGTCAAACCACAATTTATGAAAGATGTTTATATTTTATTAATAGGATTAAGTAGGAATAATTAATATTTGTCATGTTGGAAATAATCGTAGTAGCAGGGAATGTCTGCACCAAAGTATTGTTGGCAGGAGAGACCGCACATTGATATAATTTTAAAAAGGGCTGGAGAGACCGCGTATTGATACATTTTGATAAAAGAGCGGAAAAGACCGCGCATTGATACATTTCGTAATGGTATCAGGGATTGTCTGCACCAGAAAGAATTGTTGGCGGGAGAGAGCGCACTTTAGTGTTCGTAGGAAGTCAGTAGTAAGCGAGAAGTGAAGCGAGTCGGTAGCAGGTCTGAAGCGAGAGGTTGAGAGGAGCGGTGTGCCTGCCAGCCACCAGTTATGGTTTACAAGAGATTATAAACGGATGTACAGAGACATCAGCTAACTATTATCATAAGGGGAACTAATATTATTGAATTATTTTTGTGAGAAACTGAAGACTACTGAAGGTATGTTTGCGCAATGCTAGTTGTAATATTATTGTAAAAAGTAAGTTCCATTTGAACCTCTGTAAAATTATTTCGTTCAGAATATAATTAATATTTGCTAGCAATATTGCATTACTGATCATAATCCATCCCAAAAACCATCAACGTAAAACTTTCCAAAATTTTATTGTTGTCAAGAAAAAGCTTAACTATGAATTACGTAACGTCAGTCAAATTAATTAAAGAATAACGTCAGCTTTGCTATTAGAGAATAACGTCAGCTTTGGTAATAAATACAGCCACTTATTATGACAGCCCACCAGCAGCTAATAAACTATAGTAAAACAGAGTAAGTATATTCATGTTGCAGTTCGATGTAGCAGTCAGATGGCGATCCAGTAACAGTAAAAAAGGTAAGGAACAGTTTTGGGTTATTGCATATAAAGATTGAGGGCTACGACGACGACACATTCTGTTTCGTCGAAATAATCAGAAAGTCACTTTTAATAAGCAGCATTTAAATTTATATTCGAAGATTTAGAAAGAGGATTAATTTCAAATCGAATATTTCATTAGTTATTATTAAGCAAGAGATAGAAATCCTAAGGAAAGGTTTCATAGGTCATTGTAGAAGAGAAGGTTGCGTAACAAAAGAGATATAGAGGAGACGAGAAGGTTTCACTCGGCAGAATGGCTGAGAGCCGCGCCTACACAATTTGAATAACTTTTCAAGGTACGGTCAAGGCTGTCGCGTGTGAAATGTAATGTAGTGTACTGTTATGGAGGACAGATGGGGCTCGCATACGCTGTAGTGCACAATACCATGAGCTCCGATGACTGCTGCCTGCGTCGCTCACTGCTGACAAATAACAAAAAAATGGTTCAAATGGCTCTGAGGAATATGGGACTTAACTTCTGAGGTCATCAGTTCCCTAGAACTTAGAACTACTTAAACCTAACTAACGTAAGGACATCACACAGGTTCATGCCCAAGGCAGGATTCCAACCTGCGACCGTAGCGGTCGTAGGCTCCAGACTGTAGTGCCTAGAACCGCTCGGCCACTCCGACTGGCCGACAAATAACACAACTACCTGTTTCTATCTGGATTGACCGTCGCCAGTCAAAGTCTCCCTACGCCTTGATGAAGTCAGCCCCTAGTCTAACTATTGGCGTGGTACACTGGTCAGATAACCAGTCCACCGCGATGCCACCCAATACTCGCTCGCAGGCATTTAACTAGTACTCTGTTTGTGTTCACACCGCACAATAATCGTGGCAGCCAACACAGTGAGAAATGCTTAATCGCGAGCGACTAAATATAGTCACCCCGATTCGCTAACGACAGAGGTGCTCTCCCAGTGAAGTACTGTGGGAGGACTTTGTTCCTCGCTCTTTTAATCACGTACGAGCGCACTCGCTCTCGTTACGTGTTCCCACTCCAAGAGCGACATCAGAACGGCTCCCTTTTTCTGGAAAAGTTGCCAGGGTATATCATTCGCTGCCTTCCCTCACTCTTCTGACCCTTTGCGTCAGAAATATTCCACCAATCAGTGTTGCTCTTTTAAACGGGAGAATGACGTTTCGTTTAAGTCGACCAATGCGGAAATCTGTAGCATCCCCGTTAGGTTTATACTGTCCTCCTGTCAGAACTCCGTAACTATGGAGTTGGTCCATGAAAAAATGCGTCTTCTGGGCGCTCCCACACAATGTAGCGGAATTTTAAGTCGAACACGGGGGTCATTATCTCCTAGCTCTGGCAAAAGCTGTCTTCTCTCTGGGTGGTCGCTTCTGCCAAAGTAGGTATGTTGTTGACCCAGCCCTCTGAAGGGACAGAGTTCCAAGTGGGCTGGTTTCCTCTTTAGAACGAGAATTCCTGTGACCATCATGTGGTGTACGTCAGCCTCGACTTTTACAAACTCGGTGTGCACTTGTGATTTGCTTATTAGATTTACATATTGCTTACATGAATTCATACAAAATTGACTCTACCTTATCGAGTTTGGGTTCGAATGAAGCGTCTTGATGTGCATAATACGATTGTGAGGACGGAATATGTAGGAAATGAAGGTCAGGAGACGACGCCACCTTACAGTATTACTGCGTTTATTCTTAACTACTAAACTTTAGGAAATCCTTGACAGCCTTTAACTGCGAAGCGGTGACGGCTATAGGCGGATAAAGTCGCCGTCTATAGAGCTATTAAGAGTTGTTGTCGTAGAGACATGTACAAAATCGCGTTGTAGAAACGTCAAGCAGCTGTGCGCAGCGTTCGGAAGCTGTCCGGGATATTACACTACAAACACCGTCCACTATCTGTTTTCATTCCAACGAATGTTTTCTTCCACAGTTGTACTATCTAACTGAATGCTGAAATTTTATGTAATAGTTGCAGAATGTTGGTCCCACCACGTTGAAGGGATATATTCAGTGACTTCTGTTTTTCAAAACTGTCTCAAAAATAGGTCAACCTCAAAACAAAACTATGTACTAACTTCTCGGAGCTCAATTGCATCTCTTGAAGACGGTAACAGTACATTCCTGAGTTCATACATCATTTACAAGACATTCCCACGTGGAACACAGTGAGAGTTATCCAGGGTATTACACTACAAACATAGTTCATTTTTTCGTCTTAGTTTCTAACAGAAAATTAGTATAGTGAGAACCTGGGCAATGCCATTTCTCAGCTAGCAAAATTAATAAATACACTGAAGAGCCAAAGAAATTGGTGCACCTGCCAAATATCGTGTAGGGCCCCTGCGAGCACGCAGAAATGCTGCAACACGACGTGGCATGGACTCGACTAATGTCTGAAGTAGTTCTGGAGAGAACTGAAACTATGAATCCAGCAGGGCTGTCCATAAATCCGAAAGAGTAGGACGAGGTGAAGAACTCTTCTGAACAACACATTGCAAGTCATCCTAGATATGCTCAATCATGTTTATGTCTGGGGAGTTTGGTGCCCAAGGCAAATGTTTAACTCAGAAGAGTGTTCCTGGAGCCACTCTGTAGCAATTCCGGACGTGTGTTCGTCGCATTGTCCTGCTGGAACTGCCAAGTCCGTTGGAATGCACAATGGACATGAATGGATACAGGTGATCAGACAGCATGCTTAGGTACATGTCACATGTCAAGTCGTAGGTAGATGTATCAGGGGTCCAATATCACTCTAACTGCACACGTCCCGCACCATTACAGAGCCTCTACCAGCTTGAACAGTCCCCTGCTGACGTGCAAGATCCACTGATTCAAGAGGTTGCCTCCATACCCATTTACGTCCATCCGCTCGATTCAATTTGAAACGAAGCTAGTCAGACCAGGCAACATGTTTCCAATCATCAACAGTTGAAGGTCGGTGTTGGCGGGCCCAGGCGACGCGTAAAGGTTTGTCTCGTGCAGTCATCAAGAGAGAGAGGGTCCTGTCATGGCAGACTGAGAAGCTCAGATGGAGGACATGCCGCACACAATATGCAGTAAGTAGTGCAACACATTTTCTTTTTCTGAAAGCGCATTAGTTTCGCTCAGGATTCCGGTACATAATATCATTCCCCACTCGTTCTACATCTACATCTACATGGAAATCACATTTAAGTGGCTGGCACGGGGTTCATCGAATCCCCTTCACTATTCTCTATTATTCCATTCTCGTATAGCGCGCGCGCTATCTTTCCCTTATTTTATAATGTTGATAGTTTTTCCCTACGTAGGTCGGCGTCAACAAAACATTTTCGCATTCAGTGGAGTAGGTTGGTGACTGGAATTTCGTGAGAAGATTCCGCCACAACGAAAAACGTCTATGTTTTAATGATGTCCACCCGAAATCCTGTATCATTTCAGTGACACTCTCTCCCCTATTTCGCCATAATACAAAACGTGCTCCTCTTCTTTAACTTTCTCGATGTCCTCCGTCAATCATGTCTGGTAAGGATCCTTCACACCGCGCAGCACTATTCCGAAAGAGAACGGACGAGCGCAGTGTAGGCAGTCTCCTTATTAAATCTGTTACATTTTCTAAGTGTCCTGCCAATAAAACGCAGTCTTTCGTTAGCCTCTCCGCAACATGTTCTATGTAATCCTTCCAATTTAAGTTGTTCGTAATTGTAATTTCTAGGTATTTAGCTGAATTTACGGCCTTTAGATTTTGTAACCGAAGTTTCACGCATTCCTTTTAGCTCTCAGGTGGATGACCACACACTTTTTGTTATTTAGGGTCAATTGTCAATTTTCGCACCATACGTGTATCTTTTGTAAATCGTTTTGCAATTTTTTTATCTTCTGATGACTTTATTAGTCGATAAACGACATCATCATCTGACAACAACCTAAGACGGCCGCCCAGATTGTCTCCCAAATGGTTTATATAGATATGGAACAGCAAAGGGCCTATAACACGACCTTGGAGAACGCCTGAAATCACTCGATGACCTTCCGTCAATTACGACAAACTGTGACCTCTCCGACAGGAAATCACGAATCCAGTCACATAAGTGAGACGATATTCCATAAGCACCCGATTTCACTACAAGCCGCTCGTGTGGTACAGTAACAAAAGCCTTCCGGAAATCCAGAAATATGGAATCAATCTGGAATCCCTTGTCAGTAGCACTCAACACTTCTTGCAAGAAATTTGCTAGTTGTGTTTCACAAGGACGATGTTTTCTAAACACATGTTGACTGTGTGTCAAGAGACCGCTTTCTTCGAGGTAATTCATAATGTTCGAACAGAATATATGTTCCAAAATCCTGCTGCATATCGACGTTAACGATATGGGCCTGTATTTTAGTGGATTATTCCTCCTACCTTTCTTGAATATTGGTGAGACCTCCGCAATTTTCCAGTTTTTGGTTAGGGATCTTTCGTCGACCGAACGGTTGTATTTGATTGTTAAGGCTGGAGATACTGCAGCAGCATGCTCTAAAAGGAAGCTTTTATTAAGTGATTTAAGATGCTTCACTTCTCCGACGATATTTACTTATACGTTACTCGTACTTCTACTATAAAACCCTATATTTCAGCATAAACTCCGTTCAATGCGACACCCTTACGCCACCTTACGGGGGGGGGGGCTGGATGCCCGCATCGTACCACTCTACGTCAGAAGCAACGTCATGATGCTTGAACAACCTCCCCATCATACACACACTGCTTCCCACGTAGCGCTTCCTTCATTGGGCCAGACAGATGGACGTCGGAAGGTGTAACCAGTGCAGTAGTCTTCGTAATGCGGAAACGGAGCGAGTTATTTGATGTCATGAAGGGCACGATCGTTGGGTGGAAGCATTTTCGAAACGACAAAGTTGGTCGCGCGCTGCCGTCGTTAAAGTGTACAGTGCATGGTAAAATGTGGTATCGAAAACCGGCGTCGAGGAAACTATGGGTGGCCGCTGACCACAGATGACAGCCGTAGAGATGTGCACGGGCGAAGAGGCGTGGCACTTGAGCAGTTGACCACCCACGTGAACCGAGGAGTCTCTTCAACGTCCGTTCAGCAACCGCAACAGGCACCCACGCTCACTGCTGTTCGTCACCGACGAAACCCTTTTCAGAAGAATCGTGTTTTACGCTCCAACGGATTGAGGGCCGTTGGCGTGTGTAGTGAAACGTCTAACAAGGGGAGCCCGCCAATTGTGAAATTCAGATTCGATTGATACTGTGCATAATAAAAGCTCATGGCCAGAGATGTAATGTGACAAAGCACCAAGATGCACATCTCAGCCGCTGTCGAGAAAATCGACAGTTGAAAGAAACTGTTGTGGTGAAATACTCTCTAGGAATAATAATTTTCTACAGCGTTGTGGCGCAGCGGTAAGCGCTCGGGTTCATAATCCGAAGGTCGCCGGATCGAATCTTGCGCAATGCAAATTTTTTTATTGTTAGTTTTTTGTAATTTATATATATACCGCCTCCATTTTTCCGTTTGTTCAACAGGGTGTACCAAAGCTCTTACGTCCGCACTGATTTTCGATGAAGTTGCGCTAGGGACCGCATCTGCCTTCTTTCGAAGTTAGCAGGCAACTACGCTGTTATGCGGCGGCTCGTTTCGGCCCATTCAACATCTATCCTTCAAGTGTAGCGACGGAGAAACAGAGTTTACATTTCATACCTGCCATAGCAAATTTGTGTTCGTGGGGTCTCTATTCTAATTCGAACGTTTGACTTACGCTATACGCATTCGTTTCGGAATATCGTTTCTACGTCTTCCGTTAACTATACGTAGATAACATTATGAAGACAATTAATAACATTTGTGAAATACAACTTTGTTTGCGGAAAACATAATGATTTTCGAAGTCGCCAGTTTTCCACGACAAACGACTTTCAACAACTTATTATATGCATAATTGTTGCAACTGATAGCCGGGAATTGTATATATATATATATATATATATATATATATATATATATATATATATATATATATATATATATATTTGAATAACAAAAAAAATACTAAAAAAAAAGGTTGCATGGCGCGAGATTCGATCCGGCGTCCTTCGAATCCGAGCGCTTGCCGCTGCGCCACGACGCGGTAGATTATTAATCGTAGAGAGTATTTCACCGCAACGGTTTCTTTTAACTGTCGATTTTCTCGACAACGGCTGAGAAGTGCATCTTGGTGCTTTGCCACATTACACCTCTGGCCATGAGCTTTTATTATGCGCAGTATGAATCGAATCTGAATTTCACAATTGGCGGCCTCCCCTTGTAAGAGCAAACAAGGATGGGGTGCAATGGCCTGGGGAATCTTTTCGTGCCATTCTCTCGGTCATCTTGTCAATCTGAGAGGCACAGTGGATCAACAGAAATATGCCCACCCCTGCATGTGGTTTGTATTTTCTTCGACACTATGGCACCTACCTGCAGGGCAATGCAACGCGTCACACTGTTGGTGTTGTGTACACAGTTCCGCGTAGTCGGCGCGTACACAACTTTCCCACTAGAGCGCGCCCCGCTAAGCACAACAGCGCAGGCGCAGCGCTCGTCCGTATCCGCACTACGAGACGGCGCTGCCTTAGAGACGGTCCAAATTCTGCTTCCGCCGATCCACGTATTAATATGTAACGCAGCCAATGAGATTGCTGCTAATGTAGAAACTTTTCTCCTCGCAGATCACACTCGCGCAGTGATACCTGAACGCGCGAGGTATTATAACGAGTGTACAGACCTCCGATTAGTCACTCTGCATTAGTCTATAGTCGAGTTTCAGTCTGCGCCTAATAAGATTATCATATTCCTGTACATATCCATGAAGAGAAATGTATAGACACTTTGTCAAGTATCAGATATATGTGAGAATAAGATTAACGTACCAAGACCAAAGGAACTTCAGATTGTCAATTGTAAATAGGATCCAGAATCAAGTTAAGTGAGGTTTACGATTTTTATTATTTTAATAAATGTGTGTGAAAATTAATCAAGTTGTGTTTCAAGTTGGTCACTGTCAATCTGCTACTCTAAGCGTGCAATTGGCATTTCTATCGTCTGACCTAACGGCAGAAGATAAACACGCCACGATAAGACCACGAGCCATATTGCTGACACTCGCCTACTTCGCTAGAGCGACAAGTCAAATAATCTGATGGTGTGTGTACCGAAGGTCTTACAGTACGCACACCACAGTTGGCAGAGTAGGTGCGCGGTTCGAGGAGCTGCGGGATGACTTCGCCGCACTCTCGATGCTACTTCAATCGGGCTGTTCGCGCCACGGACGCTCAACCTAGAGACGTACTGCAGCTGGCCGAGGCAGTGGAGTCGCCATATCTCCACATCCCTGCCGGTACCTTCCAGAGCCTCACTGACCTTGTGGATGACGTCGGAGGTTCACTGAGGCTTTTTGCGGATGATGCTGTGGTATATCGAGAAGTTGCAACAATGGAAAATTCTACTGAAATGCAGGAGGATCTGCAGCGAATTGACGCATGGTGCAGGGAATGGCAATTCAATCTCAATGTAGACAAGTGTAATGTGCTGCGAATACACAGTGGAAGACAGATCCCTTATCATTTAGTTACAATATAGCAGGTCAGCAACTGGAAGCAGTTAATTCCATAAATTATCTGGGAGTATGCATTAGGAGTGATTTAAAATCGAATGATCATATAAAGTTGATCGTCGGTAAAGCAGATGCCAGACTGAGATTCATTGGAAGAATCCTAAGGAAATGCAATCCGAAAACAAAGGAAGTACGATGCAGTACGCTTGTTCGCCCACTGCTTGAATACTGCTCTGCAGTGTGGGATCCGTACCAGATAGGGTTGATAGAAGAGATAGCGAAGATCCAACGGAGAGCAGCGCGCTTCGTTACAGGATCATTTAGTAATCGCGAAAGCGTTACAGAGGTGATACACAAACTCCAGTGGAAGACTCTGCAGGAGAGACGCTCAGTAGCTCGGTACGGGCTTTTGTTGAAGTTTCGAGAACATACATTCACCGAAGAGTCAAGCAGTATATTAAAATATCCACGGGTGTGCTGCCGGTCTATAGTGTCCAACGGGCACAATATTTCGGCGATCATACATGTCGCCATCATCAGGTGAACCGACGGACTGAGCTCCTGTGAACGTGCCGGCACGGAGAACCGTACGCTATGGCTGCTCAGGGGGAACTGGATTCGGTTGCGGCGGCGGCCGAATTAAATACCCTCCACCCGCGGCGCGCTCCCTCCGCCGTCCGCGCCCCGCGCCACGGTCGCGCGGTGCAACAGATTGCGACGGCGTCTGAGATGACGTCAGAGTGATGGCTCTGTCCGCCGTGGTCGTCACAACTATACGTTTGCTCGATTTACTCTCGATTAACCCAATCGCTGGTTCCCAAGCCTTGCTAAGATTATAGCCACAGTCACGGTTTATGAGGTCGTCATTGGTGCGAATTTCGATGGCCTCTCTAACAACGCTGTCCCAGTATCTCGACGTCTGTACCAGAATCCTCGTGCGGTCATACTCCATGGCGTGATTTTCCGACAAACAATGTTCAGCGACCGCCGACTTGCTCGGATACATCAGTCGAGTGTGCCTCTGGTGTTCACGGCATCGATCCTCGACGGTACGCATCGTCTGACCAATATACGACTTGCCACATTGACACGGAATCTGGTGCACGCCGGACTTCCTCAAACCGAGGTCATCTTTGGCGCTCCCCACCAGTGCATGAGTTTTATTCGGAGGACAAAACACAGTTCCGACCCGGCGTTTCTTCAGAATGCGGGCGATTTTCCCCGAGAGTGCGCCTGTGTATGGAATAAATGCAGTGGCTACCTCCTCCCTCGTGACTTCATCCATCTCAACAGGTTGTGCTGCAGTGGTTGGGCGGAGAGCACGTTGAATCTGCCACTCTGAGTACCCATTTTTCCGAAATACAAGGAAACGACGTCAAAACTCACCATGATATCTGACTCATCCAACCTGAAGCTATCAAGGCGTTTAACAAAATCCACGGAATTACGGATGTGATGAGGGCATTTACCGACATAAGGACTTAATATTCCCGTCAGGTATTTGGCCAACAAATATGAAGGGGCCCTGATGTTGCTGACAATGGGGCGTAACGGTACCCCCTCTTTGTGAACCTTCGGGAGTCCATATAGTCTAGGTGGTACCGGACCTTGTGGTAACAATTTCTTAGCGTCACCCTCCGGTAAATCTGCGTCCTTGAGAGGCACACTCGACTGATGTATCCGAGCAAGTCGGCGGTCGCTGAACATTGTTTGTCGGAAAATCACGCTGTGGAGTATGACCGCACGAGGATTCTGGTACAGACGTCGAGATACTGGGACAGCGTTGTTAGAGAGGCCATCGAAATTCGCACCAATGACGACCTCATAAACAGTGACTGTGGCTATAATCTTAGCAAGGCTTGGGAACCAGCGATTGGATTAATCGAGAGTAAATCGAGTTGTGACGACCACGGCGGACAGAGCCATCACTCTGACGTCATCTCAGACGCCGTCGCAATCTGTTCCACCGCGCGACCGTAGCGCGGGGCGCGGACGGCGGAGGGAGCGCGCCGCGGGCGGAGGGTATTTAATTCGGCCGCCGCCACAACCGAATCCAGTTCCCCCTGAGCAGCCATAGCGTACGGTTCTCCGTGCCGGCACGTTCACAGGAGCTCAGTCCGTCGGTTCACCTGATGATGGCGACATGTATGATCGCCGAAATATTGTGCCCGTTGGACACTATAGACCGGCAGCACACCCGTGGATATTTTGATTATCAAATACGCCGGGAGAAACTCAAGAATCACAAGCAGTATATTGCTCCCTCCTACGTAAATCTCGCGAAGAGACCATGAGGATAAAATCAGAGAGATTAGAGCCCCCTCAGAGGCATACCGACAATCCTTCTTTCCACGAACAATACGAGACTGGAATAGAAGGGAGAACTGATAGAGGTACCCAAGGTACCCTCCGGCACACACCGTCAGGTGGCTTGCGGAGTATAGATGTAGATGTATATATGTAGACACTCTTCCTGTACGTCTTGGAGCGACCCGCGCTGCAAAATGGGGGTCAGTCAGGCTTCTGACGGATGGGGAAATTAATCTGACTAGACATTGTATGGGACAAAGGCCTTCAGCCTGAAATACACGGGTTCTGTTACGTTACACTCATAGCAAATATGTGATTGGCTCAATGAAACTTTGACTAATAGAATACAGTGCGTTCTGCTGGACGGTGAATGTTCCACAGAAACGTCAGAAGCATCACGTGTGTCCTAAGTGAGCGTAATGGGACCTCTGATGATTTCAGTGTACACTGCTTAACAGAAAACTGAAGAACACAGAATTGGGCGAGGAAACGAATTGAAACTCCACGGACTGAGAGGCTATGCGACCTTATTTCATTGATTACAAATTGGCGTCATACTTAAAATGAACTTGGCAGCGCGAGGCCACTGATCAGTAAGAGGCTGCATCACGTCTGACCTGGACAGGATTTGTGATTGGTATAAAGAATGGCAGATAACTCTAAATATACATAAATGTAAATTAATGCAGATGAATAGGGAAAAGCATCCCGTAATGTTTGAATACTCCATTAGTAGTGTAGCGATTAAATCTTTGGGCTTAACACTGCAGAGCGATATGAAGTGGGACAAGCATGTAATGGCAGTTGTGGGGAAGGCGGATAGTCGTCTTTGGTTCATTGGTAGAATTTTGGGAAGATGTGGTTCATCTGTAAAGGAGACCGCTTATAAAACACTAATACGACCTATTCTTGAGTACTGCTCGAGCGTTTGGGATCCCTATCAGGTCGGATTGAGGGAGGACATAGAAGCAATTCAGAGGCGGGCTGCTAGATTTGTTACTGGTAGGTTTGATCATCACGCGAGTGTTACGGAAATGCTTCAGGAACTCGGGTGGGAGTCTCTGGAGGAAAGGAGGCGTTCTTTTCGTGAATCGTTACTGAGGAAATTTAGAGAACCAGCATTTGAGGATGACTGCAGTACAATTTTACTGCCGCCAACTTATATTTCGCGGAAAGACCACAAAGATAAGATAAGAGAGATTAGGGCTCGTACAGAGGCATATAGGCAGTAATTTTTCCCTCATTCTGTTTGGGAGTTGTGGTACGAGGTACCCTCCGCCACGCACCGTATGGTGGATTGCGGAGTATGTATGTAGATGTAGATATGCCGTGATTCGGTTGGGAAGCGTGTCACAAAACTGTAGTGTCACATCCTGAGGACAGCTCGCCCAGCACGCAACTACAGTAGTTTCTGCTGTTGGTATCAGGTGTTGCAAACTCTGGTGAATTACCTCCTTTAGAGATACAATCAGTAAACCCATTTTCTTGAAGGATTGAACCCCACATATAAACTGGGTAATTTACGCTCCGTTATAAGAAAAACCAGTTTTCTACGCACCTCAATATTTATGACATTACATCTCCCGAACAATGTGGCAAACAATCATTAGATGAACGTCGCCCGAAGAACGCGAGACAGAAGCCAATAGGCAGTTTCTGGCAAACAATTACATACTTTTGCTGGTGCATTCAGTGACGTATGCAGATACTGCCTGCTAAGTCTGTTGCCAACAGAGCTAGCAGTAATTAAGTAATAAATTAAAACTATTTCCTCGAGGTAGAAGACTTACTGCGTGAGAGGCAAAAACGTACACTACTGGCCATTAAAATTGCTACACGACGAAGATGACGTGCTACAGACGCGAAATGTAACCGATAGGAAGAAGATGCTGTGATATGCAAATGATTATCTTTTCAGAGCATTCACACTAGGTTGGCGCCGGTGGCGACACCTACAACGTGCTGACATGAGGAAAGTTTCCCACTGATTTCTCATACACAAACAGCAGTTGATCGGCGTTGCGTGGTGAAACGTTGTTGTGATGCCTCGTGTAAGGAGGAGAAATGCGTATCATCACGTTTCCGACTTTGATAAAGGTCGGATTGTACCCTATCGCGATTACGGTTTATCGTATTGCGACATTACTGCTCGCGTTGGTCGAGATACAATGACTGTTAGCAGAATATGGAATCGATGGGTTCAGGAGGGTAATACGGAACGCCGTGCTGGATCCCAACGGCCTCGTATCACTAGCAGTCGAGATGACAGGCATCTTATCCGCATGGCTGTAATAGATCGTGCAGCCACGTCTCGATCCCTGAGTCAACAGATGGAGACGTTTGTAAGACAACAACCATCTGCACGAACAGTTCGACGACGTTTGCAGCAGCATCGACTGTCAGCTCGGAGGCCATGGCTGCGATTACCCTTAACGCTGCATCACAGACAGGAGCGCCTGCGACGGTGTACTGAACGACGAACCTGGGTGCACGAATGGCAAAACATCATTTTTTTCGGATGAATCCAGGTTTTTGTTTACAGCATCATGATGGTCGCATCCGTGTTGGCGACATCGCGGTGAACGCACATTGGAAGCGTGTATTCGTCATCGCCATACTGGCGTATCACCCGGCGTGATAGTATGGGGTGCCATTGGTTACACGTCTCGGTCACCTCTTGTTCGCGTTGACGCCACTTTGAACAGTGCACGTTACATTTCAATTGTGTCATGACCGTGGCTCTACCCTTCATTCGATCCCTGTGAAACCCTACATTTCAGCAGGATAATGCACGACCGCATTTTGCATGTTGTGCACGGACCTTTCTGGATACAGGAAATGTTCGACTGCTGCCCTGGCCAGCACATTCTCCAGATCTCTCACCAGTTGAAAACGTCTGGTCAATGGTGGCCGAGCAACTGGCTCGTCACAATACGCCAGTCACTACTCTTGATGAACTGTGGTATCGTGTTGAAGTTGCATGGGCAGCTGTACCTGTACACGCCATCCAAGCTCTGTTTGACCCAATGCCCAGGCGTATCAAGGCCGTTATTACGGCCAGAGGTGATTGTTCTAGGTACTGATTTCTCAGGATCTATGCACCCAAATTGCGTGAAAATGTAATCACACGTCAGTTCTAGTATAATATATTTGTCCAATGAATACCCGTTCATCATCTCTATTTCTTCTTGGCGTAGCAATTTTAATGGCCAGTAGTGTACTTTTTCAGGTATACTGAGTGACGTATGCAGATACTGTGTGGAAAGTCTGTTGCCAATAGAGCTAGCAGTAAATAAGTAATAAATTAAAACTTTTTCATTGATGTAGAAGATTTGCTGCGTGACAGGCGAAAACGTAGTAAGCAATAAACTTTCAGCATTTGGTGTGGGGTGTTAGTGCCTGCACGGTAGCTCAGCGTGTTCGGTCAGTGGGTTAGCTGCTCTCTGTAATAAAAAGAAAAACTGAGTTAATCGATCAACAACGACGTCCGCCCCGAGAAGATACGACGAGCAAAATGAAGTTAAAAAAAAAAAAATAGCTGGGTGGTTACGTGCTCGCCTCCCATGCAAGCTGGCCCGGGTTCGATTCCCGGCTGGGTTGGAGATTTTCTCCGCTCGGGGACTGGGTGTTGTTTTGTCCTCATCATCATTTGATTCTCGTCACCGGCCCAATGTGGTGCCGACTGAAATAAGACTTGCACCTGGCGGCCGATCTTCCCCGACTGGAGCCTTCCGGCTAACGATGCCCTACGCTCATTTCCAGTAGATGAACAATCAACGGGTGTTTGTACGCCGATAGTCAGACTGCCTGAAGACAAACACACTGTTTCTGACTGTCACAGTCGTCTTACTACGACATAAAAATTACCTCTTAATGATTAGATTAGGACAACATCTTAAATTTTTTAATTTGGCCAATAATTACGTGAAATATTCAGAATGAAATTTTTGTTGCTCCCGCAAGCACTTACATATGCAACCTTTACCTGGTACCTGTTTTTTTTTGGTTCTGGGATACTCGGTCAGAGATATGGATAGTAGCAAAAAGTGGTTCAAATGGCTCTGAGCACTATGGGACTTAGCATCTATGGTCATCAGTCCCCTAGAACTTAGAACTCCTTAAACCTAACTAACCTAAGGACATCACAAAACACCCAGTCATCACGAGGCAGAGAAAATCCCTGACCCCGCCGGGAATCGAAACCGGGAACCCAGGCGCAGGAACCGAGAACGCTACCGCACGACCACGAGCTGCGGACATAGCAGCAACAAAAATTACTGTAGTTCAATTTTAAAAATATGAAGCTGGTATCTATATCTATTGAAGTAATATCGCTATGAAGAGACAGTACATGTTATTTAGTGAGGACTTGTTCACAATTCGTCTGGGCTGAAGCAGAATGCGGTATCTTGAACGGCTCAGGATATATGTATTTGATGTGAACGGCTAAGCTGATTGACCTTTATACCTATTTGTACAATCTTGATAACAGAGGGGAAAGATGTAGATGCCGGAACTGTTGTACAGCGTCACGTAAGCTTTCCTTTAAACATTGAACTCGGCGTGGAGTCGTTGACGCCATTCGTACAGCTTGCTGCTTTTGTTGTTCTCCGATAGCGCAAGCAATAGGCTATCGCCTCTGTCTGCACATACTCCTCACAGGCAAACAACGAACCACTGAGTGGAATGATGAGAGGGGAGGGGGAGGAAGATAAAGAGATAACGACTTACCATCGCTGGGAATTCTCGGAAGCAGAGACCGTTGTGCAGACGACGCCACTGTGGTCTGGGTGTGATGGGAGCCTTGCACTTCCCCCCGGGTGGACGTCGAACAGAGGTCCGCTAAAGGCTTGTTAATGCAGCAAATGAGACGAGTTATTGAGAGCTTTCGCGTGTTATCTTGGATGAGGAGATTTGGACCTCAACTGTACACAGGTTCTTTATAAAACGGCATAATTTAGGCTATGTATTATCCATTTGTGGACAATGAATAAAGTTTCAAGCGACATGTCTCCGGAATTCTGCAAGTGCTTGGTTTCCGAGTTATGGACTCCAAAACAGTGACATTCACTGGGATGGTTCTCTTCCTACAGGTAGTTGCCTTTCCAAAAATTGTTTAAAATGTCCACCTCCAGCTTGAAGACAGGTCTCACATAGATGTGTCATGGCCCTGGAACACAATCCCAAATTCCAGGGGTATTACGTATAACGTCCTAACTGGTCGCAATTCGATTGCGAAAGGATTCCGTACACGAGTCATTTACATAATTGAAAATTTGCCATAAAAAATGTTTAAAATGGCTCGGAGCTCTATGACTATGGGACTTAACATGTGAGCTCATCAGTCCCCTAGAACTTAGTACTACTTAAACCTAACCAACCTAAGGACATCACACACATCCATGCCCGAGGCAGGATTCTAACCTGCGACCGTAGCAGCAGCGCGGTTCCGGACTGAAGCGCCTAGAATCGTTCGGGCATAACGGCCGAAAATTTGCCATTAACTGTATAAATTTATTATTTATATTCTATCAGTTTCGGTCTTCGCGACTATCTTCACAGGAAGAAAATAAACCTGCACATTAGTTGGATGTGTAATCGGTTATTTCTGAAACTACACATGTCATATTTTTCTCCTTTTTTAGAAAACCAAAACAACTGCTTCAATACTTAATATCGCTTTTCACTGACTTGCACGTTAAATGACATTTTTTCCCAATGTACTCAGTCGCTGGTTTTATTCCTTAGTCCATCATTACTTATATGACAGTTTTTAAAACTTTTGTAGATGTGTTGTTTCTGCAAGGAATGACTTTTACGAAAACTATTATTTTTCTTTAATTGCATGAAGTAACGAATAAGAAAATGCACTTCACTTGTAAAAGAACAACTATGTTTCGCTGACATTGGTCTAACAGCATCATCAGATCTTGCCTGACAACAGAGCTTCAAAACAAAAGAATAATAAATCATAGGTATTACAAGTAATTACATCTACATACAAGCTGCGCAAGCCACCGTACGGTGCTTGGCAGAGGGTGCCATGTCCACCACTAGACGTTTCCCTTCTTGTTCCACTAGCAACCAGGGCGAGGGAAAAACGATTATCTATATGCCTCCCTGAGAGCACTGATTTCTCGTGGCTTATCTTCGTGGTCACACCAAATGGATGCTGGCGGCAGTAGAAATTTCCTGCAGTCGTCTTCAGAGGCCGGTTCTCTAAATTTTCTCAATAGTGTTCCTCGAAAAGAACTTCGCCTTCCCTCGAAGAATTCCGGTTTGAGTTCCCCAAGCTTCATCTCCGTAACACTTGTGTGTTGTTCGAGCCTACCAGTAACAAAGCTAGCAGCCCGCCTCTGAATTGCTTCGATGTCTTCCTTTAATCCGAACCTCGTGCGGATCCCAAACACTCGAGCAGTACTCAAGAATGGATCTCACTAGCGTCCTATACGCAGTCTCCTTGCCGGCCGGAGTGGCCGAGCGGTTCTAGACACTTCAGTCTGGAACCGCGCGATCGCTGCGGTCGCAGGTTCGAATCCTGCCTCGGGCATGGATGTGTGTGATGTCCTTAGGTTAGTTAGGTTTAAGTAGTTCTAAGTTCTAGGGGACTTATGACCTCAGATGTTGAGTCCCATAATGCTCAGAGCCATTTGAACCATTTTTTTGCAGTCTCCTTTACAGATGCACCACACTTCCCCAAAATTTTGTCAATTAGCCAAAGCTGACCATTTGCCTTCCCTATCATAATCCTTACATGCTCACTCCATTTCACATCGCTTCGCAACGTTATGCACAGATATCTAAATGTCGTGACTGTGTCAAGTAGGACACTACTAACGCTATATCCGAACTTTAGGTGTTTGTTTTTGCAACTCATTGGTATTATTTTACACTTCTCTACATTTAGAGCTAGCTGCAATTCATCACGCCACCATAAATTTTGCACGTACAGTCACTCAACGATAATACCTTCTCGTACACCACAGCATCATCAGCAAATATCTAATTGTGATCACCTTGCCCGCCAGATCGTTTACGTATACAGAGCGAGTAAGAGCGGCCTTATCACGCTTCCTTGGGGCACTCCTAATGATATCCTTGTCTCTGATGAACACTCGCCACCGAGGAAACCGTACTGAGCTCTGAACTAAGAAGTTTCGAACTATTCACAAATCTGGTAACCTATTGCATATGCTCGTAACTTCGGTAACAGTCTGCAGTGGTGTACCGTATGAAATGTTTTTTTCGGGAAGCAGGAAATATGAAATCTACCTGTTTCCCTCCATACAAAACTCGTAGTATACCTTGTGACAAACGAACGACGCTTTCGAAAACCGTACTGATTCATGGAAATAAGCTCTTCGGTCTCCAGGAAATTTATTATACTCTAACTCAGAATATGTTCTAGAATTTTACAACAAACCGATGTTAGCAATATTGGCCTCTAATTTTGTGGATTCGTTCGTTTACTCTTCTTACATACAAGATTCACCTTCCCGTTTTTTCGGTCACTTGGGAGTTTGCGATAGGCGAGAGAGGTTCGCGGTGAATGCCACCACTCGTTTCGTAAAACCACAAGTCTTCTTTTTAACTGCTCTAGTCCTCATTTTCTGCATCTGAGTGAAGAATATTTCCTTGTAGAAGAATTCACAGCATTCAGTGTACACTTCCACTTCCTTCAGATTCTCTGTCTTATTCTTGTTAATGGGGACTCTTCCTTATGGATAACCTTTCTTGTGACGCAGATAAGTGGCTCTGGCTGTTGGTGTAAAACTGAAGGTATTCAAAACTACTCTATGGTGAATCAGCTGGTAACTACTTTTCCCTTCACCTGATTTCTGTAACGAAACTCCTTGTACGTGAATCTCTTGAGACCTACTTGGATTCCATAAGACACTGTTGCTTACAGCGACCGTAGACTATAAGGAAGAAGAGGCACACAACAATCAGTCGCAATACACTTAGTTTTCATTGTTCTTGCGTATCTAAATTTCAGCTACAAATACCCGCCCACTGTGCTAAAATACAAGGAAATTACACAATCAGAATTAATTTACTTTACATAGAAAAATACGTGAAACACTATGTTATCCAATAGCATCTATGCATTCTGGTCAACGCACTATATGAGCTACAACCCAACAAACTCGCGGCAGTATCCTTCACCGTACCATCTTACTGGTGTATAGGCAGAAGGAAACTGAGGCGATTGTTTACACCCAGTACAGCAGTCTTACTTTACGTGATGCATTACAAATTAATGTTCAAATGTGTGTGAATTTCTAAGCGACCAAACTGCTTAGTTCATCGGTCCCTAGACTCACACACTACTTAAACTAACTTATGGTAAGAACAACACACATACCCATGCCCCAAGGAGGACTCGAACCTCCGGCGGGAGGCGCAGCGCAGTCCGTGACATGGCGTCTGAAACCGCGTGGCCACTCGGCGAGGCTACAAATTAACGAACGGAGTACCATTTCAAAACAATAGTCGAAAAACACTTTAGTCGAAAAACACTTTTTATATCTAAAATCAACAAATATATTTCGTATTAGTTTACACGTTCAAGAAAAGCCATCTTACAAAGTGCTTGCTCATATCTTAACGGTGAAGCGATACACCAAAACCTAGTGAAAGGATCATTAACACTTTGCCGTCCGCACGTCTCGTACAAATTTATTCTCTCGGCGCCGGCAGCGCTTCGTCGGATTACTTGGCTTGTCGCCGGCCTCTTGTCATCTTTCCGTTGATGACAAGTTTCAAACACATTGACTTTATCGCGTTATAATTTTCCGGAAATCCTCTATTTTGCTATATCGTTCCACAAACTCGAATTTTCTTTTCCAGTAACTTCTCTGCAATATCTACACTGTTATAATAATTATCCGTGCAGAGTTGATGCCACTTTCCATCAGAAGGTGTCAATAGTCCCATCTCGGTTTTTGCTAAAGGCTGCGCAGCGCCGGAATATATTTTGAATGAGGAAATGTATCTCGTACTCGAATCACACACCATCCGAATGAGTATGCCGTATTTCGTAATTTTCGACGGATTGTAAACTTTAAAATTTAACCGTCCACTCCACGGTATCATTCCTTCATAAATTGAGATTTTTGACTTAGATTAAACGTTTCTTTAAACTTTTTGGAAAAATAATCAATTACGAATTGCATTTTGACAAGCCGGTCGGCATTATCCGGTTTCTTGTTGCTGTCGGAAAAATGTAAAAATGATAATATTTGTCTGAATCGGTTGTGGGACATCGTTTTGCGAAATGTCGGTGTGTCTATCAACCGATTCGTTGACCAATAATCATCGATCCTTGCTTTTTTTACAATTCCCATAAGGATAACAAGCCCAAACGATTTTCTAAGTTCGGGTCCCGTAACGTCGACAAATTTGCCATTTTTTCAATCCAGTTTCCTTTTATCGCAATTTTGACTGTAGTACTTGTTGGTTTGGTTACTAATATATTCAAACAGATCGTTCCCAGTATATAATTGTACGATATCCTCGACGCTCTGTGTATCTTTGGGAAGTATGTTTGAACCCGGAGATCCTTCAAATTTATTATTGGTCCTCGGTAAATCAAAGTCTGGCCACTGTGCAGTGTCCTCTCCTAGGTCTGATCCAGACGAATCAGTTGGCAACCGTAGCGTCCGCCGAATTCTTCTTGGACATATTTCACTATCTTCCTACGATTCCGCTTCACTTTCATTTTTTTCATATCCAATGTCTTCTTCCCAATTGGCCAAGTCGACCGGAACGTCAGACAAGGCGTCCCCGCATTCATTGTAAATAATCCTATCGTCTCTTTCCTCTGCCGTGATGAAAGGGCACAAGTACTTATAAAAACAAAAAAACTTGTTGACGTGTGTAACTCATTGTTACCTAAACGAAACACCAACAGAATACAAAAGATACTAAAGTGCTATCGCCGGCCACTGCGCGATACTACGCTTATGACACCATTGCGGTATCGCCGGACGGCATAGTGTTAATAGGTTCATACAACTGTCTTATACAAAACTGTTACACTACTTTAAAAAGTGAAAAGATTTTTTTTTGTGATCGTCTTGAAACAATACGGTTCCATACCATCTCGGCATTTAGGGAAATTACGGACAACCTAAACCAGGATGGCTGAACAAGGGTTTGCACCGTCATCCTCCCGAATACGAGTCCATTGTGCTAACCACTGCGCTACCTTGCTCGGCGAACAATTGAAATTACGCTTAAAGTTCGCCGGAAGTCGCGAAGTGCAGTCATTATCAAACAGTGCATGAATATAAACTGGGGTAATTTACGCTCCATTTTTAGAAAACCTACACTACTGGCCATTAAAATTGCTGCACCACGAAGATGACCTGCTACAGACGCGGAATTTAACCGACAGGAAGAGGATGCTGTGATATGCAAATTATTAGCTTTACAGAGCATTCACACAAGGTTGGCGCTGGTGGCGACACTTACAACGTGCTGACATGACGAAAGTTTCCAACCGATTTCTCATACACAAACAGCAGTTGACCGGCATTGCCTGGTGGAAACGTTGTTGTGTTGCCTCGTGTAAGGAGGAGAAATGCGTACCATCAGGTTTCCGATTTTGATAAAGATCGTATTATAGCCTATCGCGATTGCGGTTTATCGTATTGCGACATTGCTGCTCGTGTTGGTCGAGATCCAATGACTGTTAGCAGAATATGGAATCGGTGGGTTCAGGTGGATAAAACGGAACGCCGTGCTGGATCCCAACGGCCTCGTATCACTAGCATGGCTATAACGGATCGTGCAGCCACGTCTCCAACCGTGAGCCAACAGATGCGGACGTTAGCAAGACAACAACCATCTGCACGAACAGTTCGACGACGTTAGCAGCAGCATCGACTATCAGCTCGGAGACCATAGCTGCGGTTACCCTTGACGCTGCATCACAGACATGAGCGCCTGCGATGGTGTATTCAACGACGAACCTGGGTGCACGTATGGTAAAACGTCATTTTTTCGGATGAATCCAGGTTCTGTTTACAGCATCATGATGGTCGCATCCGTGTTTGGCGACATCGCGGTGAACGCACATTGGTAGGGTGTATTCGTCATCGCCATACTGGCATATCACCCGGCGTGATGGTATGGGGTGCCATTGGTTACACGTCTCGGCCACCTCTTGTTCGCATTGACGCCACTTTGAACAGTGGACGTTACATTTCAGATGTGTTGCGACTCGTGGCTCTACCCTTCATTCGATTCCTGCGAAACCCTACATTTCAGCAGAATAATGCACGAACGCATATTGCAGGTCCTGTACGGGCCTTTCTGGATACAGAAAATGTTCGACTGCTGCCTTGGCCAACACATTCTCCAGATCTCTCACCAATTGAAAACGTCTGGTCAATGGCGGCCGAATAACTGGCTCGTCCCAATACGCCAGTCACTACACTTGATGAACTGTGGTACCGTGTTGAAGCTGCATGGGCAGCTGCACCTGTACATTCCATCCAAGCTCTGTTTGACTCAATGCCCAGGCGTATCAAGGCCGTTATTACGGCCAGAGGTGGTTGTTGTGGGTACTGATTTCTCATGATCCGTACACCCATATTGCGTGAAAATGTAATCACATGTCAGTTCTAGTATAATATATTTGTCCATTGAATACCCGTTTCTCATCTTCATTTCTTCTTGGTGTAGCAGTTTTAATGGCCAATAGTTTAGTTTCCCACGCATCTCAATATTTATGTCGTCATGTCTCCCGAACAATATGACAGACACTGATATGCTTTTTCAGGTACACTCAGTGGCGTATGCACATACTGTCTGCAAAATGTGTTGACACTGGACATAGCAGTAGAGAAGTAAGAAACTGAAACGTCATGCCTGAGGTTTAAATTTTGCTGCGTACTATTTTCAGCAGAAGCCAGCTTTTCACGCATCTAAACATCTATGACGTCACTTCTCATGAAGTATTTACACTGAAGCGCTAAAGAAACTGGTATAGGAATGCGTATTCAAATAGAGAGATATGTAAACACGCAGAATACGTCGCTGCGGTCTGCAACGCCCATACAAGACCACAAGAGTCTCTCGCTCTTCTTAAATCGGTTACTTCCGCTACAATGGGAGATTATCAAGATTTAAGTGACTTTGAACGTGGTCTTACAGTCGGTACCCGAGCGATGGGACACAGCATCCCCGAGATAGCGATGAAGTGGGGATTTTCCTGTACCATCATTTCATGCATGTACCATGAATATCAGGAATCCGGCGAGACATCAAAACTCTGACATCGCTGACGCCAGAAAAAGATCCTGCAAGACGGAACCAACGACGACTGGAGAGAATCGTTCAACGTGACAGCAGTGCAACCCTTCCGCAAACTGCTGCTGGTTTCAGTGATGGGCCATCCAATAAGTGTCAGCGAGCGGACCATTCAACGAAACGTCATCGATATGGGCTTTTGGAGCCGAAGGACCACTCGTGTACCCTTGATGACTACACAACACAAATCTTTACTCTTACGGATTTACGGACAGCCCTGGAGCACTCATGGTGTCAATTCGGTCCAGCACTACTTCAGACATTGCGTATTGTGTATTAAACCGGGGACCTAGAAAGGACACAGACGCTTCATCCCACCATAGTGGTTCACCTCACAATAGGCCACAGCAGTCCACCCACCCCGCCGCCCCACACCGAACCCATGGTTATTGTGCGGTACTGCCCCCAGTGCGCCCCTCCCCCCTCTCCTCACCACTTCGGGAACGTCGAAACCTAGGTAAAGAATTTCTTTATCCATTGCAACTGGTCGGCTTTTTATAATTTTATTTCGTGAAACCGTTGCTGTTGTGCAGCTATGTTTAAAATATTATTGTCAACCTAATTTATTGTAATAAAACTATTAATGTGATTTGCTTGAACTGTTGTATAGCTATCCGAGAAAGCAGCATCCTTCAGGTACGCTGTGAGAGACGTGTGGGCATGACCCAACATTGTTGCTTTCGTAGCAACATGGCGACTACGCCATAAGAGATATCATTTTGTGTGTTTTAGTTTGCACGAAGTTGATCCATTGTTCAAGCACAACGTGCATTCCACTGTCGATTCGGCAAGATGCCGTGGGGTACGAAAAAGACAGAGGTTTTGTCCCACCTGTGGCAGCCACTCTTCACGATCTGAGAATTAGAATTGTTGAAGCTGTCAATTGAACAAACAGTGACCTGTTGATTCGTGTGTGGAGTGAAAACGACTACCACTTCGATGTTTCTCGAGCGAAGCTTTGTGCTCATGTAGAGTGTATGGTATAATGTCTGTGTAAATATAAGAGATGGACCCTTACTCTATCCAGTGACACGCGTAATGCGTTTCTGTGTTTCATAATTGCTCTGTAATAAACAACTGAAATCTGTCCTTTCTTTTTGAATCACCCTGTATTGTATGAGCAGAAATACATGGTAGAAAGGTGGGAAAATACATCGAAAAACTGTACGCAGGAAATAGTGAAGACCTGAAACTGCAGAACGCCGAGAAAGTCTATCCGGAAGAAGAGCGAGACTGTGTCTTGCACGGTAAGTTTGATCTTGCAGGCAACTAAAATCTGCGAAACCGTCTGCAGCTGATAATGTACCAGAAGAACTCATCAAGGCTAATGGGGAACAGCTACATGAAGAATTGTTTCATATCATAGAAGTTATATACTCTGCCGGGGAGCTCCCAGCAGACTTTAAAACGCGTATCACAGTGCCAATACCAAAAAAATCGTCAGATGTGAGCATTATAGACCCCTCAGTATTGTAACACAGTCCTCTAAGATCTTGATTCCTATCATTCTATCGAAGGCCGTATATATGCAGTGGTCACGGACCACCAGTTTGGCTTTAAAAGAGCTGTAGGCATACGAAAAACAATATTCGACTTATGATTAATTCTTGAAAAACGTATAACGAAGGCTCGAGACACAAATATTGCCTTCGTCGGCTTAAAGAAAGCATTTGAGGCGGTAGACTGGCGACATCTTCTTAAGATGCTGAGAGAGAGTGACACAAAGTACAAGAACGGGAGAGAAGTGCAGAAACTGTACAAGGAAGAGTTGGCGCTGATGAGATGTGGAGAACATCACGAAGATGCTAATGTTAAGTACGGTTACGGCAGGACTCTTTTCTTTGTCCTGTCTTCTTCAATGGATACATTTAGGGGGCAAAAGATGAAGTTAGGGAGAAACTAGGAGCTACAGGAGGAATTAAAATTCACGGGAAGAAAGTAGACCTGTTGAGATTTGTTGATGATGTCGCAGTGATAAGTGAAGACACGGAACAATAATTAGAAGCGATGCTGGTCCATATGGAAACCGCCCTCAGCTCTTTCTATAATATGAAAATTAATAAAGGTGAAACAAAAATCTCAGTGATGAATAGACGAAACAGCACTGCCCAATCCTTACTTGACGATGAGTCACTGGAGACCATCGAATCCTTTGCCTACCTAGGGAGAAAGATTACATCAGAGGAAGGGTGAAGGAAGGATATTGCAAGCTAAATCTACTAGGCAAAAGCTGCTTTTAGCATCAGAACAAACCTTTTTACATCCCGCAGTATATGCAAATATTGCAAGAAGAACCCCAAACTGACTTTTTTTTTAGTGTGCTGCTGTGTGGAAATGAAACGTGGGCACTCACAGAAGCAGAAAAACATAAAGTAAAGGGCTACGATGTGCTGCTGCAGAATGCTCATTATTTCCTGGGCATACAAGACGTCAGAGGAAGGTGAGCTCCACAGAGTGGCGGAAGAGAAGACCGGTCTCCTGAAGCTGATCAAACGCAAAAGGGGCACGTGGGTCGACCATCTGCTGAGAGATGACATCATTAAAAGTATCATTGAACGGATAGCAGAAATTAAAAATACAACAGGCAGACCGAGAGTAGAGTACCTCAACAAGATCGTGGAGAACACCAGCTGCACCGCCTGTACCGCTCGCAAGATAACGCCGGACACAGAGACGCGTGCTGCTGCTAACCAACCTGATGGTCGAAGACCGCGGAAGAAGTAAAATAAAAAGAGACTACATGTCAATGGGTTCATTCCCTACGTTAAAACTATGGTTGTTGTTGTTGTTGTGGTCTTCAGTCCTGAGACTGGTTCGATGCTAACCAACCTGATGGTCGAAGACCGAGGAAGAAGTAAAATAAAAAGAGACTACATGTCAATGGGTTCATTCCCTACGTTAAAACTATGGTTGTTGTTGTTGTTGTGGTCTTCAGTCCTGAGACTGGTTCGATGCTAACCAACCTGATGGTCGAAGACCGAGGAAGAAGTAAAATAAAAAGAGACTACATGTCAATGGGTTCATTCCCTACGTTAAAACTATGGTTGTTGTTGTTGTTGTTGCGGTCTTCAGTCCTGAAACTGGTTCGATGCTAACCAACCTGATGGTCGAAGACCGAGGAAGAAGTAAAATAAAAAGAGACTACATGTCAATGGGTTCATTCCCTACGTTAAAACTATGGTTGTTGTTGTTGTTGTTGCGGTCTTCAGTCCTGAAACTGGTTCGATGCTAACCAACCTGATGGTCGAAGACCGAGGAAGAAGTAAAATAAAAAGAGACTACATGTCAATGGGTTCATTCCCTACGTTAAAACTATGGTTGTTGTTGTTGTTGTTGCGGTCTTCAGTCCTGAGACTGGTTTGATGCAGCTCTCCATGCTACTCTATCCTGTGCAAGCTTCTTCATCTCCTAGTACCTACTGCAGCCTACATCCTTCTGAATCTGCTTATTGTACTCATCTCTTGGTCTCCCTCTACGATTTTTACCCCCCATGCTGCCCTCCAGTACTAAATTGGTGATCCCTTGCTGCCTCAGAACATGTCCTACCAACAGATACCTTCTTCTAGTCAAGTTGTGCCACAAATTTCTCTTCTCCACAATCCTGTTCAATACCTCCTCATTAGTTATGTGATCTACCCATCTAATCTTCAGGATTCTTCTGTAGCTTCTATTCTCTTCTTGTCCAAACTATTTATCGTCCATGTTTCACTTCCATACATGGCTACACTCCATACAAATACTTTCAGAAACGACTTCCTGACACTTAAATCTATACTCGATGTTAACAAATTTCTCTTCTTCACAAACGCTTTCCTTGCCATTACCAGTCTACATGTCATATCCTCTCTACTCCGACCATCATCAGTTATTTTGCTCCCCAAGTAGCAGAACTCCTTTACTACTTTAAGTGTCCGCCCCAGTAGCTGAGTGGTCAGCGTGACGGATTGCCGTCCTCTGGGCCCGGGTTCGATTCCCGGCTGGGTCGGAGATTTTCTCCGCTCAGGGACTGGGTGTTGTGTTGTGTTCATCATCATTTCATCCCCATCCGGCGTGCAGGTCGCCCAATGTGGCGCCGAATGTAATAAGACCTGCGATATGGCGGCCGGACCTGCCCCGCGAGGGGCCTCCCGGCCAATGACGCCAAACGCTCATTTCCATTTCCACTACTTTAAGTGTCTCATTTCCTAATCTAAATCCCTCAGCATCACCCGTCTTAATTCGACTACATTCCATGATCCTCGTTTTGTTTTGTTGATGTTCATCTTATATCCTCCTTTCAAGACACTATCCATTCCGTTCAACTGCTCTTCCAAGTCCTTTGCTGTCTCTGACAGAATTACAATGTCATCGGCGAACCTCAAAGTTTTTATTTCTTCTCCATGGATTTTAATACCTACTCCGAATTTTTCTTTTGTTTCCTTTACTGCTTGCTCAATATACAAATTGAATAACATCGGGGAGAGGCTACAACCCTGTCTCACTCCCTTCCCAACCACTGCTTCCCTTTCATGTCTCTCGACTCTTATAACTGCCACCTGGTTTCTGTGCAAATTGTAAATAGCCTTTCGCTCCCTGTATTTTACCCCTGCTACCTTTAGAATTTGAAAGAGAGTATTCCAGTCAACATTGTCAAAAGCTTTCTCTAAGTCTACAAATGCTACAAACGTAGGTTTGCCTTTCCTTAATCTAGCTTCTAAGATAAGTCGTAGGGTCAGTATTGCCTCACGCGTTCCGATATTTCTACGGAATCCAAACTGATCTTCCCCGAGGTCGGCTTCTACTAGTTTTACCATTCGTCTGTAAAGAATTCGCGTTAGTATTTTGCAGCCGTGACTTATTAAGCTGATAGTTCGGTAATTTTCACATCTGAGAACACCATCTTTTCTTTGGGATTGGAATTATTATATTCTTCTTGAAGTCTGAGGGTATTTCGCCTGTCTCATATATGGTTAGGGATGTTATTATTCTGAATGATTATAACATTCAAATACCATTTTCGGTGAGTATTCTAATAAAATACCTGTTATTTTTATGTAATCAAAGCTTAAAAATTATTAAATATCAAGATTTGGTCGCTTGTCGAAAACGCTATGTTTCTGGCTGACGCTATGGTGACGTCACAGACTAGAAGTAAGACGAAGCCGTATGTGTGTCGTAGGAGATATACCCAAAGATTCTAGTGCTTTTCTGCACTTTCTCTGCAAAATGTTTAGTTATTTAGTGATGGGAAACGTATTTACAACTTTTAAGTAAGAATGGAAAGAAATTTCGTGGGGAGTTATAAGTGGAAACCTCCGAAAGTTGATGCGTTTATGGTCTCTTCGTTCGTCAAAAACAACCCAGATTTTTACTTTCTGGAAATAAGAAACGCGAGAAGTACATTGCATGTTGACTGAGACACAGCAGTGAGTCGCAGAAATGTCTCAAGACTCAGGGAATCTGGAACAGGATTATTTGCTCAAAACACGCTGAAAAGGTTTCCACGGCAACTTGTGCAAGCCTGCTAAACAAAACACAACAGAAACTGTTTCGTTCAGAAGACAATTCTGATCGTTGACTGCTGTCGTTGTTACCAGTACTACCACTTTTCTCCAGGTAACGCAGAGTATGAGCCTGTCTACCTTCAACAGCTTTAGACATTGCAGTTTTTCTGCTCCTCCAGGTTATTAATTTAAACCACCGGAAAATTATGTCTATACAACATACAGTTGACGCAGCAGAACCTTACAGTATCTCTTGTTCTACTGCATACTTAACTGCTGCTCAAACACCGTGATTTGGTTCAAATGGCTCTGAGCACTATGGGACTTAACAGCTGTGGTCATCAGTCCCCTAGAACTTAGAACTACTTAAACCTAACTAACCTAAGGACATCACACACATCCATGCCCGAGGCAGGATTCGAACCTGCGACCGTAGCAGTCGCGCTGTTCCGGACTGCACGCCTAGAACCGCGAGACCACAGCGGCCAGCACACCGTGGTTTAAAAGTACTTAAGCAGGACCAAGTCTCATTTTATCATAACAGCCCGGTCTCATTACATTTCCTCGTATGATCCAAGAAATGTTCAACTCTTCTTTTTGTCAAAATAATGCAGCTACAAGAAGGGCTCAATGCAGACAGTTGCTAATTATTATCTCGCGCGATGTGTTTGGGAAGAATAATATGGTCGGAAACTGTTAAATGGTTTCTCAGATTCTTCAAAATAAGAGCTACATAAGGTATGAAATATAGTTTTTAACACCATCCTTGTGATAATGTAAACTTAAAAAGACAACAGTATTAAGCAAAGAGAACAAGAAGGTAAAACAAAACAAAAATACTAATAATAATACTAACTCCGAATGGAGATCCAGCCTGTGAACATTCCAGTATTAGTCCAGCAAACTACCTATTTCGCTACAAGCAACATGTTCTTATGAACTGTTTGCTGATGCTCATAGAAATAACACACGCAGTGACGACTATCTCGTTTGAATCTCCAAGAGCAAGTTGCGACCACATTTTAGGCATGTTCTCATTTTCTGGAACACTCAAAAGCAGTTTCTCGGGAGTTTTATAGATGTATCTGTACAATGTGGTACTACACACAGTTTGTCACCAATTTCCAGAAACGTTAAATTCCAGAACAAGACGTCGCTATGTATGAGCCTTACTACAAAAGGAGCAGATCACTAGCCATTGACGTCACAGGCATTACATGCGTCGGAGGGTGCATTTTTGTGAGCTGCCAGAATATTTGAATTTCAGTGCCGTTTCCCAAAAATGCTACGATTCATGAGAGAAAAAAGCGTGTTATGAGCATAAAATAACATAATTAACCATTTAAAAACGATTTCCAGAAAACAGTCAAATACCCTATTAGTGGAAACCTTTTCACAATTCATCTGGATCAAAGCGGAATGATGATATCTTCAACTGTTCTCAAAACATTTTATGTGAACAACTAAACTGAAGCAGCCCGTATACACATCTTTCCGCGCAACCTTGATGACAGCGTAATGATGGAAACAGCACAACTGTGACGCCACATCCCATAAGAGTACATTTGGACATTGAACTTGGCGTGGAACCGTTGACTCACGAGTCGTACAGTTTGCGACTTTTGTTGTTCTCCGATAGCGCAAGCAATAGGGTATCGCCTCTGTCCGCACCCTCTCCTCGAGACTGGTGGATGGTGGGGGAGGGGGATAAACAGATAACGCCTTATCAACGCTGGGGAAACATCGGAAGCGGAAGCCGTCGTGCAGATGTGGTCTCGTGGTCGGTGGCGATTTGTCCTTGCCCCGGATGAAGGTCAAACAGAAGACCACGAACGGGTTGCCAGCACAAGAAGCGTGACGAGCTTCATCTACATCTACATTTACATACATACTCCACAATCCATCATACAGTGCGTGGCGGAGGGTACCCCGCACAACAACTAGCATCTTATCTCCCTGTTCCACTCCCAAACAGAAAGAGGGAAAAATGACTGCCTATATACCTCTGTACGAGCCCTAACCTCTCTTATCTTTGTGGTCTTTCCGTGAAATGTAAGTCGACGGCAGTAAAATTGTACTGCAGTCAGCCTCAAATGCTGATTCTCTAAATTTCCTCAGTAGCGATTCACGAAAAGAACGCCTCCTTTCCTCTAGAGACTTCCACCCGAGTTCCTGAAGCATTTCCGTAACACTCGCGTGATGATCAAACCTACCAGTAACAAATCTAGCAGCCCGCCTCTGAATTGCTTCTATGTCCTCCCTCAATCCGACCTGATAGGGATCCCAAACCATCGAGCAGTACTCCAGAATAGGTCGTATTAGTATTTGATAAGCGGTCTCCTTTACAGATGAACCACATCTTCCCAAAATTCTACCAATGAACCGAAGACGACTATCCGCCTTCCCCACAACTGCCATCACATGCTTGTCCCATTTCATATCGCTCTGCAATGTTGCGCCCAAATATTTAATCGACGTGACTGTGTCAAGCGCTACACTACTAATCGAGTATTCAAACATTACAGGATTCTTTTTCCTATTCATGTGCATTAATTTACATTTATCTATATTTAGAGTTAGCTGCCATTCTTTACACCAATCACAAATCCTGTCCAAGTCATCTTGTATCCTCCTACAGTCACTCAACGACGACGACACCTCCCCTTACACCACAGCATCATCAGCAAACAGCCGCACATTGCTATCCACCCCATCCAAAAGATCATTTATGTAGATAGAAAACAACAGCGGACCTACCACACTTCCCTGGGGCACTCCAGATGATACTCTCGCCTCCGATGAACACTCACCATGGGGGACAACGTACTGGGTTCTATTACTTAAGAAATCTTCGAGCCACTCACATACTTGGGAACCAATCCCATATGCTCGTACCTTAGTTAGGACTCTGCAGTGGGGCACCGAGACACACGCTTTCCGGAAGTCAAGGAATATGGCATCCGTCTGATACCCTTCATCCATGGTTCGCAAGATACGAGGACGTAGCGTCTTATCTTGGACAGAGAGTCATAGACAGACGTAGAAGTAAGTTCAGACATGCCCACGAGACGTGTGCTTGGACCCTGGTCTGCTTGGACCCTGGTCTTCATATTGTGAACAGATTGTTTGTACGTGAGGCTTTCAATAACTAACGCAACCCTCTTCTCTCGGCCACTTCCGGCTGAAAAAGATGCGGATTTTTTTGTGGGAGATAGTGGAACATTCCCGGTTCAGCCTCAGTAGTTTAATGAAATTCCCATAGGTGGCGGCACTATGCGTAGCCTTCAAAATCGCATCTATAACAGAAGAGTGTACCAAGAGGAGAGCTGTCATTGAGTTTCTTTTGGTGGAAAATCAGAGCATCGCAGCTATTCATAGGCACTTGCAGAACGTCTACGGAGACCTGGCAGTGAACAAAAGCGCGGTGAGCCGTTGGGCGAGGCGTCTGTCGTCGTCGCAACAAGGTCGCGCAAACCTGTCCCATCTCCTGCGTGGCGGCCGGCGGCACCGATCTACGACACGAGCAATGTCGGAACTTGTGGACACTCTCATTCGAGGTGATTCACAGATCACAATCAAATACCTCGCTGTACAACTCGATGTCTCTACTGGTTCTGCTGACACACTCATCCAGCAGCTGAGGTAGTAAAAGGTGTGTGCTCGCTGGATTCCCCCCCGCCTAACAGAAGACCATGCAGAGTAACGCTACTCCACCTCTGACTTTTTTACTACTGGAGTTAATTTTATTCGGCTTGTGGGTTTATTTATTTAGATATGATTATGTATGTGTAGCAGCAAGTAAGTTGGTACATGGTAACTAGTAACTTTGCTTTACGATATTAAAGTTTGGATTTGCAATGTTCAGACTGATATAAAACTGAAACTGATAGCTGATGGCAGTACACAAAATTATTTATAACAAGTTGCTATGGTTTTGATTCAATGTTATTACACTGTCTTAACGTGGTAATTCTTTCTACATAAATGCAAATAATTTTGAGTAATGTTGAGTGAATATTTCACTTTAGATGTATGAGTCACACTAGCACACATATGTTAAGTTCAGACATGGAGTGGGAGAGGGAATAAACACTTTTATCATAAGTGTGACACACTGTGGATCAAATAATTGCTTTTCCACATCCGCTCTGGATAATCATGTGGGGAACATTCACTTGCTACTGTAACGTAATCAAGAAAGAAAACTTTATCTGAACTCACTACCTTGCATCGTATTCAGAAAAGTCAGTAATGAAATTCAAATGATCATTACAGCACTGAATGTTGGTTACGTCATGCAGTGGATTTTTGAATACTGTTAATTAGAATAGGCGCGCGGCTAGCCCGCGTTCTCTTAATCTCAGGGGAAAAAATGTAAAATATTGCTTTAGTTTCACAGAGCAGACCTTGCCACAAAATGTGAAAATGATAAAGTCATAACACAGTTATTTGTTATATTTTTTGCGGCCGCATAGAACATGTCGCACAGCACCTTCCAAATCAAACTGACAACTGCACTGAATAATATAATATAGTCTGCCGACAGTGCTGGAAGCTGTAAGAAAATGTTAAATATTATTATGTTACCTCGCTTTACCGGCGAGGCGACTGCGATGACTGAAATAAATATTTTTTAAACGTGCCGCGTCTGCGGGCGTTACCCTCGCAGATTGGTATAGCGGCTTCCGGAAAATTAAATGCTGAAAATGTCTAAACTATTTAGGGGACGAATGGCTGGCAACTTTACATATTATTTTAAAAACATATTTGCTCAAACTCTACATATTCAAACAAAAATGCATTAATTTTACACACCTTTTTACAACAACTCGCCTAATGGCGGATCTCAAGCTTCATGAACAAAAGACTCACGGCTAGCATATACATTTGCTTAACACGCAAGTGTTACTCGTAGCGATACCCAAAGAGAACAGAGAGATTATTACAATGCTTTTTACTTCTTATACATGTACTGAATTGTCCTTTTTATCTGAGGCACAGATCGTAATCACTAAACCATTTAACAAGAACACAATTTTTAAAGATAATAATATGTCATGGATTTAAAGTTAAAAATGCATAAAACGTCAAATAATTATGAATGTTCTACATACACACATAATATATTCGTGAAATGTTTACACAATCTTGCTTTATTGCTTCACTTGGTCATGTTTATTCGTGTTTAAATTATTTCTCTTTCGCCGTTTGCGTGGCACTATATCGATACATGTTAACTAGTCTTACACACACGGAAAAACTATGTTTCAAATGGTTCAAATGGCTCTGAGTACTATGCGACTTAACTTCTGAGGTCATCAGTCGCCTAGAACTTAGAACTAATTAAACCTAACTAACCTAAGGACATCACACATATCCCACGCCCGAGAAAAATTCTATCACACGCTTTTTATGACGATTGGCCAGGAGACGCTACAACTGGTTCTGCTGACACACTTATCCACCAGCTGGGGTAATAAAATGTGTGTGCTCGCTGGGTTACTCCCTGCCTAACAGAAGACCATACAGAGGAACGAAGGACCATCTGGGCGGAATTTCTTGTGCGTTGCGAGGTTGAGCGTGGCAATTTTTTGTTGAACCTCGTCACACGCGATGAAACACGGGTTCATCACTTCTGACAGAACATCAGTCCATGGAGTAGTGGCACACCACCTCTCCTCCGAGGAAAAAGTTCAAAGTCGCACCCTCAGCCAGTAGTAAATCATTCGCGACGGTCTCCTGGGACTCTGAAGGAATTATTCTGTTTATACTCTCCTTCATGGCAGAAGTATACTGTGCTATGCGCAAGAAATTGAAGGTACGACTTCAGCGCGTTCGTCGCCACATAAGCTCAAACGAACTTGACTTCTCCACGACAACGCATGCCTTGACACAAGTCTGAGTACCCGAGAGGAGGTCTGAAAACTTCACTGGACTGTTCTTCCTCTTCCACCCTACAGCCCGGATGTCACACATTCCGATTTCCATCTGTTTGACAAAATGAAGGATGCACTCCACGGGAAACAGATGGATGACGGGGCTCCGATGTCCAACCGTAAGCTGGAGTAACGGCGTCGCACTCAACGGAGATTATGTTTAAAAAAGGATTGTGTAGCCAAAAGAGTGTGGATATCGTGTATGGTGTATGGGAATCCTGAATGAAACCAACCTGTTTTCAGAAAGAAGTATGTTGCAACACTTATTGGGCGCCTCTCGTAAAATGGCGTAATTTCAGGTATGTATTCCCCATTTGTGGACGGTGGAAAAAAAGTTTCTTATGACATGCGGCGGGAACTCATATCGTTGGTTTCCGCGTGAAACGTCCCCTTAAAAAATCAATGACTGTACTTAAACTGACACACAATATTTTTAGCACAACGCAGTCTGACTTTTAATAATCCCTACAAAAGAATGGCCCTGACTAACAATAACATGAATCACTTACCTCACAAAAATCTTCGTTACTCAAACTACTGCAATACAGCGAGCGCCAATACTGCCAGCTAAATAAAAGATTCTAACTATTGAAGGCACTAACTACTGATAGGCATAGTTACCAAATGAAAGATTTTGATAAAGAACAAACAATGTATTTACCTCAAGAGTGTTCACAAGTCATAATATATATCAGTTCATGACATCCAGTCTTACAAATTTACTATCTCTGATGGACCCACGTTCAGATCATCCGCTGTCAGAACTCCGCCATCTCTCTCCCCACGTCCACCACTGCTGGCGGCTCACCTCCAACTGCGCAACGCTACGCGCTGTTAACAGCCAACTGCCCAACACTACACTAGCAAATTCCAACAATGCAAACCAGCCAGAGACTGCACACAGCACAGTCAGTGACTTTCATACAGAGCGCTACGTGGCGTTACCAATAAAAAAAACCTATACAGCCTGCTTACACGCGTTATGGCCTTTGAGGTATTAATCAGTAGATTTTTCTTCCCACAGGTAGTTGCCTTTTCAGAAATTGTTCAAAATGTCCATCTCCTGCTTAAATACAGGCCTCACATCGATCCTTCAGGGCCTTGCGAACACGATCCCCAATTCCAGGAGTATTCCGTATATCCTCCAAACACACCACAATTTGACTGCGAAGGGATCCTTAGACCAGTCACTTACAGAATTGAAAATTTGCCATCAGTGGTACAAACATATTATTTATTTTCTGCCAGTTTCCGTCACAGTGACCATCTTCACAGGAAGAAAGAAAAGCTGCACATTAAGTGGATATGCAATCAGTTATTTCAGAAACAATAAAAAAAATCTGTTTCACTGCTTTAGGTTGTTTTAAAAAGACCTGTACATAATATATGTGTTACATGACATATTTCCTCCATGTACTGTCTCACTATTTTTTTCCCGTAGTCCATTCTTGATTACATAAGAGTTTTCAAAACTTTTTCACATGTGTTGTTTCAGCAGGAAATGAGTTTCTCGAACTCCAGCTAATACTTTCTTTCTTTCTATGGTGTAACCAATAAGAAAAAGCACTTCAGTGGTAGAAAAGCAACTTATATTTCACTCTTATTGCTCTAACACTGCAACCAGAGCCTGAAAACAAAAAAAATAAAAAATCTTCAATATTACATGTCGTTACATGCCACTAGCTATTTCGTAAAATCACAAGTATCGATTTTAATTTTTGCAGTCATCATCTCCTACATTTGAGTGAAGAATATGCCATTTCAGTGCGGATGGCCAATGAACAATTTCCGAGAAGGAAGATTCATAGCCTTGAGTGTACAGTTCCAGCATCTTCAAATTACCTACGTTATTCTTATTAATGGCGATTATGGATAGGCATTCTTGTAAAGAAGATAAGAAGCATTGGCTGTTTTTTGGAAAAATGAAGGCATTCGCAACTAATGTCTGGTTGCCGTAACGAAATTCCTCGTATGTGTATATCTATAAAGTTTCGCTTTCTTTCTTAGGGATTCCTCAACTAGAAGATTCATCAGACATTATGGTCTTCTTGTGGAAAGGGAGCCGCCTATCTTTGAATGAAACAATATAATCAGTAACTGTCTCCTTAAAGTTGAATCTACGCTGAACACTTCTTTGTTTAATGAGTACACAGTACTGTTAGCGGTTGCAGATCCTGTCCACCAGACGGATGGCTCTTCTGATGTTGCCAAAGTCACTATGACAGCGCAGAAGATAATGTCACCGAACAGGAAAAAAGCGCTTGATTATTTAAAATCTATCATTGTCACACAAAATTAACAAAACCCTTACTACAGCGTTCTTGTTGTTTTGGCCTTCGGCGCGCTCACTTGAAACCAGAATTTTCTTTACTGTGTGAGGTGCAGTAGAACGAACGGGCATCGATAAATCTCTTTGTCAGTTCCAGTTTCTCGATTTGCGATCGTTTAGAAAGGCGTAAGTGGAGTGGAATGGAGTAGCATCTTCGACAATTCTTGGAACGTACGGTCTCGGAATTTCAAGAGAAAAGTCTCTTTTTAAGCGCCTGCCACTGGATCCTGTTGAGCATGTACCTAAAGCTCTCGGGCCGACTAAACGATCCCGTGACCAAACAGTCCGCTCTTCTTTGCATTCTCTTCTATCAGTCCCACCTGGTAACCCTCCTACGTTGATCAGTTTTTTGTAAGCCACATCTTTCTAGGATGCACTGTATTTCTTTACGATTCTTCCAATGATTCTCCAATGATTATCTGAGTTCCCCAAAGTTTCTTTTTATGTGTTCGTTCCACCATAGGTCGCTCTGGATGGTTACTCATAGGTTTCTTGAGACTGTCGCTTTTCCGAGTGATGTGTTGATAGTAGCACAACAGAATAGCAATGGCTCTCTGCGTCTGTTTATGTGGAGTACGTGCAGGGAAGCTAAGGCCAAATGGCTACGTGAAAAACGTGATCGAAAAAAAAAATTATTGTCGGAAGGACTGACTCAGCATGTAAAAAAAGTCAAACTGATCTTAGGTGAAATTAAAAGCAAGGGCAGTAACATTGAGAATGCAATGAGAATTCCATTGTTAAATGCAAATGAAATAGCCCGTTGGAGGTAAGAGTACACTGAAGGCTGCTGTGAGAGGCAGGACTCGAGTATTGGGACGACGTAAGATCAAATAAGGCAGAAGCGATTGATAACATCCCGTCGGAATTTCTAAAATCCTTGGGGAAAGTGAAAACAAAACGACTATTCACCCTGGTACGTAGAAAGTATGAGACGGGAGATATGCCATCTGACTTTCAGAAAAACATCATCCACGCGATTTTGAAGACAGCAAAAGCCGACAAGTGAGAACTATTGCAGAATCAGCTTAACGCCTCATACATCCAAGTGCTGACAAGAATAATGTACAGAAGAATGGAAAAGAAAATTGAGGCTCTGTTTGATGACGATCACTTAGGCTTTAGGAAAGGTAAAGGCAACAGTGAGGCAGTTCTGACGTTGCTATTGATAATGGAAACAACGCTGAAGAAAAATCAAGACACATCCATAGGATTTGTCCACCTGGAAAGAGCGCTCGGCAATGTAAAATGGTGCAAGATGTTTGAAATTATGAGGCAAATTGTAAACTACAAGAAAAAACGGGTAATATACAAAATGTACAAGAATCAAGAGATAAGAATAAGAGTGGAAGGCCAAGAACGAAGTGGTCGGAGTAGAAACAGTGTAAGATACGGATATATTCTTTCACCCCTAGTCTTCAATCCATACAGCGAAGCAGCAATGACGAAAATAAAAGAAAGGTTCAAGAATGGAGTTAAAATTCAAGGTGAAAGTATGTCAATGAAAAGATTCGCTGATGCCATTGCTGTCCTCAGTGAAAGTAAAGAAGAATAGCAGGATCTGCTGAATGGAAAATAAAAGAAAGGTTCAAGAATGGAGTTAAAATTCAAGGTGAAAGTATGTCAATGAAAAGATTCGCTGATGCCATTGCTATCCTCAGTGAAAGTAAAGAAGAATAGCAGGATCTGCTGAATGGAATGAACAGTCTGTTGAATACACAATATGGATTATGAATAAATCGAAGAAATACGAAAGTAATGACAAGTCGTGGAAATCAGAGCAGTGAGAAACTTAACATCAGGATTCGGGATTATGAAGTACACGAACTTAAGGAATTCTGCTACCTAGATGGCAAAATAACCCACGACTGTCGGAGCTAAGAGGACATAAAGCAGACTAGCACTGGAAAAAAAGGTCATTCCTGAACAAGAGAAGTCTACTAGTACCAAATATAGACCCTAATTTCAGGAAGAAATTATGAAGTATAAGTTTGGAGCATAGCATTGTATATTAGTGAAACATGGATTGAAGGCAAAACGGAAAAGAAGATAATGGAAGCATTTGAGATGTGGTGCTACGGACGAATGTTGAAAATTAGCTGGACTGATAATGTAAGGAATAAGGAGTTTTTTCACAGAATTGGAGAGGAAAGGAATGTGTGGAACACACTGACAAGAAGAATTGACAGGATGATGGGAAATCTGTGAACACATCAAGAAATAACTTCCATGGTACCAGAGGGAGTTGTTGGGTGTAAAAGCTGTAGAGTAAGACAGACATTGGATTACATCCAGCACGTTTTCTGAAAACTGTATTGAGCAGCTAGCTCGGCACCCCACACGCAATGAAAATATCTTAGACCTTGTAGCTACAAATAGGCTGCACTATATCGACAGTGTCGTTATAGAAACGGGTATTAGCGATCGTGATGTCATTATGGAAACTACGATTATGAAAGTTAATAAATCAGTCAAGAAGGCTAGGAGTGTGTTTCTGCTGGGTTGAGCAGACAAGCAGTTATTAACATCTAACTTAGACAGTGAATTGGCATCACTTAGCACCAGTAGGACGGATGTAGACGGGCAAAGTTTAAGCAGACTGTAAGTCGTGGTCTGCAGAGTTACGTGTCCAGTAAGTGGATAGAGGACGGACAAGACCCACCATGCTTTAATAACGAAATTCCTAAGATGCTGAGGAAGCAGAGGATGATGCACTCTAGGTTCAAAAGGGGACGCACAAACGACAAGCGAAGGTTAGTAGAGATTCGTGCGTCTCTGAAAAGATCAATCCGCGAAGCGTACAACGACCACCACCGTCACACCTTGGCAAAGGATCTGGCAGAGAATCCGAGAGAATTGAGATCCTATGTAAAATGGCTAAGCGGGTCTAAGGCTACCATTCAATCCCTTCTTGACTAGTCTGGTGTGGCTATTCAAAATAGAAATACGAAAGCCGAAGTTTTAAACTTCACGTTCAGGAAATCGTTCACGCAAGAGAACCTTACAAACATACCGTCATTTGACCATCGGACAGAATCCCGCATGGACGGCACAGAAATAAGCATAACTAGCGTACAGAAGCAACTTAAAGATTTGAAAACAAATCACCAGGTCCGGATGGAATCTCAATTCGATTTTACAAAGAGTGCTCTACGGCACTGGCCCCCTACCTACCCTGCATTTATCGTGAATCTCTCACTCAGCACAAAGTCCCAAGCGACTGGAAAAAAGCGCAGGCGACTCCAGTATATGAGAAAGGCAAAAGAACGGACCCGCAAAATTACAATGTCCCTAACTTCTTTTTACTGCAGAGCCCTTAAATACATTCTCAGTTCGAATATACGAGGGCGGTTCAGAAAGTAACCGATTGGTCACAGTGCGGGTTGTGGGGGGAGTAGCGACGCCATCTGTGCGTTCACGCACTCAACATGTCAGTCGGCATCAAGCCGTGGTCGAGTGAACGTCGTACCTGCGCTAGTTTAGTTTTTGTGGCAGTTTGAAATGTGTGCTGCAATAGAAAACCCCGCCAAATGTGAAGTGCGTGCTGTCATAAGGTTTTTTACAGCCAAAGGATATTCTGCAGCAGCTATTCATCGTGAGCTTTGTGCCGTGTACGGACCAAGAGCTATGAGTGAAGGAGTTGTCCGTGAATGGGTACGTTTATTTAAAAGTGGACGAGAAAACGTTCATGATGAAGAGAGGAGTGATAGACCATCATTGGTGACTGACGAACTCGTTCAGACAGTTGATGCAAAAGTTCGTGAAAATCGACGTTTCTCAATGTCGGAGTTGTCTACTGGTTTTCCACAGATTTCTAAGACTCTCTTGTACGAGATAGTGACAGCAAGATTGGGTTACCGTAAGTTCTGTGCACGATGGGTGCCCAAAATTCTTACCGACCACCACAAAACTCAAAGAATGGCCTCTGCATTAGACTTTCTGTCACGTTATGAGGACGAAGGAGAACCATTGTTAAACAGAATGGTGACCGGTGACGAAACCTGGATTAAGTACGCGAACCGTGAGACAAAAGAACAATCAAAGATGTGGGCACATTCAAATTCGCCTACCAAACCAAGAAAAGCCTCGCAAGATTTTTCTGCCAGAAAACTGATGGCAACGGTGTTTTGGGATGCCAAAGGGGTGTTGTTGGTTGAATTCATGGAACGTGGTACGACCATTAATCAAGACGTGTACTGTGAAACAATAAAAAAGTTACGACGGGCTATACAGAACAAACGCCGTGGTATGCTGACTTCCGGTATCGTTTTTTTGCACGTTAACGCCCGTCCTCACTCTGCTCGCAGAACAACGGCCCTTCTTGAGTCCTTCAAGTGGGATGTTATCAACCATCCACCTTACAGCCCAGACCTGGCGCCAAGTGATTATCACCTCTTCATGCATTTGAAGAAATGGCTCGGGTCACAGCGGTTTGATGACGACGAAGAGCTCAAAGATGCAGTCACAGGCTGGCTCCAGGCACAAGCGGGTGATTTTTATGCAGAAGGAATTTCAAAGCTTGTGAAGAGATACGATAAGTGCCTCAATCGCTATGGAGACTATGTAGAAAAATAGTGCAAAGATGTAGTTGTAAGATGTATATATTAAAATATTTTTATTTAACTTGGTGTATTTTTTTAAATCAACTGGAGGTTACTTTCTGAACGGCCCTCGTATTACACTTTCTTTTTCGCTAAGAAGTTTATGTCCACGAGTCAGCACGGTTTTAGAAAGCATCGCTCGTGCGAAACTCAGCTTGCCCTTTTCTCACATGATATACTGAGAACTATGGATGAAGGGCAACAGGCAGATTCCATATTTCTAGATTTCCGGTCAGCGTTTGACGCGGTGTCCCATTGCAGGCTGTTAACGAAGGTACGAGAATATGGAATAAGTTCACAGATATATGACTGGCTCGAAGACCTCTTAAATAGTAGAACCCAGTATGTCGTCCTCGAGACAAGCGTATCGACAGCAGTGCCCCAGGGAAGTGTGATAGGACCGCTATTGTTCTCTGTATACATAAATGACTGTCGGCTGATATTGCCGTGGTGTGCGGTAAGGTACCGAAATTGAGCAACTGTAGGAAGATACAAGACGGCTTAGACAGAATTTCCAGTTGGTGTGATGAATGGTAGCTAGACCCATATGTGGAAAAATATAAGTTAAACCGGGGAGTAGGAAGAACAAACCTGATACGTGTTACTAGCGTCCAGCTTGTCTCAGTCAAGTCGTTTAAATAGACTATGTGATCAAAAGTAACCGAACACCCACAAAAACATAAGTTTTTCATATTAGGTGCATTATGCTGCCACCTACTGCCAGCTACTCCATATCAGTGACCTTAGTAGTCATTAGATTTCGTGGGAGAGCAGAATTGGGCGCTCCGCAAGACTCATGGACTTCGAACATAGTCAGGTGATTGAGTGGCCCTTGTGTCATACGTCTGTACGCGAGATTTCCACACTCCTAAACATCCCTAGGTCCACTGTTTCCGATGTGATAGCGATGTTGAAACGTGAAGGGACACGTACAGCCCAAAAGCGTACAGGCCGACCTCGTCTGTTGACTGACAGAGACCGCCGCGAGTTGAAAAGGGTCGTTATGTGCAATACGTAGACATATATCGAGAACATCACACAGGAATTCTAAACTGCATCAGGATCCACTGCAAGTACTAAGACAGTTAGGCGGGAGGAGAGACAACTTTGTTTTCATGGTCGAGTGACTGCTCATAAGCCACACATCACGCCGGAAAATGCCAAACGACGCCTCGCTTGGTGTACGGAGCATAAACACTAGACGATTTAACAGTGGAAAAACGTTGTGTGGAGTGATGAATCACTGTACACAACTTGGCGATCCGATGACAGGGTGTGGATATGGCCAATGCCCGGTGAACGTAATCTGGCAGCGTGTGCAGTGCCAACAGTAAAATTCGGAGGCGGTAGTGTTATGGTGTAGTCGTGTTTTTCATGGAGGGGGGGGGGGAGGAGGGGCTTGCACCCTTTGTTGTTTTGAGTAGCACAGCACAGGTCTACATTGATGTTTTAAGCACCTTCTGCTTCCGACTGCTGTTCGGGAATGGCGACTGCACCTTTCAACACAATCAAGCGCCTGTGGCGGAGTGTTTACGCAATAATAACATCCCTGTAATGGATTGGCCTGCACACAGTCCTGACCTGAATCCTATAGAACACCTTTGGGATATTTTTCAACACCGACATCGTTAACTCTCTTCAGTGGAGCACTCCGTGAAGAATAGGCTGTCGTTCCACAAGAAACCTTCGAGCACCTGATTGAACGTATGCCTGCGAGAGGGGAAGCTGTGATCAAGGCTAAGGGTGGGCCAACACCATATTGAATTCCAGCATTACCGATGGAGGGCGCCAAGTACTTTCATAAGTAATTTTTAGCCGGGTGTCCGGATACTTTTGGTCACATAGTGTATCAGGGTGTAACGTTACAAAGCGATATGAGATGGAACGGGCATGTGAAAACTGTGGTATTGAAGGCAAATGGCCAGCTTTATTGAGAGAATTTTAGGAAGGAGTGGTTCACCTGTAAAGAAGACCGCGTATGGGACGCTGGTGCGACCTTTTCTTGAGTACTGCTTGAGTGTTTCGGATCCGTACCAGATGGAATTGAAGGAAGATCTCGAAGCAATTCAGAGTCGGGCTAGATTTGTTAGCATTACATCATGTAAATGTTACAGAGATGCTTCGAGTACTCAAATGGGAATCCCTTGAGGGAAGGCGACAATCTTTTCGAAGAACACTCTTGAGAAAATTTACATAACAGGCATTTGAAGATGACTGCCGAACGATTCTGCTGTCCCCAACATACATCACCTCTTACGGTGGTGTACAGACAGTCGTTTTACCCTCGGTCTATTTGCGAGTGGAACAGGAGGGGAAATGACAAGTAGTGGTACAGGGTACCCACCGCCACACACCTTATGGTGACTTGTGGAGTATTATTTAGATGTAGCTGTAGGCGTAGGTTACTGAGAATGGTAGTTACCTGTACTACTCTGAGATGAAAAGGTTGGCACATTTCGCGTTTTTGTTATATCGCATATACGAAAAGTGCCGCGAAATATCTGTTAATAATGCCGTGCATTGAATTTCTTTATCATCATTACCTTTTAACAAAGCAAAATATATATATTGAGATCTTATTGTTCTGTATCTGGCCTACAATTAAAGGAACGTTTTTTCGTGACTGTAACTCATTCTAAAAATCAACATATCTTCCCTACTTTATAGTTATTGAAAATTGAAATTACTTGGTTATGAACACTGATGTTACAGTTCGTATGATCGTTCAACAACAAAATTTTGCAGTGGATTTTGTTTCTCGGTAAAACACCATTCAATACCACGACTAGCACAAGAACATGAGACTCTTATTAAAAAAAATACGTTTTCACTATAAAGTTTGCCAGACCAGAACGGAGCACAGTAAGATTCCTATTAGATTTTGACGGTACATTAACTTATTTGTACTGTGAGTTATATACTATCAGCAGCCCGCGTCAACCTGCAACACATCATAAAATCTGCTGATCTGCACTGCAAGTCTGGAAGCTAAAAGAAATAATATTATTTTACTGTTACTTTACCGCTTCCTTGCGGTATGATAGACTATATTGGAAGTCGTTTGAATACGCCGCGGCAGCGGCTCTTTCGTTCGCCACGCAGCTCAGCACCACAGATAATATTTATATAACTGAAAAATGTCTCAACAGGATGGGATAATAGGCAAGCAAGCTTTAACAATTAATAATGCAAGTTTTCATTTACATAACTCTATTAAAACATTTAAATATTTCAATTTTTACACACCTTTATGAATTCACACGTAATGGCGTACATCTCTTAGTCTCGACAAAAGAATGCTACACTAGCGTTCGCTACTACGACACAGGATATCTTACTCGTTCGACTCCCAGATGAAGAAGACAAAGAAATTGCTATTCGTCACGTATTATATACTAGTTACTTATTTTAATCTTTGTTCGACATTTATCGTCTGTGGCGGTTTCATTACTCGCCGACGCAGATATTCTCAAAAATAAATAATAAAAAAATATATATAATTTTATACAATAACACAATATTATACATATAATTTTCTCGTTACTACATAATATGTTGTTTTTGTTTCTTACTAGACGTTACACACAGACACGGGATTTGCATCAGGCTGTATCAAACCAGTAATAAAACAGATGACACAAAAGGAAAGGAAAAAGACTGAACTGCTATCGACTGCATCATTCTTCAGGTCTCCTCTTATTTCGGTTAGTCTTTTCTTCAGACCAGTCCATTACAGGGATGTTATTGTCGCGTTACCACTCGTTACCTTCCTACAGGCAAATGTACGATGTTCCTGTAGGATGTTCAGGCATTAACCAACAGGATGTCTGTAAAGGTAAGTCAGGAGGAAACGTACATGCCTTGACGGGTGACGGTATTAGAGATTCTGGACAAAAAAATATACTACTAACGTACGTCTTGTTCGAAACAGTTTAACAGGAAGTTAATGAAAACACTGGGAATAGAAAAAATGAAAACGATAGTAAATGAAACGTTCTGATCTATTTGTTTACATTTCCTGACAAAATATGTTCAAAGAGTCCATCGTCAATTGCGGCGCATTTTGCAGCTCTTGTAGACAGACAGCTGCTGTGTTGCCAATCTGAGCTCAGTCGTACGATCCTTTACATGAACACACCCTTTTGAAATGCGATGACAAGTTTCTCCTTTGTACCCACTCTGCGCTTGTAGATCTGAATTGGTCAGGAAAGACAACACTGCCTAGCCTAATGTCACTTTGGTCGTATTCGCAAGTAAGTTTTGGCAAAGGAATACATGCGACGACGCCAATGATTTTCAGACAGTTGTATCTCGGGTACGGTTCAGAAAAGGTCATATGAAATGAAGTTTGAAAGCATGTGTCTTGCCTGCCGACTCTCCCTGTATACCGAGTACGACGTAAGTCACATATCCGCTGCGCATATCTGCCCACGGTCAAATTTTAGCTACACAATTATTATCTCCTACATCGAAAAATCGTGAAATCTACGTGCAGTGAAGTTTGTTTCAAAAGTGAAGGCAGGACTGGTTTGTTACAAACAACTGACAATATGAGCCTTTGCATTATTTGTGGGTTTATTGTTAGTATGAAAAATGTACGTTACGAACAGAAAATTATCTACAGAACGGGGCGTGTTTGCTTTACATACGTGGTGTAAATTTGATCGATATTATGAAGATTTAAGACGATCTTTCGTTGAAGAGTTCCTACATATACAGCGACAATGCAGGTAGACTATCTACAGATTAAACTGAATGTTCGAGGTCAGAGTTTCTGTAGTGGCCGCAGAAAAGTAGCGACTACTGAAGAAAATCTGCAGCTCGTCACACAGTCACTCGAGAAATCTGCAGGAAGAGCTTCTAAACAACAAATGTGTTCTGAAGAATTTAGGGAGGACATTAGAAACAGTAAATCTGAAGCTTTATAAGACTGCATTACCACACGTCCTAAACGCAAATCAGCCTGATCGAAGACGTGAATTCTGTGTGCGGTACATGAGTCGCAATGAAAGTGACCCTAACTTTACAAAACAATCCCACGTCACCTGATGAAGCAACTTTTAAGTTGAATGGAACAGTTAGCCAGTACAGTTGCACGTATTGGTTTTCTGAAGATCCGCGATTTCTTATTCGGGATTTAAATATTGCTGGAGTTTCGGTTTGGGCTGGTATACGCAGAAAATAAGTGATAGGCCTTTATTTTTTTCTTTCTGAGTTTGATTGTGTCGTTCAGATGTAACAGTATGAAACGTAGGCTAAATTATCGACGAGTGTACTTGTTGCCCACAGTCTGACTCTCTGTACAGAAGTTATTCATGCCTTTTAGCACAAGATTGTACGATTACTGACGGTTAATAACAAGGTGTGTGGTTTGAGAATCAGAATGTCAGCCCTAAACCGGTAGACACGGCTGCAGAAATTGTATATTCATCCAACTGAGACAGACAAAATAAAAAATTAGCAAATTTCCTCAACACGAGAAGTTACGGGTATACCACCTCCAAGCAGCATACCTAGAATCAACAACTTCATTTTTTCGATGGGACAGTGCTTTCGGAAAGGAATCTTGTAGTGTTAGGAAAGCTTATTATTGAATTAGACAGTACCCCAGTAGTTGTAAGTGTACGAAACAACTTCATTTGACAGCGAGGTGATGCAATCACGCGTCCGTGCATTTCCGGGTGACAATTTTCAAGAGTGGAAGGGGACGCCTTGCAAACTCGAAACACCTCCAAGATCCCCGGACCTCACACCCTGGGATTTTTCAGTGCCCTTTAGGAAAGGAAAAGGCACCAGAGAAGCAAACACATTCTTGGGCTGGAACACACAACAACCACGATTACATTGCGTTTTGTTGAAGTGTAAAGTGCTTTTACGACCATAGCTCCGAAAATATGTCTTATATTTACGTGTGCTTCACAACACCTCTTCAGGATGATGAGAAAAAAAGGCTTGCCACACAAAAACATGACACGCTACCTGTAAGAAATAATACGCAAGTGGTCTTGCAAAACCGTGCAAACTGAATTTAAAGATTAAATAAAACAGAAGCTCACTGATGATGGTACAGAGATGCTGAAACATGTTTGGCAACTTGGAAAACACGCTGTTTTGCATAACTAGCGGACCTTACAACCAAGAATTACAATCTGTTGAATGGAGTCAGTAAAGAGAAGAAAGACGAAAGTGACGAGAAGCGGCAAAAATGAGAACAGCGAGAAACTTACCATCACAATTGGTGATGACGAAGTAGATGAAGTTAAGGAATTCTGCAACCTTAGCAGCAAAATAACCCTTGACGGTCGGTGCAAGGAAGATTAGATTAGATTAGATTAATACTAGTTCCATGGATCATGAATACGATATTTCGTAATGATGTGGAACAAGTCAAATTTTCCAATACATGACATAATTAAGTTAATTTAACAACATAATTAAGTTAATATAACAACTTTTTTATTTTTTTTGTTCTTTTTGAAATTTTTTTTAATAATTATTTGTTTGGTTTTTTCTTAATTTATATCTAAAAATTTCTCTATGGAGAAATTCTTTTAATTTCTTCTTAAATACTTGTTGGTTATCTGTCAGACTTTTGATACTATTTGGTAAGTGACCAAAGACTTTAGTGGCGGTATAATTCACCCCTTTCTGTGCCAAAGTTAGATTTAATCTTTAATAGTGAAGATCATCCTTTCTCCTAGTATTGTAGTAATGCACACTGCTATTACTTTTGAACTGGGTTTGGTTGTTAATAACAAATTTCATAAGAGAGTATATATACTGAGAAGCTACTATGAATATCCCTAGATCCTTAAATAAATGTCTGCAGGATGATCTTGGGTGGACTCCAGCTGTTATTCTGATTACACGCTTTTGTGCAATAAATACTTTATTCGTCAGTCATGAATTACCCCAAAATATGATGCCATATGCAAGCGTCGTAAGCTAATTTACTAAGATGTTTATCACCAAAATTTGCAATGACACGTTTCAGCACATCATCAATGTGATTCTTACAATTTAATCTCTCATCAATGGACACCCCTAAAAATTTTGAATATTCTACCTTAGCTAAATGCTTCTGATTAAGGTCTATATTTATTAATGGCGTCATACCATTTACTGTATGGAACTGTATGTACTGTGTCTTATCAAAATTCAGTGAGAGTACGTTTACAAGGAACCACTTAGTAATTTTCTGAAAGACATTATTGACTATTTCATTAGTTAATTCTTGTTTGTCAGGTGTGATTACTATACTCGTATCATCAGCAAAGAGAACTAACTTTGCCTCTTCATGAATACAGAATGGCAAGTCATTAATATATATTAAGAACAACAAAGGACCCAAGGCAGAGCCTTGTGGAACCCCATTCTTGATAGTACCCCAGTTTGAGGAATGTGCTGATCTTTGCATATTATGAGAAGTACTTATTTCAACTTTCTGCACTCTTCAAGACATAAAAAACAGTCTACCAATGGCAAAGGGGGCACTCCTGGCCAAGAGAAGTCTGCTAGTATCAAACGTAGATCTTAATTTGAGGAAAAACTCTCTGAGAATGTACATTTGGAGCACAGAATTATATGGTAGTGACAAATGGGCTGTGGGATAACCAGCACATAAGAAAAATCAAAGAATTTTAGACACGGTGCTACAGAGAAAATTAGGTGCTGAAAATTAGGTGGGCTGATCAAGTAAAGGATGAGTAGGTTCTCCACAGAATCGACAGGGAGAGGAATATATGGAAAACACTGACAAGAAGAAAGGACACGATGACAGGACATCTGTTAAGGCATCGTGGAATAAATTCCATGATACTAAAGGAAGCTGTAGAGGATAAAAGCTGTAGAGGAAGACAGAAATTGGGATACAGCCAGCAAATCATTGAAGACGTAGGTTGCAGATGCTACACTCAGGCTAAAAGGTTGGCACAGAAGGGGAATTCGTGGCGGTCTGCATGAATGTCAGATTACTGATGACATTATTTTTGGTAAAAATCAGCGAGAAAACATGGAACATAAGTAAATCAGCGTTTAAGAGATGTGTTAAACGTCTAGATAGAAATGGAGAAACTTTGAGCAACTTCAGCAGGACAAACTGCTTTTCACAACCCATTAAAATTACACTGTAGTCCACTTTAGGTTGACTGACATTTGTCGCATCCTGTATACTGTATACAGTAACGCCCTTGGCTTACTCCTGATACTGCCTTTACTTCAGTCCTTATCGTGTGGTTAAGAAAAACGAATCGAGTTCCATCTGCTAGGAAGTCCTGAATCCAATAAACAGATCTGGTCTGATGCCCGGTAAATCGTATTTCGTTCACTATGGGAGCTCAAAGATCGGAGATGCCAGAGTTCTGCATAAAGCAGATCCTAGTGCGCTTTCAAGAAAACGAAAAGACGTAGAAGTGCATGACAACTATTTTGTATGGTTCAAATGGCTCTGAGCACTATGGGACTCAACTGCTGTGGTCATAAGTCTCCTAGAACTTAGAACTACTTAAACCTAACTAACCTAAGGACAGCACACAACACCCAGCCATCACGAGGCAGAGAAAATCCCTGACCCCGCCGGGAATCGAACCCGGGAACCCGGGCGTGGGAAGTGAGAACGCTACCGCACGACCACGAGATGCGGGCTAACTATTTTGTATAAATGTTGTAATTTTTAAATTTCTGTGCAGTTTAAAAATATTTTCTGAAGTAAAAATGAGAATATATTTGTTTCTATTGACGCGGGTCCGCTTTTATCTCGGACATAGCCAACTGCACAACGCACTGCGTCACCGACCTTTGTCAGAGGACACAAATACTTGCAACCGAGGCCCGTGTTGCTGCAACTCCCTTCCCGACTAAGTGTCCGATGTCTGCGAACAAGCGCAACTAAACAGATAAGCACTTATCAGCAGCGTCCGTGAAATCACAGTGAAGGCAGACGTAGAGGCCGTATGGGCACAAGAGAAACATTGCTACTGGTCAAAGGTGAAGCCACAAGTCGTTATCGATGCCATCACCCCTATTTATATCGATCTGAATAAACCTGATTTACTGGAGCGTTGTTTGGGCGGTTTTACACAAAATGTGAACGAACATATCAATAGTCTCATTTGGAGATACGCTCAAAAAATAACACCCAGCCGGCCAGCCGGGGTGGCCGAGCGGCTCCAGGCGCTACAGCCTGGAACCGCGCGACCGCTACGGTCGCAGGTTCGAATCCTGCCTCGGGCATGGATGTGTGTGATGTCCTTAGGTTAGGTTTAAGTAGTTCTAAGTTCTAGGGGACTGATGACCTCAGAAGTTAAGTCCCATAGTGCTCAGAGCCGTTTGAACCATTTCTTGAATAACATCCAGCCGAAGCGAAATTGTCAACATTGCTTCAAATTTGGCCGTATGTCTGTTCAATGTAGGCCATACTGCATTAATTCTTGTGGCAAATGGCATTCAAATCAAAATCGGCGATGAGATGCGTCGATTCCGCGAAGCTAGAGACATCAGCGGCGATGATCTCAACGACGAAAAGGGCTTTCAGGGTGAAAATGAGGGCTCATCAGGTCAGAATAGCAGAAAGGAGTTATCCGCTAGCCGGAGCGACGGTTATTACGGGACTGGTATCGATGACATACCCTTCTTATCTGATACACACTTGTCAATCTTTAAACGCGTTTTACTCAAAACCATGATTTACGGAATGGTTGTCGTCGCCTACGATACAATATCCATCATATCTTAATGGTTTTTGGTCTCCCTTGAAGCAAACTGAATTCTCGTCAGTTCATCCAAGCTGATTTTTTATGTTGATATTTACCAAAAAAGAGGGGGCCAAAAATGGCCATTTGTTTCAAATGCATATAAATTGTTCAGATTTTTTTCTTACAAATCCTACAATGAACTAAAATTACGTCCGTAAGGATCAGGGTGATATATTAATTTCATGTTTCAGATAACCACAACCGCAGGTACAGTAACAACCGTCGATCTACCTCCTTTAAGAGCTGCCTCTGGGAAAGCCCACTTACATGGTGAAGATATTAATAATTCTCAATTAAAAAAATACCGAAAAAACTTTGATGTATGCTTTATTCATTGGAACGAACCCCATTTACCTACTACACTGTAGTGCCGAGACAAAAAATACTGAATTTGAGTAATATTTTCGTCTGACATTCTGTTGGTTCCCCTTAACAGTACCCAAATTACGCAGTTCTCTTTATTCACTGCACCCAGTAGTTTAAAATGTACCTCGTCACTCTATACAGTGTGAAGAGTATTTAAACCGACAAACTCTGGGAGGTTCTAGCGGACATCAAAACAAATATTTTTCCCTAATGTCATTTTTTCATAGGAGGAGTATTTAAACTGATAGAGGAAGATTTCTCTGGTGGTAAGTTAATTAAACCAACAAACACTTTTCTATTTTTAACGACCAAGAGACAACACATTAAAATAACCCAGTTTCAATTACAGTAGATTTTCAAAAATGCCTCCATTGACCCGAGAAAATTGTAATAGTGCCTGCCATTTAATGGCCTAGGTAGCAGATACGGCCCAATTAAACAGTCCCCAACAACACCGACCCACACATTAACGAAGATCCGCACTTGATGAGCGCTAGTAGCTGTGGCATGTGGGTTATCCTCACTTCAAACATGTGAATTGTTGAAGACTCAATCACGCCCAAACGCTCCTTCATCAGTAAACAACACAGAGGATGGAATTGTAGGATGCATTTCACACTGTTCCAGGTACCACTGCGAAAACTGTGCTCTGGGTGGATAATCAACTGGTCCCACGTTGTGGACACGCTGTAAGTGATGTGGACGTAACAACTGCTGTCGAAGGACTGTTCTTACATTCGTCTGATTGGTCCCCATGTTACGTGCAATTGCACGATTGCTGATTGAAGGATCCCGCTCCACATCCTGCAAGACAGCTTCCTCAAATTGCAGCGTTCTTACCGTGCGACGGCGTCGCTGTCCAGGTAATCTGCTAAATGACTCGGTCTCTCGCAGACGTTGGTACACATCAGAAAAGGTCGTATGATGCAGGATACGGCGATTAGGATATTGTTGTTGATAAACCCGCTGTGCAGCTCGTCCATTGTGGTGCGCTACGTAATACGCACCAACCATATCAGTGTACTCACTCCAGGTGTGTCGCTCCGTTAGTAAACAGTGACAATGCACTACTACACTGATGGACAGCAGCTGCCTACAACTGAAGAGCGTAATACGGCCTCTCACAATTGAAGAGCATAATACGACCTCCACCGGTTTAAATAATACTCGTAGGAAAATATGACATTAGGGAAAAATATTTATGTTGATGTCACCTACAACCTCCCGGAGTTTGTCGGTTTAAATACTTTTCACCCTGTAGAATATTGCCCGGCCACATGTTACCATCTTCGATACGTGCCCGAAACGGAAGAGCGAGTTCAGAACATTGCTGTGGATCATGAGGTTTCAGTTGCTGCGCTACCTGAATCTTACGGCCACCAGTGTACAAAAGACCGCAAAGCTTTCCGTAGTGTTAACCATGGGACGGACAATTCTCGTGACACAGCACGACGTGCACCGGCGCTACCCAACACACGTGCTGCATGGTGAGTTACAGCAACCTCACTGATGGATTCCACCGGGACACGACGCCTTCCTCTTCCAGTTGCTACACAAACCTCACCCTTTTTTTCAAATGTCATCTTCCCTAAAGCATTTGATGACATCGGGGCTCTCTTCAGACCTTTCACTCGGCGATACTCTCTCAATGCAGCTCTGAAATCGCCGCCGTTCACAAAAACCCGTATCCCTAACAGTGGACGGTCTCTCATCTCGGTAGCCACACCTTAAGGCTTGTCAAATGACAGAATCAATGTCATGCCGTCGTACAAACACTGTACAACGCTAGAGTTGCACCTGGTGGCCACAATTGGAACTAATTTCTTTTTCATTGTAAATCGGTTTCACTGTAACCCCTATATCTTATCTACTGAGTTACGTTGCCATACTATACTGCTGTGTCGTCTGAACAAGATACAGCCAGCTAAAAGGCAGCGCATGCGCAAGCAAGCGAGCTGGTACCAGTGCAGTAGAGACTCGCCTCTTCAAACAAACCGTATTAATGAGCTTTATAACGAAAAGTAAATGACAATAGTTGACTTTCGGAAATACAGATGTGTCCCAAGCAGAGGGCGACAGAGAAAATAAGCAATCTCTTTGGTGTAACAATTCCAAGTTTGAGCTACACAGAAAGTATGATGACAGTAATGAGCTTTGACGCTTCTGTCCTAGTTGCTAGTCTTGCCACTGCAGTACAATTTATTTTCTTTATTGTGATTTCATTCCCCTGCCCCATATGGGCAGGGGAGGGCTGTCAGCGGCACAATCCGCCGCTCTTCAGCCGGGTGACATAACAATTTAGAATAACAATAAAATGTTACATACATAAGGCGATAAAGGGGAACTTAAAACAGAATAACGGGAGAAAATGGAGGTAAAAAATATAGATTAACACGGAGACGTTCATGGAGGACAATTAAAAAAAGTCACCAGAAAGTTAAAAAACACAGTTGGCGATTTTGCAAAACTCAGAGAAGACACTGAATGGACATGCACACGTTAAAAGTCGGCCACAGCAGTAAAAACACTCCATAACAACACATTTAAAACCCACTTGGTGCACGCACGACGAAGAATAAAACTGCCAGGCGGGACTTGCGGAGAGAAAGGGCAGAGAGGATGGAAAATGAGGGGAAAGCAAGGGGCAGCAAGGGAAGCGGCGGGATGAAGAGAGGAGGGGCATCAGCAGGTACACGAAGAGGCAGGAGACACATGAAGAGGGGAATACAGGGCAGGAGAGAGCGCAGATACACTGAAAGGAGGCACAAGAGATGGAGGGGGAGGACGAGGGGGAAGCCACTCAAGAGGGGGGACGGGGAGGAGAGGGAGCCCTGAGGAGGAGGCAGGAAGATGGGGTTAGAGTTGGTAGGAAGGGTAGATGTCAGGGCGAAGCTCATCATCCGGGAGGGGTAAACAGTGTAAGTTGCGCTGGGAAAGGAGATGAAGGGTGTGGAGATGGAGAGAGGGTGGGACACAACGGTAAAGACGCGGTAACTGGTTGGGGGTGGAGAGGAAGGGAGACACCAGGGGGTGAGGGGGATCAAGGCGGCGGACAATATATAGTGTGCCATGTGTTCAAGGAAAAGGAGAAGGTGGGGGAAGGGGATGAGGTCATAGAGGATGTGCGTGGGGGACGGAAGGCGGATGCAGAAGGCGAGACGGAGCACATGGCGTTCGAGGATTTGGAGGGCTTTATAGAACTGGGAAGGGGCGGAAATCCAAGCTACGCTGGCATAACAGAGGATAGTGCGGATCAAAGATTTGTAGGTGTGTGTCATAAATGGTGAGGTAGAAATCATGGAGGCGGAAGGAGCGGGTGGTGCGGCCTATGATGATCGCCCACTGCTGTAGAACTGGCCCGCGGCCATTCGGGCGCGGCGCTTATGTCCTCTTTGCATAGAGGCCGCTGTTGTCGCGTTGTCGTCCTGGAGAGGGGTCGGTCAGCACTCAGTTGGCCGACGTCTTCACAGCACTCTCTGCTCTGTCGTTCCCGACTGGCGTGCCGGCGCTCGACTTTACTCTGTAACGACATAAATTAATCGAATTAAATTACGAGATGCTCACGGAATTATACACTACTGATTAAAATTGCTACACCACGAAGATGACGTGCTACAGACGCGAAATTTAACCGACAGGTAGAAGATGGTGTGATATGCAAATGATTAGCTTTTCAGAGCATTCACACAAGGTTGGCGCTGGTGGAAACACCTACAACGTGCTGACATGATGAAAATTTCAAACCGATTCCTCATACACAAACAGCAGTTGACCGGCGTTGCCCGGTGAAACGTTGTTGTGACACCTCGTGTAAGGAGGAGAAATGCGTACCATCACGTTTCCGACTTTGATAAAGGACGGATTGTAGCCTATCGCGATTGCGGTTTATCGTATCGCGACATTGCTGCTCGCGTTGGTCGAGATCCAATGACCGTTAGCAGAATAAGGAATCGGTGGGTTCGGGAGGGTAATACGGAACGCCGTGCTGATTCCCAACGGCTTCGTATCACTAGCAGTCGAGATGACAAGCATCTTATCCGCATGGCTGTAACGGATCGAGCAGCCACGTCTCGATCCCTGAGTCAACAGATGGGGACGTTTGCAAGACAACAACCATCTGCACGAACAGTTCGACAACGTTTGCAGCAGCATGGACTGTCAGCTCGGAGACCGTGGCTGCGGTTACCCTTGACGCTGCATCACAGACAGGAGCGCCTGCGATGGTGTGCTCGACGAGAAAACTGGGTGCACGGCCTGAGGTGGTTTTTCTGGGAACTGATTTCTCAGGATCTATGCACTCAAATTGCGTGAAAATGTAATGACATGTCAGTCCTAGTATAATATATTTGTCCAATGTATACCCGTTTATCATCTGCATTTCTTCTTGGTGTAGCAATTTTAATGGCCAGTAGTGTATTAGGGAATAAGACGCTAAAGATGGTAAATAAGCTATGATATTTAGGCATCAGAATAACTGTTGACGGCCGAATCGAAAGGATAGAAACGCATAGCGTTAATAACAACAAAAATGTTGCTTCTAAAGAGAAATTTGATAAGATTCACACATACTCGTATTATTAAAATGTTTGTGTCCATGTGTGTTCTACATTTCCTGCCAAATTACTTAACTGATTTCAACCAAACTTGGTATACTGTCACTGCGTGGAGGGAATCGCTGCTGGGGTAGGAGCCACCCACCTATCGCAGTGCGAGGACGGTGCCGAATAAGCCGTGTGGCCCACGATGCGCAAATATCCGCACCTCATTCACCCAGCGTTTCAGAAAGAGAGACTTACAACAAACTTTACACATACTTTTTCTTACTGACAGCGCCCACAAAACGAGGAAATCACAACATTTTCCGACTTACTACACTTTCGCAGTTCGTGCAGTAAAACTGCCGCATCAGCGTGACGTTTCAATTTATTACTTCTTTACTACTTACTTTATTCACAAGAAATTTACTAGATAGTATCCACATATGCCATAGAATGTACCTGGAGAATTATATCACTGTATGACAAATACTTTCGGAGATACGACGTCGGAAAAGTTGAGCTGCAGGGCAGAACTCGCTAGAGATGTGTACAAAAATTTGAGAAATATGTTAAATATATTTGGAATGTGCATACGCGGGCGAATCCACGAGTAAGAAGTCCACCCTAACTCGCTGGAACGATTTCCACATTTTTTTTTTACACATTGTAATGGTACTTGAATTACGTAACCATTACGGCACCTCACCTCAACCCCTCGATACCAGCAATATTCTACTGTTTTTCTGTAAAATAGTTAACATATTTCTGTGGCAACATTCAGATTTGATTTCATTAATGTAGAGGTACTTCGATACATCGGTGTGTATATATTGCAATGATATTATTCTTTTGTGTAGTCTATCTTTTGTCACTATGATCATTGACGTACTTGTAACTCTGATTTTTGGGCGCGTAAGCGCTTATTAGAGAGTCAAGCTTTGGTCGTCATATTAAAAAGAAGCAAATTGTAGTCAGTTTATGAAATGTGAACTTTAACAGCGAGGAAGATATTTTCAAGTATGTTTTATATTGTGAAGTGTGTTTTGGAACGAGTTACGTGATATTGCAACAAAAGTAATAAAAAAGAAGTGTAACTTAAATTCGGAGTGCTGATTACTTTTTTTACATCACCATTATCCTAACTTGAAAAAATTTAATCTTCAAAAATGGTTTATGAAACACATCTATAAAACTTTTGAATATCGCAGAATAACACCTAGGCCTCTTTGCATCCGAGCTTGGAATCATCACTACCTAGATTTTCGACGATTGAGCCATGAATTCACAATGAGACCAGCGTGGGAAACACGAAAAGATGAGTGCCTAGTTTATCCATTATTTCAAGAAATGACTTTATTAACTGTGCTCTAATGACACCTGCCACATAATGTAGCTTTGTTGTTGCCCGAAAATGCAATATTTAGCAGCGTGAGCAACACTACAATCATAATTAATTTTTGACCTTTGTTGTGGTAGGGTTGTTATAACTTATTAAGATTTGGAAAGAAATGTGGCGGTAAGAACCACCGGCCTCGTACTGGGGTGGGGACAGTCAAGTGGACAGAGAAGGAGGTAGGAGGATACGGACCAATTCATGACTGGAAGTACACTTTCAGGCAAAGCCAGGTACTCAGCTAGTGGAATATACGAGAGGCTATCAATAAATAAAACAGCACTTTTTTATGACAGTAGCTTGGTTTTAGAGAAAGAAAACTGGCGTTCTACGGATCGGAGCGTGGAATGTCAGATCCCTTAATCGGGCAGGTAGGTTAGAAAATTTAAAAAGGGAAATGGATAGGTTGAAGTTAGATATAGTGGGAATTAGTGAAGTTCGGTGGCAGGAGGAACAAGACTTCTGGTCAGGTGACTACAGGGTTATGAACACAAAATCAAATAGGGGTAATGCAGGAGTAGGTTTAATAATGAATAGGAAAATAGGAATGCGGGTAAGCTACTACAAACAGCATAGTGAACGCATTATTGTGGCCAAGATAGATACGAAGCCCACGCCTACTACAGTAGTACAAGTTTATATGCCAACTAGCTCTGCAGATGACGAAGAAATTGAAGAAATGTATGATGAAATAAAAGAAATTATTCAGATTGTGAAGGGAGACGAAAATTTAATAGTCATGGGTGACTGGAATTCGAGTGTAGGAAAAGGGAGAGAAGGAAACATAGTAGGTGAATATGGATTGGGGGACAGAAATGAAAGAGGAAGCCGCCTGGTCGAATTTTGCACAGAGCACAACTTAATCATAGCTAACACTTGGTTTAAGAATCATGAAAGAAGGTTGTATACATGGAAGAACCCTGGAGATACTAAAAGGTTTCAGATAGATTATATAATGGTAAGACAGAGATTTAGGAACCAGGTTTTAAATTGTAAGACATTTCCAGGGGCAGATGTGGACTCTGACCACAATCTATTGGTTATGACCTGTAGATTAAAACTGAAGAAACTGCAAAAAGGTGGGAATTTAAGGAGATGGGACCTGGATAAACTAAAAGAACCAGAGGTTGTACAGAGATTCAGGGAGAGCATAAGGGAGCAATTGACAGGAATGGGGGAAATAAATACAGTAGAAGAAGAATGGGTAGCTTTGAGGGATGAAGTAGTGAAGGCAGCAGAGGATCGAGTAGGTAAAAAGACGAGGGCTAGTAGAAATCCTTGGGTGACAGTAGAAATATTGAATTTAATTGATGAAAGAAGAAAATATAAAAATGCAGTAAGTGAAACAGGCAAAAAGGAATACAAACGTCTCAAAAATGAGATCGACAGGAAGTGCAAAATGGCTAAGCAGGGATGGTTAGAGGACAAATGTAAGGATGTAGAGGCCTATCTCACTAGGGGTAAGATAGATACCGCCTACAGGAAAATTAAAGAGACCTTTGGAGATAAGAGAACGACTTGTATGAATATCAAGAGCTCAGATGGAAACCCAGTTCTAAGCAAAGAAGGGAAAGCAGAAAGGTGGAAGGAGTATATAGAGGGTCTATACAAGGGCGATGTACTTGAGGACAATATTATGGAAATGGAAGAGGATGTAGATGAAGATGAAATGGGAGATACAATACTGCGTGAAGAGTTTGACAGAGCACTGAAAGACCTGAGTCGAAACAAGGCCCCCGGAGTAGATAATATTCCATTGGAACTACTGACGGCCGTGGGAGAGCCAGTCCTGACAAAACTCTACCATCTGGTGAGCAAGATGTATGAAACAGGCGAAATACCCTCAGACTTCAAGAAGAATATAATAATTCCAATCCCAAAGAAAGCAGGTGTTGACAGATGTGAATATTACCGAACTATCAGCTTAATAAGTCACAGCTGCAAAATACTAACACGAATTCTTTACAGACGAATGGAAAAACTAGTAGAAGCCAACCTCGGGAAAGATCAGTTTGGATTCCGTAGAAACACTGGAACACGTGAGGCAATACTGACCTTACGACTTATCTTAGAAGAAAGATTAAGGAAAGGCAAACCTACGTTTCTAGCATTTGTAGACTTAGAGAAAGCTTTTGACAATGTTGACTGGAATACTCTCTTTCAAATTCTAAAGGTGGCAGGGGTAAAATACAGGGAGCGAAAGGCTATTTACAATTTGTATAGAAACCAGATGGCAGTTATAAGAGTCGAGGGACATGAAAGGGAAGCAGTTGTTGGGAAGGGAGTAAGACAGGGTTGTAGCCTCTCCCCGATGTTGTTCAATCTGTATATTGAGCAGGCAGTAAAGGAAACAAAAGAAAAATTCGGAGTAGGTATTAAAATTCATGGAGAAGAAATAAAAACTTCGAGGTTCGCCGATGACATTGTAATTCTGTCAGAGACAGCAAAGGACTTGCAAGAGCGGTTGAATGGAATGGACAGTGTCTTGAAAGGAGGATATAAGATGAACATCAACAAAAGCAAAACAAGGATAATGTAATGTAGTCTAATTATGTCGGGTGATGCTGAGGGAATTAGATTAGGAAATGAGGCACTTAAAGTAGTAAAGGAGTTTTGCTATTTGGGGAGCAAAATAACTGATGATGGTCGAAGTAGAGAGGATATAAAATGTAGGCTGGCAATGGCAAGGAAAGCGTTTCTCAAGAAGAGAAATTTGTTAACATCCAGTATTGATTTAAGTGTCAGGAAGTCATTTCTGAAAGTATTCGTATGGAGTGTAGCCATGTATGGAAGTGAAACATGGACGATAAATAGTTTGGACAAGAAGAGAATAGAAGCTTTCGAAATGTGGTGCTACAGAAGAATGCTGAAGATTAGATGGGTAGATCACATAACTAATGAGGAAGTATTGAATAGGATTGGGGAGAAGAGAAGTTTGTGGCACAACTTGACCAGAAGAAGGGATCGGTTGGTAGGACATGTTCTGAGGCATCAAGGGATCACCAATTTAGTATTGGAGGGCAGCGTGGAGGGTAAAAATCGTAGAGGGAGACCAAGAGATGAATACATTAAGCAGATTCAGAAGGATGTAGGTTGCAGTAGGTACTGGGAGATGAAAAAGCTTGCACAGGATAGAGTAGCATGGAGAGCTGCATCAAACCAGTCTCAGGACTGAAGACCACAACAACAACAACAACAGCTTGGTTTTATTCAGGATACCAATACACCATATTATTCGCCACTTTTTGGCTGCCAAACTCTGTTTTTCAACGTAATCTTACACCCTCATACTGGGAGAGCCTGTAGGCCCGCATGGTAACACTCCACTGGTTGGAGCCAATGTATTGCTGCATCAATAAAATACCCTCCGCATCATCCACCTAGTGATTCAGCGGAGTGTATCCTTCATTGGGTCAATCAAATGGTCCTTCGTTGCTCCTTATAATCTTCTGCTGGGATGCGAGGAATCCAGCGGACACAAACATCTGAGTACTCCAGCTGGTGGACGAGTATCTCAACACTACCAGCAGAGACGTCCAGTAGACCAGCGGGGTTTTTGACTGTGATACATCCCTCACCTCGACTGAGCGTGTCCGCAAGTTCCAGTCACAGCTGAAGTCCAGGCTGACAATGGTTCAAATGGCTCTGAGCAGTATGGGACTTCTGAGGTCATCAGTCCCCTAGAACTTAGAACTACTTAAACCTAACTAACCCAAGGACATCACACACATCCATGCCCGAGGCAGGATTCGAACCTGCCACCGTAGCGGTCGCGCGGTTCCAGACCGTAGCTCCTAGAACCGCTCGGTCACTCCGGCCGGCCTAGGCTAAAGCATGAATGTTCGAAGATGTGCCACAAAATATCCCGCATTTTTTCAACCAAAACTGTTGGAGAAAAAGCGGTGCTGCTTCACTTACTGAACTCCCCACGCACATAATGTTTAACTTGTGTGCCGGCTATTAGCACCAAAAAACAAAACACGGCTATGTTCGCTATTCCATGTTCTCTTCGGTCCCCTCTAGGGTAAACGTTGGTTTACAGCTAGAAGCGAATAGTAGCGAACACTGCTAAATTGCCTGCGAGTGCTCATTCGCTTTTCTTCGCTCCACCAGCCCCTGTGCAATGGGGGCCTTCGTGAGAAGCTGCTTGCGCTTGCGTGAATAACACGCGCGCATGCAGCTAGCCTTGGTTGTTAGAGGAAGGAGAGACACATATCTGAGGAAAATGTACACACTACAATATTTTTCGGGGCTGACCGGTGCAGATAGTTGACTGTTTGCGCGTCTGGATTTCTCTTAGTGATAATAGTTCTCTCAGACAGTGGGCAAACAGCACGTTGCGTTAATCAGCATTCGTATGCCGGACCGCATTCACGTGTGTCTGTCTTATTTGTCAAACAAATGTGGACAGCGCAGATTTCTAAGAGCGTACGAGGAGAATTGAGACATTTATACCCTAGCCGAAGACCACGGCTATTTTCTTGGCCAACATCTCCTCCTCTCTCAAGTAAAATAGGTGCTATTTTTATGTTCTTCGTGGAACATCAACCGGACTACTGCTGTTCGGCGTAAACACTTTTCTTAACAATCCTTCCGGTCCTTCGCATCCATTTGTTTCTTTGTAGGAAAGCTGAGAGACTTACAAGGCGATGGCTGGTTTACTCGTCACAGATACCTACACGTAGGAGGATGGTTTCATAAGTACGGTAGATTTCCATGAAAGATTGGAACATTTTGGTTGCGCCTTTGTAGTTGTTAAGCTTGATTATTCCAAAGGTCGACATAAAGAATTTCAAAAATGTACAGTTCACTGATGAGAGCCGTCTGAACTGATCGGTGTGTCGACTGCGAATGAAAATGGAGAAAACGAGTTTCTTCTGTTAGTAAGTGAATGGGTTGAAAATAAATAAATCGCCAGCTCCTTATGTGATTCCAATTCGGTTTTACAGAGAGTACTCTATTCCATTGGCTCCTCACTTAGCTTGCATTTATCGCGAATCTCGTGCCCAAAGTCCCGAGCGACTGGAAAAAAGCGCAGATGGCACCTGCATATAAGAGGGGAAGAAGGACGGATCCTCAAAATTACAGACCAATATCCTTAACATCGGTTTGTTGCAGGATTCTCGAACATATTCTCAGTTCGAATATAATGAATTTCCTTGAGACAGAGAAGTTGCTGTCCATGCATCAGCACGGCTTTAGAAAGCATCGCTCCTGCGAAACGCAACTCGCCCTTTATTCACATGATATCTTGCGAACCATGGATGAAGGGTATCAGACAGATGCCATATTCCTTGACTTCCGGAAAGCGTTTGACTCGGTGCCCCACTGCAGACTCCTAACTAAGGTACGAGCATATGGAATTGGTTCCCAAGTATGTGAGTGGCTCGAAGACTTCTGAAGTAATAGAACCCAGTACGTTGTCCTCGATGGTGAGTGTTCATCGGAGGTATCATCTGGAGTGCCCCAGGGAAGTGTGGTAGGTCTGCTGTTGTTTTCTAGCTACATAAATGATCTTTTCGACAGGGTGGATAGTAATGTGCGGCTGTTTGCTGATGATGCTGTGGTGTAAAGGGAGGTGTCGTCGTTGAGTGACTGTAGGAGGATGCAAGATGACTTGGACAGGATTTGTGATTGGTGTAAAGAATGGCAGTCAACTCTAAATATAGATAAATGCAAATTAATGCAGATAAATAGGAAAAAGAATCCTGTAATGTTTGAATACTCCATTATTAGTGTAGCACTTGACACAGTCACGTCGATTAAAGATTTGGGCGTAACATTGCAGAGCGATATGAAGTGGGACAAGCATGTAATGGCAGTTGTGGGGAAGGCGGATAGTCGTCTTCGGTTCATTGGAAGAATTTTGGGAAGATGTGGTTCATCTGTAAAGGAGACCGCTTATAAAACACTGATACGACATAATCTTGAGTACTGCTCGAGCGTTTGGGATCCCTATCAGGTCGGATTGGAGGAGGACATAGAAGCAATTCAGAGGCGGGCTGCTAGATTTGTTACTGGTAGGTTTGATCATCACGCGAGTGCTACGGAAATGCTTCAGGAACTCGGGTGGGAGTCTCTAGAAGAAAGGAGGCGTTCTTTTCGTGAATCGCTACTGAGGAAATTTAGAGAACCAGCATTTGAGGCTGACTGCAGTGCAATTTTACTGCCACCAACTTATATTTCCCGGAAAGACCACAAAGATAAGATAAGAGATATTAGGGCTCGTACAGAGGCATATAGGCAGTCATTTTTCCCTCGTTCTGTTTGGGAGTGGAACAGGGAGAGAAGATGCTAGTTGTGGTACGAGGTACCTTCCGCCAAGCAGCATATGGTGGATTGCGGAGTATGTATGTAGATGTAGATTTTCGTTTGAAGCGTTGGACCGCCACACAATTCAAAACAGAATTGAATGATGTTTATAGGCATTCTGCACCATCATTGAACACCATTTACTTTTTGATTAATGATATTAAACGTGGCCGGACAAACATCGAAGTCGAAGCGCGCTCCGGCCGTCCACTTGAATTCACCACAGTGGAAACCACTGACAAAATTCATGATGTGGTAATACAAGGCCGCAGAATAAGAATTCGTGAGGTTGCTGAGATTACAGGCGTCTCAACTGAGCGAGTGCATAATGTCCTGCACGGAGCACTGGCTATGAAGAATCTGTGTGTGCGGTGGGTCGAGCAGAAGCGCATCCGGCAAAACATTTCAACACAGCGATGTTTAAATGCAATCTCCAAGACTTTCTGTGCCTATTTGTGACTGGAGGTGAAAACCGTAATCGATCATCGCGCACCAGAGTCAAAACAATAGACAAAAGGCAGCAAAGAAGAGGAAGACCATTTTGTCACTTGGTAATGTGATGGACACTGGTTTTTGGGACTCCCAATGAATAATCCTCATAGGTTACTTGGAAAAAAGAAGAATCATAACTGCATCCTATTATCCTTCACTGTTCGACCGTTTGAAACTAGCGTTGGCTAAAAGAAGACCAATCTTGCCGTAAGAAACAACTGTCTTTCACCAGGATAATGCACCATACCACACTTGAGCGATAACAATGGCGAAAATGAACGAATTGGACTTTGAATCAGTTCATCATCCACCCTGCTCACTAGACTTAGCCCCAACTTCTCTTCTCTAACTTGAATCTACACTACTGGCCATTAAAATTGCTACACCAAGAAGAAATGCAGATGATAAACAGGTATTCATAGCACAAATATACGAGACCTGACATGTGATTACATTTTCACGCAATTTGGGTGCATAGATCCTGAGAAATCAGTAACCAGAACAACCACCTCTGGCCGTAATAATGGCCTTGTTACGCCTGTGTATTGAGTCAAACAGACCTTGGATGGAGTGTACAGGTACAGCTGCCCATGCAGCTCCAACGCGAACGAAAGTGCATCATGAGTAGTGACTGGCGTATTGTGACGAGCCAATTGCTCGGCAATCATTGACGAGACGTTTTCAATTAGTGAGAGATCTGGAGAATCTCCTGGCCCGGTCAGCAGTCGAACATTTTCTGTATCCAGAAAGTTCCGGACAGGACCTGCAACATGCGATCGTGCATTATCCTGCTGAAATGTAGGGTTTCGCAGGGATCGAATGATGGGTAGAGCCACGAGTCGTAACACATGTGTAACGTAACGTCCACTGTTCAAAGTGCAGTCAATGCGAACAAGAGGTGACCGAGACGTGTAACCAATGGCACCCCATACCATCACGCCGGGTGATACGCCAGTATGGCGATGACGAATACATTCTTCCAATGTCCGTTCACCGCGATGTCGCCAAACACAGTGCATGGGGGCTTAATTATATAAAATGCAAAAAATTTTAATTTTTGTCGCTGTCTGTTCGATTACGAAGTCTCGAAACCGGTTGGCCCTGAGTAGTACTAGTACGCAATCTGACTGCATAGAATAACAACAAAGAATGAAAGGAAACTTCCGTTAACACAATTAATTAATTAAGTCCCCAGCAACTATAAAAGCTACGAAACAAAAACTACGAAACAACAAAGCACAAGTGTAACTGTTCTGTGTGTGGAAGTGTGATTCAACGTACACATCTGGCACGGTTCTTCCTCAATACGACAAGATGCTTTAAATGCCATTTACAATGAAGTAATTAAAAAAAACAGAAATACTATAATTGCACATAGAAACCAGAATTACAGTCTAATACAAGAACACGAGCCATATACTTTGTTGACTGAACCTTTGACCAAGAGGCATTATTATTTAAGACATTTGAAATAAAAAAAGGAATTTTTTACCTTCATATACGAGGCCTGTTCAGAAATTAAGCTCCGATTGATTGCCAAATTGAAACCACAGTGAACATCAGAAATGTTTTACTTGTAACAATTAGCTACACCTTTCAGCTACTTCTCTACGTAGTCGCCATTCTGACTTAGACTTTTGTCATAGCGTTGTACCAACTTTTCAATAGCCTCATCATAGAAGGCAGCCGCCAGTGCTTTCCGCCAATTCTCCACGCTGGCCTACACCTCGTTGTCTGTGTCAAAATGTTGTCTTCAAAGACAGCGGTTCATGTGACCAGAACTCAGGGGGAGACAATTGCGGAATGTATTGTGGGTAATCTAACATTTCCATTTGAAAACGATGCAGGAGCATCTCCATTGCCCCTGCAGAATGCGGCTGAGAATTGTCGTGAAGACGAAACAGCACGACAGTTATGTAATGTTAGCTGCATAGCTTCAGGCGAAATTTCTCACCAGGCCCTCGTACTTGGCGGCAGACACTATTTTCTAGACATCTTTACGCACTCACTGCGAGCTCAAAAATGAGAAGAGCGACGTGATGCTAACTGGGGTTATACTAGAGACACTACCCAACACATCTGTGCAAAGCTTTATCGGATTTTCATAGTCGTTTCCATTTCGCGACCGATCGGAGCTTACTTTCTGAACGCCCCTCGTATATTGACGAAAAATACACTCTGATCATTACAACATCTCCATTCGAACAACATCTGCTGTCTAGCCCATAAAAACAACTGCACACGACATGGCCTCAACTAGTACAGCTATCGACATCCTCTCAGCAAAGCACTAACTACCACCACTTCTGAACAAGCACTGCCAGTGGAGGCGGCGGAATAATACTCTCTGGCGCAATCTGTGGCGCTGTGACTCAGTGTAGCCACCTTTCAACAGATGCGACCATCATGATGCTGTAAACAGAACCTGGATTCGTCCAAAAATGACGTTTTGCCATTCGTGCACCCAGGTTCGTCGTTGAGCACACCGCAGGCGCTCCTGTCTGTGATGCAGCGTTAAGGGTAACCGCAGCCACGGTCTCCGAGCCGATAGTCCATGCTGCTGCAAACGTCGTCTAACTGTTCGTGCAGATGGTTGTTGTCTCGCAAACGTCCCCATCTGTTGGCTCAGGGATCGAGACGTGGCTGCACGATCCGTTACAGCCATGCGGATAAGACGCCTGTCATCTCGACTGCTAGTGATTCGAGGCCGTTGGGATCCAGCACGGCGTTCCGTATTACCCTCCTGAACCCACCGATTCCATATTCTGCTAACAGCCATTGGATCTCGACCAACGAGAGCAGCAATGTCGCGATACAATAAACCACAATCGCGATCGGCTACAATCCGACCTTTATCAAAACCGGAAAAGTGATGGTACGCATTTCTCCTCCTTACACGAAGCATCACAACAACGTTTCACCAGGCAACGCCGGTCAACTGCTGTTTGTGTATGAAAAATCGGTTGGAAACTTTCCTCGTGTCAGCACATTGTAGGTGTCGCCACCGGCGCCAACCTTGTGTGAATGTTCTGAAAAGCTAATCATTTGCATATTTCAGCATCTTCTTCCTGTCGGTTAAATTTCGCGTCTGTGGCACGTCATCTTCGTGGTGTAACAATTTTAATGGCCAGTAGTGTAACTTGGCGGGGAGAAATTTTCATCAACTGAGAAAGTTATAGTTGGAGTCAACTAGTATTCTGCCGAGTTTGACAGAATCTATTTTTCCGACGGGATGAAAAAGTTGGGGGATCGCTAAACAATGTGTATATCCCTCAAAGGAAAATATGTCGAGAAGTAAGATGAGTTGTTTACGAAACAGTTTTTCTTGGTTTTTTCTCTACACTTATAAAATAACTAATGATACTCTTAAGGAACCGAATGCATATTCAAAACCACCAGTTGAATAAAAAGTTTTGAGAATCATCATCTCATCAAAAAAAAGTTTGTATTCGTTTCTTTAATCCCAGTCCGTCTAAAATGTAAATGTCATTAGCCTTAGTTGGCTGGGACGCCCTATGGAGTGATTTCAGCCGACTCTCGGGAAAGTGTTCTTCCTCGGCGCACACCGCCCTCTTTCCCTGTGGATGTGTGAGAGTTGTGCCGTATGTATACACTCGGGTGACAAAAGTAATGGGACACCTCCTAACATCGTGACGGACCTCCTCATCCCCAGCGTAGTCCAGTAACTCAACGTGGCAGGGACTCAACAAATCGTTGGAAGTCCTCTGCAGAAATACTGACCATGTCTGTATGGCCGTCCATAATTGCGAAAGTGTTGTCAGTGCTGGATTTTGTGCGGGAAATTACCACTCGATTGTGTCCCATAAATGTTGAATGCGATTCATCTCGGGTGCTCAGATTGTCCAGAATGTACTTCAAACCAATTAAGAACAACTCTAACCTGGTGTCATGGCGCATTGTGATCCATAAACATTGCACCGTTGTTTGAGAACATGAAGTAAATGAATAGCTGCAATTGGTTTCCAAGTATGAGATTTTCACTCTGCAGCGGAGTGTGCGCTGATATGAAACTTCCTGGCAGATTAAAACTGTGTGCCCGACCGAGAATCGAACTCGGGATCTTTGCCTTTCGCGGGGAAGTGCTCTACCATGTGAGCTACCGAAGCACGACTCACGTCCGCTTTACTTCTGCCAGTACCTCGTCTCCTACCTTCCAAATTTTACAGAAGCTCTCCTGCGAACCTTGCAGAACTAGCACTCCTGAAAGAAATCTGCCAGGAAGTTTCATATCAGCGCACACTCGGCTGCAGAGTGAAAATATCATTCTGGAAACATCCCCCAGGCTGTGGCTAAGCCGTGTCTCCGCAGTATCCTTTCTTTCAAGAGTGCTAGTTCTGCAAGGTTCGCAGGAGAGCTTCTGTAAAGTTTGGAAGGTAGGAGACGAGGTACCGGCAGAAGTAAAGCTGTGAGTACCGGGCGTGAGTCGTGCTTCGGTAGCTCAGATCGATCACAGCCGTGTTAGCGTGCGGAGCTGCTCCGCGCGCCGTCCGACGCTCCGCTCTCGGTGGTGTTTACTTCCGCGTCGCGGTTCTTGTGGCTCAAATGGCTCTGAGCACTATGGGACTTAACATCTATGGTCATCAGTCCCCTAGAACTTAGAACTACTTAAACCTAACTAACCTAAGGACAGCACACAACACCCAGCCATCACGAGGCAGAGAAAATCCCTGACCCCGCCGGGAATCAAACCCGGGAACCCGGGCGTGGGAAGCGAGAACGCTACCGCACGACCACGAGATGCGGGCGCGGTTTTTGTGTCTATCGAGTCCAGTACTAACGTACTCCATGGCGCACTCGTATCGCCGTGCAACGATCAAAGTAACGTTTCAGGCCGAACATCCACGAGCCAGAGCTTTCGAAGTCGAACAGTTCATCCGAGAGGATCTACGTTTGAACCCCCAGGACGTAATCGGCATACACTCTTCCATCACTGGAAGTGTTGTCTACATCAAGATGTCGACGGAGGAAATTTGCAATGACATAATTCACCGTCATGCCACCGGACTGAAATTTAAACACTCTGGTGGACATATGGGTGCTGTGACACTCACCCATGCTGGATTCGGTCTCCGGACATTGCAGGTGTTTGAGCTCCCGTTCGAGGTGCCTCAGGATGTGGTTACTGCCGCTTTCCAACCATATGGCACCGTCTTGGGTCACGTCGCGGAGAAGTGGCAAACGTTTACCACCTACCCCGTACTAAATGGCGTCCAGAAAATAAAAATTGAGCTGACGAAACATGTCCCATCGTACCTGCTGGTTGGCGGTGTGAGGGCCATTGTCATGTACGATGGACAGCCACGAAAGTGCGCAGGATGTGGCCAGGAGGGACATGTACGTTCCGAATGCTTACACCGCCGTTTAATACAGACGCCGTTACGTGAAGAGACCCAGGCTTCGACGGTCACGTCCTTACCCATCACCTACGCCAAGGTTGCACAGGTCACCGCCGTGCCACGCCCGATTGAGCCAACAGCATCGTCAACGCCGCCCGCCGCAGCACAACGTGCCGACGACACAAGCACGGCGAGGCCGATTACCCTCTTGCCAACTCTCAGCAAGATCTATGAGCGCCTTCTGCTAAGACCCATACAAGAACATATTACCAGAGAGCAAATTCTGCCGGATTTCCAATTTGGCTTCCGACAGAACCACTCTGCCCCACAACAGGTCATGAGAATGGTTGAAGCAGCCACAGATGGCTTCAACCACAGAGGCTACTGCGGGATAGTGCTACTAGACGTAGCCAAAGCCTTTGATTCAGTATGGCATAGAGGGCTACTCTACAAGTTGTACACACAAGGGTTTCCCGGGAGCATAGTTCAGCTGATCAAGAGCTATCTCACGAATAGGACTTTCTCCGTCAAAGTAGAAACTGCTACCTCCACCAAGAGGCGTATTCGTGCTGGGGTGCCACAGGGATCGGTCCTGGGGCCCGTATTGTACAGTTTGTACACTGCGGACACTACAACGGCCCCCCTGGTGCACACCGCACAGTACGCTGACGATACAGCCTTCTACACGAGAAACGCGAACAAGGACCTGGTCATCCGTAGGCTACAAAAGGTTTTAGATGACACAGAAACTTGGGCCCGTCGCTGGCGCATCACCATCAACTCTGAGAAGACGCAGGCAATGCTGATTACCCGCAGGCTCGGAAGGCGCGATCCTCCTCAACGTCCCCCCCCTCCACCTTCACCTAAATGGAACCCAACTCCCCTGGCGCAGAACCGCCAAGTACCTTGGCGTAACCTTGGACTCTCGTCTTACGTGGAAACCCCACATAGACGAGGTCCACAGGAAGGCCTGCGCCAGAATGTCCATCCTATATCCCATCCTGAACACAACCAGCTCCCTACCTTGCCCAGTAGCAGTAAATGTGTACCAGGCCCTGATCCGGCCAGTAATGGAGTATGCGTGCCCTGTCTGGGGATACGCGGCAAAGCAGCACCTGGACAAACTCCAGAGGCTGCAGAACCGCGCCCTCAGAAGGGCACTGCACTTACCTCTTGGATTCCCTACAGACGACTTGCACGCCGCAGCCGAAATCCCACTCCTGAGAGAGCGTTTCCAGGATCTGGCAAGGGCCTTCTATGAGGGTTCTTCCAGATCCGGAAACGCGCTCATCCACTCCCTAGGTCGGTATGACATGTCCCGCGATAAGCACAAGCGCCCTATGACGATCTTCGACGACTAAGTCGAAGAGAAAATCCCAATACCCAATCCATCATCCTGTTCCTTCCCATATAACATCAAACTTCTCGCCTACCTCAGGCAAGTACCACACACACAACAATCATCACAAATCACAGACACCAAAAACTATAGAAAGATCACACACACAAGTTCACAGGGGAGTAAAAGCCGAAAGGCTACAGACTCCACCTCACACTTCCCCAAAGAGGGAAAAGCAACAGATGAGAGCAGCAACAAGCACGGCGGCGCCTCCAGTGCTCGCTTCAGGACCGTCCGTGTTGCAGACCGAACCCGATGTTCCTGTTGGAACCGTGGACGTCGACCTCGGTGTCGTGCCGACGTCTGCCTTTGTCCAGACAGGTTCGGCGTCAGACGACGGGCGACCACATTCTGATTCAGAAGGCCACATCAGAAAAACAGCGCCTCGCAAACACAGGAAACGACGACGAACGCCTTCCGATGACGCCCTTTCTCAGACGGCCCCGCGAGATGTCGACCTGATATCTGACGGTGATCTCCCACAATAGTCCAGTCACGCGATGTGGCAGCAACAGGCGCCCCTCCTGTGACGCCTCCTCTCCGAGCCAGGGACGTGTCCTCGTCGTTGTCAACGAATGATGACGGCGGTCCCCCTGCCACTCATGATGCGGAATTCACAACACCCATTCCGGAAGTACGTGACCGTCACATGTCCATGTCGTCAGCTTCCTGGGCCGATGACGTTGAAGAGGAAGTGGAACAGACTGCCAGCGTGTCTGCACATGAGTCCACCTCGGCGACACTGGGGCTGGCGCCCCGCCAGTAATTATCACCACTGCGGCACCACCGGCGGGTCTCCATCTGCCGGCTACTTCTACAGCACGTTCGGCAATTACTGAGGATGGTCGTACACATCAATATCGTATCGCCACGATGAATCTTGCCACCATTCGTGCCTCCCACAAACTGGCCATGTTCCGAGACACTATTTACTCTGCGGGTGTTGATATAGCACTGTTACAAGAGGTGTTTGTGGCAGACTTCCTAGTTCCCACCGGATACAACGCACATGTTTCCCCCGCATCCGACACCGGTAGCGGCGTCGCCATCCTGCTACGCGACGGACTCCCTGCAGAGGACGTCATCTACCTCCCCACTGCGCGAGGTATGGCCCGCACGCTGTTCGGCGTGCGTATCATTAATATCTACGCTCCGTCCGGAACTGGCCGCCGTCATGACCGACAAACTTTTTTTTCCGACAGCGTCACACCCCTCTTCACAGGTCCGCAGGACGATTTGGTACTCGGTGGGGATTTTAACTCGACACAAGAGCCCGCGGACCAACTCCCGCGACATTCACCTTGTGCATCTCTCTCAGTGGTCATCGACCGTCTACGACTTGTTGACACTTGGAAAAAGCTCCACGGAATTCAACCGGGCTATACATTCTACACCTCTCACTCGTCAAGCCGCATAGATCGCATCTACGTTACTCGCTCCCTTGCTGATGGCACACGTCATGCGGAAGCCTGGCCTATGGCCTTTTCAGACCATGATGCGTACATCTGTGACGTCACTCTCACCCGACAGCGAGTGTGGCATAATCGTGGTCTGTGGAAACTCAATGTCGCTCACCTGACCTCCTCAGACTGTCGCCGAATGGTCGAAGAAGCGTGGGCACTCTGCCGCCATCGTCGAGAAGCCTATGACTCATCATGGTGGCTCTCCTGTGCAAAGCCGACCCTCAGGAAGACACTGATGAGTTATGGGAAGGAATTTAAGGCGTAGCAAACTAATACCTTGCACTTCTACTACACCATACTACGTGACTGTGCGACGATGCTTTTCTCGCCAGCCCGGCAGTCAAATGGTTCAAATGGCTCTGAGCACTTTGGGACTTAACATCTCAGGTCATCAGTCCCCTAGAACTTAGAACTACTTAAACCTAACTAATCACATCCGTGCCCGAGGCAGGATTCGAACCTGCGACTGTAGCGGTCTCGCGGCCTGGCAGTCGATGGTCCATCGCACGAAGGCGCAGATCTCCTTGATCATGCGGCGTTACTTGGAAGGAACTGTAGTCCGTTCTCGTGCTTCTAATCGAATCCCTCAAGAACGTCCGTCGATGTACCACCTCCTTCAGGAACGACAACGACGACGACGAGCTCTGATCCCAGTCCTCATTGGTGTGGAAGGGCGCCGGCACGACACCCAGCAAAGCATCGGTCGTGCTCTCCATGTTCGTTTTGCCGGGCTATACGCAGCCGTACCGCATTCTGCAGCACTGATCACAGAAGTCGCGCAGCTCACTACGAACACTCTTCCGGAGGATGCAGTGCATGACCTCCAAGACGACGTAACCACAGATGAAGTGGTAGATGCTATCAAGGCGGGTACCGATAACAGATCTCCTGGACCTGACGGTATACCCATCGAGTTTTATAAAAGTTTTCAGTATTTGTTGGCTTCCACGTGGACGGCAATCGCACAAGAGCTGATGTCACCGATGACAGTGGTCCCGAGCGCCTTTCTAGATGGCATTATTATCCCCGTCCATAAACCGCACGCTTTATCTAGGGTCCAGGGCTATCGACCAATTACTTTGCTCAACAGCGACATGAAAATATTCACACGGCTACTGGCATCGCGACTCAAGAAGGTCGCACGTTACGTCACATCCTGCGACCAGACTTCCCTAGGAGGCGACAACAACATCCGTACGGCCCTTTGCCGTTACAGAGACATGATAGCATTAGCGCATCATCAGCGTCTCCCTGGCGCCTTGGCTTCACTGGACTTTAGCCAGGCTTTCGACCGTGTTGACCACTTCTATTTACGGACAGTTCTTCAGCATATGGTTTTTCCTGGCGGTATTGTCACAGTGGTTATGCGCCTGTTGAGTAGCGCAACCTCTAAAATCATGTACAATGGTCGCCTCACACCGCCCTTGGTCATCGCACTATCTGTACGACAAGGCTGCCCTCTTTCCACGATTTTGTATGCTTTCGCATTGGAACCCCTGCTCCAGGGCATGCGCCAACGTTTGGAAGGTATGGCTGTGTACGGCCACCGTTTTTGTTGTACAGCCTACGCAGACGACATAGTACTATATCTGCGCAGTGAAGATGAAGTGCGAGCAGCACTGACATGGGTGGCGACTTACGGAGAAGCGTCGGGGAGCTGCCTCAACGTGTCAAAATCCAAGGTCCTGCTCATTGGTGAGGGCTTGCCGGAGAGATGCGCTGCCCCCCTTAGTGTCGCCGCCACCATACGGTGTCTTGGACTTGATTTCGCAGCAGATCTGCTCCGCTCAGCGACTATCAATGGTAGACGCTTGCTACAGACAATCAGAGCAAATCTCGCAGATCACCGGCTACGAGCTCTCGACGTTATCTAACGCGCGCAATACGTGAACATGTATCATGCTTCCCGTATACCACACGTGGCTCAAGTACTACCAGTCCCAAATCTCCTGGCCCGACGACTGTTGATGGCTTTCGGCTCCTTCGTCAGCTCGGGGATATCATTCAAGGTGCAATATGAATCCCTTGCACTACCACGAGATCGTGGCGGGGTGGGACTCATCCACGTGCCGACTCGTGTCAAGGCACTATACGTCAGCTCCCAACTAAAACTTTGGCATCGTTGCCCGCAGAGCCTTACTAGCCTCCTGCTTCACAACTTTGCGCCGGCCTCCTTGTCCGCTCCAGTACTGGTATCGACCCTTCCAACCCCGTTTTATTACATCCAAAGATTTTTCCTGGAGTTCAGTTATGTCTACCGGTCCTTACCGCATACACGTTTGTACCTCACAAAAACATTTTCTGAATTGTTACAGCAGTGCCGCCCGTCCAACCCCATCGAACGTAAGTATCCATAGTACGTGTGGCGACACATATGGAAGGCGATCCATGCGCGTTTTCTCGAATCAGACGTTCAATCAGCGTGGTACATCACCGTGAATGGCAAACAAGTTAACCGAGATCGTCTACACCGCATCCATCTCGCAGATTCATCCCTCTGCACTCACTGTGGAGTGGATGACACGGATGTCCACCGGTTCCACTGTGGCACAGCGTTCGACGTCTGGACACTTGCGCGGCGAATTTTGCCGCTTCTTACTCGACCGTGGTCTAGGGGTAGCGTCTTTGATTCAAAATCAAAACGTCTTCGGTCCCGGGTTCGATCCCCGCCACTGCCTAAATTTTGATAAATAATCAGCATTGGCGGCCGAAGACTTCCGGCACAAGAAGTCAGCCTCATTCTGCCAACGGCCTTGTCAAAGAGGGCGGAGGAGCGGATAAACGTTCAGGGCACTCTCTTGTCCTAGGGGTGGGAAATTGCCCCTAAAGGCGGAAGAATCAGCAATGATCAACAACATGAGGATGCAGAAGGCAATGGAAACCACTGCATTAAAGACACGTAACGTGTATCCACAGGACATGTGGCCTGTAATTGAAGAAGTGTCATGATGATCTCTCCATTGGCAAAAGATTCCGGAATAGTCCCCCATTCGGATCTCCGGGAGGGGACTGCCAAGGGGGAGGTTACCATGAGAAAAAGATTGAATAATCAACGAAAGGATAACGTTCTACGAGTCGGGGCGTGGAATGTCAGAATCTTGAACGTGGTAGGGAAACTAGAAAATATGAAAAGGGAAATGCAAAGGCTCAGTCTAGATATAGTAGGGGTCAGTGAAGTGACGTGGAAGGAAGACAAGGAATTTTGGTCAGATGAGTATCCGGTAATATCAACAGCAGCAGAAAATGGTATAACAGGTTGAAAGGTCTCTGTTGGATTCCTTTCATGTTTGATTTCTTAAATCTGTTGTCATTTATGGAATAAATTCCTCTTCTAAATTTACTGTGGCGTTTCTGACTATCTGGGAGGAGACTGAGTAGTGGAACGTGTTACCTTTACACGTAAACAAGAACGATCTGTCACACTACTACACTTTAAAACACAGTTTATATGTAATTCATGTCACACAGTCTCATACGGAACCTACATCCGTTTTCTGTTATATACTGTATATGATAAGATACTGTCATCCCCCTTCCCTTCTGTGTGAGAGGATGAATGATCAAATGTGTTTGTAGTTGCATGCTTGAGGGTAGCAGACAAGGCTGTCTGCTAGAGAACAGTAGGACCAACGTCGGAACAGGTAGCTACGCTTTCTTAAAGCAGAGAGGTTTCTATCCTTAGTATGGTTCTGTCCGTCCGTTGTCATGTTGGTATAGGAAGCTGCCCCTCTGGCCCCTTCCGTTTTGTCTTTGTGAGCCACCCTCAGGAAGCACGCTCGGTAGTAGGCAGTTGCAGTCTGGCGGCGGCGAGCGTCTGAAGTGGTAAGATCTCCGGCTAAGCGCGTGTCTGCTAAGTCCATAGGACAATGGATTTGTTAAGTTCAGCCTAACTGAAAATTTAATCATCTTTATTTCGGGTTTAGCTCTAAAATATCTAAGGTTATCTTAAATTGCAGCGTAGTGTAATTCTCGTGTGAAGTTCAGATTATTTTGGGGTAGTTGCTTTGTCATTACTTTGTGAGTAAAGTGGAACCACGTGTTGATCAGTAACTCTAACTAAGTTCATCAATCTTAAATGTGAATTCTTGTGTGATTATAACGTCTCGTCTTGACAATATTTTACAATATAGCAACTTTTCTTTATGCTTTACTTTATGTTCAACCCACGTGGAGTGTACTTTGCGAGACCAGTACCACATGCTTATATAACTGTTTGACCCATCAGGTCAATAGTAAGACGTTAGTAACCAGTTCAAGGTTTTTCTTTTGTCAATTGCTTTTCGATCGAATTTATGTTAATTATCAAAATTACTGTGGAGTTATACGCTTTCTGTAAACCAAGTTGACCACGTGGAGCATGTGGTGTAATCATCAAAGTAGCCTTCAGCTATTCTTTTTGGGAAGATTTCACAAAGAGTTAATATGAATTTAGTATACCAGTGTGTGGTAATTACATGACGGACAGGATTGTGTTACGAACGTAATTTCTTTGGGTGAAAACTGAATCTGTTGGTTGTGGTTAATTTCTTCTTGCTTATGTTTCAACGTTCTTTGGGTGTTGTTTTGTGAATGCAGGGTTGTATGCAGTCTCCCAATCTTGGCTCCATATTTGATGTGTTCCGTAAGATTAAAATCTCACATTTTTACAATCCTTAAACAAGGCACCAGCTCAGTTACAACTCACGTATAATATGCTGAAATTTCAATGAACAATCTTAAAATAAATTTCCAAATATAAACTGATTTCTTTCCTTTTATTTAAATTCTCCTTTTTATATATAGATATATTACCGGTTGTTGTATGACTGTAAAAGATTATAATCAATGTTAGTCTGATTGGTAATGTGGTAAACCTAGACTAGTTACCTGGTGAAACAGTTGCGCAGTAATTCACGGTTAACTTCTCCCCAGACAGCTCACAGCTTTTAACCCGCTTTTATTCTACTATTAGCACCCGATTTCAGCATAGCACAATTAATGTAGCAATATTACAAGGTGTAGGATTCGTTATGAATAGGAAGGTAGGGCAGAGGGTGTGTTACTGTGAACAGTTCAGTGAACGGGTTGTTCTAATCAGAATCGACAGCAGACCAACACCGACAACGATAGTTCAGGTATACATGCCGACGTCGCAAGCTGAAGATGAACAGATAGAGAAAGTGCATGAGGATATTGAAAGGGTAATGCAGTATGTAAAGGGGGACGAAAATCTAATAGTCATGGGCGACTGGAATTCAGTTGTAGGGGAAGGACCAGAAGAAAAGGTTACAGGAGAATATTGGCTTGGGACGAGGAATGAAAGAGTAGAAAGACTAATTGAGTTCTGGAACAAGTTTCAGCTAGTAATAGCGAATACCCTGTTCAAGAATCACAAGAGGAGGAGGTATACTTGGAAAAGGCCGGGAGATACGGGAAGATTTCAATTAGATTACATCATGGTCAGACAGAGATTCCGAAATCAGATACTGGATTGTAAGGCGTACCCAGGAGCAGATATAGACTCGGATCACAATATAGTAGTGATGAAGAGTAGGCTGAAGTTCAAGACATTAGTCAGGAAGAATCAATACGCAAAGAAGTGGGATACGGAAGTACTAAGGAATGACGAGATACGTTTGAAGTTCTCTAACGCTATAGATACAGCAATAAGGAACAGCGCAGTAGGCTGTACAGTTGAAGAGGAATGGACATCTCTAAAAAGGGCCATCACAGAAGTTGGGAAGGAAAACATAGGTACAAAGAAGGTAGCTGCGAAGAAACCATGGGTAACAGAAGAAATACTTCAGTTGATTGATGAAAGGAGGAAGTACAAAAATGTTCCGGGAAAATCAGGAATACAGAAATACAAGTCGTTGAGGAATGAAATAAATAGGAAGTGCAGGGAAGCTAAGACGAAATGGCTGCAGGAAAAATGTGAAGACATCGAAAAAGATATGATTGTCGGAAGGACAGACTCAGCATTCAGGAAAGTCAAAACAACCTTTGGTGACATTAAAAGCAACGGTGGTAACATTAAGAGTGCAACGGGAATACCACTGTTAAATGCAGAGGAGAGAGCAGATAGGTGGAAAGAATACATTGAAAGCCTCCATGAGGGTGAACATTTGTCTGATGTGATAGAAGAAGAAACAGGAGTCGATTTAGAAGAGATAGGGGATCCAGTATTAGAATCGGAATTTGAAAGAGCTTTGGAGGACTTACGGTCAAATAAGGCAGAAGGCATAGATAACATTCCATCAGAATTTCTAAAATCATTGGGGGAAGTGACAACAAAACGACTATTCACGTTTGTGTGTAGAATATATGAGTCTGGCGACATATCATCTGACTTTCGGAAAAGCATCGTCCACACAATTCCGAAGACGGCAAGAGCTGACAAGTGCGAGAATTATCGCACAATCAGCTTAACAGCTCATGCAATGATGATATTGGGCCCTAGACGGCTGGAAGACCTTGGCCCGGTCAGCCGGCTTCAGTGTGTAAGAGCTGATGATAGGGTTCGAGTGCGCACAGATCCCACGAAGCCACTGACCCAAGTCGTCAACAACGTACTGTGCAAGCTGGTGGTGCCTCCATAATGGTGTGGCTGTGTTTACATGGAATGGACTGGGTCCTATAGTTCAACTCAAACGATCATTGACTGAAAATAGTCATATTCGGCTACTTGGAAACCGAAACTTCCTGGCAGATGAAAACTGTGTGCCCGACCGAGACTCGAACTCGGGACCTTTGCCTTTCGCGGGCAAGTGCTCTACCATCTTTTTTTTCTTTTTAGCCCTGAACATTTTTTTTTATTTAATTTTTTTTTCAAAAGAAAATAAATACTCCAGTTAGTCTGGTTTCTCCTTCCAGTAAACAAAAATTAGTCCCCATCCTCTTGATGGCGAAGAAGTAATCTTTTGGAACAAGAAAAACGTTTCTCAAAGCCAAAATAAAATTTCATTTTCCTTTCAGAAGAAATTATGAGGAATAAATAAGGAAAAGTTTTTATTTTATATATATATATATATATATATATATATATATATATATATATATATATATATATATATATATATAGAATGTTATATAATATATATATACATTCCTCATAAAACGTTTCTCAAAGCCAAAATCAAATTCAAGAAGAAATTATGAGGAATATATATATATATATATATATATATATATATATATATATATATATAAAATAAAATAAAAACTTTTCCTTATTTATTCCTCATAATTTCTTCTTAAAGGAAAATGAAATTTGATTTTGGCTTTGAGAAACGTTTTTCTTGTTCCAAAAGATTACTTCTTCGCCATCAAGAGGATGGGGACTAATTTTTGTTTACTGGAAGGAGAAACCAGACTAACTGTAGTATTTATTTTCTTTTGAAAAAAAAAGTAAATAAAAAAATGTTCAGGGCTAAAAAGAAAAAAGAAGATGGTAGAGCACTTGCCCGCGAAAGGCAAAGGTCCCGAGTTCGAGTCTCGGACGGGCACACAGTTTTCATCTGCCAGGAAGTTTCGGTTTCCAAGTAGCCGAATATGACTATTTTCAGTCAATGATCGTTTGAGTTGAACTATAGGACCCAGTCCATTCCATGTAAACACAGCCACACCATTATGGAGGCACCACCAGCTTGCACAGTACCTTGTTGACAACTTGGGTCAGTGGCTTCGTGGGATCTGTGCGCACTCGAACCCTATCATCAGCTCCTACCCACTGAAGTCGGCTGACCGGGCCATGGTTTTCCAGTCGTCTAGGGCCCAAGGGATACTACCACGAGCCCAGGAGAGACGCTGCAGGCGACGCCGTGCTGTCAGGAAAGGCACTCGCATCGGTCGTCTTTTATTGCGATAGCCTATTAACGCCACATTTCGCCGCAGCCTACTAACAGGTATGTTCGTCGTACGACCCACATTCTGTGATATCGCTTCTCCATTAGCACTGACAACTCTATGCAAATCCTGCTGCTCTCGATCGTTAAGTGAAGGCCATCGGCCACTGCGTTGTCCGTGGTGAGAGGTAATACCCGAAATTTTGTATTCTCGGCGCACTCTCGACTTTGTGGATCTCGGAATATCGAATTCCCCAACGATTTGCGAAGTGGAATGTCAAAAAAAAAAATGGTTCAAATGGCTCTGAGCACTATGGGACTTAACTGCTGAGGTCATCAGTCCCCTAGAACTTAAAACTACTTAAACCTAACTAACCTAAGGACATCACACACATGCATGCCCGAGACAGGATTCGAACCTGCGACCGTAGCGGTCGCGCAGTTCCAGACTGTAGCGCCTAGAACCGCTCGGCCACTCCGCCCGGCAAGTGGAATGTCCCATGCCTCTAGTTCCAACTACCATTCCGCGTTCGAACTCTGTTAATTCGAGTCGTGCGGTCATATTCTCGTAGGAAACTTTTTCACATGAATTACCAGAGTACAAACAACAGCTCCGCCAACGCACTGCTCTTTCATACCTTGCCTTGTGTATGCGATACAACTGCCATCTGTATATGTACATATCACCATTTCATGACTTTTGCACTTCACTGTACACAGAGAATAGTACAACTACCAAGAAAATATCGAGAAAGGCTCGTTGGGAAGCATGGATTAAGATCATAACTGCGATAGAACATAATACACGTGCTAGGCAGCTAACACGATCTGAAGTAATTAAGCACATAAATAAATCAGGTTGAACGGAATGGATAGTGTCTTGAAAGGAGGATATAAGATGAACATCAACAAAAGCAAAACGAGGATAATGGAATGTAGTCGAGTTAACTCGGGTGATGCTGAGGGAATGAGACACTTAAAGTAGTAAAGGAGTTTTGCTATTTGGGGAGCAAAATAACTGATGATGGTCGAAGTAGAGAAGATTATAAAATGTAGACTGGCAATGGCAAGGAAAGCGTTTCTGAAGAAGAGAAATTTGTTAACATCGAATATAGAGTTAAGTGTCAGGAAGTCACTTCTGAAAGTATTTGTATGGAGTGTAGCCATGTATGGAAGTGAAACATGGACGATAAATAGTTTGGACAAGAAGAGAATAGAAGCTTTCGATGTGGTGCTACAGAAGAATGCTGAAGATTAGATGGGTAGATAACATAACTAATGAGGAGGTATTGAATAGAATTGGGGAGAAGAGGCGTTTGTGGCACAACTTGACAAGAAGAAGGGTTCGGTTCGTAGGACATGTTCTGAGACATCGAGGGATCACCAATTTAGTACAGGAGGGCAGCGTGGAGGGTAAAAATCGTAGAGGGAGACTAAGAGATGAATACACTAAGCAGATTCAGGAGAATGTAGGCTGCAGTAAGTACTGGGAGATGAAGAAGCTTGCACAAGATAGGGTAGCATGGAGAACTGCATCAAACCAGTTTCAGGACTGAAGACCACAACAACAACAACAAATAAATCAGACTAATAACTGAACGACAATGGATAAAAAATTGTGAACAATATGGTACAATTAGGAATAGAATGAAACAGAAACAGATGGCTGATGTGGAAACAAAGTTAGAGACGTAGACCCTATAACATTACGTGGATTGTACACCGTATTAAGATCTGTTACAAACTTGATTAGAGGGGGTGAATATGGAACTTACTACAGTGGTATAATACACAAATTAACAATTTTACATCTACTCAATAAACGCTCAGGAAGCTCATAAATACCTCTTTTCTGGTCAACAGCTCTAGTAGGAAATCTGTACAAAAGTGGAGACCGCAAAAATGGTGAAAATTATAACAGATTGAAAAGAAGAAGAGCAAAGCGTATTTAGGAAAAGAAGACCATTAGACAATAAAACAAGAAAGAAAAGAATCTAGCAACACATCTCAGTTTTACATAGATTTTGATAAGGCGTTTGGCAGGGTAAATCGCATAAAATTGTAGCAAATGAAGGGCTGTCCACCATCTTCTCACGAAATTTCGATCCCCAACATCGTCTTCCGAAAGCGAAAATATTTTATTGACGTCCACCGACATAGGGAGACACGATCATCATCATACAATAACATAAACGTGGTATCGATCGGAAATATTTCGATGTTCGCTTTCCCAGCAGCTATTAGAGAGGGAAAAAGTGCACAAATAGGCTGAAAGCGGTTCGATGAATCACCTGTCAGACATTTTAGTGTCAGTTGCAAAGTACTCATGTGGATGTAGACGTCAGTTAATTGCCCAGACGAGAGAACTTTACGATTAATTATTTCGTTCTTATTTAGCGATTTTATAATTTCAGTTACAAAATACGTAATTACAGTTTTGCAGCCAAGAAATAGTCGAAGAAACCAGTAGTGAAAATTACGTAACAGAAAACACAGTAATACCGTTTGTTTCGTTGTTGTCAAGAAAGTTAATGTAAACATATATTCCGACATCAGAATGTAAATGTCTCACAGATGATCTATAAGGACGATACCAAAGAAATTTTCAGGGAAGACCAAACGATTAGCGACAAACATGCTGAAATCGTTTCTTGAATTTCCTGAGGATACCACAATACATTTGAGAGCTGATTGCACCATGAAGGAGGACATCAAACAATATAATGTCTGCAGACCGACGCGATGACTTTGCTGGCTTTTTCTGTGGAGGAGAGTTGGTGTGGCAGTACTCCATGGACTGTCGTTTTGTTTCCGGTTCGAAGTGATGAGCCGATATTGCATCGCCTCTCACGATGTTCGACAGAAAATTGTCACCGTCAGTCTCGTAACGTGCAAGCAGTTTCGCACAGGTGGTCCTTCATTGCTCTTTATGATCTTCCGTTAGACGGCGAGGTACCTTTGAGTCCCCCAACTGGCGGATTGTGTCAGCACTGGCCAGAGACACGAGGTGTTTGTCAGCCGTCGATCATCTCGAATGAGTGTGTCCGCACATTCCAACACTGGAGGAATCACACTTGCGTGCGGCCGACCGGCACGCTAGCGATCGCACAGGTTTGCGTGGCATTGTTGCGACGATAATAGACACCTAGCCCAACGACTCGCCGTGGTTTTGTTCGCTGCCAGGTCTCCGTAGACATTCTGCAAGCGCCTACGAATATCTACGATGTTCTGGTTTTCCACCAAAAGAAACTCGATGGCAGCTCTCGGCTTGTAAAGCACCTCCATTACAGACGCCAGTTTGAAAGCTACGTACAGGGCCGCCGCCTTTCGCCAATTTCACGAAACTGTATGGGGGCTCAAGCGGGAATATTCCACGTTGTGCTACAACAAATACCGCGTTTTTTCTGCCGATGCTGGCCGAGAAAAAAAGTGTTGCATTACATACTGAATGTCCGACGTAGATCATTGCTTGAAGCGGCCCCATTTTCGAGATGTCGTGGGAGTAACTAATGCCAATGCACATTAGTGTCGTTGCTCAGAAGGAAAAGACATAGAAGGCAGTCGATGTCGAAGAATCGCAAGTACAATCATCGGCTACTGCACAAGATGGTTTCTGGAGCATTCGTGAGACACTACTTTCACTAGGCAGCAACAGCCGGCCGTTGTAGCCGAGCGGTTCTAGGCGCTTCAGTCCGGACCCACGCGACTGCTTCGGTCGCAGATTCGATTCCTGCCTCGGGCATGGATGTGTGCGATGTCCTTAGGTTAGTTAGGTTTAAGTAGTTCTAAGTTCTAGGGGACTGATGACCTCAGATGTTGTCCCATAGTGCTCAGAGCCATTCGAACCATTTTTTTGTACAGTTTCTTTGCCTCACAGACAACCTTGTTAATTTTTTACACATTTTGAAATAGTCATGAAATTTATTGTCCTTTTTTCCGCTGTAAGTTACACAAGAAACTGTAATTATTTTTTTTTTTTTTTTTTTTTTTTGCAAGAAATTTATATTCCATCCTACAGTGCTGTGTACATGTAAACCTGTTGGAAATGCTACATAACAATATTGCAGAGTACGAATTAAAAAAAAAAAATTATCGAAGTAACCCCTTAGCAAAATGTTATGGTACTTCGAGCTATGGAGTCTAATTTGGAAATGATATTTTGCCAAGGGCTGCTTCCTTATTTCCATCCTTTATCTGGCTGGGATATGATAAAACAACTGCTGTAAGTAAAACTCTGTGTGTCCTCTCGACAATATGCCGCGGGGCTGCACATGGTCACGTGATGCCCCACCACGCACGAAATTCCACCAGAAATGCGACGAAAAGCGTATGAGCAGAGCAAGCACCAAGCATGGGCTGCCTACGTCATCGTAGCTACGCTTGCGCAGTACAGCCTGTTGTCTGGCGCTGTCTGGTAACTGCTCAAACGAACATTACGCCATCGTACTTGCACATGCGCAGTACGGCTTGTTTTCTGGCGCGCTCTGGCAGCTGCTCAAACGGGATAGAGACGCTTACAACATCGCGCCACCCTGTTGGTCGAGGTAGGCACGAGAAGTTGCCGCGCACAGACTGTCAGGGATCAACTTACGCCAACTCGACCACTGTGCAGTCCGCGACAGGGAAAGGCAGAGAAATTCGCGGGGCGTCCAGCTGGTGTCCTCGGCGCACAAACAGGCAGACAGGGGATACTGGGTCCCAGTGAGAGCGTGAGAGGAGCGTAGCGACGCATTCCAGTTGCGGCGCACACAATGGCAGACGCAAGGCGGCGGTGGGACCCCGTTACTCGCGCGCCTTTGTGCCCGCCCTCTCCTGGGACTCCCGGAACACATCAGACGGTACGCCGACGCTCCAGCGCGCATTCATCATCCGCCAGCGGGAGACAGCGCCTGGCCGCCGCGGCTGGACACACCGGCTCCAGCAAAACCACCAGAGGCGCCCACATAGGGAGCCTGTATAGGCAGGGAGTGGCCAACCCGACGACACGGCGGCCTTATTTCTGCCAAACTGCGGGCGGGACTCTTGAATGGCCGGTAGTGGAGTACACACTCACCGAATCAAAAGCATAAGACAATATGACGAAATCATTCGTTAAATGCCTTTCTTTACAGCTATAATATACTCACAGTAGCCTACTACGTACAGTATAGGAAAACTTGATACAGTGGCTGTGAAAATTATTCGTTACTTCCATTTATCTCCTTTTCAGTAGGGTTTTGGAGCATATATTGTATTCAAACATTATGAATCACCTCGAAGGGAACGATCTATTGATACGTAATCAGCATGATTACAGAAAACATCGTTCTTCTGCAACGCAGCTAGCTCTTTATTCGCACTAAGTAATGTCCGCTATCGACAGGGGAGCTCAAGTTGATTCCGTATTTCTATTTTCCGGAAAGCTTTTGACACCGTTCCTCACAAGCGACTTCTAATCTAGCTGCGGGCTTATGGGATATCGTCTCAGTTGTGCGACTGGATACGTGATTTCCTGTCAGGAAGGTCGCAGTTCGTAGTAATAGACGGCAAATCATCCAGTAAAACTGAAGTGATATCAGGTGATCCCCAGCGAAGCGTCCTGGGACCTCTGCTGTTCCTGATCTATATAAATGACCTGGGTGACAATCTGAGCAGTTCTCTTAGGTTGTTCGCAGATGATGCTGTAGTTTATCGTCTAGTAAGGTCATACGATGACCAGTATCAGTTGCAAAGCGATTTAGAAAAGATTGCTGTATGGTGTGGCAGGTGGCAGTTGTCGCTAAATAACGAAAAGTGTTAGGTGATCCACATGAGTTCCAAAAGAAATCCGTTGGAATTCGATTACTCGATAAATAGTACAATTCTCGAGGCTGTCAATTCAACTAAGTACCTGGGTGTTAAAATTACGAACAACTTCAGTTGGAAAGACCACATAGATAATATCGTGGGGTAGGCGAGCCAAAGGCTGCGTTTCATTGGCAGGACACTTAGAAGATGCAACAAGTCCACTAAAGAGACAGCTTACACTACACTCGTTCGTCCTCTGTTAGAATATTGCTGCGCGATGTGGGATCCTTACCAGGTGGGACTGACGGAGGACATCGAAACGGTGCAAAAAAGGGCAGCTCGTTTTGTCTTATCACGTAGTAGGGGAGAGAGTGTGGCAGATATGATAAGCGAGTTGGTATGGAAATCATTAAAGCAAAGACGTTTTCCGTCGCGGCGAGATCTATTTACGAAATTTCAGTCACCAACTTTCTCTTCCGAATGCGAAATTACTTTGTTGAGCCCAACCTACATAGGTAGAAATGATCATCAAAATAAAATAAGAGATATCAGAGCTCGAACAGAAAGTGGGATGGTAGAGAGATAGCATGATTGTGGTTCGATGAACCCTCTGCCAAGCACTTAAATATGAATTGCAGAGTAATCATGTAGATGTAGATGTAAAGTTCATTTACTAGACATATTCCAATGAAAGTAACGTAAATAAAATAAAATAGTGTATAGCATTTGTTTTGTATCGGAAGTGCATAACGCTAAATATTTAACGTACCTATATTACGTCAGATGAATGGAAGTCGTAAGTAGTTGTTTATTTGTGACATGGTTCAAATGGTTGAAATGGCTCTGGGCACTATGGGACTTAACTGCTGAGGTCATCAGTCCCCTAGATTTAGAACTACTTAAACCTAACTAACGTAAGGACATCACACACATCCATGCCCGAGGCAGGATTCGAACCTGCGACCGTAGCGGTCACGCGGTTCCAGACTGTAGCGCCTAGAACCACTCGGCCATTCCGGCCGGGTTACTTGTGACATGCAAAAAGTGTGAGAGGTCTTAGTACTTCTTGTCACGTCTTCAAACTTTTAGCATATCACAAGTAAACAACTGCTTACGACTGAATACTTCTCGTAGATAACAAACGAAAAAGATTACAAAAATCGTGTAATGGTAAATGTAGGCTACTGTAATAACGACCAAATATAACAAGGAAACTGCCGTATCCCTTCTACCCCACAGTAAGTAGGCCTCTTAAAATGTGTCTTCAAGAGTACCTACAATTATTTACTACGAATAATGTTTCAGCAACCACTACAACTGCGGAAAACGTGCTTTTCAGGCAATAATACTGAAACCAAAATAATGTCTAGTATGAAATTACAATGAAATCAACGTCCTTAGCTGCTTACAGGCGTTGACATACGTCAACGGGGACAGGTGAAAATGTGTGCTCCGATCGGGACTCGAACCCGCGATCTCCTGCTTACATGGCAGACGCTCTATCCATCTTTTTTTTTTTTCTTTTTTTTGTGATCTCATTTTGTTCGTTATAGTTCGTTGCAATTGTTCTTGGCGGACGCCCCCTGACGCCCATTGAAGTTCATTATTGATAGTTCATTATTGATCCATTCACTCAGTGTTTTTCACTCTCACCGAACACGTATCCATCTCAGCCACCGAGGACACAGAGGATAGCGCGACTGCAGGGATTTATCTCTGGCACGCCTCCCGCGAAACCCATATTCTCAACGTACTGTCCCCGCCCATTATACTCATTACTCGCGGCGCGTTGCCGATTCCAGTAAGAGTTCGGGCACTGTGCATTCGCACAGAAGAAGAAGATGGTCAAGTGGCCGGTGAGCCTTAACTATATATATATATATATATATATATATATATATATATATATATATATATATATATATATATACACTAAGATGGTAAGCGTCTGCCATGTAAGCAGGAGATCCCGGGATCGAGTCCCGGTCGGGGCACACATTTTCACCTGTCCCCGTTGACGTATGTCAACGCCTGTAAGCAGCTAAGGGCGTTCATTTCATTGTAATTTCATTCTAACGAGCTGTATGGTGACCGATGGTATCTATTCTTTCGGACATGTCCGAAAGAACAGATACCATCTTAATATATATATATATATATATATAAATAATTCGGTAGGCCTACATGTTTGAAGTAAACACGTTAGTAATTGTACAGTATTGTTTTTGACATCTGTAATTCGTTCTGCAGACACGAATGTAGGCCTACCGAATTATATATATATATAATGCCTAGTGTCTGCAGAACGAATTACAGATGTCAAAAACAATACTGTACAGTTACTAACGTGTTTACTTCAAACATGTAGGCCTACCGAATTCATCACAAAACGCTTCATTATTTCAACTCGTATTTCAGATCTCAAACGCTTATTACGTACTAAGAACGATATACAACTAAATCGAACATGCATGCACAACGCATAACAAGTCTCTCGATAATTCAAATACCTTTTAATCGTGTCCAAAAGTCCTCTGAACTACAATTCAACTCAGAAGCACGGTGAACATAGGAAGCGCGAGAGACGTTTGGCAGAAAAATGGCGCCAAAGCTAATCAACCAATCACGGGCAACTTCAGCTATGGCCACTCTCTCTGTATACAGGCTCTCTACACCTACACTATGTCTAGGGCGTCCCCGTGGTAGATGCCCGTGTCGGGGTCCAAGTACGCGACTCACATCACAACACCGATGACACACGCGGCTCCACCCTACAGCTACACCTACATCCATGCTCCGCAAGCCACCGTATGGTGCTTGGCGGAGGGTACCTTGTACAACAGATGGGGAAAGCCGACCGGTTAACACCGATACCGGTATCTCTGAATAACCGGCATTATTCGGTAATTGTTTGGTCTCGGTTATAACACGTGTCTTTTTTTTTAATTTTCACTAATAACAGCGTAAAAAAGTATCAATTAACCACAGCAGCATTGCTAACATTTTTAGTTTTTAAATAAACCTTGTTATAATAAATGAGTAATTTTCATTCCTATAATTTCCGTTGTTTTGGAATATTCCGTTGTAATACAAAGTGGGGGAAAAAGATCTACATCTACATCTACGTGGATACTCTGCAAATCACATTTAAGTGCCTGGCAGAGGGTTCATAGAACCACCAAAAAAATGGCTCTGAGCACTAAATCACGCAACTTGTGAGGTCATCAGTCCCCTAGAACTTAGAACTAGTTAAACCTAACTAACCTAATGACATCACACACACCCGGCCGGGGTGGCCGAGCGGTTCTAGGCGCTACAGTCTGAAACCGCGCAACCGCTACGGTCGCAGGTTCGAATCCTGCTTCGGGCATGGGTGTGTGTGATGCTCTTAGGTTAGTTAGGTTTAAGTAGTTCTAAGTTCTAGCGGACTGATAACCTCAGAAGTTAAGTCCCATAGTGCTCAGAGCCATTTGAACCATTTTCGACATCACACACATCCATGCCCGAGGCATGTAACAGCGCCTAGAACCGCTCGTCCACCCCGGCCGGCTCATCGAACCACCTTCACAATTCTCTATTGTTCCAATCTCGTACAGCACGTGGAAAGAATGAACACCTATATCTTTCCGTACGAGCTCTGATTTCAATTATTTTATCATTGTGATCGTTTCTCCCTATGTAGGTCGGTGTCTTCAAAATATTTTCGTATTCGTAGGAGAAAGTTCGTGATTGGAATTTCGTAAGAAGATTCCGTCGCAACGAAAAACGCCTTTCTTTTAATGATTTCCAGCCCAAATCCTTTATCGATTTTTGTGACACTCTCTCCCATATTTCGCGATAATACAAAACGTGCTGCCTTTCTTTGAACTTTTTCGACGTACTCCGTCAATCCTATCTGGTAATGATCCCACACCGCACTGCAGTATTCTAAAAGAGGACGGACATGCGTAGTGTAGGCAGTCTCCTTAGTAGATCTGTTACATTTTCTAAGTGTCCTGCCAATAAAACGCAGTCTTTGGTTTGCCTTCCCCACAACATTTTCTATGTGTTCCTTCCAATTTAAGTTGTTCGTAATTGTAATACCTAGGTATTTCGCTGAATTTGAGGCTTTTAGATTAGACTGATTCAGTGTGCGATTTGAAGGGTGGGACGGGGGAGATTTCCCCCCCTCTGCATCAGACCATCCCCTATTCTGGTTTTAGTTATTGCATCCCAACCTGGGATGTTTATTTCCCACGCACTGGAGTAAAACTTTACATATAATTTAAATTTGTGGAGCCGAACACTGAAAATTTTTAATGCAGTCTTACTATTAATATGTTTGCTTATTAATTTTGAAAAAGCGTTATGTAGTAGTTAAGCATTTCAAAACATGTAGAACTAAATCATGATTCTCATGTTGTCATTGTTGCTTTCGTCTAAGGTGCGTCTTCCATTTACTTGCGAGGGAAGTAGTGTGGCAGTCATACCGCAGCAGTCGTACCGCAGAGTTGGGTGAGTTGGGGGCTGAAATTCCCGCCCCGGGCCCTGACGCAGGGTGGTGACCGGCGCGGTACCTGTGCAACATTTATCGTTAGGCCACCTTTTGGCAACGGTATGGCGCGGACTACCGCGCCTGGGACGACAGAACAAAGTAGTGCCAAGTGAGCAACGGTACCTACCAGACGGGATCGGACAGTCTGACTTCGCTAGCAGCGAACCACGTGGGTGGAGCTAAACGCAGGCTCCCCAGCATCGCGTACTCCAAAGTAATTGGTGCCGTTCGTTCGTTGCCTCGCGTCCGCCAGACACACGGCGATCTTCACACGTTCTCGCTTCAGTAGCTTCATTAGTGAGTTGAGTGCGTCCGGGCCTATAAGAACTACGGAATTTCAGGATGTCATTCAAACAAAGCAAAATTTCTGATTTCCGTAAGAGCAGTGCATTACCTGATACGTGTACAAACTCTGACAGTAAGGGTACTAACAGTGGTGCTAAAAGAGTTAAAATAAATAAAAGTATAAATTAAACTGCCGCATGCAACATACGCCGCAAGATGTTGCCTGTTGTAGTATGCTACAAGACGACGCACGCCACATTTCCATAGCGTGCCACAATGTTTGCAAGACGTCGCCCCAGCGTAAACGAGGCTTTAGAGCCATGTCTGTATTGTATGGTGGTTGCGTAACTAAAACCTGCAATCTGACCCAAACTGTGAAGAGGTGTCATCCTGCAGCAAGATAACGCTCGCCCACATTCTGCCAAACGGACAGCCGACGCAATAAAGGAGTTGAGATTCGAGGAGCTGGAACATCCACCATACAGTCCAGACCTGGCTCCAAGCGATTTTCACATGTTTGGACCCTTAACAGAAGCACTAAAGGGAAGAAGATTTGAAAGTGATGAAGACGTCATCGTTGCGGTGCAAAATTGGTTACAGATGCAACCGAAAAACGTATTTTCTGATGAAATAAAAAAAAAAAAAACTCGTAAAACGTCGGGAAATCTGCATCGAAGTCCAGGGAGGTTACGTAGAAAAGTAACGCATGTTTCAGTTTTCTATCATCAGAAGTACAGCTTTTCACAAATGTGCCTTTACATTTTGAATTCCCCTCGTATACCTGTATGTAGATGATTCTGTAAATAAGCTTTACCTATAATCTACTTTTAAAGATATAACAAGGGATGGCTTTTCTGATAGTGCATACGCGAGAATAGTGAGTTTCGGCATTAACATTTGTTTATAAACAACTGTTTAACCATGGGTAACGCCACGGTTCAAGCTAGTAACATGTATAATTATACTAGCCCCCTAAGACATCCCCCCCCACTGGTAAAAGCACAAATCGCACACTGGACTGATTTATCGTGTAACCGAAGTTTAACAAGTTCCTTTTAGCACTCACGTGGATGACGTCACACATTTCGTTATTTAGGGTAAACTACCACTTTTCGCACCATTCAGATATTTTTTCTAAATCGTTTTGCAGTTCTTTTATCTTCTGATGAGTTTATTAGTCGATAAACGACAGCGTCATCTGCAAACAACCGAAGACGGCTGCTCAGATTGTTTCCCAACTCGTTTATATAGATAGGGAACAGCAAAGGGCCTATAATGCTACCTTGCGGAACGCCTGAAATCACATCTGTGCTATTTTAATAACAATTCTCACAGAAAGGAGCAACAGACATGTGGCAAAAGAATTGGTACTGCATTACTGAGACGGTAATGTACCTGATACCACGTGAGGTGGCCTGTTGGAAGGTTCGCGCAACCTGTGTACAATGCAGTGAGCAAGGCCTGCCCCATCCGGTCTACACTTAGTGTAGACTGTTCTCTGTTTCACATCCTTGCCGTGCTAAGCGACCCCGAGGTTGTGAAGCTCTCGCCGTAGGACATCAGTTGTATTACAGAACTGCACCGTCCGAAAGTATTTTACGAAGTGCGGTATCAGTGAAGTTGGATGCTCCCTGTGCTTTAAATGACTAAGAACGGGTGGAGCCACAAGAAACTAGCGACATCATACAAGGACAAAACTTAAAAGTTAACGATTGATCCATGGTTTACAATAAGAAATAGAAACTAGCTAACTGTTGTCTGTGTCTACATAATGTGCCTTTATCTATTTGTAGCCGTTCACTAGGAGCAAATCAACAGGAAAAATAGAGTTTTTCGACCTTTTTGAATCTTTAGCACTGACAATTCGTAATGCTCAAGTATTGGAATGATCCTCGGCTATAACGCAGTTTTTCAGCATACTTCCAAAAAATTGTAATCAGTAGAACAATACTGGTGTTTTTCTTAGTATTCAATCCTTTATCACATTTCGAGAAAAGCGAAAATCGCTCGAAGGACTAACTTTTCTCTTATTTGCCCGTTTAATTTACTATTTCGGTTCTTTGTATTTTGAAACTGAACCCGTCAGAAAATTTCAATCTTTGTTAGATTTCTACGTTTAATACAGGAAAACATAGGAACAAAAACCGAAAATCTGTTATTTAAGAAATCAGTTTTTGTACCGTTTCAACTCTCAAATTGACGCTGAAAAAAACCGATATAACAGAAACCGCATTTTCAGAAATGCCCCCACCCCCCGCCTCCCCTCCTTGCCCTGTACCACCATTACTCATTCCCTTCCCTGTTCCACACGCAAACAGAGCGAGCGAAAAAACAACTGTCTGCATGCCTCCATGCGATACTTAATTTCTCGTATCTTGCCTTCCTGCTCCTTACATTAGTCGTACGTTGGTGGCAGTAGAATCGTTCTGTAGTCAGTCTAAAATACTGGTTCCCTAGATTTTCTGTAGATTGTTCCTTGAAGAAAAGAAAGTCGCCTTCACTGCAGGGATTCTCATTGGAGTTCCCGAAGCATCTCTGCAATACTTTCGTGTTGTTCGAACCTACCGGTAACAAATCTAGCAGCCCGCCTCTGGATTGCTTCGAGGTCTTCCTTCAGTCCCATCTGGTACGGATCCGAAACACTCAAGCAGTACTCAATGACAGATCGCACCAGCGTCCTATACGCGGTGTCCTTTACAGGTGAACCACTCTTTATGACTAGGTGTTGTGTCATGTCCTTAGGTTAGTTAGGTTTAAGTAGTTCTAAGTTCTAGGGGACTGATGAGCATAGATGTTAAGTCCCATAGTGCTCAGAGCCATTTGAACCATTGAACCACTCTTTCCTTAAATTCTCCCAATAAACCGAAGTAGACCATTCGTCTTCCCTACTGCAATTCTTACATGCTCTTTGCACTTCATAACGCTTTGCAGTGTTACCCGTGGACATTTAAACGACGTAATTTTGTTAACACTTTCCGTCACAAATTATTTTTTTCCTGAAAAAAAAATCATGCTTTGCTATCCAGTTCTTCGAATTAAATTATGATTTTTCAGATGCATAAAATATTCCGAGGTGCCACCCAAGGGCGGATACAACGCGTCCCCAAATGAGGTCATTGTGTTCAAGTGGGTGCAGTATAAGTCGAAAAGCCAAAGTATTTTATTTGATTTTATTTCACCGATATACATAAATTACACAAATGAAGCATTTGCATAACGATTGGAGTTCACGATATCCAGTATGTCATGGCGCTATACGATAAGTTCGTTTATACGGATAAAATGAACATGGCAAAATGAATTGCCGAAACTGGTTGCTTCCAGAATTGAATAAAATATCTTAAAGTATACGGCTGTTGGTGAAGTTTATTGATATTGAAAAATTCATTTTATGACAATTTTGAGGTGGGCACACGGCAGTATAAATTTTTTCACCGCCTACATGATGGAATATGTTTCAGGTTGCAAAACCGGCTACAAACCGTCCAAAATGGCTGTCGAAAATCGTGTTCGCTTTCAAAAGCAGCTTACTGCATGTTGTCTTCGGGTGCAAACGCCCAATACGCGTGGCTGTTGCCCTGCCATGTCCGGACGCAAAGCACGTGAACAAAATAAAATGGTTCAAATGGCTCTGAGCACCATGGGACTTAACATCTGAGGTCATCAGTCCCCTAGAACTTAGAACTACTTAAACCTAACTAACCTAAGGACATCACACACATCCATGCTCGAGGCAGGATTCGAAACTGTGACCGTAGCTGTCGCCGGGTTCCAGATTGAAGCGCCTAGAACCGTTCGGCCACTCCAGCCGGCGCACATGAACAGACATCAGACTTACCAATCCAGACATTCAAAGCTACCTTTCAGTCTGTTACGATTAGAATGGATATTTTTCTTATTGAGCTTTAGGTTGGCTGCGCTGTAAGAAATTCGTACGCAACAATTTCTCACTGCCAATGCATTCTCGTTTGGATGGGACGAGTGTCCCTTACCATGCAGTTAGCGGGCCTTGCGTCTAGGCTGCTCCGCTTACAACGTACCGTATGGTATAAAACGTCTAATATTACCTCCCTCATTAGCCTCTTGTTCAAAATTATCGCCAGGATCATCGGATAGATCGTCAATTTCAGGTGAATTAAGGAGCTCTATAACTTCTTCTTCTGTAAGCGGCCTTAGTCTATCTTGGACTCGGGGCAATGTGAAATCACCGTAAGATGACTAAAAATACGGCGAAATAATGTCCTAAATTTCTATGCTATTACAACCTTGCAATCACAATGTCCTCATCTGGAGACATGTATAAAGTTATAAATATGTTACTTACCTTTCGTTCTGAAAGACACCTTTAGTTTTCGCCTTCAAGAAAGCACCTTTCTAAGCACAAATAAATTGTTTTACCTAAACTCAGAAGATATTAACCGGCTGATGGAAGGTACAAAGATTACTGGGAAGCTTCCATGTGACTGTGCACATTCGGTTTCTTTTTCTGCTACCACAGATTGGCAGGAGATGTCGACACTGTTCTCAAATAAATTGTCTGCTTGTGATAATATGAGGACAAAAATCACAAATGGTAAAAATTTAAAAATTTTAATATAATAAGCGTTTATTTAGCATGTCCTTATATGAGGACGCCATGACCGAAAGGGTTGAACAGGACATTACAGAAGCTGTATTCGAACATTACGGGTTTTTTTCTTACCCATGTGCATTAGCTTGCATTTATCTACATTTAGAGCCAACTGACATTCATCTCATCAGCTAGGAGTTTTATCGAAGTCGTGTTGTATCCTCGTACACTCATTCAACGACTTCACCTTCCCGTACACCACAGCATCATCAGCAAACAACCGCAGATTGCTGCTCACCCAGTCTCTCAGATCATTTATATACGTATAGGACAACAGCGGTCCTATCACACTTCCCTGAGGCACTCCTGAAGATACCCTTCTCTCTGAACACTCGCCATCCCGGGGAAATGTACTGTATTACCTTACTTAAGCAGATTTCGATTCAGTCACATATCTGGGAACCCATTCCGTATGCTCGTACTTTGTTATCAGTCTGCATTGAGGCACCGTGACACGCGCTTCCCGGAAATCTAGGTAATAAACTATAAACTCGACGATTCGACCATATTAAAAAGCTCTTCCTCAGGGTAAGACTGTCCTGAGAAAGGCTGTTATAATACGGTGGGGTGTCGGTTTTTGTAATTCATAATTAATGTATTTTATACTGTAACACCGCACAACACCCAGAACAATTTTACCATCACTATTGAATGGGGTCTAATCATCCACACATTCTTACACTTCAGTTGACATTTTAATACACGAAATGTTTTGTAAATGTAGTTACTTTTGCTTCATAAGCAAATGTGTTGACAGTTCTAACCGTTGGTGACTCCAATGTTGCAACAGTTGCGAAATTCGCTAATTCTCTGTTAGGAAACAGTTTTATAGCTTTTGAAGGATTATTATTAGTTTTGTCTGACTTTTTGCCTGGAGCTACAGTTGTGGTGGCTTTTTTCCAACGTTAAATATTGTAGGTCTGCATTCCATACCAGTTTCGTACGTTCCACGCTTACTGATCTGACTGGAAGTGTAGTCACGTTGTTGACTGGATATATAATGTCTTTCTGTAAAAGATCACGTTATCTACAGTTTATTAGCCTTTTTTTCTCAGAACAAAACTACATTAGATGTGTGTTGGTTTCAACTAATCGTAAATAAATTAAAGTGATTCTCGAAATTTTCCCGGAGTAAAGAGTATTCCACACAGCTTCGGGAATGCTACACAAAAGGGGTTAGAACACTGTTGCAGAAACAACGAAACAAACATGCCAAATATAAACAGACGCAAAATCTCCAAGATTGGCGATGTTTTACAGAAGCTCGAAATTCAGCGCGGACTTCAAAACGAGATGCCTATAACAGTTTCCACAACGAAACTTTCTCTCTAAACCTGGCAAAACGATTTAGAAAAAATATCTGAATGGTGCGAAAAATGTCAGCTGAACCTAAATAACGTGTGAGGTCATCCACATGAGTGCTAAAAGGAATCCGTTAAACCTCGGTCACACGATAAATCAGTCAAATCTAAAGGCCGTAAATCCAACTAAATACCTAGGAATTACAATTACAGACAACTTAAAGTGGAAGGAACACATAGAAAATGTTGTGGGGAAAACCAAAGACTGCGTTTTATTGGCAGGACACTTAGAACATGTAACAGATCTACTAAGGAGACTACCTACACTTCGCTTGTCCGTCCTCTTTTAGAATACTGCTGTGCGGTGTGGGATGCTTACCAGATAGGATTGACGGAGTACATCGAAAAAGTCCAAAGAAAGACAGCACGTTTTGTATTATCGCGATATATAGTACAAAGTGTCACGGAAATGATTCAGGATTTGGGATGGACATCATAAAAACAAAGGTGTTTTTCATTGCGACGGAATCTTCTCACGAAATTCCGATCACCAACTTTCTCCTCCGAATGCGAAAATATTTTGAAGACACCGACCTACATAGGGAGAAACGATCACAATGATAAAATAAGCGAAATCAGAGCTCGTACGGAAAGATACAGGCATCCGTTGTTTTCGAACGCTATATATATTGTGCACGACATCTTGGTAGATGATTATTGCAGTGTCTGTGTGTTTATGGGTTGCATTTTTTCATATGACTTGTCAAGCTGATGGCAGCACGGCATCTCTTGCCGCAATTGTCACAAGTGTATCTGGCTGCTGAGGCAGCAGGTCCGTGCCTCCCATCTCTTTGTGTCGATTCCAAAGCTCTCCATATCTCGTTTACAGGAGTCCTTGAACCTCAATACAGGACGTCCTACAGGTCTCTTGGCTATAGAGATCTCTGCAAACATCACCTCACGTGGTAATCTGTCAGGATCCATACGGTGGACGTGTCCCAGCCAGCGGAGTCGTCTCTGCTTCAAGATAGCTGAAATACTGTTGCAGTTAGTTGCGCTATACGAGATTGGAATAATAGAGAATTGTGATGCTGGTTCGATGAACCCTCTGCCAGGCACTTAAATGTTATTTGCAGAGAATCCACGTAGATGTAGATCTAGATGCACCAAATGAAATCGGGACTCATCTGACCAGGCCGTGATTTTCCAGTCGTCTAGGGTCCAAAACGATATGGTCCCGAACCCAAGAGAGGCGCTGCAGGCGATGTCGTGCTGTTGTTGTTGTTGTTGTGGTCTTCAGTCCTGAGACTGGTTTGATGCAGCTCTCCATGCTACTCTATCCTGTGCAAGCTTTTTCATCTCCCAGTACCTACTGCAACCTACATCCTTCTGAATCTGCTTAGTGTATTCATCTCTTGGTCTCCCTCTACGATTTTTACCCTCCACGCTGCCCTCCAATACTAAATTGTTGATCCCTTGATGCCTTAGAACATGTCCTACCAACCGATCCCTTCTTCTGGTCAAGTTGTGTCACAAACTTCTCCCCAATCCTATTCAATACTTCCTCATTAGTTATGTGATCTACCCATCTAATCTTCAGCATTCTTCTGTAGCACCACATTTCGAAAGCTTCTATTCTCTTCTTGTCCAAACTATTTACCGTCCATGTTTCACTTCCATACACGGCTACACTCCATACAAATACTTTCAGAAATGACTTCCTGACACTTAAATCAATACTGGATGTTAACAAATTTCTCTTCTTCAGAAACGCTTTCCTTGCCATTGCCAGCCTACATTTTATATCCTCTCTACTTCGACCGTCATCAGTTATTTTGCTCCCCAAATAGCAAAACTCCTTTACTACTTTAAGTGCCTCATTTCCTAATCTAATTCCCTCAGCATCACCCGACTTAATTAGACTACATTCCATTATCCTTGTTTTGCTTTTGTTGATGTTCATCTTATATCCTCCTTTCAAGACACTGTCCATTCCATTCAACTGCTCTTCCAATGCCACATAAGAGCGCATAAGGCTGCACTCAGAACTGCAGAAGTCTCATCTATTACAGCCCCTTTTTACGTAATACTAGTGTCGATCGCCAGTTAAATTTCGTGGTATTCACATTTGCTACTTAAAGTTAAAATCTGAAACGCGATGATTTTTCTGTTATATAATTATTGAGAAGCCACATCAGCCACTGTAATTTACGACAAGTTAAATAAGTAATTAAATATAGTAGAGGGTCGCTGTAGACCATTTTTGATAGTTTTCTCTTTTATGAAACTTAATTTAAACCTAGATTATAGATGTGATATGGCATAGGTCATCCTTCGATCCAGTATAGAACTTGGAAACCCGCTCAGGAAATATTCGTTCAAATTTTTGTTGAAGGCAGTTGGTTTTTATCATCCTGTATTAAAATATTTCCTTTTATCAATAGTACAATTTATAAACAATGTTTTGCGAGTAGAATAAAAATTCCAATGGTAAACTGCTTTTTCGACGTTATTTTACCAGCTAACTAACAATAGGAAAGCCTTCAACCCCTTCCACTAAATTTAGTTAGTATTAAGATTCTTTTACAGGGAGTGCAGTGGAGCTGACGCTGAAATCATTAAGTATTTGATTATATCATAACTAGCCTCACTGAACTCTTCCGACCTCTAGATGTCATGTGTGGTCTGGCGTCTCCTTACCAGCAACAGGTCCCAGGTTCAAACTAGTCCATTCCCTAAAAATCACGCTCAGAGCGTCGTTGCGCGAAAGTGGTAGGGAGACACGACTTAGAACAAACAGACACCATGCAGAATGTTAGAGTTGGACATTATCTGTTTACGAATTATTGTTATTACTGGTTTCTGGCGTTTTTATGCCAGTAGGGTGATGACTGCGTTACAAAAAGTGCTTTGCAAATGTGGTTTACCTATGTCTTTTCACGTGCCAGTGCTTTACGTGTTCAGAGTATCTTATTCTAAGATTTAGATCTGTCTTTCACACTATGCTAAATGACAGTCTAATTTTGTACGTAGAGCAAACCAAAGACTGCGATTCATTCGCAGAACACCTAGAAGGTGCAACATGTCTACTAAAGAGACTGCTTACTCCACGCTTGTCCGCCCTATTCTGGAGTATTGCTGTGCGGTGTGCGATCCGCATCAGGTGGGACTGTCGGATGACATCGAAAAAGTTCAAAGAAGGGCGACTCGTTTTGTACTATCGCGAAGTAGAGGAGATAGTGCCACAGACATGATATGTGAATTGGAGTGGCGATCATTAAAACAAAGGCGTTTTTCGTTGCGACGGGATCTTCTCATGAAATTTCAATCACCAGTTTTCTCCTCTGATTGCGAAAACATTCTGTTGGCACCCACCTACATAGGGAGAAATGATCATCAGAACAAAATAAGAGAAATCAGGGCTTACACAGAAAAATGTAAGTGCTCGTTTTTCCCGCGTGCCGTTCGAGAGTGGAACGCTAGAGAGACAGCTTGAAGGTGGTTCAGTGACACCTCTGCCAGGCACTCTATTGTGAATAGCAAAGTAACCAGGTACCTGTAGATGTAGATTGCTGAATGGCAGTCATTGAAGGTTAACTGACGTTTGTCTGCACAACTTTGAAGAAATTCGACAAACCAGATTTCGAGTATCTCAGTGATTCGAGCTCTAAAAAATAAAAAAAAACCGATCATCACATTAAAGACGCAGTTCTGATGCAAGTAAAACTGGAAGTGGCACTTTGATATTTTACATCTGACGATTACATGTTTCAAATAATCAGGCCTATACAACGTTCTGAAAAGTAAACTTTCGACGTATTTGAGGGATATATTGGATGCTATTTACGATGCCCTAATTACTAATTTAAAAGCCAATATTTTTAGCCTTGCATTCCAAACGCTACGAAGTGAACCAAAAGTATTTGTTATACAGGGTGTATCATAATTGATGGCGTAAACGCATACAGTTGAAAGTGCACGATACTAAAAGCAAAAATATATCAGTAAACGTATGGTCGAAAATACATAGCTTAAGAGCTACGAGCAATTTTTCATCTTCGATGCTGTGAAGCGAATCTCTTCTACTGCAAGCTCTTTGCTTTCCATATTTTAGCAAGTGATAATATGGACCAAAACAAGAAAAAGTGTCCAGTAAACATGGGCTCCAAAATGCATACCTTAAGGGCTATGAGCACTTGTTCATCTTCGGTACTGCCGGCCGGAGTGGCCGAGCGGTTCTAGGCGCTACAGTCTGGAACCGCGCGATCGCCTCGGGCATGGATGTGTGTGATGTCCTTAGGTTAGTTATGTTTAAGTAGTTCTAAGTTCTAGGGGACTGATGACCGCAGAAGTTAAGTCCCATAGTGCTCACAGCCATTTGAACCCTCTTCGGTACTTTGCAACATAACTGCTCTAATGAACAGGTCTAGGAAGTTTCGTGGCCAGCGCAAGTGTTTAAACTCAGAAGAGTGTTCCTGGTGCCACTCTTTAGCAATTCTGGACCTGTGAGCTGTCGCATTATCCTGCTGGAATTGCTAGAGTCCGTCAGAATCCACAATGGACATGAATGGATGCAGGTGACCAGACAGGATGCTGACGTACATGTTAATTGTCAGAGTAGTATCTAGACATCAGGGACCCTTACCATTCCAGCTGCACACGCCCTACATCATTTCAGAGCATCCACCAGCTACAATAGTCCTCTGTTGACCTGCCGGTTGCATGGATTCATGAGATTGTCTATATGCGCTCGATACAATTTGAAACGAGACTCGTCCGACCAGGCAACATGTTTCCAGTCATCAACAGTCCAATGTCGGCGTTGACGGGCCCAGGCAAGGCTTACAGCTTTGTGTCGTGCAGTCATCATGGGTACTGGAGTGGGCCTTCGGCTCCGAAATCCCATATCGCTGCTTTGCATGTTGACACCTGTTGATCGCCCAGCATTGAAGTCTTCAGCCACGTTCAACGATTCTCTTCAGTCGTCGTTGGACCCGTTCTTGCATTTTTTTTTTCAAGCCCCATCGATGTCGGAGATTTGATGTTTTCCTCATAATCGCGGTACACTCGTGAAATGGTCGTACGGGAAAATTCCCACTCCATCGCTACCTCAGAGATGCTGTGTCCCATCGCTCGTGTGCCGACTAAAACACCATGTTCAAACTCACTTAAATCTTGATAAGGTGCCACTGCAAGCAGCAGTAACCAATTTAACAACTGCGCCAGACACTTGTTGTCTTATATGGGCGTTTCCGACTGCACCGCTGTATTCCCCCTGTTTTTGTATCTCTGTATTTGAATACGGGTGGCTATGCCAGTTTCTTTGGCGCTTCAGTATAACACGGCTTGTGAGTCTAAATGTGTCAACACGAACTGTTGCGAGCCGGTTATGTGCAGGCACGCCTTGGCCCGTCTTCCACTAGCGCCACAGGATCGACATGCCAGCTCGACAGCTGCCGTCAGAGGATGCCTTGGAAGACGAAATAGAACACCTCTGTCTTCAGCAATGAAAGCCTCCATGCAAGTGATGGTCTGCTCCGTACGACGTAGACCTGGTGAGTGATGTCTTGTAGAGTGCTTTCGTCCAAGACGCTGTGGCTCCACGCAGGCCTTACGGTCTGGGTGGGATAAGCTACAACTCTCGTTCTCATTTGGTGTTTCTGAAGGGGACGCTAACAAGCGCACGGTACGTGCAGAATGTTGTTCTTTCGCCGTTCTCGCAACATGAAGGTAACGTGTTGTTCCAAAAGGATAACGTTGACCCGTGAAACTAAACGTCTCTGCAAGATGTACAGCAACTTCCCTGGCCAGCGCGATCACCGGGTTTGTCTCCAACCGAGCTCATGTGGGATGTGATGGGACGAGAAGAGACTTGTGTATCAAATGGTTCAAATGGCTCTGAGCACTATGGGACTCAACATCTTAGGTCATTAAGTCCCCTAGAACTTAGGACTACTTAAACCTAACTAACCTAAGGACATCACACACATCCATGCCCGAGGCAGGATTCGAACCTGCGACCGTATCAGTCACGCGGTTAGGGACTGAAGTGCCTAGAACCGCACGGCCACCGCGGCCGGCTCAGTGAAGTCGTTAGGCATTCCGACCTGAACTATCACGTCAGTTTCCTTCTCAGTCACATCTTCAGGGCAACCTAGTCTGGCTAGCCGATACAGCATCGAAGTAAAATAAGAACGCTGTTGAGCAGGATTCGAACCTGCGACCATAGCAGTCCCGCGGTTCCAGACTGCAGCGCCAGAACCGCACGGCCACCGCGGCCGGCAGACTTGTGTATCTCTTCAGCCAACAACTCTGAAACGTCCCCTTAGAAAATTAGTGAATTACTGTGCTGGTAAACCCCTTACGTTATTTGATTTTCAAACAGCTGAGCAAAACTGAAGGTACTCAGACATTTCTCTCTTTACTTATTCTGATCATCACTAAACTGACACACAATATTTTTATCGCAACGCAATCTGACTTTTAATAATCCCTACAAAAGAATGGCCCTGTCTAACAATAACCTATACCTTTCATGAATCACTTACCTCACAAAAATCTTCATTACTCGAACTACTGCAATACAGCGAGCGCCAATACTGCCAGCTAAATAAAAGATTCTAACTACTGAAGGGACTAACTACTGATAGGAATAGTTAGCAAATGAAAGATTTTGATAAAGAACAATGTATTTATCTTAATAGTGTTCAAAAGTCATAATATATATAGCAGTTCATGACATCCATTCTTACAAAGGTACTGTCTCTGATGGACACACGTCCAGATCATCCGCTCTCAAAACTCCGCCATCTCACTCCCCACATCCACCACTGCTGGCGGCTCACCTCCAACTGCACAACGCTGCGCGCTGTTAACAGCCAACAGCCCAACACTACACTGGCGAGTATTACAACAATGCCAACCAGCCACAGACTGCACTCAGCACAGCCAGTGGTTTTCATACAGAGCGCTACGTGGCGTTACCAATATAAAAACCTAAACAGCCTACTTACAACTCTTACATCCGTGAAGAGGTGGAGCAGGGATGTCATAACGTATGCCAGGGCAATATTCGCCATCTATTCGCCATCTGTACGACCTACTGGATGCTAGAGTCAGCGCGTGCATTACCGTCGACAGAGGCTACACCACGTACTAATGTGGCTGTTCCATCATGGATCGATACCTGGTACCTCTGAATCATTTGTCCAATTGATCTGTAAACGTAATCATTTCATGTGCGTCGTATACACTGCTGCAATAATACGAGGGGCGTTTGAAAAGTCCTTGTAAAGTCCGAGAGATGGCACCACCGACGCGTATCGAGGTCATTTTTAGTTAGTAGCATCTTTGGAAAGAACGCACATCATGTTTCAGCCATATTGGTCTATTTCTTTGTGTTTGGCATTCGTGTGAATCAAGGAAGTCGAGAGATTGTCAAATAATGGACGAAGAAGAATTTCGTGTCGTGATTAAACATTACTTTATGAAAGGCAAAACGCCTCAGGAGACTAAAGAGAAGCTTGATAAACATTATGGTGACTCTGCACCTTCGATTAGAACAGTTTATAAGTGGTTTCAAAATTTTTGGAGTGGCTATATGGGCACAAGTGATGCTGAACGTTCTCGACGCCCTGTGGAGGTTACGACTCCAGAAATCATTGATAAAATCCATGATATGGTGATGGATGACAGAAGAGTTAAGGTGCGTGAGATTGCTAGTGCTGTGGGCATCTCAAATGAACGGGTACATAATATTTTGCATAAACATTTGGACATGAGAAAGCTATCTGCAAGATGGGTTCCGCGATTGCCCACGCTTGACCAAAAACGGAATCGTGTGAAGTGTTGCAAGGATGGTTTGCAACTGTTCAGGAAGAATCCGCAGGACTTTAAGCGTCGTTTCGTCACTGTGGATGAAACATGGATACATTACTATACTCCTGAGACAAAACAACAGTCTAAACAATGGGTTACCGAGGGCGAATCTGCACCAAAAAAGGCGAAGACCAGTCCTTCGGCCGGAAAGGTTATGGCGACTGTCTTTTGGGACTCGCAAGGGATAATCCTCATCGACTGCCTGGAAGAGGGCAAAACTATGACAGGTGCATATTATTTATCGTTACTGGACAGTTTGAAGACCGAGCTGCAAGAAAAACGCCGGCGATTGGACCGCAAAAATGTCCTTTTCCATCAGTACAATGCACCAGCACACACCTCAGCAGTTGTGGTCGCAAAATTAATGTAAATAGGATTCCAACTCGTTTCACATCCCCCCTATTCTCCAAATTTGGCTCCCTCAGACAGCTATTTCTTCCCCAATTTGAAGAAATGGCTGGTGGGACAAAGATTTTATTCAAAGGAGGAGGTGATTGCAGCAACTAATAGCTATTTTGCAGACTTCGACAGTTCCTATTACTCGGAAGGGATCAACAAATTGGACGAAGTGTATAAGTCTAAAAGTAGACTATGTCGAAAAATAAAAAAGGTTTACCCCAAACACGTAAATAGTTATTTTTGCACGGACTTTTCAAACGCCCCTCGTAAATCTGGAGTGAATTTGAAACCTCTTAAAGGGTGCACTAATTTTTTTCCGGCAGTGTATTTTCGTACATCTTGCCTGGTAATTCCAGCAAAAGAAGGCAGAGTGTATAAGTCCTCGAGGCAGATACAGCTCATTTACACGCATTCGGCATCTTTTTAATAGCAAACGCCGCACAGCAGTACTCGTTTCCCAGTACAGAGGCGTCGAGGTATCCACGCCACCCTTGGAGCTTAAAATCTACCCTATTTCATACGTAGAATGGACTCTAACCGAACCTCCTGGATCCCAACACAAACTGAGAATGAGATCGGACGCACGGAGACCAGGCTGTCGGCCGATGTTATCGGGCGACCTGTGTCGGCGGTGTCACTGTACACGCGGCCCTAGTGAGACTCAAGTGGTGCAGAGTCTGCGGAGGCGGGCAGCCCCTGTACAGCTGAGCGCATTGGTTCCAGTAGCCTGGTATTCAGAATAGGCGCTCGGAAATTATACCGAATTTCGCCATCTTGCAATTTTACCAGAACGTGCTGAAAAGTAATGCCTCCGAATTTTTTATTCTTTTCTCAATGTCGGCCGTGGTATTATACGTTATGGATGTTACTCGGTCGACTTCGCTGATGCAAGTTGCAACCAACAACTGCTACAATATAGAACAGAAGCTGACTGAAAGAAATACGCACTCAGACGAACAGAAATGACACCAAAAATACCGCTTATGTCGATGGTCTAACTGGTCATTATAAAAGGTCGGACGTGGTTTTTAATAGGGTGTGTGATCACCACGGACGCAAAGCGCCCTCATGCTGGCCACAACGCTGGTAAGGAGTGTAAAGTGGCCATGTCAGTTTGATTTTTGTTAATTATCGACGTGCACGTCAAGAGAGAGAGAGAGAAAGATACGGTTCCGCACTTACGTTTAGTGAAAAAAATACGAGCTTACGGAATATCGGACCAGGTTTGTGATTGGATTCAGGATTTCCTAGAAGAAAGAACACAGCATGTCATTCTTAACGGTTCAAAATCTGCAGATGTAGAGGTAATTTCGGGAGTACCGCAGGGAAGCGTGATAGGACCTTTATTGTTTACAATATACATAAATGACTTAGTTGACAACATCGGTAGCTCCGTGAGGCTATTTGCAGATGACACGGTTGTCTACAAGAAAGTAGCAACATCAGAAGACTCGTACGTACTCCAGGAGGACCTGCAGAGGATTAATGCATGGTGCGACAGCTGGCAGCTTTCCCTAAACGTAGATAAATGTAATATAATGCGCATACATAGGGGCAGAAATCCATTCCAGTACGATTATGCCATAGGTGGTAAATCATTGGAAGCGGTAACGACCGTAAAATACTTAGGAGTTACTATCCGGAGCGATCTGAAGTGGAATGATCACATAAAACAAATAGTGGGAAAAGCAGGCGCCAGGTTGAGATTCATAGGAAGAATTCTAAGAAAATGTGACTCATCGACGAAAGAAGTAGCTTACAAAACGCTTGTTCGTCCGATTCTTGAGTATTGCTCATCAGTATGGGACCCTTACCAGGTTGGATTAATAGAAGAGATAGACATGATCCAGCGAAAAGCAGCGCGATTCGTCATGGGGACATTTAGTCAGCGCGAGAGCGTTACGGAGATGCTGAACAAGCTCCAGTGGCGGACACTTCAAGAAAGGCGTTACGCAATACGGAGAGGTTTATTATCGAAATTACGAGAGAGCACATTCCGGGAAGAGATGGGCAACATATTACTACCGCCCACATATATCTCGCGTAATGATCACAACGAAAAGATCCGAGAAATTAGAGCAAATACGGAGACTTACAAGCAGTCGTTCTTTCCACGCACAATTCGTGAATGGAACAGGGAAGGGGGGATCAGATAGTGGTACAATAAGTACCCTCCGCCACACACCGTAAGGTGGCTCGCGGAGTATAGATGTAGATGTAGATGTAGTAGATAGAGAGAGCAAGGTATGTTACTGTTAAACAGTCGTCGGTCTTTTTGTGGCACAGTCTTCGCTTATGAGCAATCACATTCATTCTTGGTTGAAGTTGGTAGGTGGTGGACGTATTTAGTAGTGCTGTACTGACTTGTGATTGTATATGTTAGCTGAAGAAAGATTTATCGTACAGGACAGCAAGGATGAACGTGACGTACACCGAAGCGCCACAGAAACTCGTGTAGGCATGCGTATTCAAATACGGGGATAGGTAAACAGGCAGAATACGGCGCTGCGGTCGGAACGCCTATATAAGAAAAGAAGTGTCTGGAGCACGAGCGATGGGACACAGCGTCTCCGAGCTAGAGGTACCGAGCGAGGTGGCGCAGTGGTTAGCACACTGGGCTCGCAATCGGAAGGACGACGGTTCAATTCCGCGTCCGGCCATCTTGATTTAGGTTTTCCGTGATTTCCATAAATCGCTCCAGGCAAATGCCGAGATGGTTCCTTTGAAAGGGCGCGGCCGACTTCCTTCCCCATCCTTCCCTAATCCTATAAGACCGATAACCTCGCTGTTTGGTCTCTTCCCCCATACAACCAACCAACCGAGCTAGAGATGAAGTGGGGATTTTCCCGTGCGGTTGCTCACGAGTGTACCGCGAATATAAGGAATCCAGTAAACATCAAATCTCCGACATTGCTGTGGTCGGGAAAAGACCCTGCAAGAACGGAACAACGACGAATGAAGACACTTGACAGAAGTGCAACCCAACCGCAAATTGCTGCCGCGCGTGATTATGGCGCTGCAGTCATGGACTGTGCGGCTGGTCCCGGCGGAGGTTCGAGTCCTCCCTCGGGCATGGGTGTGTGTGTTTGTCCTTAGGATAATTTAGGTTAAGTAGTGTGTAAGCTTAGGGACTGACGACTTTAGCAGTTGAGTCCCATAAGATTTCACACACTTTTTTTCGCAAATTGTTGCAGATTTCAATGCTGGGCGATCAACAAGTCACAGCGTACGAACCGTTTCGACACATCGTCGACACATCGTCGATATGGGCTTTCGGAGCGGAAGGCCCACTCCTGTACCCTCGATGACTGCACGACACAAAGCTTTACGCCTCGCCTGGGCCCGTCAACGCCGACATTGGACTATTGATGACTGGAAACATGTTCTCTGCTAAGACGAGTCTCGTTTCAAATTGTATCGAGTGGATGGACGTGTACGAGTATGGAGTCAACCTCATGAATCCATGGACCCTGCGTGTCAGCAGGGGACTGTTCAAGGTGGTGGGGGCTCTGTAATGGTGTGGGGCGTGTGCAGGTAGAGTGATATAGGACCCGTGATACGTCCAGTTACGACTCTGACAGGTGACACGTATGTACCCATCCTGTATGATCACCAGCATCCATTCATGTCCATTGTGGATCTCTGACGGACATGGGGAATTCCAGCAGGACAATGCTACACCTCACACGTCCAGAATTGCTACAAAATGGCTCCAGGAACACTCCTCTGAGTTTAAACAGTTCCGCTGGCCACCAAACTCACCCGACATGAACATTATTGAACACATCTGGGATGCCTTGTAAGTGCTGTTCGGAAGAGATCTCCACCCATTCGTACATTTACGGATTTATGGACAGCCCTGCAAGATTCGTGGTGTCAGTTCACTCCAGTACTGCTTCAGACATTAGACGAATCTACAGGCTGAAAAGTATTTAAACCGACAAACTCTGGGAGGTTGTAGGGGACATCAAAACAAATATTTTTCCCTAATGTCATTTTTTCCTGTGAGGGTTATTTAAACCGGTGAAGGCCGTATTACGCTCTTCAATTGTTAGAGGGCGTATTACGCTCCTCAGTTGCAGACAACTGCTGTCCACCAGTGCAGTAGTGCATTGTCTCTGTTTACTAATGGAGCGATACACCTGGAGTGAGTTGATATGGTTGGTGCGTACTACGTAGCGCACCACAGCGGACGAGCTGCACAGCGGGTTTATCAACAACAATATCCTAATACCCGCATCCCGCATCATACGACCTTTGCTGCTGTGTACCAACGTCTGCGTGAGACCGGGTTATTTAGCAGATCAGCTGGACAGGGACGCCGTCGCACGGTAAGAACGCTGCAATTTGAGGACCTGTCTTGCAGCATGTGGAGCGGGATCCTTCAATCAGCACTCGTGCAATTGCACGTAACATTGGAACGAGTCAGACGAATGTAAGAACAGTGCTTCGAGACCATTTCACTTACAGCGTGTCCACAACCTGGAACCAGTTGATTATCCACCCAGAGCACAGTTTTCGCAGTGGTACCTGGAACAGTGTGAAATGCATCCTACATTTCCATCCTCTGTGTTTTTTACCGATGAAGCAACGTTCGCGCGTGATGGAGTCTTCAACAATTCACATGTTTGAAGTGAGGATAACCCACGTGCCATAGTTACTAGCGCTCATCAAGTGCGGTTCTTCGTTAATGTCTGGATCTACCTTAGTCGCTGCCAGCTTGCTGTTCGCTGTTGTGCTTTCGAGAAATCGTCAACAAGACGCTAGGTAAGTGGAAGTTTTGATTAGGGCCAGATAACTGTTTTACTTCATTTGCGCATTGAATATAAAGAAGAGCTGTGTTAAGCCAGAAACAGTGCAAATAAAATTGCTTTCTGTTTAGTCAAAGGTTAGCGCACAAGCTTAACTTTGATAACAGTTTTTAGGGACATAGTGTGTGTAATACGTAGACTTTTTATAGAGTAGGAGGTAAAGTTGGGCTACGTTTCATACAGAAGCACATATAGTGAGAAGGTTAGAAACGCACTTGGGAAAAGAATATAATATCACAATAAAGGTGATCGGTGAATGTACCGTGTTCAAAGATTTGGAGGTCAGTGTGCCTACGCAACATTATACCTCTACAGAAAATAACACTTTGACTATGAACACCATCATGTTCAGCAATCCTGGAGTATGATCATATAGCGCCAGGTGGAAACACGTAATACACGCAGCAACATCTTCTGACATGATCATTTTGGTGGTACAAGTGTTCTGGTGTGCGGAAGCATAAGATTTTTATTTATTTGTAATTTCTGCTACCAGTCACTTTTATTTGTTTTATGTTTAATCTAACATAACACAGTGCCCCAGCAGTCAAATATGTAAAAATACCATATCTTGGAACAGTATGCAACAAATTAGCAAGACTATTCAAAAACCACAGATGTAAAAATCAGCTTCAGCACCAACAACAACTTAAGTTCAAAAAATGTTCAAATGTGTGCGAAATCGTATGGGACTTAACTGCTAAGTTCATCAGTCTCTAAGCTTACACACTATTTAAGTTAAATTATCCTAAGGACAAACACACACACCCATGCCCGAGGGAGGACTCGAACCTCCGCCGGGACCAGCCGCAACGTAAGTAGGCAGCTTATTCACAATATAAAACCACTAGATACAAGTCTTGACGCATCTGGCATTTACTAAATTACCTGCAGCCAATACAGACAAAGTAGGCAGAAATTTCAGAACTCGATTCATAGGACATTTAGACTGCTACAGACTTGATAAATGTAACAACTCAGCAGTAGCTACTCACTTTAATGACACAGGTCACCCGTTGAAAATCGGAGACAACCTCGAAATTTTAAACAAACCAGGAAAAAGTAAAATAATGGATATCATGGAACAAATGGAAATTTTCCTTGATAATAGAAATCCTGGAGATAACATTCTTAATGAGGTAACCGAATTCAAAAATTCAAAATTCTTCAACAGTCTTAAGCCAGTTCTAACTCAATAGATTCAAGATGTGTCAATGTAAATAAACGACTAGAAATCTGTGAGTGCCAATAATACCAGTATAAAAACCGATAATCGATACTGACTCACATGCTACAAGTCCACCATCTTGTATTAAGTGCATAATGTTTACATGTAAGTCGTAACAATGTGTGCAATAAATTACGTCGGAAAAATACAAAGTGCAATATTGTAATGTTACTCAACAGCACCGCCATTACACCATTGATGTAAGTGAAGCTACAAGGCGACAAAATCGTAAGTGATCAACTGTCATACTAAAGCCTTTCACACGATTTCGGCATCACACAACTGATGCAAAACTACCTGCATCCTATACGGGCTGTGTGTCATACATAACCAACAATAAGAAAAACCAGCACAAGACATCACTGACATCGATTTCTGGCCATCCACTGCCCCCCTCACCCGCCCCCCCCCCCCTCACCCGCCCTCACCCCCCCCCCCCCCCCCGCCACAAAGGCCACACCAGTCACTACAGTAACGATCGATGGACAAAACGTTCTAGGTTAATTTAGTTTAAGACAATTTATTTTCAAGTAACATTTCTCTCTATGTATGTCAGTATAAACACCTGATGATGGACAGAACATGTTGGAAACGCGTTGTATTATGTTAGATGAAACATGAAACAAATGAAAGTGACAGGTAGCAGAAATTACAAATAAATAAATATCCCACACAGTGGCGGTTCACAAACGTAGCCATTATGGCCAAAATTAATGACTGTGTGGGCGTATTGACCTGCACAGAGTGGTACATTCACAGTTCGGCGTTGTTGTGACACTGTACACCCGCCCCACGTGTGTGCATTCGGCCGTGACTCCATGTTTATAGACCACGCACCGAACAGCGCAGATGGAGGCACTCTTGGAAAGTGATTATCTTCGGTGAATGGACTGACCTGTCCGTTCCCTCGACTTAAAAGCCACCGAGAACGTGTGGGATGAACTGGGGAGACGTTAACACAGCACGACCACAAACAGCAGTGACCAGCCAGCATCTGGCAACCGCTTTAGTGGAGGAATGGAACACCCTACCACAAGGACTCGTTACCAACCCTCTGGAAGCTCGCTCAGAGGAGCCGTCCGTGCTCATCACTGGACCTCGGATTTTAGGAAAAAACCTGTTTTGTTCCTCATTAAATAAAGACAATAAAAGTTATACATACACGAATTACGCCAATTTATGATCGAACACGATAGTTTTATAGCAGCTAAAAATACCTAATCACAGGTTAGTACCAACTTTTAAAAATGCAATTAAATAAATTTTTTTATCACTAACATACCCTAGTGGTCTTCCCAGCTAAGAGTTACGCAAATATTTTATCGAAAATTGTAATTTTATAGTACCTAAAATACTTAGCTAACACTTGGTTCAAGAATCATAAAAGAAGGTTGTATACATGGAAGACTGCTGGAGATACTAGAAGGTATTAGATAGATTATATAATGGTAAGACGGAGATTTAGGAACCAGGTTTTAAATTGTAAGACATTTCCAGGGGCAGATGTGGACTCTGACCACAATCTGTTGGTTACGAACTGTAGATTAAAACTGAAGAAACTGCAAAAAGGTGGGAATTTAAGGAGATGGGACCTGGATAAACTGACTAAACCAGACGTTGTACAGAGTTTCAGGGAGAGCATAAGGGAACAATTGTCACGAATGGGGGAAAGAAATACAGTACAAGAAGAATGGGTAGCTCTGAGGGATGAAGTAGTGAAGGCAGCAGAGGATCAAATAGATAAAAAGATGAGGACTAGTAGAAACCCTTGGGTAACAGAAGAAATATTGAATTCAATTGATGAAAGGAGGAAATATAAAAATGCAGTAAATGAAGCAGGCAAAAAGGAATACAAACGTCTCGAAAAATGATATCGACAGGAAGTGCAAAATGGCTAAGCAGGAATGGCTAGAGGACAAATGTAAGGATGTAGAGGCTTATCTCACTAGGGGAAAGATAGGTACTGCCTACAGGAAAATTAAAGAGACCTTTGGAGAAAGGAGAACCACTTGCATGAATATCAAATTCTTTGATGGAAACCCAGTTCTAAGCAAAGACGGGAAAGCAGAAAGGTGGAAGGAGTATATAGAGGGTCTATACAGGGGCGATGTACTCGAGGACAATATTATGGAAATAGAAGAGGATGTAGATGAAGATGAAATGGGAGATACGATACTGCGTGAAGAGTTTGACAAAGCACTGAAAGACCTGAGTCGAAACAAGGCCCCCGGAGTAGACAACATTCCATTAGAACTACTGACGGCCTTGGGAGAGCCAGTCCTGACAAAATTCTACCATGTGGTGAGGAAGATGTATGAGACAGGCGAGATACCCTCAGACTTCAAGAATAATATGATAATTCCAATCCCAGACAAAGCAGGTGTTAACAGATGTGGAAATTACCGAACTATCAGTTTAATAAGTCACAGCTGCAAAATACTAACGCGAATTCTTTACAGACGAATGGAAAAACTGATAGAAGCCGACCTCGAGGACGATCAGTTTGGATTCCATACAAATGTTGGAACACGTGAGGCAATACTGACACTACGACTTCTCTTAGAAGAAAAAAAAGGCAAACATAAGTTTCTAGTATTTTTAGACTTAGAGAAAGCTTTTGACAATGTTGACTGGAATACTCTCTTTCAAATTCTAGAGGTGGCAGGGCTAAAATACAGGGAGCGACAGGCTATTTACAATTTGTACAGAAACCAGATGGCAGTTATAAGAGTCGAGGATCAGGAAATGGAAGCAGTGGTTGGGAAGGGAGTGAGACAGGGTTGTAGCCTCTCCCCGATGTTATTCAATCTGTATATCGAGCAAGCAGTAAAGTAAACAAAAGAAAAAATTCGGAGTCGGTATTAAATCCATGGAGAAGAAATAACAACTTTGAGGTCCGCCGATGACATTGTAATTCTGTCAGAGACAGCAAAGGACTTGGAAGAGCAGTTGAACGGAATAGACAGTGTCATGAAAGGAGGGTATAAGATGAACATCAACAAAAGCAAAACGAGGATCATGGGACCTAGTCGAATTAAGTCGAATGATGCTGAGGGAATTAGGTTAGGAAGTGAGACACTTAAAGTAGTAAATGAGTTTTGCTATTTGGGGAGTAAAATAACTGATGATGGTCGAAGTGGAGAGGATATAAAATGTAGACCGGCAATGGCAAGGAAAGCGTTTCTGAAGAAGAGAAATTTATTAACATCGAGTATAGATTTAAGTGTCAGGAAGTCGTTTCTGAAAGTATTTGTATGGAGTGTAGCCATGTATGGAAGTGAAACATGGACGATAAATAAATAGTTTGGACAAAAAGATAATAGAAGCTTTCGAAATGTGGTGCTACAGAAGAATGCTGAATTTTAAAAGGGTAGATCACAAAACTAATGAGGAGGTACTGAATAGAATTGGAGAGAAGAGGAGTTTGTGTCACAACTTGACAAGAAGAAGGGACCGGTTGGTAGGACATGTTCTGAGGCATCAAGGGATCACAAATTTAGCATTGGAGGGCAGCGTGGAGGGTAAAAATCGTAGAGGGAGACCAAGAGATGAATACACTAAGCAGATTCAGAAGGATGTAGGTTGCAGTAAGTACTGGGAGATGAAGAAGCTTGCACCGGATAGAGTAGCATGGAGAGCTGCATCAAACCAGTCTCAGGACTGAAGACCACAACAACAACAACAACAACAACATACTCTAGTGGTCTTCCCAGCTAAGAGTTACGCAAATATTTTATCGAAAATAGTAATTTCATAGTACCTAAAATACCTAATTTGATGTTAGAGCCTAATTGTTCTCCGTTCTAAAAATAAAATTAAAAAATACCTAATTTCATGTTAGAACCTGGCTGCATGTAATTTTTAAAAATCCAGTCAAATAAATTTTGTATGACTAAAAATACGCTTCTGGTCTTCCCGGATACTTAGAAAACAGTAACTGAATGATAAATGATAAATGGTTTGTTTGCCGGCCACGGAGGCGCGTTGTGATCTGCCTGCGGCGCCTCCCTGCTCTTTCCAGACAGCCTGTTTTAAAACACCTGCACTACCTTCATTCAGTCTGTCGGCGTGCTGTCTGGATGTGGTGAAACATTTCACGGTGACAGTGGATTTGTGGAAAGTCATGCATGCCGAAAGTAGCCAGCTCCAAATCATTCTGAACAGAGATCACATTTGAGTCAGCATGTCGCACGGATTAAACACCAGGCAAATTTACAAAATAAATCAAACTTGAAACAAATGTTCGTAACTAAACCACATGCAACAAACAAAAACGAATTTCATCTTGATCTGTGTCGAGCCATTGTTGCAGCTAACATATCACTCAATGCAGCTGGAAGTAGCCAGTTCAAAACTTTTCTAGAGAAATACTGTCACCGCAGCATTCCATCAGAATCCACACTGAGAAAAAACTATTCCGGTACTTTATATGAAAATACATTGAGCAGGGGAAGGGAAGATACAGGCGATTCATACATGTGGATCTCCGTCAATGAGACAACTGCCAGACAATGTCGATATGTGGTTAATTTGACTCTTGGAAAGTTGGATCCTGACACTCGCTCTGTACCTCATCTGACCTGCAACAAGGAGCTAAAAAAGACTAACCAAGAAACAGTTGCTTACTTTTTCAGTATCACTTTATGCGTTTGGTCTTTTACTAGTCGATAGTTATGAATATTATATTATTTGTGATAATAAAGAGTAGTAGACTGCCAAATAACATTGTAAATTTAATAAAAGTCCATTCGATTACACGTACACTCCTGGAAATGGAGAAAAGAACACATTGACACCGGTGTGTCAGACCCACCATACTTGCTCCGGACACTGCGAGAGGGCTGTACAAGCAATGATCACACGCACGGCACAGCGGACACACCAGGAACCGCGGTGTTGGCCGTCGAATGGCGCTAGCTGCGCAGCATTTGTGCACCGCCGCCGTCAGTGTCAGCCAGTTTGCCGTGGCATACGGAGCTCCATCGCAGTCTTTAACACTGGTAGCATGCCGCTACAGCGTGGACGTGAACCGTATGTGCAGTTGACGGACTTTGAGCGAGGGCGTATAGTGGGCATGCGGGAGGCCGGGTGGACGTACCGCCGAATTGCTCAACACGTGGGGCGTGAGGTCTCCACAGTACATCGATGTTGTCGCCAGTGGTCGGCGGAAGGTGCACGTGCCCGTCGACCTGGGACCGGACCGCAGCGACGCACGGATGCACGCCAAGACCGTAGGATCCTACGCAGTGCCGTAGGGGACCGCACCGCCACTTCCCAGCAAATTAGGGACACTGTTGCTCCTGGGGTATCGGCGAGGACCATTCGCAACCGTCTCCATGAAGCTGGGCTACGGTCCCGCACACCGTTAGGCCGTCTTCCGCTCACGCCCCAACATCGTGCAGCCCGCCTCCAGTGGTGTCGCGACAGGCGTGAATGGAGGGACGAATGGAGACGTGTCGTCTTCAGCGATGAGAGTCGCTTCTGCCTTGGTGCCAGTGATGGTCGTATGCGTGTTTGGCGCCGTGCAGGTGAGCGCCACAATCAGGACTGCATACGACCGAGGCACACAGGGCCAACACCCGGCATCGTGGTGTGGGGAGCGATCTCCTACACTGGCCGTACACCACTGGTGATCGTCGAGGGGACACTGAATAGTGCACGGTACATCCAAACCGTCATCGAACCCATCGTTCTACCATTCCTAGACCGGCAAGGGAACTTGCTGTTCCAACAGGACAATGCACGTCCGCATGTATCCCGTGCCACCCAACGGGCTCTAGAAGGTGTAAGTCAACCACCCTGGCCAGCAAGATCTCCGGATCTGTCCCCCATTGAGCATGTTTGGGACTGGATGAAGCGTCGTCTCACGCGGTCTGCACGTCCAGCACGAACGCTGGTCCAACTGAGGCGCCAGGTGGAAATGGCATGGCAAGCCGTTCCACAGGACTACATCCAGCATCTCTACGATCGTCTCCATGGGAGAATAGCAGCCTGCATTGCTGCGAAAGGTGGATATACACTGTACTAGTGCCGACATTGTGCATGCTCTGTTGCCTGTGTCTATGTGCCTGTGGTTCTGTCAGTGTGATCATGTGATGTATCTGACCCCAGGAATGTGTCAATAAAGTTTCCCCTTCCTGGGACAATGAATTCACGGTGTTCTTATTTCAATTTCCAGGAGTGTATTTTTCTCATTATATCAATTGTAATATAAGTAGTAAAGAAAATGACTGTGTTGAAAATAAAAAAAAAAGTGACGAACGAAACTCGATTCAGCGATGCAGCGGCTTGAACGGCAACCACTTTAAAAAAAATTGCTATATACTATTCGTTGAATTTGTTCAGGGCGGACGTCCAATTACATCCGTTCGCTCAGCTTTTTTATTAGATAGGAAAGCTAATCCTCTGACGGAACACGCTTTTCTTTTTCTTTTTTTTTTTTTTTTTTTTTGCGTACGTCGCAAGACGTCCTGTTCAAGTTCGGTGGTCGATCCTTCCACTCAGTTTTTTTATTACAGAGGCCAACAGGCTCTCTGACCGAACACGCTGAGCTACCGTGCCGGCACCACTCGGCTGCAGCCGCTTCATGGTTAAAATGGCCACGCACAGATATATATTTGACGACCGAAATTATCTTGCGATTTTCTCAGTAACGCTTGAGAAGTACGCGCTACTGCTTACACATTTTGTTGTCCTTATGGAGTACTACGAGTGTACGAAGTTTGCAGTAAATCCGCGTTCCAAACGTCGTGGCCTCCCCTTGTAAGTGAGGTGCTGACAACGGCGTCTTTGTCGCCTTAAAGGCGTTCCTGACTAACATCAACTCACCACGTCCAACTTTATAGTAACTAACGCTCACGACCATTATAGCGTGTGTTTAAAGCAAAGCTGGTCTGCGCCCTCATAGCGGCGCAACTAGCTGCACTCTTATGTGACTGGCGCGAAATTTCAATAGACATCATCGTTCAGATGTATAAAAACACCTACCAACTTTGGTCCAAATGGCTCTGAGCAGTATGGGACTTAACATCTATGGTCATCAGTCCCCTAGAGCTTTGAACTACTTAAACCTAACTAACCTAAGGACAGCACACAACACCCAGCCATCACGAGGCAGAGAAAATCCCTGACCCCGCAGGGAATCGAACCCGGGAACCCGGGCGTGGGAAGCGAGAACGCTACCGCACGACCACGAGATGCGGGCCCTACCAACTTTATGTAGAACAACTCCTTCTTGGTGCTGCAATTTTTTCCGCCAGTTAATTCCCACGTACGTGCACACACACACACACCCACACACACGCGCGCGCGCGCACAAATAATTCACGCATGTTCCCAAATCGATCGCAGGTATACGTGAATAAATGCGTAATTGATTTCATTTCCTCGTCTGACATCTGTCCTTTCTTCTATACCGTATTGCTCATTGAATAATGTTTCCGCAAACAGGTTTCTTTGGGGTTTGTCGATCTACACAATTCATCGTTGATAAAGAATGTCCGTCCTCAGAGACCAAAAACAGGAAAAGTTAACGTAATATTGGTAAACTGCAGGAGTATCCAGGGCAAGGTTCCTGAATTAGTATCTCTTATTGAAGGAAATAGTGCGCATATAGTATTAGGAACGGAAAGTTGGTTAAAACCGGAAGTGAACAGTAACGAAATCCTAGACACAGAATGGAATATATACCGCAAGGATAGGATAAACGCCAATGGTGGAGGAGTATTTATAGCAGTAAAGAATTCAATAATATCCAGTGAAGTTATTAGCGAATGCGAATGTGAAATAATCTGGGTTAAGTTAAGTATCAAAGGTGGGTCAGATATGATAGTCGGATGCTTCTATAGACCACCTGCATCGGCAACCGTAGTAGTTGAGCGCCTCAGAGAGAACCTGCAGAACGTCGTGAAGAAGTTTCGTGATCATACTATTGTAATAGGGGGAGACTTCAATCTACCAGGTATAGAATGGGATAGTCACACAATCAGAACTGGAGCCAGGGACAGAGACTCTTGTGACATTATCCTGACTGCCTTGTCCGAGAATTACTTCGAGCAGATAGTTAGAGAACCAACTCGTGAAGCTAACGTTTTAGACCTCATAGCAACAAATAGACCGGAACTTTTCGACTCCGTGAATGTAGAAGAGGGTATCAGTGATCATAAGTCAGTGGTTGCATCAATGACTACAAGTGTAATAAGAAATGCCAAGAAAGGAAGGAAAATATATTTGCTTAACAAGAGTGATAGGGCACAAATCGCAGAATATCTGAGTGACCACCATCAAACGTTCATTTCTGAGGAAGAGGATGTGGAACAAAAATGGAAAAAATTCAGAAACATCGTCCAGTACGCCTTAGATAAGTTCGTACCGACTAAGGTCCAAAGCGAGGGGAAAGATCCACCGTGGTATAACAATCATGTACGAAAGGTACTACGGAAACAATGAAAGCTTCATCATAGGTTTAAGAGTAGTCGAATCATAGCTGATAAGGAAAAGCTGAACGAAGCGAAAAAGAGCGTAAAGAGAGCAATGAGAGAAGCATTCAACGAATTCGAACATAAAACATTGGCAAACAATCTAAACAAGAACCCTAAAAAGTTTTGGTCATATGTAAAATCGGTAAGCGGATCTAAATCCCCTATTCAGTCACTCGTTGACCACGATGGAACCGAAACAGAGGACGACCGAAGAAAGGCAGAAATACTGAATTCAGTGTTCCGAAACTGTTTCACTGCGGAAAATCGTAACACGGTCCCTGACTTCAGCCGTCGCACGGACGCCAAAATGGAAAATATTGAAATAAACGATATCGGAATTGAAAAACAACTGCTATCACTTAGTAGCGGAAAAGCATCCGGACCAGACGAGATACCCTTAAGATTCTACAGTGATTATGCTAAAGAACTTGCCCCCTTTCTATCAGCAATTTATCGTAGATCGCTGGAAGAACGTAAAGTACCTAGCGACTGGAAGAAAGCGCAGGTCGTTCCCATTTTCAAGAAGGGTCATAAATCAGATGGGAATAATTATAGGCCTATTTCGCTTACGTCAATCTGTTGTAGAATAATGGAACATGTTTTGTGTTCTCGTATTATGACGTTCTTAGATAATACAAATCTCCTTCATCATAACCAACATGGATTCCGCAAACAGAGATCATGTGAAACTCAGCTCGCCCTATTTGCCCAAGAAATTCACAGTGCCGTAGACACTGGCGAGCAGATTGATGCCGTATTCCTGGACTTCAGGAAGGCATTTGATACGGTTCCGCACTTACGTTTAGTGAAAAAAATACGAGCTTACGGAATATCGGACCAGGTTTGTGATTGGATTCAGGATTTCCTAGAAGAAAGAACACAACATGTCATTCTTAACGGTTCAAAATCTGCAGATGTAGAGGTAATTTCGGGAGTACCGCAGGGAAGCGTGATAGGACCTTTATTGTTTACAATATACATAAATGACTTAGTTGACAACATCAGTAGCTCCGTGAGGCTATTTGCAGATGACACGGTTGTCTACAAGAAAGTAGCAACATCAGAAGACTCGTACGTACTCCAGGAGGACCTGCAGAGGATTAATGCATGGTGCGACAGCTGGCAGCTTTCCCTAAACGTAGATAAATGTAATATAATGCGCATACATAGGGGCAGAAATCCATTCCAGTACGATTATGCCATAGGTGGTAAATCATTGGAAGCGGTAACGACCGTAAAATACTTAGGAGTTACTATCCGGAGCGATCTGAAGTGGAATGATCACATAAAACAAATAGTGGGAAAAGCAGGCGCCAGGTTGAGATTCATAGGAAGAATTCCAAGAAAATGTGACTCATCGACGAAAGAAGTAGCTTACAAAACGCTTGTTCGTCCGATTCTTGAGTATTGCTCATCAGTATGGGACCCTTACCAGGTTGGATTAATAGAAGAGATAGACATGATCCAGCGAAAAGCAGCGCGATTCGTCATGGGGACATTTAGTCAGCGCGAGAGCGTTACGGAGATGCTGAACAAGCTCCAGTGGCGGACACTTCAAGAAAGGCGTTACGCAATACGGAGAGGTTTATTATCGAAATTACGAGAGAGCACATTCCGGGAAGAGATGGGCAACATATTACTACCGCCCACATATATCTCGCGTAATGATCACAACGAAAAGATCCGAGAAATTAGAGCAAATACGGAGACTTACAAGCAGTCGTTCTTTCCACGCACAATTCGTGAATGGAACAGGGAAGGGGGGATCAGATAGTGGTACAATAAGTACCCTCCGCCACACACCGTAAGGTGGCTCGCGGAGTATAGATGTAGATGTAGATGTAGATTCTTACGTCATGGAGATTGCAGTGTAGCCACCACCGAACACGTAAATGTGTTCCGCGCGCAGCGACTGCAGTCAACTGTGAACAGCCCGTGTCGACGGCTGCCGCGCCGCAAAGACCCTCTCTGCGGCCGGACCTGACTTTCCGCCGTCTGCTCACTGACTCAGGTAAGCTGCAAGTTTGACCGCGCGCCGATACACGACTGTCGTTTCTCAACCGCGTCTAGTGAATGCGGTTTCTTTCGCACTCTAGTTACCTCTTAAAGTAAACGGATTCACTTCTTGTAATAGATGTTGCAGCCTGTATGTAATGCTTAAAATACACAGTTCTCCGATTGCCCCTACAGAAGAAACTTCCTGGCAGATTAAAACTGTGTGCCGGACCGAGACTCCAACTCGGGACCTTTGCCTTTCACGGGCAAGTACTCTACCAACTGAGCTACCCAAGCACGACCCACGCCCCGTGCTCACAGCTTTAATTCCGCCAGTACCTCGTCCCCTCCCAAAGTTTCATATCAGCGCACACTCCGCTGTAGAGTGAAAATTTCATTCTTGTCCCTACAGAAGTTTATATTCTGCTGTTGCAATTTTTTTCGGTGTTACGTCATTGTGAAGCATTTATCAACGTTCCGGAGCCAAGCCACGACAGACCGACCGACCGACCAACCAATTTCGTGACAGCCTACAGACTAGGGCTGGCAGGTATCGCCGAGAAAGCCGGCTGCCGGTTGTACGCGTTTTTTTTTTTCCATGCCGCTTTAACATGACTGTTAAAACCGCTCAAATTAACCGCTCTCTGAAGTAACGATTTTCTATTTTTCATTCCCATTAATTACTTGACATAACTTCAGGGCTTCTAGAAAATAAACTAACGCTACAACACCGTTAGACTCACTTTTCACAGTTTCTAACACGCAATTCAAGAAAACCCGACGTTTTAATTTCACAGAATGGGCATATGATTAGTGAAACTGAACAGTTCAAATTTCTGGATGTTCAGATAGATAGTAAACTGGTGTGGAAAGCCTACGTTCAGGATCTTGATCAGACTTCAGGCTGACATTTTCACTTTTCGAACGGTATCTGAAGTAATCGGAAGAATCTGAGTAACTGGAATTCGAGTGTAGGAAAAGGAAGAGAAGGAAACATAGTAGGTGAATATGGATTGGGGGACAGAAATGAAAGAGGAAGCCGCCTGGTAGAATTTTGCACAGAGCACAACATAATCATAACTAACACTTGGTTTAAGAATCATGAAAGAAGGTTGTATACATGGAAGAACCCTGGAGATACTAAAAGATATCAGATAGATTATATAATGGTAAGACAGAGATTTAGGAACCACGTTTTAAATTGTAAGACATTTCCAGGGGCAGATGTGGACTCTGACCACAATCTATTGGTTATGACCTGTAGATTAAAACTGAAGAAACTGCAAAAAGGTGGGAATTTAAGGAGATGGGACCTGGATAAACTGAAAGAACCAGAGGTTGTACAGAGTTTCAGGGAGAGCATAAGGGAACAATTGACAGGAATGGGGGAAAGAAATACAGTAGAAGAAGAATGGGTAGCTTTGAGGGATGAAGTAGCGAAGGCAGCAGAGGATCAAGTAGGTAAAAAGACGAGGGCTAGTAGAAATCCTTGGGTAACAGAAGAAATATTGAATTTAATTGATGAAAGGAGAAAATATAAAAATGCAGTAAATGAAGCAGGCAAAAAGGAATACAAACGTCTCCAAAATGAGATCGACTGGAAGTGCAAAATGGCTAAGCAGGGATGGCTAGAGGACAAATGTAAGGATGTAGAGGCCTATCTCACTAGGGGTAAGATAGATACTGCCTACAGGAAAATTAAAGAGACCTTTGGAGATAAGAGAACGACTTGTATGAAAATCAAGAGCTCAGATGGAAACCCAGTTCTAAGCAAAGAAGGGAAAGCAGAAAGGTGGAAGGAGTATATAGAGGGTCTATACAAGGGCGATGTACTTGAGGACAATATTATGGAAATGGAAGAGGATGTAGATGAAGATGAAATGGGAGATATGATACTGCGTGAAGAGTTTGACAGAACACTGAAAGACCTGAGCCGAAACAAGGCCTCCGGAGTAGACAACATTCCATTGGAACTACTGACGGCCTTGGGAGAGCCAGTCCTGACAAAACTCTACCATCTGGTGAGCAAGATGTATGAAACAGGCGAAATACCCTCAGACTTCAAGAAGAATATAATAATTCCAATCCCAAAGAAAGCAGGTGTTGACAGATGTGAAAATTACCGAACTATCAGTTTAATAAGTCACAGCTGCGAAATACTAACACGAATTCTTTACAGACGACTGGAAAAACTAGTAGAAGCCAACCTCGGGGAAGATCAGTTTGGATTCCGTAGAAACACTGGAACACGTGAGGCAATACTGACCTTACGACTTATCTTAGAAGAAAGATTAAGGAAAGGCAAACCTACGTTTCTAGCATTGGTAGATTTAGAGAAAGCTTTTGACAATGTTGACTGTATTACTCTCTTTCAAATTCTAAAGGTGGCAGGGGTAAAATACAGGGAGCGAAAGGCTATTTACAATTTCTACAGAAACCAGATGGCAGTTATAAGAGTCGAGGGACATGAAAGGGAAGCAGTGGTTGGGATGGGAGTAAGACAGGGTTGTAGCCTATCCCCGATGTTGTTCAATCTGTATATTGAGTAAGCAGTAAAGGAAACAAAAGAAAAATTTGGAGTAGGTATTAAAATTCATGGAGAAGAAATAACAACTTTGAGGTTCGCCGATGACATTGTAATTCTGTCAGAGACAGCAAAGGACTTGGAAGAGCAGTTGAATGGAATGGACAGTGTCTTGAAAGGAGGATATAAGATGACCATCAACAAAAGCAAAACAAGGATAATGGAATGTAGTCGAATTAAGTCGGGTGATGCTGAGGGAATTAGATTAGGAAATGAGGCACTTAAAGTAGTAAAGGAGTTTTGCTATTTAGGGAGCAAAATAACTGATGATGGTCGAAGTAGAGAGGATATAAAATGTAGGCTGGCAATCGCAAGGAAAGCGTTTCTGAAGAAGAGAAATTTGTTAACATCCAGTATTGATTTAAGTGTCAGGAAGTCATTTCTGAAAGTATTCGTATGGAGTGTAGCCATGTATGGAAGTGAAACATGGACGATAACTAGTTTGGACAAGAAGAGAATAGAAGCTTTCGAAATGTGGTGCTACAGAAGAATGCTGAAGATTAGATGGGTAGATCACATAACTAATGAGCAAGTATTGAATAGGATTGGGGAGAAGAGAAGTTTGTGGCACAACTTGACTAGAAGAAGGGATCGGTTGGTAGGACATGTTCTGAGGCATCAAGGGATCACCAATTTAGTATTGGAGGGCAGCGTGGAGGGTAAAAATCGTAGAGGGAGACCAAGAGATGAATACACTAAGCAGATTCAGAAGGATGTAGGTTGCAGTAGGTACTGGGAGATGAAAAAGCTTGCACAGGATAGAGTAGCATGGAGAGCTGCATCAAACCAGTCTCAGGACTGAAGACCACAACAACAACAACAACATCTGAAGTAAGTGATAGATCGACACGAAAATTAGTCTACTTTGCTTATTTTCATTCTCTTATGACGTATGGTATTATATCTTGGGGTAACTCTTTCTATTCTCAAAGGATATTTTTGGCCCAGAAACGGGCGGTGCTGGGAATAAGTAGTGTAAGTTCGCGTAAAATCCGATCTGCATCTGGATAGCACTTCCTTGCCTCTTGTGCAGAGCGGTGTGCAGTATACTGCCGCATCCATTGTCGATAAGCTACTATAATAATTCAAAGATCTTAGCAGTAATTCACGCGCTTTCAAATCGTAACTGAAATGTTTCGGGTCACTCCTTCTATTCTGTCGAGGAGTTCCTTGAAAAGTCAAACTGAATCTTGTGTTATATTGTTGATTATATTTACATAATCTTATGGCTTGTCTTTTTTTGGGTTCATAAACATTTTATCTGTTATTACTTTTGTTGTAATTTCATTTACTGACACATTCCATACCCGTGGGGATTTGCTCCTCAATTTCGTCCTACGAAGCTAGACTGGTAAAATGAAACTGAAAAAAATGTAAAAATTGAAAAGCGATTGAATAATTTTGATTCACTCATTTTCAAGATATATAGAGTAAAAATATTAAATTAAATAGGGAAATAGAAGATTATTTAGTCCGTCCACCGTTCTCTGCTTATCTCGAAAAGTAATAAGTGATTGGATACTACAAAAAATCCCCAGTATTTTTCTATTGATGGCAGTTTTTTGAAACTCTGCACCAAAATCATGTTTTAATCGGCTATTATACACTCCTGGAAATTGAAATAAGAACACCGTGAATTCATTGTCCCAGGAAGGGGAAACTTTATTGACACATTCCTGGGGTCAGATACATCACATGATCACACTGACAGAACCACAGGCACATAGACACAGGCAACAGAGCATGCACAATGTCGGCACTAGTACAGTGTATATCCACCTTTCGCAGCAATGCAGGCTGCTATTCTCCCATGGAGACGATCGTAGAGATGCTGGATGTAGTCCTGTGGAACGGCTTGCCATGCCATTTCCACCTGGCGCCTCAGTTGGACCAGCGTTCGTGCTGGACGTGCAGACCGCGTGAGACGACGCTTCATCCAGTCCCAAACATGCTCAATGGGGGACAGAGCCGGAGATCTTGCTGGCCAGGGTAGTTGACTTACACCTTCTAGAGCACGTTGGGTGGCACGGGATACATGCGGACGTGCATTGTCCTGTTGGAACAGCAAGTTCCCTTGCCGGTCTAGGAATGGTAGAACGATGGGTTCGATGACGGTTTGGATGTACCGTGCACTATTCAGTGTCCCCTCGACGATCACCAGTGGTGTACGGCCAGTGTAGGAGATCGCTCCCCACACCATGATGCCGGGTGTTGACCCTGTGTGCCTCGGTCGTATGCAGTCCTGATTGTGGCGCTCACCTGCACGGCGCCAAACACGCATACGACCATCATTGGCACCAAGGCAGAAGCGACTCTCATCGCTGAAGACGACACGTCTCCATTCGTCCCTCCATTCACGCCTGTCGCGACATCACTGGAGGCGGGCTGCACGATGTTGGGGCGTGAGCGGAAGACGGCCTAACGGTGTGCGGGACCGTAGCCCAGCTTCATGGAGACGGTGGCGAATGGTCCTCGCCGATACCCCAGGAGCAACAGTGTCCCTAATTTGCTGGGAAGTGGCGGTGCGGTCCCCTACGGCACTGCGTAGGATCCTACGGTCTTGGCGTGCATCCGTGCGTCGCTGCGGTCCGGTCCCAGGTCGACGGGCACGTGCACCTTCCGCCGACCACTGGCGACAACATCGATGTACTGTGGAGACCTCACGCCCCACGTGTTGAGCAATTCGGCGGTACGTCCACCCGGCCTCCCGCATGCCCACTATACGCCCTCGCTCAAAGTCCGTCAACTTCACATACGGTTCACGTCCACGCTGTCGCGGCATGCTACCAGTGTTAAAGACTGCGATGGAGCTCCGTATGCCACGGCAAACTGGCTGACACTGACGGCGGCGGTGCACAAATGCTGCACAGCTAGCGCCATTCGACGGCCAACACCGCGGTTCCTGGTGTGTCCGCTGTGCCGTGCGTGTGATCATTGCTTGTACAGCCCTCTCGCAGTGTCCGGAGCAAGTATGGTGGGTCTGACACACCGGTGTCAATGTGTTCTTTTTTCCATTTCCAGGAGTGTACCACTATGTGGGCATTAAGAGCAGTCAGTGCCTAAGGGTGAAAGCTGAGACTGAAGAACTCTAATTCTCGTGTTACTTAGTACGTTTTCAGGCGTTAAAAGTAGATAAGGGCATATTATGTCGACAAAGGCAGTAGATCGGGTACTGCCGTATGGACCAGGAGGGAGCGAGTCTCGCACGCGGCACGTACCCGCCCGTCTTAAGGCACGACATCCGGCACCAGGGACATTACTGTCTCAGCGCCGGCCGAGGTGGCCGACTGATTCTAGGCGCTACAGTCTAGAACCGCGCGACCGCTACGGTCGCAGGTTCGAATCCTGCCTCGGGCATGGATGTGTGTGATGTCCTTAGGTTAGTTAGGTTTAAGTAGTTCCAAGTTCTAGGGGACTGATGACCTCAGATATTAAGTCCCATGGTGCTCAGAGCCATTTTTTGAACTGTCTCAGCAGTGCTGTAAGAGTTCCTGTGGCATGTGTTTGTTGCTGGCTTCTGTCTGCGTTATTGTTAAAACGGCACTGATTGCTATTCCCACTTTCTAAAACAGCGCAATATTTCAAACAAATATATATTTTATGACTAAAAATTACTTCTTTTTTAAAAGAGGTTTATTTACAAAAGAAAAATTTTAGCACTGTTGCTATGGCTAATTGATATTTCGGTTATAAGAAAATAAATAAAAAATATCTGTTATAACAGAGTCCAAAAAAGTAACAAAAAACATCTATTATTCATAACTATAATACCACTGCCGGTCTTAACCGGTCGGCTTTTGCGATCCGTGCTACACACGCCCCAACCAATTGCACTCGATCATTACAGCGTCGGTCTGTTGTTGTGATTTGTTTATCTTAAGTTCACTGAGTTTATATTCTGCGAATTCCCACTTGGTTTAACACACACACACACACACACACACACAAAGAGCGTTTGTCTTACAAGGGGACCCTCCATACTGTAAATCACGGATTTTAATGCGCTTCAAATATGTTGTAGAGGCACTTACCCTGCCTACCTGCCTATCCGGTTTTTTAGCGTTGGGCCTTGGGCTTTGAGAAAATCGATTTTGAAGTTCATTGCGGGCTTTGTATACCCTAATATACATATATTACGAACAAGTCAGCGTAGCGATAAAGGTTCACGGCTACCGTGCTGGAGGTACAGTGTTCGAATCCAGCTTTTTTTTTTTTAATCGACCAAATTTTTCAATTTTATTTCAAAGAATATCAACAAACAGTGTAAGGTGTGCGAAATTATAAAGATATACTCAATAATTAATTTTTCCTGTCATACAGTATTACAAAACCTTACTTTTCATCGTCCACATTGCTTGATGTGCCAGAACAATATTGTGGGTGATACTTATCACAGAAACAACCGAAGCACAAATTTCCGCACCACCACGCGCATTTTATGAAAGCAACCATCTTGCAGGCGCACGGTTTCTTCATGAGCGACACCGGGAAACACAATTCTTTTGCATTCAAAAAGATTTCTCTTTCATCCGTTAATTTCGATGCGAACCGTTCGTATCTAATCGTGATTTCAAAATTAGGTGCCCTGAATTAATGTACGATTAGCGAAAGTAATTTTATCGAATCTTCCTTAGAAGCAATATTTGTTGTGGTTGACAGGTGAGCCAACACCGTTTTACTAAAGGAGGCGTGAGGTCTGGAACAGGACAACGAAATTAGAATTTAGAAAAACGGGCGTAGCTGGTGGAATAACTTTAATCCATTAATGATGAACGTCGCTCTTGACGGTACATGATTGACAATATCAATAGTAACTGAACATGGGGCCTTGCTAGGTCGTAGCAAATGACGTAACTGAAGGTTATGCTAAACTATCGTCTCGGCAAATGAGAACGTAAGTAGGCAGTGAACCATCGCTAGCTAAGTCGGCTGTACAATTGGGGCGAGTGCTAGGACGTCTCTCTAGACCTGCCGTGTGGCGGCGCTCGGTCTGCAATCACTGATAGTGACGAGACGCGGGTCCGACGTATACTAACGGACCGCGACTGATTGAAAGGCTACCACCTAGCAAGTGTGGTGTCTGGCGGTGACACCACAACATCTATATTGTCTTTCATCAAGCCGGAAGTATTCTGAATAATTTTCCTGAAGATTTTCACATGTCGCTAAAAATAAACATCGCAGGGCAGGCAATAACGAGTGGTGGATGGCGATAATAGAGAGTGTCAGTCACGTGTGGAAAAGACTCGTGTGGAACCAAATTAAGTTGTGTGCAGCTAGAAACGAAAGTGTTGCGTGGAACCGAAGGCATTCTTGCGCAAGCCGACCAATTAGAAACGAGAGTATCGTGTGGAACCATAGGCATTCTTGTGTAATCCGATCACTCAGAAATGAAAGGGCCTTGTGAAACAAATTAACTCGTGTGCACCCAAGTACATGAGAAACGAAACAAAAGGCCAGGCAGCGGAATAGCTGGAAGCAGAGATTCAGGTGCAGATTCAGAGCCAGTGCCGGCAGTTTGGAGATTCCGCAGCGAGACGCCGGCGGGGCCGAGTAGCCCCATAGCAGCCGATACAGCTGATAAAGACTTCAACTATGAGAAGACGGTGATAGACTCTGGTGAACACTCAGGAACTGCAGCTCAAGTAGGACTTTTAGAGTTTCATTGGAATAGTGTTGAACAGAGGCCGTCAGTCTTTGTCTCAGTTACTTTGAGAGACTTCAGTGCTAACCAAGAACAAGTGATTGCTTGGTACTTGTTTCATATATGTACCGGCAGTTAGCTTTGAAGTAGCAAGTCCGAATAAATAGACTGAATCTTACTAAGGGTTTTATGGTCCAACACCTCACATAAGTATATGTGAGAACAAACTTGATAGAAACTAACCAGTGTTTCCTGCCTATTGCAATTCTGTAACCTATTTTCTAGAAACTTATTTGCTTCAAACCAAGGAGATTCTCTCCCTCTCATCTCCGATATAAAGGTTGACAGCAATTTATAACTAACCCATTGTCGTTAACGTCCTGATTGCGCTACGCAGTTCGGACTTACTTCATTCTGGTATCGTGAGGCTGTGCCGGGACACGACACCTTTCATCAGTGAATAGATGATCGTATAAACTTGAATCGGTATGCCCTCCCCAGGAATAGATAATGTACAAAAAAAAATTCTGTCCCACGTACGGAAGAATTACAGAACGCAAAAATTCTTCGTACAGCAGCTTCGTGAACTTCCCGGATTTCGTGCAGGACACAACTACATTTCTGTATTTCCCAGTTAATTCGTCTACACGTTTTTGAACGTTAGGACCAAATTTTCCGTACGGTTCTTGCATACATAAAAAAAGACATAAGGGAGCAAGATTCGAACATGGTACCTCTAACGCAGTAGCCGGGAACTTTTACCGCTGCGCTATGCTGACTTGCTTGGAATATATGTAATGTTACAGTTATACAAAGTCCGCAATGAACTTCAAATCGGTTTTCTCAAAAACCAATGTCCGTCACTAAAAAAACCGGATAGCCAGGTACCCAGGTAAGTGCCTCAACAACATATTTGAAGCGCATCAAAATCCGTGATTTACAGTATGGAGGGTCCCCTTGTTAGCTGTTTTAGAGGCAACGAAGTCGAACAAAGCCGAAAGAAATCTGTGGGCAAAGAAGTGGATAATGCAAGGAGCGAAATTCACCCACGTTCTATTATTTAAGCAACTGGTAGCTGATGATGACCGTAATTATGTAAGAATGGACGAATCATTTATTTCCGAGCTGCCGAGCTTCATCAAATTTTTCTTAACAAAAAGATTCAGTCATGAGAGAGGCCGTAAGCTGTTAGGAGAGGCTGTTACCTACATTGCAGATTCTAAGCAGTGCAAAGGTTACGAGTATCTCAAATTCAGTGCTGTTGCATTCCCACAATTATTAAGTAAAATAGTTCCTGAACCCTGCAACGTGATTTGTAGTTGACTGAGGAAGTGTGTCATCATAAAGCAAAATAAATAAAACAAAAGTTGCTCATGTAAACGTAGTTAATTTATTTACATATGTAGCATGAGAGATGACCTGTAGGTTTAAGGAATTCATTTCAATTTCGCAGAAGGAAAACTACACTTGATATTAAATACAACAGATACATAAGAAATGAAACACTAAGCAATTGTTTGAACTGTAAAAAATCCCACAATTTTCATAGCACAGGGATTGCATGTACGCTGGACTTAAATACTCGTAACAATGAAGCAAGTATGTTTTACGAATTAATGTCCATTGACCGTCGATATTTCGGTTTTTACGAGGGCAGTTCAATAAGTAATACAACACATTTTTTTCTGAAACAGGGGTCGTTTTATTCAGCATTGAAATACACCAGGTTATTCCCCAATCTTTTAGCTACACAACACTATTTTTCAACGTAATCTCCATTCAATGCTACAGCCTTACGCCACCTTGAAATGAGGGCCTGTATGCCTGCACGGTACCATTCCACTGGTCGATGTCGGAGCCAACGTCGTACTGCATCAATAACTTCTTCATCATCCGCGTAGTGCCTCCCACGGATTGCGTCCTTCATTGGGCCAAACATATGGAAATCCGACGGTGCGAGATCGGGGCTGCAGGATGCATGAGGAAGAACAGTCCACTGAAGTTTTGTGAGGTCTTGCGTTGTCATGAAGAAGGAGAAGTTCGTTCAGATTTTTGTGCCTACGAACACGTTGAAGTCGTTTCTTCAATTTCTGAAGAGTAGCACAATACACTTCAGAGTTGATCGTTTGACCATGGGGAAGGACATCGAACAGAATAACCCCTTCAGCGTCCCAGAAGACTGTAACCATGACTTTACCGGCTGAGGGTATGGCTTTAAACTTTTTCTTGGTAGGGGAGTGGGTGTGGCTCCACTCCATTGATTGCCGTTTTGTTTCAGGTTCGAAGTGATGAACTCATGTTTCATCGCCTGTAACAATCTTTGACAAGAAATTGTCAGCCTCAGCCACATGACGAGCAAGCAATTCCGCACAGATGGTTCTCCTTTGCTCATTATGGTGTTCAGTTAGACAACGAGGGACCCAGCGGGAACAAACCTTTGAATATCCCAACTGGTGAACAATTGTGACAGCACTACCAACAGAGATGTCAAGTTGAGCACTGAGTTGTTTGATGGTGATCCGTCGATCATCTCGAACGAGTGTGTTCGCACGCTCCGCCATTGCAGGAGTCACAGCTGTGCACGGCCGGCCCGCACGCGGGAGATCAGACAGTCTTGCTTGACCTTGCGGCGATGATGACACACGCTTTGCCCAACGACTCACCGTGCTTTTGTCCACTGCCAGATCACCGTAGACATTCTGCAAGCGCCTATGAATATCTGAGATGCCCTGGTTTTCCGCCAAAAGAAACTCGATCATTGCCCGTTGTTTGCAACGCACATCCGTTACAGACGCCATTTTAACAGCTCCGTACAGCGCTGCCACTTGTCGGAAGTCAATGAAACTATACGAGACGAAGCGGGAACGTTTGAAAATATTCCACAAGAAATTTCCGGTTTTTTCAACCAAAATTGGCCGAGAAAAAAAATGTGTTGCATTACTTATTGAACTGCCCTCGTAGATTTCATTTCCGATAAGTATCAGAAATAAAACATAAAAAACATAAATACAGAAGGTCGATGGACTTCCGTTCTTTCTATGTGCTACACGATACCATTTTTGTTTCGTTGAAGAAATGAAGAAAATGTTTCATTCCTGACGTGTGTATTCCTATACCCCCAGCAAGACGTGTCCGACGGAAGCACGTAGAATTTCTTCAGAAACTTTGTCCTTGAAGTTTCCTCCGCCTCGATTTTGCATTGTGTATTACAACCGCATTTAATCCTGCGCGCAGCGACAAAAGACAAAGTTTTGTCGGGCGGTTGGTACGACAGCGTTACACACGTCACAATTTGTTGGGTGGAGTTGAGTGGTTGATTGGGGGGGGGGGGGGGGGGTTAGCGGAGGGGAGGGGGATCGGCAGTCGGCTGGTCTTACCCGCCCGACATTCCTGACAAGGAAAGTTTGTCGGTCGGTAGATCGCAACGCCTGAACACATCCCATTTGTCGGTCGGTCAGTCTGTTGTTACTTGCGCAGGGTCGTTTGCAGACAATGGTACTCTTGTAGATTTTTGTCGCAATGGAGGCACCCGCTGTGATCACTCTCGAAAACAGCATAATGCCTACGTAAAATGCGAGCCGTCTTGCCACTTTTGTCAGTAATCTACCAAACATGTCAGGCATTATGCTGCTTACTACATTTATCACAGCTGTTGCTTTCACTGTTACAAAGTGCGACACAACCCTACAGGGCTACCGTTACCTGTAACTTATTTCTGTGTGCCATGACGTGAATGGAATACTTATGCTTGACAATTGCGGTAAAGTAAACCGAACAACACCGGATGTCGACTTAGTCTCGTGACATAGTGATGTGACGTGAACTCGTACGTGCGCAGACAGGAAGGACTGGCTCTGAGCACTATGGGACTTAACTGCTGCGGTCATCAGTCCCCTAGAACTTAGAACTACTTAAACCTAACTGACCTAAGGACATCACACACATCCATGCCCGAGGCAGGATTCGAACCTGCGACCGTAGCGGCTGCGCGGTTCCATACTGTAGCGCCTAGAACCGCTCGGCCACTCCGGCCGGCCCAGGAAGGACTCCTCTGTAACATGGCCCGAGGTATAAAATGAGTTAAAAGGTGAGTTGTGAGTTGCCGAATGTGCGCACAAAATCTTGATTGTAGTGAGGCATCGTTGTGAGAGGTCTTAGTTACTGTCAAAGGTGACCGTTGGGATGTGAAGTGGTGAAACAAACGAATGTGAATATGAAATCTCCTGCTGACACACTGATGTGGAGCGTAGCTCGATTTCTAAGTTAGGCTGAAATGTGGGAGATGGTGAAGCAAACGAATGTGATTATGAAATCAGTTGTTGACATATTAATCTGTAGCATACTTAAAGACTTAGATTTGGCTGAGAGATGACCGTCTGGTTGAAGATGAAGCAAATAAACGAATGTGAACGGCAGATCTTAGTTCTGATGACATACTGACCGGTAGCATAGCCCAAGGCCTAGGTTAGATTGAAGAGTGACAAGCTGGTTGTGTGTTGACGAAGCAGTATCGAAGGCTTCAGTTCATCCGAAAATTAACACAGAAATTACAACAGCAGATTAAAATCGTCTACAGCCATAATCAGAAAACATCAGATAATGAGCAGGGATATTCACGTAAGTAATAGAACTCTTATTGTCTCAAGCGGGAAAAAGTGCCGTCAGTACATTCGATGTAATTTATAGGGACTACGCAGTAAACATATGTAAGGAACGGGCGATGTATGAAAATAATAGTGTCCATACATTCTTTGGTTTCGGCAATTTGTACCAAACGATGGCCTTCCAAACGAACCTAAACTTCGGAAGTGACAGATCAACCGGGTTACACAAACGTCGTTAAAAGCATCGCCGGAGCAATATTAGTGTTAGAAGCAGAACAGTAGTACCGCGGAATTCAGTACACCTGCCTTCTACGTTATAGAGGTCTAATTTACATTAAGGCCCAAGCCATTGTCACCTTATCGTCAACTACACTGAAGCACCAAAGAAACTGGTGTAAGTATGCGTATTCAAATACAGAGATATGTAAACAGCCAGAATATGGCGCTGCGGTCGCAACGTATTTACAAGACAAGTGACTGGCGTAGTTGTTAGACCGGTTACTGCTGCTACAATAGCAATTTATCAAGATTTAAGTGAGTTTGAACGTGGTGTTATAGTCGGCACACGAGCGATGGGACACAGCATCTCCGAGCAGGCGATGAAGTGGGGATTTTCCCGTACGACCATTTCACAAGTGTACCGTGAATATCAGGAATCCGGTAAAACATCGAATCTCCGACATCGCTGCTGCCGGGAAAAGATCCCGCAAGAACGAGACCAACAACGACTGAAGAGAATTGCTGCAGATTTCAGTGCTGGGCCGTCAGCAAGTGTCATCGTGGGAATCATTCAACGAAACATCATTGATATGGGCTTTCGGAACGGGTATGGAGACAATCTCATGAATCCATGGACCCAGAATGTCAGCAAGGGACTGCTCAAGCTGGTGGAAACTCAGTAACGGTGTGGGGCGTGTGCCCTTGGAGTGATATAGGACCCCTGATACGTCTAGATACGACTCTGACGGGTGACACGTACGTAAACATCCTGCCTGATCGCCTGCATCCATTCATGTCCATTGTGCATTCCAACGGACTCTGGGCAATTCCAGCAGGACAATGCGACGCCTCACACGTCCAGAATTGCTACAGAGTGGCTCAAGGAACACTTTGCTGAGTTTACACACTTCTGCTGTCGACCGGACTCCCTAGACATGAACATTATTGAGCGTATTTGTGATGCCTTGCAACATGCTGTTCAGAAGAGATCTCCACCCCGTCGTGTTCTTACGGATCTCTGGACAGCTCTGGTGTCAGTTCCATCCAGCACTACTTCAGCCATTAGTCGAGTCCATGCCGCGTCGTGTTGCGGCGCTTCTGTGTACTCGCGGAGGCGCTCCACGATATTAGGCAGGTGTACCAGTGTGATCGGTTCGAGGAATGTTTGCCTGATCTAGGTAGAAGCTGGAACGTTGTACTGGACGCTGAATGTTCCACAGAAACGGAACATACTAAGATGTGCCCCAAGAAGGTGAAATAGGACCTCTAATGCTTTCAGTAGGCATGCGTGGCTGCAGTTCGGATCAGCAGCGCTGAACGTTCCCTGATAATGAAGCTGTGTAATCAAGAAATAATCGTCTTTGCTTGATCATAGAGAATTGCAGAGAGACGTGGACAAAATTATCGTGTGGCGTAACGAATAGTGGCGGTCTTTCAATATAGCTAAGTGTAAGACAAAGCTTACAATCAAGAGAAATAAACTGGTAGCTTCATACAAACAAACATCACATATTTAAAAAAAATTAAACCCCGTTTATAAAACATTTTCAAACTAGTGATTAACTGAATTTTAAAGTAATGTGTTAAATATTTGATGTTAGGCATGTAAAAACCTTTGTGACTGAAGACGTAAAATCGCAGTTAAGATGGTGTTATTACTTTTGATTTATTCACCCACAGACTAATGAAACGGATTTAAAACTACATTACTGGCCATTAAAATTGCTATACCAAGAAGAAATGCAGATGACAAACGGGTATTCATTGGACAAATATATGATAATAGAACTGACATTTCATTACAATTTCACGCAATTTGGGTGCATAGATCCTGAGAAATCAATACCCAGAACAACCACCTCTGGCCGTAATAACGGCCTTGATACGCTTGGGCATTGAGTCAAACAGAGCTTGGATGCCGTGTACAGGTACAGCTGCCCAAGCAGCTTCAACACGATACCACAGTTCATCAGGAGTAGTGACTGCCGTATTGTGAAGAGCCAGTTGCTCGGCCACCATTGACCAGACGTTTTCAGTTGGTGAGAGATCTGGCGAATGTGCTGGCCAGGGCAGCAGTCGAACATTTTCTGTATCCAGAAAGGCCCGTATAGGACCTGCAACATGCGGTCGGTATTATCCTGCTGAAATGTAGGGTTTCGTAGGGATCGATTGAAGGGTAGAGCCACGGGTCGTAACACATCTGAAATGCAACGTCCACTGTTCAAAGTGCCGTCATGTCGCCAAACACGGATGCTACCATCATGGTGCTGTAAACAGAACCTGCATTCATCCGAAAAAATGACGTTTTGCCATTCGTGCACGCTGGTTCGTCGTTGAGGACACCATCGCAGGCGCTCCTGTCTGTGATGCAGCGTCAAGGGTAACCGCAGCCATGATCTCCGAGCTGATGGTCCATGTTGCTGCAAACGTCGTCGAGCTGCTCCTGCAGATGGTTGTTGGGATCCAGCACGGCGTTCCGTATTGCGCTCCTGAACCCACCGATTCAATATTCTGCTAACAGTCATTGGATCTCGACCAACGCGAGCAGCAATGTCGCGATAAGATAAATCGCAATCGCGATAGGCTACAATCCGACCTTTATCAAAGTCGGAAACGTGATGGTATGCATTTCTCCTCCTCACACGAGGCATCACAACAACGTTTCACTAGGCAACGCCGGTCAATTTTAATGGCCAGCAGTGTATGTTTAAAGTGCTCTCATTGTCAAACACTAAATTATAGTCTGGATAAATGGTTCAGATGGCTCTGAGCACTATGGGACTTAACAGATGTGGTCATCAGTCCCCTAGAACTTAGAACTACTTAAACCTAACTAACCTAAGGACATCACACACATCCATGCCCGAGGCAGGATTCGAACCTGCGACCGTAGCAGTCGCACGGTTCCGGACTGCGCGCCTAGAACCGCGAGACCACCGCGGCCGGCATAGTCTCGATAGTTTGCTTTCCGTTTTACAGAAAGTCAGTTTTTCATGCATCTCAACATTTATCACGCCACGTCTGCAGATCTACGTTTTGTACAGTGATACGATTTTGCAGGTACTTTCAGTGTTATACGTGGATAATGTCTGCAAAAAGATATTGTGTAAACAGTTAGTGGTAAAGCTGGTTTGTAAGGATTGAAGGGGAGGGACTAGTTAGTGGTAAAGAAGTGACAATTTAGAAGGTGACGCATGATGTTGCAGTTTTACAGCGTGAACAGTGAAAATTTAGTAAGCAATAAACTTCTTTCCTTTCATTGTCTTATGGAAGGAGTGAGCGAGAAAGAGTATTGAAAAGGTTTAAAAATATGGGTAAATTTTTATCGGAAATTGCTGTGCCCTCATTTCCAAATAATGGATGAATATAGTCTTAGCCATTTTAGCCTAGTAGTAACATAAACTCTCAGAGGCAAACTATGCGGAGTAATAAACAACACGATTCAAGCCAGCAGCCACAAGAGGAGAGACACACATCGTAATCAAAACCTACAAACGCCATCTACGACTGAAATAAAAACATCACAGAGGTTTTTTCACGGTGTGGGCACCTGTCTAAACGACTGCATTTCAGTTTCGTAGTCATTATTCGCGGCTTGTGGACGGGAACCTCAAATTGCAGGCTTCCATCTTCTACATCTACATCTACATCCATTCTCCGCGAGCCACCTTACGGTGTGTGGCGGAGGGTACTTATTGTACCACTATCTGATCCCCCCTTCCCTGTTCCATTCACGAATTGTGCGTGGGAAGAACGACTGTTTGTAAGTCTCCGTATTTGCTCTAATTTCTCGGATCTTTTCGTTGTGATCATTACGCGAGATATATGTGGGCGGTAGTAATATGTTGCCCATCTCTTCCCGGAATGTGCTCTCTCGTAATTTCGATAATAAACCTCTCCGTATTGCGTAACGCCTTTCTTGAAGTGTCCGCCACTGGAGCTTGTTCAGCATCTCCGTAACGCTCTCGCGCTGACTAAATGTCCCCATGACGAATCGCGCTGCTTTTCGCTGGATCATGTCTATCTCTTCTATTAATCCAACCTGGTAAGGGTCCCATACTGATGAGCAATACTCAAGAATCGGACGAACAAGCGTTTTGTAAGCTACTTCTTTCGTCGATGAGTCACATTTTCTTAGAATTCTTCCTATGAATCTCAACCTGGCGCCTGCTTTTCCCACTATTTGTTTTATGTGATCATTCCACTTCAGATCGCTCCGGATAGTAACTCCTAAGTATTTTACGGTCGTTACCGCTTCCAATGATTTACCACCTATGGCATAATCGTACTGGAATGGATTTCTGCCCCTATGTATGCGCATTATATTACATTTATCTACGTTTAGGGAAAGCTGCCAGCTGTCGCACCATGCATTAATCCTCTGCAGGTCCTCCTGGAGTACGTACGAGTCTTCTGATGTTGCTACTTTCTTGTAGACAACCGTGTCATCTGCAAATAGCCTCACGGAGCTACCGATGTTGTCAATTAAGTCATTTATGTATATTGTAAACAATAAAGGTCCTATCACGCTTCCCTGCGGTACTCCCGAAATTACCTCTACATCTGCAGATCTTGAACCGTTAAGAATGACATGTTGTGTTCTTTCTTCTAGGAAATCCTGAATCCAATCACAAACCTGGTCCAATATTCCGTAAGCTCGTATTTTTTTCACTAAACGTAAGTGCGGAACCGTATCAAATGCCTTCCTGAAGTCCAGGAATACGGCATCAATCTGCTCGCCAGTGTCTACGGCACTGTGAATTTCTTGGGCAAATAGGGCGAGCTGAGTTTCACATGATCTCTGTTTGCGGAATCCATGTTGGTTATGATGAAGGAGATTTGTATTATCTAAGAACGTCATAATACGAGAACACAAAACATGTTCCATTATTCTACAACAGATTGACGTAACCGAAATAGGCCTATAATTATTCGCATCTGATTTATGACCCATCTTGAAAATGGGAACGACCTGCGCTTTCTTCCAGTCGCTAGGTACTTTACGTTCTTCCAGCGATCTACGATAAATTGCTGATAGAAAGGGGGCAAGTTCTTTAGCATAATCACTGTAGAATCTTAAGGGTATCTCGTCTGGTCCGGATGCTTTTCCGCTACTAAGTGATAGCAGTTGTTTTTCAATTCCGATATCGTTTATTTCAATATTTTCCATTTTGGCGTCCGTGCGACGGCTGAAGTCAGGGACCGTGTTACGATTTTCCGCAGTGAAACAGTTTCGGAACACTGAATTCAGTATTTCTGCCTTTCTTCGGTCGTCCTCTGTTTCGGTGCCATCGTGGTCAACGAGTGACTGAATAGGGGATTTAGATCCGCTTACCGATTTTATATATGACCAAAACTTTTTAGGGTTCTTGTTTAGATTGTTTGCCAATGTTTTATGTTCGAATTCGTTGAATGCTTCTCTCATTGCTCTCTTTACGCTCTTTTTCGCTTCGTTCAGCTTTTCCTTATCAGCTATGATTCGACTACTCTTAAACCTATGATGAAGCTTTCTTTGTTTCCGTAGTACCTTTCGTACATGATTGTTATACCACGGTGGATCTTTCCCCTCGCTTTGGACCTTAGTCGGTACGAACTTATCTAAGGCGTACTGGACGATGTTTCTGAATTTTTTCCATTTTTGTTCCACATCCTCTTCCTCAGAAATGAACGTTTGATGGTGGTCACTCAGATATTCTGCGATTTGTGCCCTATCACTCTTGTTAAGCAAATATATTTTCCTTCCTTTCTTGGCATTTCTTATTACACTTGTAGTCATTGATGCAACCACTGACTTATGATCACTGATATCCTCTTCTACATTCACGGAGTCGAAAAGTTCCGGTCTATTTGTTGCTATGAGGTCTAAAACGTTAGCTTCACGAGTTGGTTCTCTAACTATCTGCTCGAAGTAATTCTCGGACAAGGCAGTCAGGATAATGTCACAAGAGTCTCTGTCCCTGGCTCCAGTTCTGATTGTGTGACTATCCCATTCTATACCTGGTAGATTGAAGTCTCCCCCTATTACAATAGCATGATCACGAAACTTCTTCACGATGTTCTGCAGGTTCTCTCTGAGGCGCTCAACTACTACGTTTGCTGATGCAGGTGGTCTATAGAAGCATCCGACTATCATATCTGACCCACCTTTGATACTTAACTTAACCCAGATTATTTCACATTCGCATTCGCTAATAACTTCACTGGATATTATTGAATTCTTTACTGCTATAAATACTCCTCCACCATTGGCGTTTATCCTATCCTTGCGGTATATATTCCATTCTGTGTCTAGGATTTCGTTACTGTTCACTTCCGGTTTTAACCAACTTTCCGTTCCTAATACTATATGCGCACTATTTCCTTCAATAAGAGATACTAATTCAGGAACCTTGCCCTGGATACTCCTGCAGTTTACCAATATTACGTTAACTTTTCCTGTTTTTGGTCTCTGAGGACGGACGTTCTTTATCAACGATGATAATGTCCTCTCTGGTAAGCCGTCAGGTATTTTATCGTTTCGCCCAAGGGGGGGTCCCTCTAACCTAAAAAAACCCCGTGTGCACGCCACACGTACTCTGCTACCCTAGTAGCTGCTTCCGGTGTGTAGTGCACGCCTGACCTGTCTAGGGGGGCCCTACAGTTCTCCACCCAATAACGGAGGTCGATGAATTTGCAACCATTATAGTCGCAGAGTCGTATGAGCCTCTGGTTTAGACCCTCCACACGGCTCCAAACCAGAGGACCGCGATCGACTCTGGGCACTATGCTGCAGATATTAAGCTCAGCTTGCACTCCGCGTGCGATGCTGGTTGTCTTCACCAAATCAGCCAGCCGCCGGAAGGAACCAAGGATGGCCTCAGAACCCAAGCGGCAGGCGTCATTCGTTCCGACATGTGCTACTATCTGCAGCCGGTCACACCCAGTGCTTTCAATAGCTGCCGGAAGGGCCTCCTCCACATTACGGACGAGACCCCCCGGCAAGCACACCGAGTGCACACTGGCATTCTTCCCCGACCTACCCGCTATTTTCCTGAGGGGCTCCATAACCCGCCTAACGTTGGAGCTCCCTATAACTAATAGGCCCGCCCTCTGTGACTGTCGGGACCTTGCCGGAGAATCGGCCACTGGCCCAACAGGCGAGGCATCCTGTGGTGGCTCGGAAACGATGTCATCACCACTAGGAAGCACCCCGTACCTGTTGGAAGGGTAAGGCAGCTGCCACGCGGCCAGATCCCACCTTCGCCTTTCGGCCAGGCACGCGCGAGCCCACCACTGTCCGCCATTCACCCTGGAGTGATGGCTGACCGGTAAGATGCTCACTGCCGGAAGACGCAGCGACATCAGGGGTTCCATGTGATTCCAAGGCCACCGAAGTAGGCATAGGTCTCACCACAGTTGCCCCAACGCCACTACGAGCCGACGCCTGTGCCTCGAGCTCGATGAGCCTAACAGACAAAGCCTCCACCTGCCCCCGAAGAGTGGCCAATTCTCCTTGCGTCCGCTCACAACAACCACAGTCCCTACACATGACTATGTTTACCCTACTCTATACGGTGACAAATTCCCAAGATAATCTTCTGATGAGCTACTCTGATAATCAAGAAACACTCACTGAAATACGAGACGCGAAAACTACGCTAGGTTTTCCCAGAAAAACTATTTAAAAGCTAAGCGCAGCAAATAAGTACAAAAACGCTTTATACAAACAGTACTCGCTGCTGCTGGTGCTCTCGCTCTGGCTGTCACAAGACAACTGCTGATTCAAGTGACTAGTGGCTAACGGCCGCGAAACAAACAAAAGACGGTTTTAGGGCGCTTTCTGTTCTAAACGATCAAGAAAACACTAAGAAATCTAACACGAAAACTACGTAAAGTTTTATCAAGAACTGTTAGTTACTATGCAGAGCAGATAAACACAAATAGAATCCCTTCCTTAGTGGAAGGTCGTAAACAAAATGCAAAATAAACGCTTTATACAAACAGTACTCGCTGCTGCTGGTGCTCTCGCTCTGGCTGTCTCTGATCAAGGCGGACTTACGACACTAACTGGCCGCATTGACTGGTGGTGTAATGGTAATGGCTGCCGTGACGTCACTTATTGGTGCTCATTGCAAATACAGTTCAGTACAGCATTTTTTAATTCTCTCTATTTATGAGAAGTACAATGCGGTTCACTTTGTCACGGAGGGAGCTGTAATATTTAGTCGATTTATCAAGCTCTTATTCTTTGTGATACGCCTTTATTCTTTGAAATTAGTACTGCTTATCGTGGTCTCCATTAAAGCCGTAGGGTTTTGTTTATACTATTGAGCCTTTATCCTTTTTGATAAATTTATTCTTCTCATAACGATTTCAGTCGTTACTGATACATATACTAAATGAAGGTCGTAATCTTCCCCTCCCTTTCTTGTCGTTGCTGCTGTCCACGATGATGCAGTCTTTTTATAAGTTTCGAGAGCAGTAAGATTTGCAATAAACTTTTTACTTACCTTTTCTCGCACAATTGGCTCCAGTTCTTCATGTCTAGGGGTCTGATTCTTGAAGCTGAAATTCTCACATTTTAGGTATTCGTGGTTCAATCGATCTAAATAATTTTGAAGAATGTCTTTGCGGAATATTTGTGTTCACGATGATTTATTGTCTGTCATTTTACTATATGACACTATCTTTTGAATTTTCACATTAACAAAGCCGAAATTACATTAATGGTCTAAAATACAAAAATAAGTTCGATCAGATCACAAGCATGCTTACTACTACTTTACTCTGCGGTAATAACAATACAGTATTTCAAAGGGTTACAATTTTTGTTGACAAATAAATTTCTATTAATTTAGATTATTATTTTATAAATAATAAACACTACTAGATTGCGTAATTAAAAATACAAGTTTTAGATGTACCAAATATTTCGTAATTTTGAATGTTTCTAAACAAAAATTAACTGTACATTCAGAGGTTGTACATATCGATTGTAATAACGAAAATAAAGTAATTCCTTTTCATAAATTTTAGCTTGAAATATAACATATTGTGCATACAATTATATGAAACTTTTGAGAGAAGCAGCTGAGATAACACTGACCTGTCTAAAATTCGAAAAATATTTCTGGTATCGACTACCGCTGTTGAGGAAAATTAATGCCAGAGGAGGATGTCCCTTTACGAGGTGTATTTTCCACTACTAGCTAAAATTCATTAACGATAAATAATCTTTTATTTCGTGCTGAGGGTCGTGATGTCCATTAAAGCTATATAACTTGTTTTTGCGATACTGAAGTCTTTTTCCATCTAAAAAATGTTTGTCATTCATATGTGATTGATCTTAATAATTTCAATGCTAGCTTTATCCCGATGTAGTAAGTTCTTGTAATCAAAACTGTTAACGTGATTCATTTCAAAATGTAGCCAGTGATGTGACTTTGTAGTTGTCACGTTTGCGTCGCTTGTTCACTGCATCGTATTAATAAAAAACAATATATAGAACATAGTTATGGTTTATTTACAGTGTCATTAACGTAAGAAAATTTAAGATAAACAAAAGTTTCTGCATACAGACTCGAGCCCACGACCCCCTTATTACCACTGTGTACTCTCCACGTTCACACTTGACCCTCTGTCGTTTTCATTTCTGGCCAAGCCCTACATATATTAATTCGGACGAAATCACTGATGACAAGGGGGCACGGACGCGTTGTCGGACCATCACTGCTACCTGCTATGGATGCCAAAATGACAAACAACAGACCTGACACATCGAACGAGTGCTTCGAGCTACCTCTTTTGTGGATGAATTACATTTTGTTCACTCAATGAAAGCCTAGTATCTGCTTTTCCTACAACTAGTTTGTATGGCCTACCATCTTCCGTGGACACCTCCGGATTGTTACTCCCGTACACGAGATGTATCTGAAAAGTTCGGTCAATCGTCACAGCAAATATTACAAACCTTTACTCACCTACAGAGTAATCACCTCTGGCTGAAACACACTTCCGAAATCGGTAGTTAAGCTATTGGAAACGGTAAGCAAAAGCTTCTTGTGGAATCTCTCAAAGCACCGTAGCCACGCATCGTTGGATATTCGCATCGCTACAACAGGTGGACCTGCTACTACCAGTACGACCCGCAGACCGAGCGACACTCAGTGGTTTGGAGTTATCGTCCTCCCAGCCTCCCCAGGGTAGAAGTTCGTAGTTGATCAAACACTTGCTGTCAAAAAAGGTGATCGACGTCGTCCGGTCTTGAACTTCATCAGCTGACTTCTTTCGGGAGGCGAAGAATATGGACACTGTGCCACTGACCGTCGCCTGCTGTCCCAATCGTACTTGTAGTAACAGGTCTCACCTCGCGTAATGATGCGTATATCCTGTAGCACGTTACAATACTACCGTCTGCTATACCATAACCTCGAAGCTGGAGGCAGGTTGTGAAATAAAACTATCTTGTTAAGGGGCTCCGGAACGCCCTATACTTGCAATGTTAAAATAACGCTTATAAATTACATCTTTTGTCACAAAGTATTTGAGGTAGGAAGTTGAACTTTTTACAGATTATTTATTGGAATATGGGCTACAACTTAACACAGGGATTTTACAAAATTTTAGTTCAGTTATTAAAGATGATTTTTTTTCAATTGTAATGAAAATTCACAACTTTTTTTTTGCAATTTTTTATTTATATATTCAAAAATATACAGTTTTTTGGAAAAAGGCTGTGTTAAATTATGCAGTAGGTACTGTGTAACATTTACTGAAAGTTTGAAACAAATATGTTTGGAAGATCCTTAGAAAACATGTAATTAGTATGAGAAAATAAAAGTTTTGGGAATCGAGCGACAAAGATTGGATTAACTTTTTAGTCCATTCCAGGTCCATAGGATGGATTATCTTCATCCTCTGCAAACTCCTCCTCCAGCTTCCTCTTGTTCCTCCTCCTGTTTACTCTTGCTTGTATTTCTAGACTCTTTACAGCCCTGTCTGCAGCCCAAAGGCGTTGCTTGTCTAAAGCAAGCATCGCTCGTTGTTGTGTTCGTAGATTTTGCTACCATTTTCTTCAGTTGCAGTTACTGCAACACTGTTCCAAAAGGTGGTCATGTATAAACACTTATCACATTTCAGTTGTATTTCACTAGCAAGTCCTACGTGCTTTATTATGGAGAGTTCCAGACCAACTTCACTACAATGAATACATCTTACACAGTTTGAAAAAATTCCTTTGAGAACCGACATATCAAATATTTCATTCACATCCGATTCGCCCATAAAACATTCATAGTTTTCACTCATTGAACCAAGCTTCTTCTGTGAAGTATTTTCTTTCCCACTTTGACTGCTATGGGTAGGTGTACTTGAGAGGTTAGGTTCACTCACTTGGTTATCGTCTTTATTGTTTACAGCAATAACACATACCTTTGGCTTTCCAACATTTCTACTTTTCTTAAAAGCCTTCAGAGGATTTCTAATAACTTTACTTGTACTCATTATTATACTTCAACAAAACAGAGACTCAAGAAACAGAATTAATTACGAATATTTTCGAGATAACGACAGAGTAAATAAACATGAAACAATCGACAATCACACCAGCGATATATATTGAACCATCACAGGTTAGCCACAACACATACTTTATCTCACATCACTAAAATGTACCTGATGAACACGGACGTTAATAATAACGCCTTTTGACAGCAGTTTAACAGCGCCACAGTGGGTCACGCCCATGTAGAACACATTTCAAAAAAAATTTAAAAATAGTTGTAGTCTTCGGAATTGAATAAATTATATATCTATTAAAAGGTAATAGTCTGCAGATTCAGAAAGCGCAAAAAAGTAAAAATTGAACTTTTCATGATTTTGAGCCTTTCCGGAGCCCCTTAAAGCAGTTATGGTATAAAGCAACAGAGCAGTGTTACCTTCTGAGAGGAATTTTGTTGTGTTGACCGTGTTGTACCTAACGGAGGTGACTTATCGGAAATGAAAGTCAGAATTGCGTAAATATTTGAACAGTAACAAACAAAATTTTTGCTTATATGTACTGTTTAACTGATAAAGAAAACGGTCGCCAGTCTAACTAGGCAAGAAAATGATTAACATTCTTGTTCAAGGAAATAGTTATTAGTAACTTTAACGGATAAACACAACCTATACTTTGTCACACGCGAGTGCAATGAAGTCTGACACATACATATGTTTACGATAAGATTGAAGCTAACAGCTAGAGCAGCACAAACTATTTGCAAAAATATAAAAGATATCGAACCACACTATTACTTTCAGGACTTGTTCAAACTGAATGGTCTTTATAACATTACTATTAACAGTCACTGCAGAATTATTAATTGGACATAGGTTCAGTATTATTGTTCAAACATTTTCCTAGCTGGCATGAAATTATAAATGTAGTTCACTGAAAAATTAAGAACTGGTCACAGGTTAAGTATCTCTCAACTAAATACTATTCTGTTTGGAATGAAAGTTAAATGGAATTCACTAACAAGTTACTTCTCAATGTCTTTTGAATAAATAAATTATTGTTTTCATAAATAGTGGTAAAGGATAACCTGTGGATTTTATTACACTATTAATATGCACTTTCAATACCCAAAAGAAACAAGTGCTTAGGAGAAGCATAAGTGTATAACTTTCCATAAATACAGTACTCGACTTTTACTACAGTGAGACACAATGTTGACAAATTTACAAGAAACTGACTCACCTTCTAAAATTTACTACAGGTAGCACTATAATCATTAACTAAGCAACACTTTATAAGCCTCAGTTTTAAGAGCTTTCAATCTTTAAAAGAAACTGCAAATTGTCTTTATTACCACAATCTTCTATTTTCAAGTAAATGATTAAATAGGAGACTTTGAAACTCCACTAAACTTTAAATTAGACTGTTTCCATCCATGGGAGGCTTCCACAAGACTACATTTACTACCTCCCACAATTTCACTAAATCCACAGTAAATCTGAACACTCCCTTCTCACCAAAGATCAAACAACATTACAGGGTTATTACAAATGATTGAAGCGATTTCACAGCTCTACAATAACTTTATTATTTGAGATATTTTCACAATGCTTTGCACACACATACAAAAACTCAAAAAGTTTTTTTAGGCATTCACAAATGTTCGATATGTGCCCCTTTAGTGATTCGGCAGACATCAAGCCGATAATCGAGTTCCTCCCACACTCGGCGCAGCATGTCCCCATCAATGAGTTCGAAAGCATCGTTGATGCGAGCTCGCAGTTCTGGCACGTTTCTTGGTAGAGGAGGTTTAAACACTGAATCTTTCACATAACCCCACAGAAAGAAATCGCATGGGGTTAAGTTGGGAGAGCGTGGAGGCCATGACATGAATTGCGGATCATGATCTCCAACACGACCGATCCATCGGTTTTCCAATCTCCTGTTTAAGAAATGCCGAACATCATGATGGAAGTGCAGTGGAGCACCATCCTGTTGAAAGATGAAGTCGGCGCTGTCGGTCTCCAGTTGTGGCATGAGCCAATTTTCCAGCATGTCCAGATACACGTGTCCTGTAACGTTTTTTTCGCAGAAGAAAAAGGGGCCGTAAACTTTAAACCGTGAGATTGCACAAAACTCTTTAACTTTTGGTGAATTGCGAATTTGCTGCACGAATGCGTGAGGATTCTCTACCGCCCAGATTCGCACATTGTGTCTGCTCACTTCACCATTAAGAAAAAATGTTGCTTCATCACTGAAAACAAGTTTCGCACTGAACGCATCCTCTTCCATGAGCTGTTGCAACCGCGCCGAAAATTCAAAGCGTTTGACTTTGTCATCGGGTGTCAGAGCTTGTAGCAATTGTAAACGGTAAGGCTTCTGCTTTAGCCTTTTCCGTAAGATTTTCCAAACCGTCGGCTGTGGTACGTTTAGCTCCATGATTGCTTTATTCGTCGACTTCCGCGGGCTACGCGTGAAACTTGCCCGCACGCGTTCAACCGTTCCTTCGCTCACTGCAGGCCGACCCGTTGATTTCCCCTTACAGAGGCATCCAGAAGCTTTAAACTGCGCATACCATCGCCGAATGGAGTTAGCAGTTGGTGGATCTTTGTTGAACTTCGTCCTGAAGTGTCGTTGCACTGTTATGACTGACTGATGTGAGTGCATTTCAAGCACGCTTTCTCGGCTCCTGTCGCCATTTTGTCTCACTGCGCTCTCGAGCGCTCTGGCGGCAGAAACCTGAAGTGCGGCTTCAGCCGAACAAAACTTTGAGTTTTTCTACGTATCTGTAGTGTGTCGTGACCATATGTCAATGAATGGAGCTACAGTGAATTTATGAAATCGCTTCAATCATTTGTAATAGCCCTGTATTTAATGTTCTGAGGCTTTCATTTTTCCCACAAACTAGGACACTCGGTAATCATAGTTTAAATGGAGAGGAACCTGAAAGGTGTTGTGATAGGGAAAAAACCAAGGTAGGTACATAAATTCAGTCATAAGTTACCTTATATTTGAGCACACTAACACATCCATTAAGCTGATCCTTCACTGTACATCATTATAGTATTCCGTTACAGTGATTGCGCAGTGTGGTGGCAACTGCATAATGGTAGGTCGATTTGCAGGCAGAATTGCTGGACTCTGTCCCTTCTTGGTGGCGATGATGGATACCAATTCCACAATCGTTCCAGCTATTTATCCACCCATCCGAAGCATTGGTAAGCGGCAGGAAAATCCTCTCTCAGAACCAGCACAATATACAACTTTTACATGGGCAGTTCACAGTTTGGTAGCTCGTCCCCGACTGACTTGGTTACACCTTTTCTACCTAGGCCAACCACAATTTGCGCGCGCTACACAGTTCCGTTCCCGAGGCGAACCACTATACCTTTAACATACAGACTAACTAAGAACTCTAAGTGAAGGTCAGCAGTTTACATAACAGCAACCAAACACATTAAATAAAACAGAACATTTCAACATATTGACATTTCTACAAAAAAATTATTCACACAGAAATACAGTAAGTTTTGTTCCCTCCAAATGGGACAAAGAATTTAAATGACAGATATACTAAACTGCATAGAATCAAATCATGACATCGAAGTTTTAACAAAGAAAGTACTATACACTTTTGTGCTATCGATTCAATCAAACACATTTACAGAAGCTCAACGATGTAACATTAAATGAAACAAAGCAAAATAAATCAGTAGAGCATTGGAGATATGGCGTTACAACCTGACCTCTACATCTACACTCTGCGAACCACACAGTAAGGAGTACGTCCCACTGGACCACTTATTAGAGCTTCTTCTATTTCCATTCACGTATAGAGCAAAAAAATGGTTCAAATGGCTCTGAGCACTATGGGACTTAATATCTGAGGTCATCAGTCCCCTAGAACTTAGAACTACTTAAACCTAACTAACCTAAGGACATCACACACATCCATGCCCGAGGCAGGATTCGAACCTGCGACCGTAGCAGTCGCGCGGTTCCGGACTGCGCACCTAGAACCGCTAGACCACTGCGGCCGGCGTATAGAGCAAGGAAAGAATGTATGTTTAAATGCCCCTGTGGGTGTTGTAATTAAACTAGTCTTATCTTATCCTCAAGACCCCTATTGGAGCGACACATTTGGAGTTATAGTATATTCCTAGGGTCATCATTTAAAACCGGTTGTCGAAACTCTGTAGTAGATTTTCTCAAGATAGTTTGCGTCTATCTTCAAGGGTCTTCCACTTCAGTTCGTTCAGTCTCTCTGCGACACTCTCCCACGGACTAAATAAACTTGTAACCATTCGTGCTGCCCTTCTCTATATGCGTTCAATATCCCCTGTTAGTCCTATCTGGTACGGGTCCCACACACTTGAGCAGTATTCTACAACCGCTCGCACGAGTGATTTGTAAGAAATCTCCTTTGTAGATTGACGGCATTTTCCTAGTATTTTACGGAAGTCTCCTACACGCTTTATCCGCAGCTAAGCCCATGTGACCATTCCATTTCATGTCCGTACGAAATGTTACACTTCAGCTATCTGTATGAGTTTATGCATTGCAACTGTGACTCACTGACAGCATACTCATAGGACACGTTTTTTTCGTTTTGTGAAGAGCACATTTTCACATTTCTGAACATTTAAAGCAAGTTGTCAATCTTTTCACCATATCTGAAATCTTATGAAGATCTGACTGAATATTTGTACAGCTTGTTCAGATTGTGCTTCCTTGTAGACGACTGCATCATCTGCAAAAAGTCTGAAGTTACTATTAATATTGTTTGCAAGATCATTAGTATGCAACATTAACAGCAAGAAACCCAACACAGTACCATGAGGTACCGGTTTTAGAGTTACTTTTATATCTGACGATGACTCTCCATCCAAGATATCACGTTGCGTCCTCCCGACCAAGAAATCCTCAGTCCAGTCATAAATGTCATCTGATACCCCACACCATCGTACTTTTGATAATACTCTACCCTAGGGACTGTGTTCAATGTCAACGATTTCATCGAGCAATCCCACAAAAAGCATTTGCTGACTTCCCAACAGCTTTCAACCGACCTCTGAATTGTGTTGTAGCTAATGGTGACTACTTTAAAGGCCAGTAAATATGTTTTGTTTGTACTCTTGTTCCGTTTATTTTCTGAGACTATTCACGGAACTTTCCAGACGCACCTTGTGCGAGGGGCGTTCTGCTAATGCAACACACTTTTTTCTCGGCCAGTTTCGGTTGAAAAAATGCGGAATTTTCTGTGGGACATCGAGGAATATTCGCGCCTCTGCTGCTGTAGTTTCTTGAAGTTCCGATAGGTGGCGACGCTATACACAGCCTTTAGAATAGCATCTGCGAGGGAGCTGCGTTCCAAGCAGAGTGTTTCTTTTGGTGGAAAAGCAGAGCGTGGCAGAAATTCGTAGGTACTTTAAGAATGTCTATGGAGACCTGGCGGCGACCAAAAGCGCGGCCAGTAGTTGGGCGAGGCGTCTGTCACCGTCGCAGCGAGGTCGCGCAAACCTGTCCTATCTGCTGCGTGCCGGCTGACCGCACACAGCCGTGTCTTGCTCAGTGTTGGGACGTGCGGACACACTCATTCGAGATGATCGACGTATCAGAATCAAACACATCGCTGCTCAACGAAGTCTCTGTTTGTAGTACTGATACACTCGTCCACCGGTTGGGGTACTCATAGGCGTGTGCCTGCTGGGTTCCAGCAAAATGTGAAACTGACATATTAAGCCCGTGGCTGTGTACAAAATATACACTACTGGCCATTAAAATTGCTACACCAAGAAGAAATGCAGATGATAAACGGGTATTCATTGGACAAATACATTATACTAGAACTGACGTGTGATTATATTTTCACGCAATTTGGGAGCATAGATCCTGAGAAATCAGTACCCAGAACAACCACCTCTGGCCGTAATAACGGCCTCGATACTCCTGGCCATTGAGTCAAACAGAGCTTGGATGGCGTGTACAGGTACAGCTGCCCATGCAGCTTCAACACGATACCACAGTTCATCAAGAGTAGTGGCTGGCGTATTGTGAGAGCCAGTTGCTCGGCCACCATTGACCAGACGTTTTCATTCGGTGAGAGATCTGGAGAATGTACTGCTCAGGGCAGCAGTCGAACATTTTTTGAATCCAGAAAGGCCCGCACAGGACCTACAATTATCCTGCTGAAATGTAGGATTTCACAGGGATCGAATGAAGGGTGGATCCACGGGTCGTAACGCATCTGAAATGTAACGTCCACTGTTGAAAGTGCCGTCAGAGCGAACAAGAGGTGACCGAGACGTGTAACCAATGGCACCCCATACCATCACGCCGGGTGATACGCCAGTATGGCGATAACGAATAAACCCTCCCAATGTGCGTTCACCGTGATGTCGCCAAACACGGATGCGACCATCATGATGCTTTAAACAGAACCTGGATTCATCCGAAAACATGACGTTTTGCCATTCGTGCACCCAGGTTCGTCGTTGATTACACCATCGCACGCGCTCCTGTCTGTGATGCAGCGTCAAGGGTAACCGCAGCCACGGTCTCCGAGCTGATAGTCCATGCTGCTGCAAACGTCGTCGAACTGTGCGTGCAGATGGTTGTTGTCTTGCAAACGACCCCATCTGTTGACTCAGGGATCGAGACGTGGCTACACGATCCGTTACAGACATGCGGATAAGATGCCTGTCATCTCGACTGCTAGTGACACGAGGCCGTTGGGATTCAGCACGGCGTTCCGTATTACCCTCCTGAACCCACCGATTCCATATTCTGTTAAGTCATTGGATCTCGACCAACGCGAGCAGCAATGTCGTGATACGATAAACCGCAATCGCGATAGGCTACAATCCGACCTTTATCAAAGTCGGAAACCTGATGGTACGCATTTCTCCTCCTTACACGAGGCATCACAACAACGTTTCACCAGGCAACGCCGGTCAACTGCTGTTTGTGTATGAGAAATCGGTTGGAAACTTTGCTCATGTCAGCACGTTGTAGGTGTCGCCACCGACGCCAACCTTGTGTGAATACTCTGAAAAGCTAATCATTTGCATATCACAGCATCTTCCTCCTGTCGGTTAAATGTCACGTCTGTAGCACGTCATCTTCGTGGTGTAGCAATTTTAATGGCCAGTAGTGTAGGTTGACTCTTACACAAAAGATTACAGTAACCAGCCATTTTTTACAACGTTATTTATTTATTTTAAACAGCGCCGTTACCGGTTTCGAACAGACTGCTTTCTCTTCAGATGGCTAGTTCACATGTTGCATTACATTTCGTGTTTTGTTTCCCGACATGACGAAACTTCCCTGGGATTCGAAACCAGTAACGGTGTTGTTTAATATAAATAAATAGCGTTGTAAAAGGTGGCTGGTTGCTGTAGTCTTCTGTGTAAGAGCCAGCCTACATTTTCTACACAGCCAAGTGCTCAATATGTCGGTGTTTGACAAAATAGCATTAAGCTTACCTCGCCACGTACTCAGAAACGTTCACGCTTTGAAATGACGCGAAAGAAACCTAAAAAAGACCAACCTCAACATCAAATATAACAACAAATGTCTGTCAGCACAGATAACACCAAACTAAACAAAAGTGAAGATTAACTCTAAAAACAGTACCGCCAAAATAGGTCAAGCAAAATGTGAAATCATGCGGCTCAAGACAGAGATCAAAGTGCAGTATAAAAAGAAATAACTTCTCAACAAGCAGCTGTACAGTCTACACTTGCAACTTCAGCCTTCAGTTCTCCTACATCTTACAATACATAGATAATATCACTGAAAAAGAACAGCAGAAAATATTGTGCAGGCATAAGAAAAAACTAGATACTTTGAAAATGAAGAAAAGTAACTCCCCTCCAAAAATTCACATGACAGCCAACATCAGTTTCATGAAAGAACCATTTACGCAACTAATATCAGTTTTACAAACAATGGACTTGCTATCATAAACAAAGGTCTAAAGCATAACATAGAGCCCAGACGTAATGCCAATAACTTGAAAAGCGTTATTGCATCTGCTGAACTTGCAAGTGATGCTGCTAAATTAAATTCCAGGGAAAACAATGCCTTAGCCTTCAAAGCCATTAAAATAATAACAAGACACCTCAAAAACAACAGTTCACACAGAAATAGTGACATGAATGTTCTAAACTGTATCAATTCCAAACTTTCTAAGAATAAAGCTTTAATAGTAAAAACTGATAAAAGGGACTGTGATGTGATAATGTATGAAAAAGACTATGTTGACAAAACCATGCAATTGTTCAGTAGTAACAACATAACTGAATTAGATTTTGATCCTACCTCCGAATTTCAGGCCAAAATTAAGAAAACACTTAAGAATTGTAACTTCCTCCTAACTAATTGGGAAGTAAGTGACTGCATTTCCACGAACCCCACTGCACCTCGCCTCAGGTCACAGCCTAAGACCCATAAGGAAAACTGTCCTATCACACCAATTGTGAACTCTAGGAACAGCCCTTCATACACTCCTGGAAATTGAAATAAGAACACCGTGAATTCATTGTCCCAGGAAGGGGAAACTTTATTGACACATTCCTGGGGTCAGATACATCACATGATCACACTGACAGAACCACAGGCACATAGACACAGGCAACAGAGCATGCACAATGTCGGCACTAGTACAGTATATATCCACCTTTCGCAGCAATGCAGGCTGCTATTCTCCCATGGAGACGATCGTAGAGATGCTGGATGTAGTCCTGTGGAACGGCTTGCCATGCCATTTCCACCTGGCGCCTCAGTTGGACCAGCGTTCGTGCTGGACGTGCAGACCGCGTGAGACGACGCTTCATCCAGTCCCAAACATGCTCAATGGGGGACACATCCGGAGATCTTGCTGGCCAGGGTAGTTGACTTACACCTTCTAGAGCACGATGGGTGGCACGGGATACATGCGGACGTGCATTGTCCTGTTGGAACAGCAAGTTCCCTTGCCGGTCTAGGAATGGTAGAACGATGGGTTCGATGACGGTTTGGATGTACCGTGCACTATTCAGTGTCCCCTCGACGATCACCAGTGGTGTACGGCCAGTGTAGGAGATCGCTCCCCACACCATGATGCCGGGTGTTGGCCCTGTGTGCCTCGGTCGTATGCAGTCCTGATTGTGGCGCTCACCTGCACGGCGCCAAACACGCATACGACCATCATTGGCACCAAGGCAGAAGCGACCCTCATCGCTGAAGACGACACGTCTCCATTCGTCCCTCCATTCACGCCTGTCGCGACACCACTGGAGGCGGGCTGCACGATGTTGGGGCGTGAGCGGAAGACGGCCTAACGGTGTGCGGGACCGTAGCCCAGCTTCATGGAGACGGTTGCGAATGGTCCTCGCCGATACCCCAGGAGCAACAGTGTCCCTAATTTGCTGGGAAGTGGCGGTTCAGTCCCCTACGGCACTGCGTAGGATCCTACGGTCTTGGCGTGCATCCGTGCGTCAGCGGTCCGGTCCCTGGTCGACGGGCACGCGCACCTTCCGCCGACCACTGGCGACAACATCGATGTACTGTGGAGACCTCACGCCCCACGTGTTGAGCAATTCGGCGGTACGTCCACCCGGCCTCCCGCATGCCCACTATACGCCCTCGCTCAAAGTCCGTCAACTGCACATACGGTTCACGTCCACGCTGTCGCGGCATGCTACCAGTGTTAAAGACTGCGATGGAGCTCCGTATGCCACGGCAAACTGGCTGACACTGACGGCGGCGGTGCACAAATGCTGAGCAGCTAGCGCCATTCGACGGCCAACACCGCGGTTCCTGGTGTGTCCGCTGTGCCGTGCGTGTGATCGTTGCTTGTACAGCGCTCTCGCAGTGTCCGGAGCAAGTATGGTGGGTCTGACACATCGGTGTCAATGTGTTCTTTTTTCCATTTCCAGGAGTGTATAAGTTAAATAACAAATTGCTTGCTCTGCTTAATATCTACTATACCTTTGAAAACAAATTCTCCATTAAGAACACATATGAACTCATTGACAAAACTAAAGATATCTACATTCCACCGACAGCCAGATTTGCATCACTTGACATAGTAAACCTTATACTAACATTTGTAGAGGATACCATAAACATAACTAGAAACAATCTACTCAAACACAAGGTACTACATATGGCAAAGATCTGTGAGCTCGTTGAGCTACTAACCTTGGTACTGTCATACAATTACTTCAGTTTAAATAACAAAATATACAGACAGAAAGATAGTTTGGCAATGGGTAGCAGCCTAGCTAGGGTGTTAGCAGATACTTACATAAATCACATTTTTGAAGCTAACAGTCACATCAACAGCAAAATCACCTACTACAAAAGATATGTTGATGATACAATTATACTTTTTTATAGCACCAATGAGGAAATAGTCACATTTGCAACAAAACTGAGTAGCATGCACAAAAACATTAAATTCTCCGTTGAACATGAGACCAACAAAGTCATCAATTTTCTAGATGTAAAAATCACCAACAAAAAACCATAAACATCATTCTGAAATTTATAGAAAACCTACATCCATTGATGTATGGATCAACAGCTCATCTTGTCATCCAAACCAGCATAAGATGGCATATTTTAGATCCACACTGAACCGCCTACACTAAATTACTCTTGAATCAGCTAAAAAAGAAAAAGAAATCAGTATCATTAAAACCATAGCCTCAAATAATAGATACAGCCCTCTCATGATAGACAAATTATCACAAAAATCCAAAACCATCAGCCAACAAAACTGTGCACCAGACAACCATGCAACTTACACAGGACACAGTAGAAAAGTGCAGAAAATATGTTGCACTACCTTTCTTAGGGAGCATATCCTATAAAATAAGCAACCTTTTTAAAAAACACAAACACTAAAATAAACTTCCACATAAACAAGAAACTCCAGCAGTTATCAGTTCACAACTTACAAAATAACAACTCCCTATACAAAAAAATATGGCATATACAAACTCAGCTGTCAAAGTTGCCACTCTTACTATATAGGACAAACCGGAAGAAGAATTGAGACACGGTTCAAAGAGCATATAGATGCCATACGTTTGAACAACATTTTAAAATCCACATTTGCTATGCACACAACTACCAACAGTCATGGAATAAAGAGCATTGAAGACCATGTATAAATATTGCACCATGCTGAGAAACGTAGGCTTATGAATTTGCTTCAGCAGACTGAAATACATGTACGTAAGACCAAATCACCACAATATCTCCTCGATGAACAGACCGAGTTAGCCAATGCAGCCTTTCTTCAAAATTTCATTCACCTACTTTCCAATTTAAAGCAAAAAATAAAAAAGTCCACTTTCGTAATATTTATACATGCATATCCATACCAATCCATTTACTATGCTTTCAATGTATGCGGTAATATGTCCATAGTTGTAACACTTGTTTATGTACATCTGGCCTTTATCATTTACTTTCGTTCCAATGTATACCATAATATTTACGTAATATCACTGAAATAACACTTTATAACTGACTGCTTTATTTGTGTATCTTAATTTCAACCAGTTCTCTTTCAATGTAAATGCTAAGTAACGTAACATTAGCAATTTGTAAATTTCTACTGTCACATAGTTGTACATAATGAAATACCTCTGAGAGTGGAAGTCTTTGGCATTGTTATGGTTGTAATATCGCCATCATTGTATCCACACCTCCGTGTGTTACATCATGTACATACATATACACAAGAAAGTGCATTATACAGTTTTCGATGTTGCAAGATGATAAGCAACCTGCACTGGAACGTAATGGCGCAGATTCCTCATTGCAAGTAACCGAAACATATTCCGTTTAATAATAATAATAATAATTTGTTTACATCACTTAAAATTGTCGTGAGGCACAATTACAATTAGAGACACTGTCTCACATCTTGATTTGGTTGTAGGGCATCACGACCCCAAAGAAGTTTCGTCAGGTGGGGAAATAAAACACGAAATGTAATGTAAAACGTGAACTAGCCGTCTGAAGATGAACCTATCGGTTAGAAACGGGTAACGGCACTGTTTAAGATAAATAACTGAGCACTGTAACAAGTGGCTGGTTACTGTAGTCTTCTGTGTAAGAGTCAACCTATACAGACCATAAATAGCAACGAAGGGGCATGAGCGCGGAACTCTTTGCGCGTTTTGAGGTTGATCGCAACAATTTTTTCTCGAACATCGGCACATTGTTGTTGTTGTGGCCTTCAGTCCTGAGACTGGTTTGATGCAGCTCTCCATGCTACTCTATACTGTGCAAGCTTCTTCATCTCCCAGTACTTACTGCAGCCTACATCCTTCTGAATCTGCTTAGTGTATTCATCTCTTGGTCTCCCTCTACGATTTTTATCCTCCACGCTCCCCGCCAAAGCTAAATTTGTGATCCCTTGATGCCTCAGAACGTGCCGTACCAACCGGTCCCTTCTTCTAGTCAAGTTGTGCCACAAACTTCTCTTCTCCTCAATTCTATTCAGTACCTCCTCATTAGTTATGTGATCTACCCATTTAATCTTCAGCATTCTTCTGTAGCACCACATTTCGAAAGCTTCTATTCTCTTCTTGTCTAAACTATTTATTGTCCATGTTTCACTTCCCTACATGGCAACACTCCATACAAATACTTTCAGAAACGACTTCCTGACACTTAAATCTATACTCGATGTTAATAAATTTCTCTTCCTCAGAAACGCTTTCCTTACCATTGCCAGTCTACATTTTATATCCTCTCTACTTCGACCATCATCAGTTATTTTGCTCCCCAAATAGCAAAACTCCTTTACTATTTCAAGTGTCTCATTTCATAATCTAAATCCCTCAATATCACCCGACTTAATTCGACTACATTCCATTATCCTCGTTTTGCTTTTGTTGATGTTCATCTTATATCCTGCTTTCAAGACACTGTCCATTCCGTTCAACTGCTCTTCCAAGTCCTTTGCTGTCTCTGATAGAATTACAATGTCATCGGCAAACCTCAAAGTTGTTATTTCCTCTCCCTGGATTTTAATACCTACTCCAAATTTTTCATTTGTTTCCTTCACTGCTTACTCAATATACAGATTGAATAACATCGGGGAGAGGCTACAACCCTGTCCCACTCCCTTCCCAACCACTGCTTCCCTTTCATGCCTCTCTTATAATTGCCATCTGGTTTCTGTACAAATTGTAAATAGCCTTTCGCTCCCTGTATTTTGCCCCTGCCACCTTTAAAATTTGAAAGAGAGTATAGGCGATGAAATATTGATTCGTTACTTCAGATCGTCCGCAGCTCGTGGTCTAGTGGCGAGCGTTGCTGCCTCTGGATCACGGAGTCCTGGGTTCGATTCCTGGCTGGGTTGGGGATTTTTTCTGCCGTGGGACTGGGTGTTTGCGTTGTCCTGATTTCTTTCATCATCATCATTCGTGACAGTGGCTAGGGTGGACTGGGTAAAAAAATTGGACTGTTTAAAAATTGGGACTTTGTACGGGCGCTGTTGACCGCGCAGTTGAGCGTCCCACAAACCAAACATCATCATCATCATCACCACCACCAACACCACTTCAGACCGGAAACAAAACACCAAACCATGGAGTGGCGTCACCACCCCTCTTCCAAAGAAAAAGTTCAAAGCTGCAGCCTCACTCGTCGAAAGCCTTCTGGGACCCTGAAGGAGTTATTCTGTTTGATGTGCTCTCTCATGGTGCAACGATCAACTCTGGGAAACGAACTTCTTCTTGCCCATAACATGTCCTTACACCAGTCTGCACACCCGAGAGGAGCTCACAAAACTTATTTGGACTGTTCTCCTTCGTCCACCCTACAGCCTGGATCTCGCACCTTTCGACTTCCTTCTGTTTGGCCCCATGAAGGATGCACTCCACGAGAAGCAGTACTTAGATTGATGGGGAGGTTACTGACGCAGCAAGACGTCGGATCCGACGTCGACCCTAAGAGTGGTGCTATGCGGGCATGCGGGCCCGTCCAGTATGGTGGCGTAAGACTGTCGCATTGACTGGAGGTCATTTTGAAAAATAAAGTTTTGTAGCCAAAAGAGTGCGGAATAATACGGTGTATTGGAATCCTGAATGAAAAACAACTTGCTTTCAGAGAAAATAT